>NW_023425515.1:138706669-139390002 GCF_014108245.1 Pipistrellus kuhlii | reverse complement strand
ATACCAGAGACATTTTGTTGTCTCAACTCTCAGTGTTTTATTTTTCAACCCTTAGCCATAGACATATTGAAGACTATCTATGAAATTCTTCTGGTTAGCATGTAAAAAGCCATTGCATCCTGGCTACTGGGGTTTTGTTGGATTCAGAGAGAAGACAGAGCAGCCTGCAGGTGACTGTGCATGTACTTTTGTCATTGATGAAAAATATAGAGGTCCATGGTTTAAAGTTTGCATCTCTGACTGGAAAACAAAAATTAGAGGCATTTAAAATCATGGGGGCTGAATGCACAGAGGATGCCTCATGAAACAACAGGAACACTGGCTTCAGGCAGGCAGACCTGAGTCGGAATCCCAGCAATTGGGGGTATCATTTCATCTCCCTGAGTTGCAGTATCCTCATCTGGGAAATGGAAATAAAAATACCCACTTCTCCATTCTATTGTAAAAATGAAATAATATCTGCTATATGCCTAGACAAGTCTGATCTCAGAGAAGATGCTTCACAGTACTTCCCCGTATTCATGCTGTTTTCAAAATCAATTTACATTACCCTGGATCCCACTCATAGACATATGTGTTTAAATGTCTCATGGCTTCATTTTCATCTGTAGCTAAGAAAAGAAGAGGGATTCATGGGACAGCAAAGCACTGATCCCGTTACTAGTGTGGTTTCAGAGGATAGACCAAATTATTCTCCTGTAGCAGTGAAGCAGATCATAGCTGTGATAACAAATGCTTTAAAGAAAAATGATGTTTCCTATGCCAGGAATTACACGTATAATTTTGACTGAAATTAATATTTCCATCTACCTCTTCTTATGATGCCCTGATTTAGTATCCTAGGGCTGGTGCCTAATAACCAACATGCGTTCATTTCTCTGGCTCTTAAGATCCATGCCTGCCTGTGATCCCAGGCACACTGGGGTGTTAGGCACGAGCTACATACAGAGCTTGCTGAGTATTCTTCCCATTAGGATCTGTGCAGGCCCCTGAAGATTTTCAGAACCAAAGTTCACAAGCTGGAGTGAGAACTTTTAGAAGAGTTCACTCTGAATTAGTCGAATATAAAAGCCATCTAAGAGGATTCTGTGTGTGAGGTGAGCACGGAGCACATATCAGAAGGAAAAAGGAATCAGGACATGAGAAAATCAGAAGGGTATTTCACGGCTTTGTAAGATTTTCCTGATTCCTTTGGAAACTATGTAAATGAATTTCTTAAACACCGACTGTCATTGATTTTTTTTTTTCTCCTGACGCTCATTGATTCCTTTGTCATTGTTTCACGTGTGTGTTCTCCCCCAAAACATCTAGTAGTGATATTTCTCTCCCACAACGCTGTCCCCAATCCATTATATCATTAAAACCTATTTAATTTCCTATGAAAGATTATATTAAGTGCACTTTCAGTATAATTATGTCAATAGTGGAAGATAAACATGTATTAGGCAGTGCAAAATGCTGTCAGGGAAAATCTGTTTATTTCAGAGACAGCAAGCTGACAACCCCCTGGTGTTAAATCTGAAAAATATAAACTCGTGCCATGTACAGTTTGGTGGGGTTCTGACAGCGAAATGCTCTCAATGGCCTCCTGCTGGGACGAACAGTCTTCATCATACATAAGTCCATATACATGTGCATGTAATAAAATGCAGACATGTGACTCCTATGTTTTAGGCATACACAATGTGCAGATATTTTGGTGATTTAGGACATACAGAAAGCAGAGTGTAATGCGAGAAGCACCAACGTCCAGTCTGCATTAGCAGCTCCGCATAGACTGGAATGGCTTGGGAAAGAGGAGAGTGGATTACAGGCTCAGGCTGCATTTGAATTGGTGCCCAGGGCAGGGTTTGCCCTCACTAATGTCAGCTCAGAACCATTTATATTAATCCACAAGAAAGGGAAAGAGCAGGTGGAAAAAAAAAGGGGGGGGGGATCAAGAGACGTAGGTCTGTTATAGGATGTTCGTTCATCTGATTCTCAATGCAAGCAGGCTTCTTTTATTCCTTTGACTCTTCTCTTTGAGATAATAGTAGCTAAATATATCCTGGAAACACGACTGACTGCCAGCTGCTGTTGGGCAAGAAGTTCCTCTTTAATGGGATAAAGCAGTATCAGGAAGTCCACATGCCACACGTGCAGTGGCTGCGTTTCCCCAGGTTTCTGTGAGGCAGAGAATGAATCGAAATGAAAATGAGTTGAATATTCAGGCACAGTTTGCCAGCCCTCTGAAAAAAATAATTTCGTCTGGCTTTATTACTTTGTGATCATTTCCTGAATGCCACAGAACGCTGAGTAGAATAATAAAAATTGATATGTATATTGACATTTCAGTTTTCTAAATAGAAGCTGAGAAATACAAACAGCATTTGGTCTTTGCAACTCTTCCGACCAACCGTTTGCTTGCTGACTAATTCACTTACTCTCAGATACCTCATTCGGCCTTAATATAAATGTCTTCTGAAATCATTTCTCCCAGGGTATTATGCACGTCTTCGGTTTGATTCAGAATTTACATGTGTAGTTTGCATATTTTTGCATCAGAGTGTCTGCTTTAAATTAGATAAAGGTCACTGTCATTCATAATCAAGAAGAAGGTGGATTAAAGGTCACAATTCAATAAAAAAAAAAAATCAAATTAGATGTAGAGGTTGGTTCCTGTGCTTCAGTATCATTGGATAAGTAGAAATCCTGAGTCAACAAAGTAACCTCAGTATAATGGGTGACTTGCTTCATTGTGATAAAAAATATTTGGATTGTTCTCCCCCGCCCTTTAATTTCCCCCCTCCCCCCCCCCACCCACCCCCACCCCCCCTCTGCCGCCAATGTATAACTTGTCTCCATGTAGCAGAGACAGTTAATTTTGTTAATGCTTTTACCACTAGGTGTCTTTTTATAATGTCATTTGGTTTTAGGAGTGACATAAATGACAATTTTATCCCCAAAAGAAAATACTAAGTATAATGAATTAATAATAGGAGTCCTGGATTAGAAAGTCCCTGAGCACCTACAGTTACTTCTGTTTTTTTCCCCCCTGAGGTAGTTCCTCGTTCTGCCCTCTTTGTAAAGGAGGAGCTGTCACTGCACAGTTCTTCTCCTGCATCCATATTTTACCCCTCTCAAGGGCACTAAAGAGCCCATACAAACTCTTTCAAATCTTGACATATGCTCAGTATTTTTGTGTACTATTAGAATTAGATAATATAAAATAAATGTAGCTTGAGGCAGACAAGTGGGCTTTTTTAATTCATGGAACTTTTAAGGTATACTTGACAATGATTTGAGTAAATGGAAAGCAGTTAAAAACAAATGCTGTTTCAGCATATATTTATTTGTCCATAAATCAATCTGAATATCTGAAAGAAGATAACTAATACACATTTCATTTATGTTTAGAGGTTTGACGTAAGTCCCGAGGTGTTAACAAATGCTATGTTAACAGAAGTCACTGTTACTACCAAAAAGTGGAGCCTTATTCCTTCATCTTATAATATTTATTTTCCTTCTCACATATGCTCTTGATGTAATAGGAAATCCTACTTCCTCCCCTCAATTGTTTGTCTACTTTATTTGCTCTATTGGCATTATAGTATAAGATCATCTATCAGAGAGAGAGGGGGAGAGAGTGAGAGAGTGAGAGAGAGAAAGAGAGAGAGAGAGAGAGAGAGAGAGAGAGAGAGAGAGAGAGAGAGAGAGAGAGAAATGTAGACAAGGAGGCACCACCTTTTTAAAGCAGGTTGTTTATTATCCCAATGAAAATCAAACATTTTTACAGAAACTATAAAGGTTAAATGGTTTAAGCAGATTATAATTAGTTAATTTTGTTAAACATATATTGGATAAATTTTACATTATTTTAATTACCTTTTGGAAGAAATGGTTTGGTGAACAAATTCACTTGATGTTCAGGATCAAACAAAATTACCTTTCCTCTGGGTAGGCTTAAGTTTCACAAAGTGATTTGGAAATGACCTCCTTTGCTTTCATCTAAAAATAACTTTGGATTTAGAAAATGATTAAAGTTGGATATATTGTGTTTTAAGAAAATCATATTTTATCATTTTCATAACTTATTATTCGTTTAAAGAGGAATATAATAACATTTCACTAAACAGACATCCTATTTAAGGAGACTCCTGGAATTTATACAGTATCATGGTATTTATAAAGTTGATTCAACTCTTATTTCTACCAGAAGACATACATTATTCTGGTAAGCCTATAATAATTTTTCCTGATAAAACACAGGAATAAAATCTAGATAATCATAAAATATCATGCCTATTGTTTGTGGAATATACTTGTCCTAAAATTTGTTGTTGAGTGAAATCAAGCTTATCTCTAGAAGCAATTCTGTTCAGGGTGTTTGGGACTGGCTTATATAACACAGAAGATACTACTTCAGGCATTATGAGTTAAATATATACATTGTAGCTGTTGGCCTAAAGGCATAGCTGTTTTATTTTAAAAAATCAAAACAGAACCACTTGTGAAGAAAGGGTCTGCCTGCATATTTATTTATGTCTATATAGCTGGATATACTTTAAAACATAATAATGTGTTTATGAAACATGGCATGATTGCATGTATACATATTTTTCAATAAGGTATACATTTTAATGAAGACATTCCAAAATGATATCATGTATATATACACATATTTAACAAAAGCATATTTTTTACATTTACATCATTAAATTTTGAAACACTAATGACTCTTTAATATGCAATAAAATTGGGAAAAACACTCTCAACTTCAGAACATGAATGTCTTTAATGAAATCACTGTGATTTCTATGGGCTATGTTTTCCTGATATCTGTGTTTTAGGTTATGAAAATGGCCAATAACAGTATAGAATTATAAAAATATATCTGTACAGTTGAATAATTAGTAATCGGTTATCTTAGTGTTTGGTATTAATCTATGAGTGTTCAGGACTACCTTTTCCATCAATTGTTAAACCTTTCAACAGTAACATTGTTAACTCTGCATTTTGGCAATACAGCATTCCTTATAATTCCACAAAGAGAAAGAGTGAAGTCAAAATCTGGCATGTTTCTGATTAGTAAATGTCAACATAAGTGCTTAATTTGGCTAAATAACAAAAATATTATGTTGGTAGAGCTTAAAGAAAGATTTATGTTCCATTTCTGGTCCTGCCATTTAAAAGCTATAAGACCTCATGCAAGTTAACCCCATTAAGCCTTGTGTTCATCTGTAAAATGGAGACGGTACTGACATCTACTAACACCTACTTCACCTAGTGGTTGTATAGATAAATAAAATTATACAAAAATGATTTTTATGTACTCATAGACACAAAAGTGAGCTCAATAAATGGTGTTTATTACTAACATAGTAGTAGTTGCAGGAGTTACATATTAGTAGCAATAACCGTGGTAGGGCACTAACAATCCAGGGTTTCTTTTATCATCTGGGAAATATACCTAATAACATTCCTATTACTTAAACTTATTAGAAAAATATTTACAAAAGAAATTCTCTTGTATGTTTTCTTCTTACTGAAGTCATAATATTCAGTATCACTCATGATCTTAGCTACTCTAATACTCCCTTTTTTCTCCCACTTCCATCCTTCTAGTACATGTAATGTTCAATTTATCCCATATTGCTTTTATGATGTTGTTTGCAAATTTGTTTGAAAGACACTTCTTTAGTAAACCCAGCAGTGGTTTTCTACATCACCATGTCCTGCCGTGACACCGACCTTGGATGAGGTCGGGCTAAAATACAGAGCTCTATCTGCGGTCCTTGCCTTTTCTACATCAGTTGTGAACAAAGAAAATTAGATGCACAACTTTAAATGAGAATGCGGCTTTCTGGGTAGGAAACTTAAGAAGAAAAATATTTATGGGTTTTAGTTAATCATCTATAATAATAAAAGGGTAATATGCTAATTAGACCAGACATCTTCCAGACTTCTTTCCTGATGAAGCTGGAGCTGGAGGGAAGCCAGCCTGGGTCCTGGGTGCCTGCTGGTGGCCAGAGGAAGGTAGCCCAAGTCGCCGGTGCCAGAGGGAAGCCAGTGACAACATCTGGGGGAAGGAAGGTCTACTCTTGCACAAATTTTTGTGCATCGGGTCTCTAGTAAGTTTAACATGCAACAAGATCCAGCTGCTACAAAGCATACCATCACCTTAGGCTAAATTAAAAGACATTGTAAGAAGGACATTGGAATTAACGGTCCCATTAGTGTTTCTAATTGTTAGATCACATTTATCATATTAAAATTAGTCCTCTATATTTAAAGGAGAACATTGAAATACACAGTGTGTCAAAAAATATATATCTGAAGAGTTGGAGAGGGATTTAAAAACTACTTCGTATGAGAAATAATAAAGGCATCAAAGAGTTTGGCCCAGAAAAGAGAAGATCTGGAGGAAATATCATAAATCATTGATATGGCTATCTTGCAGAAATATTTATTAGCACCCCATGGCAAGCATCGTGCTTAGGTGTGAGGTAAAGAGAAAATAAAAAGGAAACTGATATTTAATTCCTTTGTTAATAAACTTTAAAGTCAAAGGAAGGAGATAAGACTTTAAATAATCACACAAAAGAACATTTGATGACAAGTGCTGATAAGAAAAGAAAGGAAAACTGTATCTTCAGTTTTCCTCTGAAGAATTGATATTTAAGTCCAATAATTAACAATAGGGGGCAAAACTTTATTACAAGCAATGATAATAATATATGCAAAGTCTCAAAATCAAGACCTCTATGGAGGGGAAGAGCTTAGTAAACTTAAGAAAAAGGAAGAGAGCATGATAAGAATATATCAATGAGTAAGGAAGATGGTGTGGAAAGAAAGTGGGGCCAGATTTTTAGTTCTTTGGAGCCACATTAAGCCTTCTATTCTAAGTGCCAGGAGAAGCCAAGCACCGAGTAAGAAAAGATTTGCTTTTACAAAGATCACTCTGACTTTGTTAATAATGTATTGGGAAGGGGCTAAAGGTGGTGAAGGATCTACATCAGAGGCTATTGAACAAGGGGCAAGAGATAAAGGTCATTTGGCCTCAAGTGGAGAAGATGGAGACTTACTAAAAAGAGAGCCTCAAAGATGTGGTAGAAGTGATATCAAGAGAATTTGATGACAAATTGAATGTAATTGGAAAGATGAAAATGTGCAAAGCAAGACCCCCATTTTCTAATATGAGTAACTAGATGAATTACTGAGAAAGAGGTAAAGAAAGTTTAAAGAAAATTTTCAACTGCCATGTTTTGGCCACAATGAGTTTGAGGAGCAAGATCAATTTTTTAAAAACAACAAGAACAACCACAAAAAACTGTAAAGATGGTGTTTATGTTATTTGGGTGCTTACTTGGTGAATTGTCAGACAAGCGAGAGCCTAATTGTTTGTTTTTTTCCAAAAGTACAGATCCATGACCACAATGTCAAATTTGCTAGAAGGTCGATTTCAACTCAGTACACAAAAGAACTATTTCTAAGAACAAGACTGTTCAGAAAAATGAGGACTTCCTTAGAAGGGGATACGTTTCCCCTCACAGAAGCTATGCTGTCAGAGACCAAAGTTTACAGGAGATGTTTTTTAAAAGATATCTGCAGTTTGTGGAAGACTGGGCTTGAGTCTCTTTCAATATTGTTATGTTCAAATTCAGATATCAAGTTTTAAAACCTTGAGGAGAAAACCAAGTTCTCAGTTGTTTCACAAACTATTTAATTGCTGATCACTACTGGGCATGTACCTGGTACCTTTCCACCAGAAAGGTTATTGATTGCATCAAACAACCATTGGCTATTCAGTGAAGCATGTACACTCTCCCTCTCCAGGGAGTGAAGGTCAGCATCATGCCAGAAATGGACTGCAAAGGTTCAAAGCTGAGAGGTCTCTTCCATAATGACCCCAAACTCTCCACTTGCAACTGTCACTAATTTATTATGTCTTGCTTTTGTACTATGTTTAAACTTATCCTCAAGCATCCTTCTCCATTCAGCACTCCCATATGATCAATACCCACTGATTGGCATTGGCATTTGAGATGATATTCAACCCCATGACAGTCAGCTCTTAAAGGTGTCTACCTTCACAGATAAGAAAGGCTGAGATGATTTCTTCAAGGCCTAGAGAATCTTGCTCAGAATTAATACCACTTGCCAGACAGAATACTATTTTCTTTTCCTCATTAGTAGTTCTTAATTTTGCTCAAAAAAAAAAAAGCTGTGTAAATTTAAGAAGATTGTGTAGTGCAATTTCTATAAAGATATGCACGTTGGAACATGACTATCTTTAAGTTTGTCATAATATCCTGATGTGTGACCCTGCCTTCAATGGAGAGTGGGAGAAAAACTTGGCTGTATACTCAGTCATGATAGACACTGTACCTAATCAGAGACAGAGCTTTGAGGCAAAATACCCCAGGCCCCAGGGAGAAAAAAAAAAAAAAAAAACAACGCTTATTTTTCTTTCTCATAGACTAACTCTTCAGTAATAATTGTATGTTTTGTGACTGTGGTTCAGGGATAGTACCTATCACATTAGAGTTCAATTTTAATATATCTAGAGCTCTTTAATAAGCACTCTGTTAAGACTAGGGCACTGACTGATTAATAAGTTGGTTCAAGTAGACTTTCATTCAGGTCTCAGGAATAAGTGCTCTGTCTAGTTGATAAATTTCCACACTAAACACAAACGTTGTTATTTGTCATATACTAACTGTTTTAATGGGCCATTTTTCATGATCTTTAGCAACTATCAATTGATCTCTAGGACTCAAATGTTGCACTGAAACTCAGCTATGTTCAAAGAATCTAAGTTTAAGGGAGCTACGATATAAAAGAAGTTTTTAAAAAATAAACACACATAAATTTGCTCTAGGAACAGAAATATATTAAGCACATTAATGAAGATGTGACCAACAAGCAATAAGTCAGGACTGCTATTTTTCTCCATAGCAGAAATATAGTCATCAGTCCAGATAGTTATATCTTCAGATCCTCGATTTTATTAAAGGTACATCTAAGAATTCTATTCAGACTTTCAGATCATTACATCTTGAACCATCAAAAACAATCAGATATCTTTTAAATCAGCTGGGAGATAAACTGATCGATTGCATACTTGTAAAACATAAACTCTAAAGGTAGTTCATTTTCACAGTCATCATTTGTGGTTATTTTTCTAGTTCCTCCTTGCCTAAAATAAACTATATCAAACTCGAATTTTCCTTTAGTAGATTCATAGGCCTAAGGCACTTAATACAAATAATATCCAAAATGTTTAGAAAAAGATTAGGTTTTGGGTTGGCTCTTGTTGTTGTTGTTGTTGTTATTTTAAAGAGGTTTAGGACAAACAGTTATGTCCTGAGAGTACAAAGGGATATGCTTTCTTCTTATCTGATGGTCTCCAGTGGCAGCGTTAGCACATTGATGTTTTATGCATTTCATACATAATGTTCCATGTGATTATGAAATCCGGAGTGTAGAGCTGAATTAACGTTGCTGAGAAGGAAATGGGATGGAAGGAAGAACATGTGCTATTGAGAAAAACCATCCCTTTCCTTTATCTTCTAGGAGATCTGTGGAAGCCTTTCTTTTGGAAAGTGCTCAAAGACAGATCAAACATGACCATAAAGGTTCACGATGTGAACAGGTCTGACCTAGAAAAAGCGCCTTGGAAATCTGAGGTGGGAAAGTAAGGCAGCCTGTGCCAGAAACTGATTAAATTTCAGTCATCTATCCAAAGAAGTCCCTAGTTGCTTGTAAAATGCTCCATATAATTACAGTAACTACGGTTTTTAAAGGAATTTACACATTAGCCTTTATCATGGGACTTTCTTGGAGGGTGCATTTCCACTTTAAAATCAATATCCCTAAAATAAACTTTAATAAGGTTTATTAATTTTATCTATGTGGACTTTTAAAAAGTCAATATCAAATATCTTTCTCTAGATTCTTCTTGGCATTTGAAAAAGCTTAGGTATAATCAAATACCATGCCCTCAGTATGTTAAATAATCATTGTTCTATGACTTGGTTCTTATATACAACTTAGCCCTATTTTAAACTTTGAAAGAGTTGTGAATCAATACAAAGACTGTTTAAAATGTATGGGTCATCCTGATACATGATCTCAGTACTGTGGACAAGGGCCATTAGTTGTTTTTGGAGCTATTATCTTGCTCAGCATTAGATTTGCATAGCCCCGGGAAGGAGTTTGACAGCCCCAGCTAACCCTGCACCATGGTGGTTAAAATCACTTTTCAGCCTTGGCTAGTGTGGTTCAGTTGGTTGGAGCATCTTCTCATGCTTTGACAGGTCACAGGTTAGATTCACCTAGGTTGCAGGTTTGACCCCCTGTCAACTGATTGAAGTTCCTCTCTCACATTCATCTCTCTCTCTTACTCTCTCTCTAACCAATAAAACATATTCTTGGGTGAGGATAAAATTAAATTTTGATTAAAATATAAAAATAAATAAATAAAACAAAAAGGATTTTAGAATGTTGTGTCCCAGAGACAAACAAGATTACTACCTCTCATTGAATGTACTGTAAGGGGCATTTATGGGATACTATGAATTTTAAACTTTTTTTCTTTTCAGAAGTGACTTAGCACAAACATTTATTTGCAGTCAGCTTCAAATGGAAATCTCCTACCAAAGTACATATCTAATGGCTTCCTGTTAAGTGGTTGTAATCTTAATCCAAAAATGAGGGAATTTATATTTTTCAGTGGAAGAAAGACTTCTTAGAAAGTTAAATGTTAATATCTTTATTGATTTCAAGAGAATCTTATCAGTAAATCATAAAGGAAACATCAAGTTTTGTTACCCCTTAAAAATGAAACCTGATTTCACCCTAAATCTCAGACATCCTATATAATAAAGAGATAATACGCCAATGGTCATCACACCATAACGACCAATCAGCAGAAGGCTGCGTGCTCAGCAGGCACACGCAAGTGGGCGGGGACTTGACGCTGTGTCCTTCTGGACAAAGCCACAGCAGCTGCCTGTGGTAACGCCCCCATCATGCCTCTGCTGCTGCCACCATCAGCCAAGTGGCTGCCTGAGGCTCAACCCTCACAGCCACTGCAGTTCACCTGAGTCAGCGAGGGCCAGGCCAAGACTCAGGCGAACTGCAGTGGCTGTGAGGGTTGAGCCTCAGGCAGCCCCTTGGCTGATGGTGGCAGTAGCAGAGGCATGATGGGGGCGTTACTGTCCCCTGATGGCCAAGTCTCATCCCGCAGAGGGAGGTCAGAGGCAGCAGCAGCGAGGGGTTAATGGGGGCAGTGCCTTCCCTTGATCAGCCATGGGGATTAGGCCTAAGCCATCAGTAGGACATCCCTTGAGGGCTCCTAAACTATGAGAGGGGGCAGGCCAAGCTGAGAGACACACACACACCCGCCCTCCGTGCACAAATTTTCATGCATTGGGCCTCTAGTTTGTAAATAAAGTCAACCCAAGCCAATTTTCCATCCTGAATTTTTTTAAATTTATTTTATTGATTTTTTTACAGAGAGAAGGGAGAGGGATAGAGAGTTAGAAACATCAATGAGAGAGAAACATTAATCAGCTGCCTCCTGCACACCCCCTACTGGGGATGTGCCCACAACCAAGGTACATGCTCTTGACTGGAATCAAACCTGGGACCCTTGAGTCCATAGGCCAACGCTCTATCCATTGAGCCAAACCTGTTAGGGCCTGAACTTTTTTATAAAGGTAAAAATTGAGCCTCAGTTAGATTGAAAACAATAATAAAGTCTCCTTCCTGTGTCTGCTCTATCCTTGTAATGTCAAGTTTCTTGAACTATAGTTTCTATGTAATAATTGTTTTTAAACTATCTTGAAAAAACGTATTATCAAATGAATTCATGATATTGAAATAAATGATTAGGCATACTTTAAAATGACAATTTAGTAGTCAGTTAAACATCACATCCTTTTACTTGGATAAAGTAGACAGAAAAATATTCCAATATTTTAGCATGGCTAACCACCCAGGGATAAGGGTCATCTCAATAAGCTATCTCCCATACACAGAAAAATATTATTTTGAGACATTGCATTGACTCAAAACATCAAAGAGCACCTGTCCTTAATTATCATTTTATAGCCTGCCTTTTACCTGAACTATTTAAATAAGATTTTCACTTCCTTTGCTTTACTAGTACTTGATATTTTACACGATCTATGGAGGATCTATCAATCTATATTATAATTCAGTCTAGTTGCTTCTAGGTTAATACCTGATGGTTTAAAACAGCAAATACTTTTTTTTTTTTTTTTCATGAAAAAGAAGTCTGGAGGTCATCTACCCAGGAGTAATATGGCGGCTCCTGGGTTAGGAGTCATCCGTGCTCTGCTGTCTTCTGCTGGGCCATCCTGCAGGCTGGCTTTTTGTCTTTAAGTTTCCCTCATGTTTGTAAGATAGCACTAATGCTCTAGCCGTTATGTCCTTTTTCCAAACATCAGAGAGGAAAATGAAAAAGGGGCCTGCAGAATAATCCCATTACATTCTTCCCTGACCACCACATGCACACACTCATATTTATATCTCAATATCCACCTCTATTTTGAAAAGAGGCTGAGAGGTAGTTTTGTAGGCAGACACATTGCTATCCACAACAATATAGGGATAATGTTACTTAGGTGGGCAGTTAATAGTCTCCTCTCTACAATCTTTATATTTTCTCTTTAAATTTGCTTCCAAGATGGCTTATTTGGAGAACCTGTAACCTCACATCTATTGCAAAGTATTTCTTCAAAATCTTAGTGGAGATTCTGTTAACTAAGATCTTTTTAGCTGCATATGCCTGCCTGCTTAGCATCATATTTTATAAGCGAAAGCTCCAAATGTAAAGTGCAACTTTAAAAAAATTATATTTAGTTAAAATTGCACAAACCACCAACTTTTTTTAGGTGCCAATTTATTTTTTACTTCTGAAACTTTTAAGTGATAGGCATCTATGGTTTTAGCAACTGTTATTTCAAAGCTTAAGAGATTAAGAGTGAAAAATTGTTGGCTTCCACACTACAAAATGTTCCTGTTCTGTTTCGCCTGGAACACTGTAGTTACCAGCACATTCATTGTTCTATTGCTGTAGACATTGTGATATTTATGAACAAACTGTCATCTGACAATTCTACAGGTGCTGAATGCCTTTTTTGGCTTTCACGTTTCGGATGATGAGTTTTTAATTAGAGTCAAGGTGAAATAGAAAGAAAATTGCCATTTTGATTAAATTGCTCTTATGTAAATGGCAACAATTTTTGGTCATCCAAGATTTTTAGTCTCTAGCTGATATTTCCATAAACTAATAAACCACCACATCATGAGATTGGGGATTATTGAAATATGAGTTTTCCTGGCCATTTTTAGCATCTCATCATCATGATTAGGTTGACCCAAAATGTCTGTAATATGCTGATGTTTTACAGGAAAATTGGGTCAGAGGATAATCCCAAATACTGACCCAATAAGGATTAATTCAAACAGATTTCTAAATCTCTCACATGCCCCTGAATGAAACACATGTGACACCGCCTGGTCCATGACAACTGTAGGTTATAGAAAAGAGAGGTCACACATTTTTATATTAACATGTGTGCACACTTCCTTGGATAATATCCTACCGCTGGGTAACATACAGAGCATGCAACTTTAATTTATGCAACTCCAAAGAAAAAATATCTAATTTTGATAAGAATTAAAAAAACACTATAAGGTTTAGTTATTTAAAGAGTTTGGATGCCCTTATTTTAAATTGGGATATATTTAAAGTTCAGTCACCTTAATGGCTCTTTCCTATTATACCATAGCATTATCATCTAAGAACACAAAAGCTGTTAACACATGACATACCTGATCATCATCACTTCTGGCTACCAACAGATGTATCAGTCACAGTTAATGTATTCTAATAGCATCCTGGAAAGAGCTGTTTCACACCTTTGGAGGCTGACATCTGCACCATGGAGAAGTGCAAAAAAAAGTGTTTAAGGTCTGCATTTATTGTTGCTTGCTATGTGCATTTGAGAAAACATGCAAGGATTGCTCAGAGGATATTTTTAAGGAACTCAGAACACATATTAACTGTTGATGTGAACACTTTAAAATTTAACAATATAGATAAGTTTGATTGATAAGTACATACATGATTGACTCATCCATTTCATGAGTGCTTGAACCATGTCTTAAACTTATGCGCATGTCCCATAGTGCTTGGCACAGCCCAAGGTAAATTGCATGCTCTCAGTATATATTTGATGACAATGAATGTTTTACTTTACATCTGCATCAAATCAAAATATTAATTAAAAAGTGAGGGTTTTTGACATTTAGATCTCTTGACTTCTATATATTCATACCTCATTTAATTTCTTTTTTGAAAAAATCAAGTAGTACAGGACTGCCCTAAGAAATAAGAAATAAGAAATATGCAAGAATGCTAAAGACAATAGGTAACTTAGATTTCACATTTGCAAGTCAAATGGGTAGTTTGGGAATTAGTTCATGATACTAGTAAGGCTCAGATATAATGATTAGGTTAATTTTGACCTTTTATGGGTATGTTATCTTTCCTTTATATTTTGGGATCATTATATTCAGGCAGTAGAAATATAGACAATAATATATGAAGTCACAGGCATGATGGAGCAATGAATAAGTGCTCGACTTTTTTCAATGATGATCTCCATGTTATATTTATTTTCCCCAAATAATAATTAGCTTTATATAAATAATACACTTTATTCCCTTGCTAGTGGGAAATGATGTTTGACATTAAGGAAAGGTCAGGTATCATGAATGGGAAACCACAATGAGCATTGCCTTTACGGATTATTGAATTAAGAGGTACATATATTTGACCAAGTATAGAAATCAAATAACTGCCATGTTAGCAGTGCCCTTTTACATGCCATAGATTTATTGACATTTACTGAATATAAAAAAGAGTTGAAACTATGAGTGCTTAGTATGCATCATGATGAAAAAACCTAATATTACCTCCCTAAAGGTTATACGAGAGCATTTTATTTCTTTCTCTCTCTCTTTTTTAATCTTTATTGTTGAAGGTATTACATAGTTTCTCCTTTTCCCCCATTAACCTCTTCCAGCCCACTCTCATCTCCACCCCCTAGACCCTCACCACCCCAAGGGTTATGCATATATGCATTCAAGTTAATTGGTTAATCTCTGCCCACCCAGCCTCCCCTGCCTTCCCTCTGAGTTTCAGCAGTCTATTCATGCTTCTATGTCTCTGGGTCAATTTTTGATCATTGGGTTTTTTGGTTCATTAGATTCCATATATGAGTGAGATCATGTGGTGCTTATCCTTCTCTAACTGGGTTATTTTACTCAGCATAATGTCTCCAGGTCCGTCCATGCTTTTGCAAATGATAAGAGTTCTTTCTTTTGTATTGCCAACTAGTATTCCATTACCACAGCATTATAACCAGAGTAAATTAAACAACTGATCAGACATCAGGCTGGAATATAAATTAAACAGGATATTTACTTTTAGAAAACACACAAAATTAAATTAGTTAAGTCATTTATATCAATGTAGTTGTATCTGTTGACCTAAACACAAGTTAAACCCATATAAACCCACGTGCACACACCAACATAAATGTTCCATGGGCCTAAGCAGCACTTTATATTTTAAGGTGACAGATGAATTCTGCAATTCACAAGGGTATTTACTGCAATAGATGTCACGGCAGTAGTTTTCCCGCTGAAATGAGAAAGAAAAAAAAATTATCCAATTCTACACCAATAGGTGCCAGATCACAGTGTAGATTTTATATTCAGAACTATCATGTAGAAGTTAAAAAGAAATATATGTACTCAAGGTTATAGCATATTTACTCTCACAATTTCATTTTTTCCTAATAAACATAATTTCTGGCTTCATTTTGGAGTGTTCCAATTAATTATAAGCATATTTGATCAGTGAAAGAAATATTTTTTTCAGAGATTGGGAAATTCAAAAGACATAAGAATTTTTATAGTTTTCATACGCCAATCAAGTTGGATAAGTGACTCATGGGGCCAAATTGATTTATATTCATCAGATTTAGTGATAGCCATGTTCCAGGAGTTTCAGAAATGTGAATTCAGACCTCCTTACGGTAAGACAATTTAATCCCAGGTAAAGGTTCTTGTTTGCCATTACCTGAATGATTACATGGCTTTTGAATCTTATGCAAGCTTGAAATATACAAAAATGTTGGGACTCCTCTGAGAAAATATGCATTCAAATGTATACTGATAATACTTCATGTAAAATTGAACCAAATATTCATAACATAAGTGTCATTTGCCTTATTTTATCCAGTAATACATCAAAGCAAGAAAGTTGGGGGTTATTTTTTAGTATTTTTTTATTGATTTTGTTTGTGTGTTTTTTTTTAATATTTTTATTGATTTCATAGGGGAAGGACAAGGGAAAGAGAAATAGAAACATCAATGATGAGAAAGAATCATTGATCTGCTGCCTCCTGCACACCCCCTATGGGGGATCAAACCTGGAACTTGGGCATGTGCCCTTGACCAGAATTGAACCCACAACTCTTCAGACTGCAGGTCATGACACTCTATCCACTTGCCAAAGGGCAAGAAAGTTGGTTTTATGCTCTGATCAATGCTTCTTTGTCTCTGGATCTATGTTTGTTCATCAGTTTGTATTGTTCATTATAATCCATAAATGAGTGAGATTATGAGATATTTACTGTCAAACCTCAGAGGGAAGGTAGGGGAGGGTGGGGTAAGGGGGAGAGATCAACCAAAGGACTTGTATGCATGCATATAAGCCTAACCAATGGCCACAGACAGCATGGGGGGGGGGAGGGTTGTGAGTGCATGAGTGGGGCGTTGGGGGAGCAATGGGGGAATAAGGACACATATGCAGTACCTTAATTAATAAAGAAAATTGGTTTTAAAAAGGAGGGAAGTAGATTTTTATATGACACTAGAGGCCCATTGCACAAAAAGATTTGTGCAATAGGCCTTTCTTCCCTTGGCTTCCAGCACCTGGGACCCAGGCCTCCACTCTGGCCAGAGTCTGCCTTTTTCACCTTTGATGCAGACTCCAGCCAGAGTCTGCCAACTTTATCTTCACTGCATACTCCAGAGTCTGCAGTCTTGTCTTTGCTGTGGCACTCAGCTCCTATAGATCCCTTCGCCCCCGCCCTCCCTCTCATAGCAGGCATCCTGCCCGGCCTGGCCACTCCGTGGCTGGAGCAGCTGCGTGGCAGCCATCTTTGGCCTTCTAATTTGCATACTCACTCTGATTGACTGTGGGTGTAGGGAAGTATGTTCAATTTACATGTTTGTCTATTATTAGGTAAGATTTTTTAAAACTTCCTTTAGTAGTTTTTGTCATTTCATTTTTTTAAAAAGTGTCTAGTTTTGCTTTGTTCTGTTTTCCTCAGAGAAAAATGAATCAACATGAGATTGTAATATTTTTCAATCAAGTGAGCTTAGTGGTCATACACTAGAAAGAACAGTGGCCTGAGAATTAAGAAACTAATTTCTGAAATGAACTCCACCATCATCCAGTTGTATAGCTTTGAAACCTCTCTAGACCTTGTAGACATTGTTCATGATGTTGTAAAGGGAGGAAATTGGAATAAATCATTCAAAGGCATCTATAATAATAAAAGCATAATATACTAATTAAACTGGATAGCCAAACAACCTTCCAGTCATCATTCAGACATCCTTCCAGACGACCTTCTGGATGAAGCCATGGTGGCAGGGGCCGAAGCAGAGGCAGTTAGGGGGGATCAATCAGGCAGGCAAGCAGTTAGAGGTTATCTGGCATGCAGGCCAGTGATTAGGGGTAGTCAAACAAGCAGGCAGAGTGGTTAGGGGCAATCAGGCAGGCAGGCAGGCAAACTGTTAGGAGCCAGTGGTCCTAATTGTGAGAGGGATATCTGAATGCCCTGTGGGATCAGGCCTAAACCAGCAATCAGACATCCCTCAGGGGGTCTCACATTTCTAGAGGGTGGAGGCTGGGCTGAGGGACCCCTTCCCCCACATAACCCCTGTGCATGAATATCATGCACCAGGCCTCTAGTTTATTATATCAGGGCTTGTTTAGCATGTACTTGCCACATTGAAGACTCAAAGAGAGATAACCCAGATTCATAGCTTTTATTATCAACCAGGGCTCCTATCCTGAAGCTACTCCCCTATTTAGAAGAAGTAGGCTGAAAAAATAAAGAAAACAAAACAATTCTTATTTTATTCTTAGTGCCTAAGCCAGCACCAAGCCAGAAGTTCTAGCCCTTTGGCTGCCTTTACCTCAGGCATCTCCCTTATCTTCTCAGCCTTTCAGAGCTAAGCATTTTCCACATCCACCACTAACACACACACACACACACACACACACACACACACACACAAAATGTTATTTCCAGTCTTAATAGAAAGTGATAGACAGAATATTGTTCTGTGATATTCCCTTTAGAATATTTTGACCCTTAAGCTTACCAGGAATCTTTCTTGTCTACTTCATGTCCCAGAGCCCAATTTAAGTAATAAAAGTGTGGAGAGGAGTTTCTCAACGTTTACAACCTCAATGATATATTTAATCACTTCAAAATTAAGCAGAATTACATATACAACTGTATAATCAGTCTGTGTCCTTGTCTCAGCTTTGCCATTTGCTTGCTATCTGTGTAAACTAAGCAAGTTGCTAG
Source organism: Pipistrellus kuhlii (assembly GCF_014108245.1). Classification (NCBI taxonomy): domain Eukaryota; kingdom Metazoa; phylum Chordata; class Mammalia; order Chiroptera; family Vespertilionidae; genus Pipistrellus; species Pipistrellus kuhlii. The sequence continues at coordinate 139,371,310 of NW_023425515.1, read as the reverse complement.
ATTTCACTAAGCTTCACTTCCCTCATTTGTGAGTTGCAGATCATCTGAGGACTTTTGCCCTTAGGGTCGTCTATAACATATCTGATCTTTGATCCCATGTGTCCTTGTCTCCATAATACATATTCTTTTACTCTACATTGCTTCCTAGCCTACCCATTGTGGCATTCTTCCTCCCAATTTCAAAAAAAAAAATAAAAATGATTGTCTCTTTGACTTATTTGACATTTCCTAGAGCAGAGTATAGAGGCCAGATAGAATTTTTTAAAAGTAGATTTGGCATGGTACCAAATAAATATTAATTAAATTCCCTATCTTTTTGAGCACCTGGTATAGTGCCTTATCTATTATAGACATTTTATGTAAGTATAGCCAATGAATAAATTATCTACATATATAAAAGCCCAGTGACCAGAATGGTTGAACAACTAGAATGACCTGTGAATATGGTGTGCATTGTGACATCCATACAGTCTAATCTGGGCCCTGATTTCCCCCAGCCAGCTTGGCCCCTGGTCAGCTCTCTCCACCCCAATTGGGTCTAGGCTGTCCTGATCCCACCTGTGCATGAATTCATGCACCAGGCCTCTAGTAGTAATATAACATAATTCTTATTGTGATGATGCCATCATAATGGTGTGGTAGTGAAGAGAACCAATTTTCTATTTTTCTAAATTATCTTCTATGGAAATAAGGTAGAATATTTATGGTAATTTAGCCAAACTGCAACATAATTTCACTACCTCTATTTATACATTAAAATATGAAAAAGCAAATTCCTTGTACTCAATTTGGTCACCACAAAAATATCCAATGCATTATTAGTAGCCCCCATCCAGTTTTGCCTGGATATGTATTTGTCAGCAATCCCAACCTCCAGATTCAGCTTTCATGATGGGAATGAAGAAGCACCAGCTATGGGACCTTTCCCAGAATTCCCAGAACGGCCTGGCTAACAGATAGACTCTGGAACCTTCTAGCCTAGGTCTCTATCTATCTCTCCCAGTAGTTGTTGTGAGCTTATGTAAGTTGCCCATTTCCCCTGTGTCTTGGTTTCCTCATCTCTATAAAAAATACCTAAATCTTGGCAATCTTATTAGCTTCAGTGAGATAATATATATAAACTGCATATCTCAGTTTTTACATAAATTCATAAGAATATTAGCTGTTATTAACTATTACTAAGATCCTATGAATCCATATTCCTACTGTATAAGCTTCAGTCCTTTTAAATCATTTTCTAATTTTAGGAAGAGAATTTAGAAAATGATTTCTATGTTGTAACCTCCCCAAATATATCCAGATATGAAGATCTTAATAGCTTAAAAGAAATGCAAATTTTAGTTATTATTTCCTAGACAATACATTGGTAAGTTATAAAAAAATATATTTTTCTCCTAAGACCTTAATCAAAGAAAATGAGAGAGAGAGAGAGAGAGAGAGAGAGAGAGAGAGAGAGAGAGAGAGAGAGAGAGGGGGAGAGACAGAGAGAGAGAGAGGGAGATTATCTGATAACATTTAAATGGGGTAATAGGGTTTCAGGTGTATTCTTTTTTATATGGCCTATTAACACATTTATTTCTCCATAATTGGCACTTGTTAAAAATGGTAGCTCACCTCTGCCCAGAGTCATTATCACACATTGATTATCAGTCAGCACCTTAGAGGGATTCGTTGCCAGCCAGAGACAGGAAGAACCCTCACAGGATAGATGTGTGGAGGCAAGTGGAAGCTGAGGGGGCTGGAGAATGTGTTCCAGAAAAAGGAAAAAGAAAGATACGTAGGGTGACGATTAAATGAAGCAGAGTATGTCAAGGGCTTAACTTGCCCCTTGGCTCCCAGTGAATTCTAGTACCACTGATAGCCTTCCTCACTTATGACTAACCATCACAAATTCCTTTTTTAAGAAATGAACAGATTAAGTAGTTTGCCCGAGACCAACTATATGGAAGAGTTAAAACATGACAGCACATCGATTTGAATCCAAAGCCTTAGAAACAATAAGATAAAAATATCTTTTTTAATATTTGCATATGATTCACCAGTTGTTTTTTTTAAGAAAGCTAATTGTGAATCTTTATTTAGCCCTCACCAAAAATCCTGTTGAATAGCATTGTTCATTTTGCAGATAAAATATCAAAGCTAAGTGTGTGCAAGTAATTTAAAATCACATAGCCAGAGTTGGATCTTCAACCACAATTTCTCCGTCCACTGTCTTTCCAGTACATTACACTGGTTTCATTCATGAATTAATGGCACACACACAAAATATCAAAAGGAAGTCTACATAAGAGTCCCTCACCCCAAAACACACAAATTAGTTTAAGAAATAAAATGTGAATGCTTTAAAAACAAAACAAAACAAAAAAAAAACAAAAAAAAAACCTCAGATACTTTCCCTACTACAGATTAGATTAGCAAATACAGGATTAAATATAATTTTTAGTCCTCACCCTAGGAGATTATATATATATATATATATATATATATATATATATATATATATATAGAGAGAGAGAGAGAGAGAGAGAGAGAGAGAGAGAGAGAGAGAGAGAGAGAGAGAAACATTAATGTGAGAAATAAACATTGATTAGTTGCTTCCTGTATGTGCCCAACAGGGATGGAAACCACACTTAGGTATGTGCCCTGACCAGGACTTGAACGCAAAACCTTTTAGTGTATGGGAGGATGCTCCAACCAAACTGAACCACTAGGCCAGAGATAAAGATAATTTACTTGTGTGATTATAACTACTCCTCAAACATTCATTCTACCTCCATTTCCTCCTATTGGTCATTCAAAATCAATTTTGGAAGATGGAATATAATGGATGCATTTTGTTCATCATCAGTCTGTTTTCACTAATTTTGAGATTTATTTCTTCTTTTATTCATTCAATATTTATTAAATACTACTAATACCCAGACTCCTGTACCAAGCACTGAGGCAGCAGGGAGTTTACCAATTCTTGCAATGTTTATGGAAAACTTTTAGTTTAGTAAATATTAAAATGAGTTGGAGTCTGGATCCTAAGATTTCCTAACATTTCCTTCTCTTCAAGTCTCTTCAAGCTGCATTCAGGGTGGCTGTTTGTGAGACAAGAGAGATTATTATCACAGTCCATTCTAATGACCTTTACTTTATCATTCCTTTCATTCCTGATTAATGTTCAGTGGCCTTGTCAGAGTCTCTCCTCTACTCTGCCAGTCTGCCACTTCCAGACCTGTTTTCACCTCACTTTTCACTGCCTACAATGAGTTCCAAGATTTCTAAACATTGTTTGTACGAGCTCAAAATAGTGCTTTTTATCAATATACTTTTTATCAATATACAACTGATAAAAATATGAATGTGACTGTGATACTAATCAAGGATTAGAAAAGGGAATAGTTCCACAGTCGTTCCTTCCTTTCACTCTTCATGTTGATTACAGTCATTTTATGCTTTCAAATATTAGCCCAACACAGAACCAGGGGAGACCATAAATCTTGATGGAGCCAGATAATTGTGTCTATCTCCATGATCTTTCATCTGAGGAAATACCTGTTCATTGCCTTGGTAATTTTCTTGTGCTCATTGCCCAAGACCCTGCGGTTGGTGATGTGAACTGCAGCTGGGCCTATATATCTATGGCTGTCAAAGCACAGGGTTATTCTGTAAGCATTGTCATCCATGTGAGTGGGAGATGATTCACCCTCACTTTGTGTGTCTTTATGATCTGATCATCTTCTGAAAAAATGTAATAAATTTTTGCATGTGTCATCCTAGCATTATGGGATCTCTCAGAGAGACACCGTTTGCTTTAAACTAGAGGAGATCAAGTCTTCCTTATATTTCTATGGCTTCTAATAAATGGTCATCTTTCAAACTCATCACCAAGTTATTCCACTATCCAGATCTACTTTCTTTTAAAATTTCCACTAGTCTACAGGATTTGGTAGGAAAGAAAGCAATTGCAAGAGTTACCATACATTTTATACACTGGCATATTTGTTTTTGTCCAAAGTGATTCTTAAAACATGGGATTGTATCAAATGGTCCATCCTAGTTATCTGAGGTACTGTCATATGTTATGAATTCTGTGAGTCAGCTAGTCTTCAGGCAGAAAATTTGCAAATGGAGATCCAAATAGAACCAGAGTACTTAGGTCTGTACTCTGTGAAATATGACTCTCAGATTCTAATTTCATTTTTTTATAATCTTCTCTAGGTAGGAAAAATTACATGCATATTTATTTATACACTTATTTTAAGAAATTGTCTACCCTTATGGTAGTGTTGATGTATCACAATTAAAACACCTCTTAACATATGGTCAAAAATGTTTTAATGGCATCAAACTGGACCAGACACTAAATTATTAACTGATAATACAGTGATCAATGACTACCTGCTGGCTAACTTTGAGTTCACAGGAATAAAAATTAAATGACAATTAAGAAAGGGCAAAAAATGCTCAAGGCCTCAAGGAAAGCCCAGTGTTGCAGATTTTACTTTTAGGCTAACTCTGCCACAAAGCTGGAAATGTAATGACAATAGTAAACAATCCCATAACATTCACCATGTGCCAGATAATGTTCTAAATAATCCCAGATTCTACCCACAGGAAATATTGGTATCCTTCCTTTGCAAATGAGGGAATTGAAGCACAGAGAGATTATGTCACAGGATGAAATTCAGACAACTTCCAAATGGCAGAGCCAGAAATTGAACCCAGGCAATCTGACTGACTTCAGTGCCCATGCTCTCATTTAAAGCTGCTCTTAACCTCTGGGACTTAACATGCCCTATTCTTCCACCTGTTTTGAGAGTTTTAATCTTTTCTTATTCTCCCATCTCAACGCACAAATTCTTATGTCTGAAATGCTCTTCTTCCATTATTTTTGTGGAATAAACTTTTACTTATCTTAAAAGACTCAATGTATTGAATTAAAAAAAACCCACTCTCCTATAATTATGTAGTCTAATTTAATTTAATAGATGTACCTCTTATGTGTTCCCATAGTGCCTTGTTTATATATGATAGGTGTATAAAATAACTAATATTTATTGAGTATTAATATGTGCCAGGCTTTAATGTCTTTCCATGAATTGTTTTGTTCCATCTTTGTAACAATCCTATAAGGAAAGCACTCCATTCCACAGAAAGAACATTGAAGCATAGTGACAATTAAAATTTTATTTAAAATTCAAATTAATTGCCCTGGTTGGTGTGGTTCAGTTGGTTGGGGCATTGTCCCCTACACTGAAAAGCATCAGTTTGGATTCCTAATCAGGGCACATACTCAGGTTGTGGGTTGATCTATGGTTGGAATGCTTGCAGGAGGCAATCGATCAATGCTTTTCTCTCTCCTTTTTTCTATCTCTAAAATCATAAAAATCAATAAATAAACATTTTTTAAAATATTAATTCATGGTAACTAGGAGAGCCAAGATTCAAACTCAATCTGATACCAAATGCCTTGCTTTTAAGCACCATGTCCATATGTATGTTGCAAATGCACACAACACACACACCACCCTACACACTCAGAATTAAATCCTAATACTTGCTATATTATGCTTCTCACCTTCACTGACAGCATCTTGAGAGGCAGAACCATGGTTTATTTGACTTGTATCCAGTTCCTACCACAGTGCCTAATAAATAAATATAGTTTGAAATTTGAACTGCTGTTTTTCTGATCTTTATTGGTTTTCTCCTTTTTTTCCTTTAGTTTTTTCACTTAACACTTCTTCAGTTCTTAGTCTTCTTTCTGTAGGTTAGACTCACTGCTATGGCTTTAGCCCCTGCCTGTCCTATATGATAAAACCCTAATATGCAAATTGACCAAACAGTGGAACAATTGGTTGCTATGATGTGCACTGAACACAAAGGGCAGATGCTCAACACAGGAGCTGCCTCCTGGTGGTTAGTGCACTCTCACAGGGGGAGCACCGCTCAGCCAGAAGCCAGGCTCATGGCTGGCGAACATAGCAGTGGTGGCAAGAGCCGCTCCGCCTCCATGGCAGCACAGAACCCCTTGGGGGATGTCCAACTACCTACTTAGCCCCACTCCCCGTGGACAACAGGACTAAGCCATTAGTTGGACATCCCCTAAGAGGTCCTGGACTGCAAGAGGGTGCAGGCCAGACTCAGGGCCCTTCCCCACTAGTACACAAATGTCATGCACCGGGCCTCTAGTATACTCATAATTATCAAAGTATCAAGACTGATGTCTTCGGGAATTTGCCCTTTTCACTTTTATCCACACTGGTCCCTCTGCCGGAGTGCCTTTCTCTGACTTGCCAACTGCAAGTCCACTTAACCATGAACTTTGTTGTATGCCTGTGTTCTTTCTTCTGTATTTTTTTCATCCATGTTTTTATGTTAGCAGAACTTCTGATTTGCTAAGCAGCAATTACAAATTTACCCACATCTTTTCCTCCTAAGAGACTATCAAAAAGAAGTGTGCTATCTTCATTTCCAATCCTGGTCCCTGGAAGAGAATATCTTATAAAATGTGCTTTAAAAAAAAAAAAGTTATTTAGTAAGTGAATGAAAGAGGAAGTCTAAAGAACATATTTTGACTCACGGTATATTTACAAGAGGATGCTTTTTATTGGGCATTTTGTATTAGTGTTCTGTCATTTTATAATGAAAGTAGTTTGAAGGCATTGTCACAAATAAATAGTATGATATTAACTCTTTTATTTCAAAATATGTAAGATCTTTAATGTAAGCTTTTATTTCATTCTGTCTTTTTCATGCTTTTTCAATGTATGATTACAAATAGGAGGACACATTAACTTTATCACTAATATCCCAGCTTCCGCTTGCCCTGGGTCACAGGTTTACATCAATGCTTCTGGTACAGAGCAATTTTTTTCTCCCTACCAGGGTAGCAGGGTCATCTGATTGGACTTTCCATGGTCTGGCTGAATAGGAAGGGAATTAAACTGTAGTGTCAAAGGAAATTACTCATTCTAAGAAGCATTCACGTATTATCTACAGCCAAAACCATCTCTGACACTCATTTATGATAAAAATTAAAACTTAAGAAAGAAGGAGAAATTTGTCTGCACTTCTATGACAATAAAAATGTGAGGACCCAATTTAATCAATGGTAAAAGTCTGTGGCACACCAGATAAGAAAATGGTTTCTCAATGGTGCTTTAGAGTTTAGAGGCATACCCAGGGAGACAGGAGAAGAAATGTGTGCCTAGATGTGAGATGGTGTGTCAGCACTTCATTCTAGAACAAATTTTGTTTAGGTTGATGCCCAATAAGTTCAAATCATCGAAGCATTCTCTCGTGGGAAGTTTTCAAAGAGCAAAGATCTTTTTAAATGGAACCCTGAACATCTTAAAGAAGAAGTCTTCTTGGAAACAAAATCATTCTTCACATTGGCAATAAGCATGTATTGCCGTGCATAATTTTATTTTTACCCTAGTCGCAGTCATATATTTGCAACCCATGTGCATTTTCTAAGCTAATGGGTAGTCAATGAGTGGTGGAAAATATAATAATTTCTTGATAATATATCTGTGAAATAATGTGAAGTTGAGGTAAAATGTACACTTTCAGACATTTCAAAATTACACAGCCTGGCTTAAAAATTGTGCTGAATCTTCTGCCTGTAGAGGAAATAAAATTAAAATGTTAGATTTAAAAGGAAACTCAAATTGATTGTAAGGAATAGAAATTTTTTTTGAAAGGCCATGGAACTATTTTAGTTCCTGTAATAAATATAGCAGCAAAGATAGTTTAAAGGAGAAAAGCTTATAGATTTATTTAAAAGACATGTCATCTCTTTGGCCTCTTCACACAGAGCAGACAGAACAAAAATGATTTATCAGCTGGGCTATTTGCCTTTTAGAAAACTGTGATTTGTTTCTTAAGTAGTCTATTTTTATACTTTTATTTTATTGCCTGGCATTTAAACCCTACATTTCTTCAAATACCAGTTTTCTCAACTTTGTGAACATTTATATTCTCCTTACAAAAGCAGCTTTTTTAGAATTTCAAGTAACAATAATCACATCCAAGTATATTGTCTGACCGCAATGCTTTGAAATTAGAAATCAACTTCAAAAGAAAGTTTCAAGTAACAGTTTACTATCATGATTTTATTCTGTTTCTTAACATTTTAATTGAAGTATTACTTACATCACATTCATGTGATCACACTTTTAGATGATGTGATATTTTCATGAAAATGTGTTTGTGGAGCTCATTCAAAGTTATATGCATTTATGTACCCCTTCCCATATCTATCTGTTAAACCCACCAATAGTAATGGAGAAATAGAATCAATGACTATAGTAAATGTTAACAATTTTTATCTATTTCAAATAAAAATTTGAAATAAAACAAATACAAATTCAAATTTTAAGTTTTATATTTTCTTTTAGGGTATGTGAATTTTATGAAAATTAGTTATTTCCCGCAGGAAAGAATACAAGATAAGTAGAGGTTAATATTGTTCAGGGAAATGCATTCAACTCAAATTGACTTGCATACTATCTTTGTGAGTGGAATTAGTGACAAATTTCCTGGACATCAAACTTGCAAAATAAAAACTGTTTTAGACCCAGCTACAGAGCTGGAATTATAATATGCTGAGAATAGGTAGGTAAGAATAGACAACCATTATAGCGGCAACCAAAATTTCCTGCAGGAATTTTTCTCCTTGGTAACATCCTTATTATAAATACACAAGTAAATTTTATTAAAAATCTCTTAAATGCCCATATGTTTTAGAACCTATGTTAAAAATGCACAGAAATTACGACAAATATTGAGGAATTAGAATTACACTGGAATTGATCACATGGTCTTTGACAATTTTCTATTCATTTTATAATGATTTTTAGAAGAATTTGCCTGGCCTTGTCTGAATTTGGCTATGCTATTAATTGATATCAAGTTATGCCTTCACTATGATTCATGGATTATTTCACCATTTTACAACAAATGATAGCTGCAAAAGTTTCAATATGACAATTTGAATATAATTTTATTATTTTTTTTATGAATATAATTTTAAATCAATATCAAATTTACTTGGGTCAACCATTTCAGCGGCATAAAAAATAATTTAACAAATTCTAATTTTCCATTAAGTGACTTTGTTCTTTTTATTTATTTATTAATACATTTAGCAAGTACTTTACATTTAATATCTTATCTTTGTAACAGCTATGAGGTCAGTATTATTATTCCCTGCTTTACATATTAAACAAATGTTAGATAACTTCTCTTATAATAGACAACTAGAAGTTTGAAATTTAGATTTGAGCTCAGCTCTTTCTGTTTACAAATCTGGCTTTTTATCACAACATCAGTGTTTTCCAAATTGAACTCTATGTTTTTCTAGAAATGTTTATAATTTCTGGACTATGTTACATATTTTGTCTTATAACTTCAATTAGCATTTTCATTAATTTTTTTCTATAGTAACTATACAACATAAAATTTCTCTATTAATTTCTGATTGATAGACTATTTTAAACAAAAGTATTGTCTGACTCAAATAAGCAAATTTGAAACATTCGAAATTAAGGTCAGCAAACTTAGCCTTTTAAGTCTTAAAAATCATAAAGCAATTGTTATTTATGAAACAGTTATTTTTAAAGTGAAATTCACATTGTAGATCATGTAATTAGTGATTTTCTGCCCCTTAACACTGTGTACTCATATCAAATAGCTAAATGATGTTTATAATCATTTTCTCATTTATAAAAGATCACTTTCCCTTGCATGTACAATTTCCTCCAAAATGTAAAATTAATTATGTTTTATGTTTAATTTTATCCTATATGATTTGTTGTTTTATTCTGAAGAAAATAAAATAATTTATCTTTCATGTTTTACTGAGAGTTTGGGGGCTTACTATAAAAATCTTTATTTTATTTTATTTTATTTTATTTTATTTTATTTTATTTTATTTTTTTTTTTTTTATTTTATTTTTTTTTGCCATCATGTCTTCTTTCACCTCCAACCTCCCTGCCCCTGTGCAATCACCACACTATTGTTCATGTCCATGAGTTCTCTCTTTATTTTCTTATTTGCTCAATCCCTCCACACCACTCCAATATCCCCTGCCATCACCACCAGAGCTGTTGGATTGCTCTCTATCTATGATATTATCTTTATTTTGCTTGGTAGTTCAATTTATTCATTAAATTCTACATATGAATTAAATCACATAAGACTTGTCTTTTTCTGACAGGCTAATTTCACTTGGTATAATGTCTCCAAGTCCATCCATGCTGTTCCAAAGAGTAAAATTTTCTTCCTTTTGATGGCAGAGTAGTAATCCATTATGTAAATGTACCACAGCTTTTTCAACCACTCATTTATTGATGGACACGGGCTGCTTCCAAATTTTGGCTATTGTAAATAACACTGCAATGAACATAGGGGTGCATATATTCTTTCGAATTAATATTTTGGATTTCTTTGGAAATATTTCCAAAAGGGGAATTGCTGGGTCATGAGGCAGTTCTGCTTTAATTTTTAAAGTTTAGATGTGTACTAGCTATGTATTGCTACATAACAAATTATATCTAGACTTAGAGGCAAAAACAACAATGAACAATTTTTCTCTTTCACCGTGTGTATGGGTCAGAAATCCAGGAGGGGCCTACCTGGGTGGCTCTGACTCAATTTCTCATAGGGTTGCATTTAAGATGTCAGATAACATAATAGGCATCAAAAAGCCTAGCAGGCCAGCAGCCCTGATGTGCTGGAGCTTACTCACATAGCTTACGAGTATAAGAGAAGAGTCTTAAATTTTCAGGAATTTCAAATACAGTCATTATTAAAAATTAAATTATATTAAAATAAAAAGTAATAGCCAAAATTAATCACTTTAAATAATTTTACTGATTTATGGCATTTAATACTTTTAAATTAATTTAATTTTATATCTGTGTAGAGGAAACACTGTGTGCTACTGTGTATCTACTCCCAACTCCACATTCTGTGACATAAGTCACTAAGTTGAAATAGGTCATAGTGCAAGTATTTATACAACAGAAAGGAAAATATGTTAATTTGAGGCTTGATTTAATGTTTTATCATTGCCTAGACTTCAGAAAGTAATGTAGAAAGTGTTAATAATGCAGGGAATCTTAAGTGTGTTATGTCCATGCATATCACATTGTTAATACCACAAAATTTTGAAATAGTTTTCCACTATTTTAAAACTCTTTTCCAATTCAAAAGAAAAGTCATTTGTGCTGTTGACAAAAAAGTTAATTTCCAGCTTTTGTGTTTGTTTTCCACTTTTGTGGTATTCCTTAATATGAACAAAAATTATTAGCCAGTACTCGTCACAAAACTACAGTCATTCATCCATGACATGGGGGATTGCTTTGCTGAATTGACTAGCAATCAAACATTTATTCAAAATCTGATTTTGAGACACGATTGTGGGTAATAAATTACAAAAGCTGACATTGATTTTTGCAAGGAATAAGTCACACTGTAGTATAGGTATATTGAATTTATTAAACGAATATTATATATTGTATTATTATTGGTAAAATGTATGCTACAGGCTTTAAAAAATAATGAATGTGAGTGTGTATGAATGTGCAGATACAGAGATACATACATTATTTTTCAGAGAACAGAAAAACACTTACCACCTACCTCTGAGCTGCTTGCCCTTTCCTTGTGGCTCCCTCACATGGCTAGGAAGTTGGGGCTGGTTGTGGACAAGAGGTTGCAGTTGCTCACCATGCAGGCCTCTCCTCTGGCTGCACAACATGACATCTGGGCTTCCCCCGAAGGACAAACTAAGAGAGGAAGAGCCGGATGGAATTATACCTTTCTCATGACTTAGCTCTAAAACTCACACAACATCTTCTCTCTTTCTTGGGGGTGGGGGTGTGTGTGAATCTATGGCTATTCTTTAAAAAAAAAATGGTTCATTAGATGGAAGTCACTACTATGGACTGTCTCCCCAAAATGTATATGTTGAGTGTATTAGGAGGCGAGGTCTATGGATAGGCTTAAAAAGGCTGGAGCTTTATAGACAAAGATCCCTGTGCTCTTTCAACCATGTGAAGTAATAGTAAGAAGATATCCATGTATGAACCAGGAAACTGCTTCACCAAGCACCCAATCTCCTGTGCCTTAACCTAGGACTTCTTAGATTCCATGACTGTGAGAGACACATCACTGTTATTTATAAGCTACCTAATTTTATGGTATTTCAGTTATAGCAACTCTAATGGAGAAAGTCAGTCACTACTTGGGGCCACATCCAAGGAATGGAGAGATTTCTCTCTCTCTCTCTCTCTCTCTCTCTCTCTCTCTCTCTCTCTCTCTCTCTCTCTCTTTCTCTCTCTCTATCTATCTATCTCTCTCTCCCGCCTCCTCCGTCTCTCCCCCCACTCTTATCCAAGAGTAAATGTTATCTCAAGAATAGCTGCCAGTATTCCAATATATAATAGATTTGAAAGAACCGCATTGGTCAAATAGGTTTTAAAAGCCATGTATCCTACTACATTGTCCCATCTATTCTTATCCCCACAAAATGACTTCCCGAAAGTAGTTGGAAGACAAATGTTATTTATATGAAAACATAAAAAAAGAAGTGATAACTATATAATGTGTTAATGCCAAAATAAAAAATACAAAGATAGCACAATTTCATCTTTATGAATAGTAATGACACAGAATCTACACAGCACCTGGAAAATTCAGGTGAACTACTTTTTCTTACTGGCCATAACTGTCCTAGATTTATAATTATTTAATGAAAGAATGAGTGGAGCAAGGAAACAGAAAAGAAGACAGAAAAGAAGAAACTTTATATATATAAGGCTTGGGAAAATTTTAAATCATATCCTAAAATTTGTGGGTAAAAATCTAGATATTCAATTGAGATATTTTCTAAGTACCATTTCAAAAGATTTGAGCTTCTGTTGGATCTGCCCTAGGATTTTGAATTTTATAAATAAATAATTTTTTTTGTGTTTCTAGCTTCTATTGTTTCATATTTGATTTTCTGTGACAAGATATAATACTTTGCTTTTCCATAACAGTTTCTGCAGCAAGTTTATAATAGTATTATCTATAACCCAAAGTTAAACTGCATGCTAAGAAATATGACAGATATTTGGGTTGGGGAAGGAAAGTAAAGAAGTTGGACAGGGAACCATTCATCTGGGAATACAATGCTGCCTACACAGGTTTGCAAAATATTTTCAAAATGACAAGTTTCCATTATACTTATGTAGAAATAGATCACAATTATATTTTTTTAAATTGTTATACCATTTCACTAATGTAAATACTTCACATTTGTGGCATTTTAATCCCATAATTAGAAGGAATAATTTGGCAAACTAACTTTACCTCAATGATGGGTCTTTATTCAAATCCTACATGTCCCACATGTTTGATTGTTATAGCATTAGTGTTATGGACTGATTTCTGTCCCAGCCTCTCCCCCACTCCATTCATATATGTATGTCTTAATCCCCAATGTAGCCATACCTGGAGGTTAGGTCTTTTAGGAAGTGATTAAAGTAAAGTGAGATCACAAGGAACTCTGATCCAATAGGACTATGGCCAGTAATAAAAGGAAAAAATATATTTTTCTCTATCTTTGTCTCTCTGTTGCTTCATTTTTTTTCTCTCGTTCCTCAGTGTGAATGCATAATGAGAAGATGGTCATCTATAAGCCAGAAAATGGTCTGACTAGAAACCAAATTGGCTAGTACCTTGATCTTAGACTTTCCAGTTTCTAGGGCTATGAGAAATTTCTGTTTCTTAAGCCATCCAATCCATGATATTTTTGTTATGGCAGCCTGAGATAAAACTGATGTTGGTATAGAGATGTGGTGAGCTATTGTAACATATAACTAAAAATGTGAAAGTGACTTGAAAATGGGGTTATGAGTAGATGCTAAAAGAGTGTGAGGTGAATGCCAAAAAAAGATGATATTTCTCTGAAAGGACTGTTGATAGAAATATGACAATAAAAGTAATTTTAGTGAGGGCTCAGAAGAAAAAGGAAATAACTAGAGAGAAAGATTCCATCTTCTTAGAGAATATATACATCATGATGAACAGAATATTGGTAGAAATATGAACTTAAAAGTCTTTCTGATGAGGTCTTAGATGGAAATGAGGAACAGGTTACTGGATACCAGATTATTGATTATTGGAAAGGCAATTCTTATTATAAAGAATTTGTTGTCAAAGAATTTGACTGAATTGTATCTCATCATTTTATGGAAGGTAGAACTTGAGAGCAATGCAACTGGATATTTAGCAGGGGAGGCTTTTAAACAAGGTATTGAAGATACATTTTAGGTCCTCCTTACTGCTTATAGCAAAATACAAGAGGAAAAGATGAATTAAAGAAGGAATTGTTAAGAAAAAAGAAACAGAACTTGTGAGATATAGAAAATTCTCAGCTTATCCATATTGAAAAAAAAAAAGAGAGAAAATGTGTTCTTTTTCTCACTTTCTCTTTTGTGCTCAATTGGTGTTGAAGGAAACACTAAGTATATGGCTGAATGACCATTTGACAAAAGCTTATGGGTGCAGCGCATAGACTTTATCACTCATCTCAGCAGATACCGGCAACAGAGAATTTATAGCAGCAGAGACACTGCTGTTTAAAATAAAGAGGACAGGGAAAGGACACATTGAGGGAAGCCTATCAGACTTCTTTGAATATGTAGGAGAAGACCATGGAGGTATTTGGCTGCAAATATATGCTATTTTTCAAGAAAAGAAAAAAAATGACCCCAAAGCATTCAAGTTTCACCCAGGCTGCCACTCCCACCACAGAGCTTAAGGTGAGGGGCTGCCCTGCAGAGCCATGGAGATGTCATTGCCACCTCTGTGGGGCCTGGAGAGTAGAGAACCAAATTATAGAGCATTAGAAGGGGAACCAAGATGGTGGGATAAACACCTGTACTTGCTGCCTCTTACAATCAAATCAAAACTGCAACTAAAAGACAAAGCAACTATCATTCAGAACTGCAGGAAAGCTGGCTGAATGGAAGTTCTACAACTAGAAGTAAAGAAAAAAGTGCATTGAAACTGGAGGGAGGTGCAGAGGTGGGGAGGCACATGGAATGGGCTGGCAACCAGGTGTGCTGTTATTGTTTTTTTGTTTGTTTGTTTGTTTGTTTGTTTTTTCCCCAACAGGGTGGGAGATACAAGTGACTTATTGCTCTCAACTTCATGTCTGGGTGAGATTCTGGGGACCCAGACATATATGGGGAGAAACTAGACTATCTGGAATAGGGCTGGTACGTAAAGTGTAGTGCTCACAGTGCCCAGACCTCTCCAGTGCAGGACTAATTGGCAGCCATTGCTGTTTGCTCTGTCCTAGGGATTGGTTGGGTTGTAAATCTCATCCAATTTACAACCCAACCAATGCTGTGTGCAGTGGCTTTTGCATATGAATGACCTGTCCTTTCTCAGCCTAAAACCTGTCAAACTACAGAGGAGTCAGAGAGCCCTAAAGCTTTCAAAAGAAGGCCCAAGGCCCAGTAGCAGCAGCCTGCTGTGCTCCATAGATGGGCCTCATCTGGGCACTTCCAAATTCCATACAAAGAGAATGAATCCGCAGATGTCTCTGTAGCTTCTGCTGGGTGGCTTCAGGCAGTGGCTGACCTTGCACCTCCTTGAAGATCCAAGAGCCAATGTATCCAATTTCAGTATGAGACCATATTAGATTACAACTCTTCACAGCCATAAGTGACACGTTTAAGAAGTAGACTCTGTGAGCACCATATCCCCACTGAAGCAAGTCCTGCCCCATAAGGGTGTCTCCAGCACAGAAGTTCTTCCAATGTAGACACAGCTGGTTCTCATAGCCAATTGGCCTGGAGGTCAATTTCTCCCAGTGATACCAACAGCAATCAAGGCTTAACTACAGAAGACTGTGCACACAGCCCACAAAGGGGTGCACCAAGTGTGTACAACTCAGGTGATTGGGAAGGCTGAGCCACTGGGCCCTATAGAACACCAACCACACAAGGCCACTCTATCAACACAGGAAAGCAGCCAAAATGTGGAGACAAAGAAACATGTCACAAATGAAAGAAATGGAGGAAAGCAAACTATTGGATATAGAGTTCAAAACCACAGTTATAAGATTACTCAAGAATATGCTAGAAACCTTAGAGAAACTTAGTGAGACCTTCAAGGATCTTAGTAAGAATGCCAAAAAAATGGGAAAGGACCAATCAAAAATTAATCATACCCTGACTGAAATAAAAAATAATATACAGAGATTCAACAACAGACTAGAGGATCCCAAGAATAAAGTCAAAGATTTGAATATGAAGAAGCAAAAAATATCCAACTGGAAAAGCAAGAAGAAAAAGTATCCAAATATATGTAGATAGTGTAAGGGGCCTCTGGCACAACTTCCAGTGTACCATATTCGAATTATTGGGGTGCCAAAAGAAGAGAGAGAGCAAGATACTAAAAACCTATTTAGAAATAATGACAGAAAACTTCCCCTCCCTGGTGAAAGAAATAGAAAGTCCAGAAAACCCCAAACAAGAGGAATCCAAAGAGGACCACACCAAGACACATCATAATTAAAATGCCAAGGGCAAAAGACAAAAAAAGAATCTTAAAAGCAGCAAGAGAAAAAGTTAGTTATCTACAATGGAGTACCCATATGACTGTAAGCTTATTTCTCAATAGAAACTATGTAGGCCAGAAGGGAGTGGCAAGAAATATTCAAAGTGATGAATAGCAAGGACCTACAACCAAGATTATTCTACCCAGCAAAACTATCATTTAGAATTGAAGATCAGATAAAGAACTTCAAGGACAAGAAAAGGCCAAAGGAATACATCACCACCAAAGCAGTATTATATGAAATGCTGAAAAATATTCTTTAAGAAGTGGAAGAAGAAGAAAAAGGTCAAGTTAAAAATTATGAACAACAAAGTGATAACAAATACATATCTATCAACAAGTGAATCTAAAAATCAAGTGAATAAAAAATCTGATGAACAGAATAAACTGATGAACCAGGGTCATAGAAAGGGAGCAAGGGAGTGAATTGACAATTATCAGGGGGAAGGAGGTGTGGGGACTGCAGAAAGAGATTGGACAAAAACCTTACACCTATGGACAAGGACAGTGGGGGGTGAGTGGTAACCCAGTGGAAGAGAGCTACTGGACAGGGGGGCGGGGGGTAGAAAGAGGGACATCTGTGATAATATGAACAATAAATATTTTTTAAAAAGCATTAGACCATAAGATCTATTGCATCTTAACTTCTACAGCTAAGATTATACATCACACACACCCCCCACCACCACCACTACCAAACACACATACACACACACAAATAATTTAATTAAGCTACTACTGTGTTTTAAAACAGGATCGTGACAAAATCAGTTCTCTTTGATTTTAATGTTTTTTTAGTGCTATGCCAAATCTCACTTTAAATATATATATATGAAAGTATTACATATCTCACTTCTTAAAATTACCCATCTCTTTTATATCTATTCCACTTTGTTCACAATAAAAGGTTCATAAAAAAATGTGTGTGTTAAGTATATGCAGTGGGGTAGGTATGAGAAGAGGGAGCAAAAATGACTACGTTAAAAACTTGGGTTGATTTCCTTCAGCCCGGATAAATAAACATAAATAAAGCAAATTCCTGAATTTGAGAGCCAAATGTTTAAAATGTCAAAAAATAAATGACAACAAACCCAAAATATACAACAACAAAAATGTTCGCAATAAATTGCTTTCAAAGACAACTCCTTGCTGTCCTTAAAAAAAGTAAACTAGTGTTTAGATTAGGACAGCATAAAGTATGAGGTGGCCCAACCAAGCCTTTCTAGTGTAATCCTGGGAAACAGTAAGCAATTATATAAACCAACCATCTGAGCGGAAATGGTAATTAAAGTAATGCAGCTCTAGGCTTCATTGATTTATGCATTTGTTTAATAATTCTTGTTCGGAGCAGTAAAAACTATTATGTATTCACTGATTTTAAGAGAATATGTAACTGCATGACCTTTTGCTGCAGCAATGTGAGTAATCTGCAATAATACTCTGAGAGTTTCAAACAGTCACACTGATTTTTGATTACACTTTAAACCACTTTTGTTCTTCATTGAAAAAAAGTTTTATGATTGTGTATTCATAACTATTGATTGTTTTGGAAAGAATGATGGCAGCAAAGCCAAACTGCCTCCTAAGAGCTAAGGTTAGGCTTAAATCAATGTAAGCAAAGCCATTAACCAGGCTGAGGATCTTGGCACTGGGCCCCTGCAGGCCTCACTCCACAGTCAGTAAAGAGGTGTCTGCTTGTAACCAGTTGCTGCTGGACAAATGCTTGGTGGCAGGTGGTTGTTCTTATCAGAGAATTTCTTTGTTTATTTGGTGTTCAGTCACAAGCTGATCTTTCTATTCATGTCTTGTGGTATAAACTTCCTTGTTTGTTTTCATTTCTTTTTAACCTGGCAGGCAGAGACTCTAGCACACAAACTAACCTGAGAAGAAATAGGAGTTTAAGAATAACTTATGACAAGCAGTGTTAGCCCTCTGAATTTTGTACTCTTTAACGCCCCCCCTTTCTCTCTCTCTCTCTCTCTCTCTCTCTCTCTCTCTCTCTCTATATATATATATATATATATATATATATATATATATATATATATATATATATATCACACACACACACACACACACACACACACACACACTGCATCAACTTTCAAAATATTCAAAGAAAAAGATGATAGAGGCCGATTTTGCAAGACACACACACACACACACACACACACACACACTCCAGCATCCATTCATTCAGTAAACCCAAGCATTCTCTCATCAGCTCATCCATGCTTGACTGGAAGCAGATAAAAGAAAAAGATGAGAACAGCCAATTTGCCATATCAGATCAAACCACACATTTATCTACCAGTATTTCAGTACACCTTGCCTCTGGGAGTGACCAGTTTCTAATACTTCACCGGATGATGGTAGAGGCGGAAGGAAATAAACAAAAGGAAAAATAGTTTCTTCACACATGCTTCAGATAGCTATTCCCCAGTCAGGATAGAACTTCACAATCTTCTATTTTCATGCTCTTTCATCTTTTGTGTTTGCCTCTGCACCTTCCTATCTCATATCAAACTTAAAATAATCATTGCAGATGCTATTTGAGTATTCTGTAAAATATTTTGGCAAGCTTACAATTTATTATTCATATTTCTTTCCCTTGTCTTACTTTAAGATATGCCATTGTTGAAAAGTCCATTGCAGGAATTAATTTTTAAGGGGGGCAGGAAGAAATGGCAACTCTCTTTGATCTAATTAGTGCATAGCTATAACTTTGCCACTCCACTTTCTCCTGGGGATGTGTTTTATTCAATGGTACAGCTCTTCAACCTACCTGAGAATGTCCTAACAATAATCCATTTGCTTCTTGCTATCAGAACTTTTCACAGAACAGTGTATGCAGAGGTTTGAAATTGATAAAGTTAATATTTGTCAAACATTTGTCTTTTAAACCAAGATTATACCGGATCTTCAAGGATTTCAGAAAAAAGGTACCCAAAATTATTTTTGGAGACTATTTGGAAAGAATTTACAAGATTTGAATCTCATGAATAAGCTAGTGTAATAACATGAAAGATTGATGAGAAACCAATGGAAAATATTTGAATTTATATTTCCTTTCATCCCCATAGAATAGTTTGGACTCCATCAACAGAATTTGGGGGGGGCAGATTACATGGAAGTACTGTATAAAGAAAGCACAGAAGTACAGTCTACAAACATAACATCTTTCAATGCTAAATATTAATGATAATAAAGCAGGATTTGGATATTTGACAACTCTAGTATTTCATACAGCAATTTTAAATTTTTAGTGTTTTTTTTTATGTGTAGGTATTTGCTTACCCATAGACATGTGTAACTTAACTGTGATGCAGCATTAGACAAATGACCTAAATGTTGATTTTGTAGCAATAACATGGGTTTTCTATCAGCATATCTCTGATCATAGAAACATTTTGCTCATTTTTAATGACTTATATGACTCAAAGGCAGAGTTCTAAATTGGCAGTGTCCATTTTGCTTTCCATGAATAAATTCAAAGTCATAAAAATAAAAATATTTAAAATCTGGAACATATTTCCCCCATGGTTATTACAATTTAAAATTTGGTCAAAATTTGACCCTAAATTATTTGACAGTGTCCCTTTAAGCCTTTTAAGGGTCACTTAGCATTTCCATTACAAATCTCGACTTTCAGAGGTTTAACGCTTGGCAGTTTAAAGTTGCAGGAGTCTGGAACTTATACAAGTTGTCAGGCCAGATGTTTTTTATTTATTTGTGTGAGATTTTTTAACCCTTACTTTTCTGTTTCACTTGTGTTTCTAAAACTGCTGGTAATATTCAAAGTACACTAAAACTAAAAACTTTTAAGATTTTTATTTTTCAGTGCCAGAGCTATAAATATTTTCATTTATTTTTTAATACTTATTTTTATTGATTTCAGAGAGGAAGGGGAGAGAGAGAGAAACAACAATGATGAGAGAATCATTAATAGACTGCCTCTTACATGCCCCACACTGGGGATCAAGCCCTCAACCCAAGCCCACTACCCGGACATGTGCCCTGACCAGGAATTGAACTATGACCTCCTGCTTCATAGATTGATGCTCAGCCACTGAGCCACGCCAGCCAGAAAAATATTTTCATTTAAAAATATTATAATAAGTAGGAAATTGATCCCAACCCCATGATGCAAATAAGTCTACCCAAGTCCAAAATCATTTACATATATTATTACAAATCTAATAAACAAAAATGAATTTTTAAATACCAAAGAGAATTAGCAACCTAGAGATACTACACCCATAGACAAATGTCCAAAGACAAAATTATTTCAGATTAATTGTGGACAAGTCCTGGGAGACCTTTATTCGGCACGTAAAATCTGCACATAGGTGGAAGAAGGTGTGACTTCTAGAGGGAAGATGTGAAATGTTCAGAATCAAGTTTAAGTGAAATAATGATCTTAGTGCTTACCTTTTCAGCCAATGAAAAGTAATTGTCATAGTGTACTTGCTTTTTAAGAACCTGAATGACTACATAGGTGACAAAGTTATAAACCCCTTCAAATAACTGACAAGTGTCTAAGTCAGTTTAAAAAGATTAAGAGTAGCTCCCTTGTTCTAAAATTATACAAAAGTGCCATTTCTCTTTTCAAGCAATTTGAAAGCCGCTCATTTCAGTGGCAGGTAGCCAAAACACAGAAGCTAGAGAATGGCAGCAGGCATACACACGTTTTCCAGAGGCTGCGCTGCTTCTAACCTCAAAGGCACAGCCTCAATAGATTGCACAGACAAAAGAGTCACAGCTAAGATCTGTGCTAGGTGCGTGCATGTGCTCTGGGTCCTGGCTTGCCCTGACTTACCCACACCAATTGCCATTATTGAACTGTACTCTTGAGCCTGGGTGCCAATGTGTAATTGCTGGCAATAGAGCAGAACTTGCATCATCCCAAATATCTAAGGAACAAAGTCTCTAGATGCAGGTGGACATTCTGAGGAAACATAGGTTAGTTTTAGTTTCAGAAATATGTTTGCAGTTTATAAACCTGCAACATGTCAATTAGAATGACACAAAGTGTGGAAACATACATGCAAATAAATATTCTGTTTCTTCTTCCTACCCAGTGTAGTTGAAGTATAACTTTGAACAAGCTTCAGCTGTAGCTGTAAAACGTTGAGTTTGAACAGCCTGAAATGGTGTAAAGAATAGTCCAAGTCATAGGTGAGCCAGTTAGTTAGGGAATAATAATAGAACCCCAAGTGGGGGTTGGCCAAACAAGAGAGTCCTGAGAAATTTTGGAAATCCTGTTATAACCCAAAGCTCTCCCTTACATTCTTAAAGTCAATAGTGGTTAAAGAGTAGTAATGTTAGTATTGTTTGGGCTCCCTCCCCGTTTAACATGTGCCATGCAAGGAAGAAAAGTAGTATTTCTTTTCTTTTCTTTTCTTTTGTGTGTGTGTGAACTTTATGCACCTGTTTAGTTAATAGCCATTCATAGGCATTCCTTTTAGACAGGTAGACAAAACTAGTAGCCATGTCAGTAAAGAGAAAAGAGTGTTTATGACTTTTTGAGTAAAAAGAAGCACCACAAAAGACAGCATTTAAGTTAGTGTTTAAGAAATAGAAATAGGAAGATTTACTCAGGTAAACAAATCAGCTTAGGAAGTTAGATATAGATAAATAAAACTAATATTTTTAAAATATTCAGAGATGGTAGTAATGGTGGAACCTAGATTGAGTATTGGGGTTACAAGGAGGGCTAGAAGTAATGATAGTTAAAATGTAATGAATGGGTACTAAATAGTGGACAAGATTCTGCATTTTTGTCTGTATTAGTGAGTCATCACAAGAACCTGATAGCTGGGTATGATTGTTAACCTCCCTTTACTTGCCAGGATTTGCACCCAGGGAGTCTCATTGCCAGATCTTTGCACATAAGCACCACCCATCCCATCCCGCCAGTAGCAATAAAGGACACTGAACTCACAGAGAAGGATGAAAACACAAGAGTTTCGCATGCCCTGAGAGACAGTTCACGCTGGGTTCTTTTACTCTATAGCTACTAGAGAGCTTTTGAAGAGTTTTGAGCAGATGAGTGTCACATTTGATTGTTATCCAAATAAAGGACAGATGGAGGAGGAAAAAGCTTGGAAAGAGAACAATAGAATATGTGCCTCCAACCATACCTGAGTTTAGAAAGATGCAGATTTGGGGCTCCCCACCATACCTGCAAACAGAAGTTTGGGGGTGATGGGAGCTTTAAAAAGTGAAATGGCAAGAACATTAGAGAAAGGGGAATGAATTTGAAGAGAAATATGCAAAGAACATGAGAAAGAGGAAGAAGTCTAGGTTTTCTCCAACGTTGGTGCCTGGAGACTCATTGGAGAGCAAAGTCTTCAAAACTGAGAGAACCCAAGAGGGAGAAAAGGGTGAATGGGATGCATTTCAAGTGGCTTTGGAGTGATAGTGTGGACATGTAGAGGAAGCCGTGGTTCTGGAGCTCACTAGAGAAGCCTCACACAAAGTTACAGATGAACAGTTGGTAAGCACCAGTGAACTGATGGTAGTTGAAACAATGTGAAGGGAAGGGGAATTCCTGGCATAAAACATGTGGAATAAGAGAAGAGCATTGAGCATTAACCCCTGCGAAGGGTAGCATTCAGTGGGTGAGAATCAAATGAGGAATTTGAGGAGTGCTGGAAACGTTGTAGGGTTTAAAAGGAAGAAAAATAGCATGGAAGACTATGGTATGAGGTTGTGGGAGAAACATGATGGCTAAAAGCATGGAGTGTGGAGTCCAGCAGACCTCTATTCAAATTTATTGAATAATTGCTATAAGCTAAGCACTATATAAGCACTTTGTATGTATTATTTTATTTAATATTTAATATTTAACCCTCCCAAATAACCCTATAAGTAAACTGCAATTACCAGTTTCATCTCACAGATAGGGGAAATAAATCAGTGTTAGGAATTTATTCAACATCACTGAACTAGTTAGCGTTGAAACTAGAATTCCACTTCTTTCCCAGAGCTAAACTGAGCACATGCCATACTACCTCTGTAAATTTATTCTTCAAATGCAAAGGCATGTCTTGTTTAACGTTGTATTTCCTTGTACCTAATCCACTACCAAAAATAGAATAGTTTCTCAATAAACATTGAGTGAAAAAAAGAACAAGTGTTACGCATAACTGTCATCATTTCTCTCACCAGTAAATCCCTTCCCAGGATGCCCTTCCACTTACCTTATTTGATACCAGCATCCCTCATATTTATATAAAAAAAAGCCCCAGGCATGCCTCCTTCTCCTGTACTCAGATATTTGTCTATACCGCTTCACTAGAATTTATTCTACCCTGTTTTGTGTAATCAATTCCCTTTTTGGATTCTTATATCTTGCTTCAAAAAGGCTGGTGTGGCTCAGTGGTTGGGCATTAACCTATGAAATAGGGTGTCAGGATTTGATTCTTAGTCAGGGCACATGCCTGGGTTTGGGGCTCAATTCCCAGTGGAGGGTATGCAGGAGGCAGCCAATCGCCAATTGATGATGTTTCTCTTACGGATGTTTCTCTATCTTTGCCAGAACATTTCTGTACTTCTGTATGCCTCAGGTCAACTAGCTCCAGGCCTTTTACCAGATAGATCTTTATAATTGGCTGCTGATTGATTTAAGTGGTTAAAATCAGAATGTTAAATGCTACTTAACCCATGACTGTATCAAAAATATCACGATCTTCCCTTCATCTTTTTCAGAAAGATTGTAGGGGATGTAAAATACAGTTTTTAGGAAAAGCAACTGCAGAGGAAAAAATTACATGCCAGACATTCACAGTTAGTCTCTATAATGTTCTTTGCTACTTACCATTACAGCAGACAGGCTTTTTCTATGCTTTCATAAATCCCAATTTTCATAGCTTTTAAGTCTTATGCATTTCAAGTTATATTCAGTTGGATCTTGGCATATAATTTTCAGAGTTTCGAATATTTCCACATATATATTCTCTTAATCTATAAATTTGTTTGAATATATGACACAAAAGTACATTACCAAGTGCTTCAGGTGCCTAGTTGGGTAAGATAAAAGTGAGGGAGTCTAATTGTCCATAAAAGGAACGTAATGCCTGCTTGCATTTGGGAAAGAAAGCATTGCAGTCTCAGAAAGTGTACTGCAGACAAAATATGCAGAACCTTTCATGGGAAGACAAGGTGTGATTAGAAGCAGGATCACCCTGAGCCCGCAGCTTTGCCTGCTCTCACACACGCAGTTTCTGAATTCCCACAGGTGTTTTGTGACCATTAAGGGCTGCTTTTTATCTGCCATTACCCAATTAATGGAAAGCTACTCCCTTTCAGCCTGACCTTGTCACTGTCTTTATAACCCCTGGAATAAAGCATTGCTCTGCATTTATAGAGATAACATTGACAACTGCCTAAGAGGCTCATCTTATGCAAAATTAAGGGGAAAATGTTTTCTTATTGCCACCATTACTATTTTTTTTTCTTCTGGAGTTATTCTTTTCATCCTGGGTAGGATATGAACATTTTTGCTTTAGGAACCTTAACCAACTGCTTACCAATTGACGTGAAATTATCCTATTGGGTAATGCTTTGCCAGTGGGTAGAAATTAAAGAACCTGAGATAGCCCTCCAGGACAATTCTCAAATGCTTCCCTCACTCCCACCCCTAATATTTATACAATTGTTCTCCTCAATTAGATATAAAATGAAGTAAGGGAAATGGTGTCATCTCTAACAAGAATGTTACAAAAAAAAAAAATGAAGCATGCTACACAAACTTAAAATTTTACTGAGGCTTAGGTGATAACTTGCAAAATGCTATCACTTTTTTCAGGGAGGGGAAAACCTCAAATCACATCAAAGAGTGTGGATCAATGAAACCAGAATGGGATTTTTGCCAGGCATGGATTCAACTTCTGTCTCCTCTGCTTACTGTATGACCTTGGGCACATTACTAAGCTTGAAACTAATTTTAGTTGAAAGGCGGACTCAAAATATAAGAAACAAGAAAGAATAAGGAGAAAGAAGAATGAGGGTCACATCCAATTCTTTGTGAAGGAATCCTGGTTATTTTCTGTGTTAGGAATGATGTGTGCTAGTGTCTTCCAGACAGAAGACTTCTAAAGAGCTTCTCTGTGTCGCCTCTGTCTGTCTTCAGGAGAGCATTAAGATGGTTTCTTTTTGAAGCCCATTAAGAGTCACAGATTTCCTTTCATCTAAGGTACTAGGTACTTAAAGCTCATCTGTTCAAGAGATAGCTAGTTGATGGCTACTCACACCCAAAGACCTTATGAGAAAGCGTAAACAGTGAGGCTTACATTCCTGGGATGGCCCTCCTCTTCAGCCTAAAGGGACAAACTCTGAAAAAGCACAGAGTCTTTGGGTGTTGTACATAGTTTGCCTTATCCTTTGTTTCAGGATTTGTATTCACAGGCAATGGAAGACTCATATTTTGTGATCAGGCTCCCAGATTTTCTCTCTCTTATTGTTAGCTTATAAATATCACTAGGGGCCCAGTGCACAAATTCATGCACCTTGAAAGGAACTGTGGGCCGAGAGGCTGCAGTGGGCACAGAAATGGGTCTCAGCCCATCCTCCACACCCCCACCCAGCCCCTTGCATTGTGGCCTCTGGTCTCCTGTATGCCAACAGCACTGCTCCCATCACTGTGTCTCCCATGAACTGATGATGCTGGCCCCACTCATACCTGCTGATGGCACTAAACAATTGGGAACCGTGCTAGCAGTGAGTGCAAGCAGTGACTACTGCCCCAATTGCCCCTCAGGAGCAGAGGGAGGTGGAGAAGCTTTCTGGGGTGATCAACACTGGCAGCCACCACTCTCACCTGCTGATGGTGCCAAGAGATCAGGGTTGGTTCTGGGCACCAGAATTGGGTAGAGCAGCAGCTCCAGTGCCAGCTGCAGGTGTTAGCACCATGTGGGACTGCAGTGCTTAGGAGCAAAGAATTTTCAGTAACCACCAGAGGCTCACGCTGATGATAGCAACTGGTGATCTGCCTTGGTCTGGTGCCACTACTCGCCTGGTCCACCATCTTGCTGTGGCTAATGCCCACCATGTTCTGTGTGCACCCCTTGTGGTCAGCACACGTCATAGTAACTGGTTGTTTGGTTGTTCTGCCATTCAATCTATTTGCATATTAGCATTTTATTATGTAGGATATACCTGAAAATATTATATAATACATGACTCCCCAAAACACATAAGCTTTTATTTTGGGCTCCTTTGCATTCAGTTAATTCCCTTGATAAGCCCTATATTTACTAAAGTCATCTATCTTCACTCTTGTACTAGAAGTATTACAGAGCCACAAGGGTCTGTCTACTGGTGGTACTGGCAGAGCCAAACACTAAACAAGAATTGCAGTGGAAAAGTATTGACTATTTTACTGATGAGTGGAAATCTAATGCTCAAAAGCCTGAACTCACTCCCCGATGGTACAGATTGTAAAGGGCAAAATCATAGGGTACCACATATTAGGGATTCAGGGTTGTGTTGGGAGCTGATTGGCCCAAGGTGAGATAAGGGTAATGAATCATTTCTTCAAGTCTTGAACACAGCTCTGAAGTTTATTCCAGTGTCTTTCTTTTCAGTCTCATAAGTATCCAGAGGGTCGTTTCACCTTACAGCCTAGAAACTGAAACATAACTTAGATCAAGATGTGATCTTTAGCCTGTCGGATAAGAGCTACTCTCTTCTGCTGCCTGTGGGTGGCTTATCCAGGAAAAGCTTAGTCTCAGAGGGTTATAGACAGAGAGAGAGAGAGAGAGAGAGAGAGAGAGAGAGAGAGAGAGAGAGAGAGAGATATTAAATAGTGGGCTTAGTAAAATCTCTTAGTACAATTTTGATTTTTTAAATTCAGACATGTCTTATATTTAATCTTTACAACAAAGATGTAAGATAAATAATAATACTACCATTTTCCAGGGCAAATAAATACGCTTGGCAGGGGTGAGAATGGTAGAAATAAAGAGAAGAAGGTTAATGAGTAAATTGCCTAAGGTACTACCACCAGGATCTAATAAAATCCATATACAAATTCAACTCTCCTGACTAACGTGCATTCCCTTTTCAGGAAACTATTGTTCATCTGAAGTTATTTAAACTCCTTAAGCCTTAATTCATTCATTTATAAAATGAGGATCGTAGCTCAAAATGCTCTTGTGAAAGTCAAGTAAACGTGCTTGATAAACCTTAGAATTTTATAGAAATATGGGTTAATAGTAAAGTAAATTAGCAAGTGCTGAACAACAATCCTTTTCATATAAGTTATTATACATATTAAACTAAAAGGCACTTATTAATATTAGTTTTTTTCTTTTTTTTACTTAGAAGAATAAAACCCTATGGTGTGGAAAGTAGACCTCTAAATCTTTTGTCAACATAATTTTTAAAATAATCTCAAAAGCTAATTTATGGAAACAGTAAATTTTACACTTTTAAAACTGTGTGACAGAGGGTGAATTTCTGAGGCAATGTGGGAAAAAGACAGATTTTTCATAAACAGGTATGAGAATATTTTTCCCACATCATCATCTGAATAAGGTGCAGTGACAGAAAGCAGTGACCTCACCTCTCTTGAAATGAAGGTGCCTTGCCAACTTAGTCGAAGATGCCATTGTATGCCCTGTGTGCTCAGGGTGCACTACAAGCAATGAATCTACATTTTCTCACTGATGGTGTCCTAGATTTTTGTGGTAATAAATTTAGTATGAATCTCTGAATAATCCCAATTCAAAAACATAAATGTGTGCAGTGGAAACTGCTTTTGTGCTCTTTAATTCAGTTTTCTGGTGAAAATTTCATTGATAGTTTTATTAACTTCCAGTGGTAGTGTTAAAAGTCAGCAAGAACAAATAAAACAGCCTTGTTTTTTGTTTTAGTTTTCTTGCATCTTAGAGATCCCATAATTCTTTGGAATTATGTCCTTTGGGTATCATGAAGATACCTTATTTATATTAAGCATCTATTGTTGTCCATGCCTAGATAAAATTATAAAGAAGGCCTGTTGAAATCATAGTGGGGAAGCAAGAATATTAATCAAACAATTAAACAATGTTAAATTAAGAATTTTAAAAAATAAATGCTGTACAGGAAAATTACCAGATGATAGAAGAGAGATCTAGTCAGTGGGATCAAATCAATCCCTTACTGAAGAGCTTGTATGCATATATGCATAACCCATAGACTCAGACAATAGGGTGGTGAAGGCCTGGGGTAGGGGGACTGGGGGCAGGCTAAAAGAGGGCAATGGTGGACATATGCAATACTTTCAACAATAAAGATTTATTTAAAATCAATTTAAAAAGAGAAAGTCCCCTAAAGAAGTGATACTTGAGCTAAAATATGAAAAATGGGCAGGAGTTAATTAGAGGAAAAGAAAAAGGAGAAGGAAGAGAGAAATTTGTTCAGGGGAAAGATGCAACAAATTTAAAATCCCTGATGCAGAAGGGTCTTTGGTTTTCCCAAAAAGATTAAAAACAAGTCTGTGTAGTTGAGAGGAGTGAGGGAGTATGTCATATATAAATGGAGGCCAGATCATTTTTAAATATAGACTCTTTTTTAACTATAAACACTACATAGGCTTGATAATGACTGGAATTGCTTAATACTTAAACTTAATTGCTTCATTCTGGTGCATTCAGGCACTGAGCACCTGCCATAGTAAAGCACTGTACTGTAAGGGTGACTGGAAATACAACAGAGAAGAAGGCAGAAATGGCTTCTGTCCACATAGAGCTTGCAGTCTATACTTCCAATCCATCTTTGGTGACCTATGCTCTTCAAAGGAGGATTTAAATCTTAAATTTCAATAGTAGGCATGTAGAGGTTACATTTCACCCATTCATTCATTTTGTGTACTCCATTCTGCTTATACTTTCTAAAAAGAAGCTCTGCTTCCATGTACAGACTATTCTACTATATGGACTAATTCATAAGCAAGTTTTTTAATTAGTTGAAGTATATGTTTTGCAAGCCAAAATGTAGGTATGTGGGAGAAAGAGTGAGTTCTGAAGCCCAATGTTTTAGATGAAATTTGCTCCTGGAGCTGGCTTAAGCATTTACTGGAGAGTCATGATTGTTCTGCTCATTGTTTTTCCACTAGATTATAACTGTCTGTACAGATCTGGGTGTAAGTTCCCAATAGTTAAGAGGAACTCCTTGGGAAATCACAAGTGATTTATGTTCTGAGACTTACTATATCAGTTTATTAATAATACGACACTCATCAAGTCATTATCTTCAGAAAAGGCTGATTGTGTTGTTTTGCAATGAAGATTTAGGCTTTATCCCTAATGCTTTCTCCAATCTTCTGCCAGTAATTGTAAGAGAGTGCTATGTAAATCATCACCCCAAGTAGTATAAAAAAGGGGCAAGTCTAGCTATCTTTCTGAACTTGTAATTAAGTTTCTATTACCAGCCCTGAGTTCTAACATTATATATGCACTAGAGGCCCAGTGCACGAAGATTCATGCAAAAATAAGCCTTCCTTCTCCTGGCTGCTGGCACTGCCTTTGCTCTGGCTGGAGCCCCCTTTCCACTCTGGCCCTGGAGCCTCCTTTCCGCCTTTCCATGCTGCTCAGAGTCCCGGAACAGCTGGGGTGGTGCAAAATGCCTGCGTCTTCACCGCAAATGTCCTGCCCCACCCCCTTTCTCTCGACGCCTGTGTATGCAAATCAACCTGCCATCTTTGTTGGGTTAATTTGCATATGCACTTTGATTGGCTGGTGGGTGTTAGGAAGGTATAGTCAATTAGCATTTACTCTTTTATTAGGGTAGATACTTGGCATTCTACCTAAGTATCTAATAGATATCTCAAACTTAACACAATCCAAAGCACAACTTTTTATTTACCCACGTACGCCTCATACTCTGAATCTGTTTCTCTCCTAGTCTTCCAAACTCAGTGAGAAAAACCACCATTCTATTTTTCCAGCCAAAATCTATGAGTCATCCTGAATTCCTCAAATTTCCAACATCCAATCCATCAACAAGTGTTTTAAGCTCTACCTCCAAAATTTACCCAGAATCTGTTTTTACAGCCATCTGTCACCACTGTAGTAGATAATAATCCTTTTCATATAGCAACCAGGGTAATCATTTTATAGTAATGATTAAATTATGTTACACCTTATCTTACAACTCGCCTGTTACTTTCTATTTGCATAAAATCTGGACATTTCACAAGGCCTCCCAAGACTCTACATGATCTACTCTTTGCCTAATTTTCCCACTTCATCACCTCCATGCTTTTCTTTTTTGGCTATAAGCTTCATTCATGCCAGCTATTTTACTATTTCTTGAACTATTTAAACAGGGCCTTTGAACTATTTGCTTTGCTTGGCCTTCTTTGTCTTCAGATCTTTGCTTGACTATGTCATTTTATTCTCAGTTTTAATATTATTATATCAAAGAGAATTTTCTCAACCATAAAAATGATGTAGTATCTTGCTCATCCAAACTATTCTCTATCATTTCATCTACTTACATTTTCTGCATTGTTCTTTTCATAGATGTGCTTACTTTATGTCTATGCCAAGTAACATATGAATACACGAAAACCATATCTTTTTCATGTCTGTATGTCAAAAATCTTAGAAAGTGATCTTAACTATTTATTAAAAGGAAGGAGAAAGAAATAAAGGAAGAAAAAAAATGAAGGAACAAAACAACAAAGGAAGACAGAAAATAAACAACTGGTGTGATCATAAAAACAAGTTGGCACACCTTATCTCTCACATCCACTCTTCAATCTAGCTATGACATAAGGAAATAAAATATTATTCCTAAAGCATTCCAAAAACATTGCAATATACCCTGGGGAGAAAGTCTACTTATCTAATATCTATGTGAAAAAACTGAGTAGTAAATCTGTGGATAAAAGAGGAATGCAAGTAACAAGAGACAGAGAAAAAAAGAAAAGACGCAATTTTACACTGTTGAGCAATGTTAGTTGCATTATCTTGTTTCCCCTCTTATTGTATTAATCAAAGAAGAAAAAGAAAAACAACAAACCACAATGACAGCTCAAATGCATGTTTATTCTATTGGGTATCATTCATTTGATGATACACTAGGCTACATTCTCACAGTGCATATTATTCCCTCCGAGCAGTGCTCCATTGATTTCAAAGTCTCTAAGCTGCCATTTTGGAGACTGCTGAATGCAAATATTATAATGCCATTTGGGATACTCTAATGTGCTTTTTAGAAAATTAGTCTCTCAGTAATACTCCAACTTATCCTGATTGGGGTTTGGGCTACATTCTTATTGAGAAAAAAATGGCTCTCCTGGCACTTTAAATTTGACAAATCATATCAGAGTTCTTGCTCAGGGCTTTACTGATTCTACAAAGGGTGGCCCAGAACTGTGAAGAAGTCTGTGGGCACGTGCTCCCTAAGCAAAAGGCTCTATATTTTAAATCACTGTATCACAAAGGGGACTGGTACATTAGAGGCACTCAATAAATGTTTGTAGAATGAGTGAGTGAATCATTCAATCAATATTAATTTCTATACTTTTAGTAAGAAAAATGAGCAATGTGCTCTGTCAATCTGATTTCCCATTTCAGGTATCCAAGAGCAGAATAGAAACTTCCTTTAGAAGTCCAAAAGGTATGAACACTTTTCCTCTATTTTTCTATACAACATTTATTTACCACCTATTGTATGCAACGCATTAGAATAAACACAAAGCAATCAAAAAATCTTCTGCCCTAAAAGAAAATTGATTGAGAGACAGCCCTGTGAAGACCCATATGTATCTTTAATTTTTTTCCTGACTTCCCCACAATAATCCCCTGATCTAGTAGAGTACACAAATTTTTTTCAAAAACAAATTCCCTATTAGTACTGCCCTTGATTACTCAAAAGCCCTCGGTCCTCTTGATTTATGTTTAATTAAGAATATAGAGCCTGCCCTAGATGGTTTAATTCAGTGAAGAGAGTGTTGGCCTGTGGACCTAAGGGTCCTAGGTTTGATTCTGGTCAAGGGCACATGCCTCAATTGCAGGCTCAATCCTGGACCTGATCAGGGCATATACAGGAGGTAATCAATCCATGTGTTTCTCTCACATGATGTTTCTCTCTCTGTTTCTCCCCCTTCCTTCCACTATATCTAAAAATAAATGGAAAAATATCCTCAGGTGAGAGTTAACAACAAAAAGAATACACAGCCTATTCTCTCTGCACGGTTTAATAGAGACTGAGTCTGGATTAAGACATCCCAAGAGCCAGGACTGGTTTGGCTCAGTGGATAGAACATTGGCCTGCAGACTGAAAGGTCCCAGGTTTGATTCTGGTCAAGGGCATGTACCTGGGTGGTGGGCAGTTCCCCAGTGGGGAGTGTGCAGGAGGCAGCTGAACATTGTTTCTAACTGTCTATCCCTCTCCCTTCCTCTCTGTAAAAAAATCAATGATTATATATATATATATATATATATATTTTTTTAAGACATCCCAAGAGCTAAACATTAAATGATATTCTTTTGACCCTCAATAGGATTGCATTCTCCCACATACTCTAGTATGGTGTCCTAGGCTTTCATTAGGTATTTCCATACTAACACATCACAGGAATCTCACCTTGACATTTAACATAGGGGAGTTTTTTTAGCATGATTTTTTTCATTATATTACTCTGTGTTCCCTCTGCTTATGAAGTGAGAAATTTTTTCAAAGCTAAGAGTGGGATAAATTCTTCCTTCTTTCAAAGAATTATTTTCATTATATTCATGGTTAATATAACTTTTGCAGCTGCCTTTTGATTTTTTCTTTTGCTATCAGAAAGCTTAGAGTTGGAAATACAGTAAAACTTTAGTCATTAATGGAATTACATTGTCCTCATATCATTATTCTAACTTCTACACAAGATGAGGAAATAGAGGTCTTCAAATTTATATGTAAATTTTTTAATGAAAGTTAATTTCAAAAAATATAAGATTTTCTACTTTTTGCAGAGAATGGGGAGCAACTGATCAGTACAGATAAAAAACTACCTGTCCTCATGAATTTATATTCTTTATATTTTCCTTACTATTTTTCTAAGTATGAGAAATGGGGGGAAAAACACCCACCCTTTGATCACTCAAATGATCACATATGGCTAATATTTTGTTATAATTCCTTATCATTTGTTTTTAGATACAAAACCTTTCTCAAGTTATTAAAATATTTTCTCAAATGAACAAGTAATATTCCGTTATTATTATTAAATGGATATGTCTAGTTTATTTAACCTATCCTAACACCTTAATTTTTCAGGTTGTTTCCTATTCTTTAACATTGTAACCCTGTTATATATTGTTTTTATTAGCCCATAGGACCTTCTGCCACTTTCTCTGTAAAATTATTCCAGACATACATATATATCACTTTATTGTATTCACCACAGTGGATCATCTTTCATTTATCAGCATTTATGTTGTTGCTCTTTCTATTTGTTTACTAGTGAAGAATTATTAAGCAAAATGAATATTTAAGTCATTTAAGTATTTGGATGTAATCATTGATATAAAAATGCATTACAATAAGACAAAATATAGTAATATGAAATATTCCTGATAGCCATAAAGATCAAATGTAGGAAACATTGATTTACTATTGGAAAAGGAGGCTTTCTTTGATATTTCAGAGTCCAGGGTGCTAATCATTACACTATGGAATTTCTTTGATATTTTGATAATCCCCTTGCCACAGTCAAGCATGCTAAAGGGTAACTTAGTCATTATTCAAATTAGACTATTAATGAGCCAGTCCTATGGTAATCCAGCTGAATATTTTTTTTTCCTCTAGAGATAGCTATACATAACAAATTTTCCATAAAATTTGATAATTTTAAAAAAGTGATCTAGTACAGAATTACCCTCCCTCTGAGGGAGTACAAAACAATCAACTGGGTAGAATTCTCACATAAGAGTAGTCACCAGAAAGCTTAAAGCTATGTATAGCCTGCACCTAAACAACTGGTTCATTTGGTTAGATAAATAACAAAAATCATCCAGTATATTGCTAAACAATCAACTAATTAAATGTTATATTGGTGGAGCAATAAAACTGTAACATAGCTATGTTTTATTTTATCATTTCCTAATTCATAGAGGCAACTTTCTTACTTGCAAGTTAAGAGATTTTTTGAAATACACACTGGGAGATATATTAATACTATCCTGAGGAAACAATAGTCTAATAATGGGAGCCTCTAAATACAATGATATTTTCTTCTGTAAATATTGACTATTATTGCATTCCTATTTCTAATATGAAATGGAGGAGCTCCACTGCAAAGGACTTTTTCTGATAGTATTTAATTGACAGACATCTATTTTTTTATGAGGGTTAATCATCCTCACATTCTATATCTATAGAAGACTTAAGTCATTTCTCAGCTTTTGTCTTCACTGTTTTTGTTTTAAACGATCTATTATTACAGCTCTCTTGTTCTTCTCTGTCTGTCCCTTGCCACCTACACTCTAAAGAAAGCCAGACTGAGGAATATGGGGAGGTGAAATTTTAACTAGGACAAGGAAAATATGAGCCCTGAAATTTTCTATTTTTATTTTTATATGATTTTGCCTTGGTCCAGTTATATTTTCTTTTATTTAAACTAGAGCAAAAGCCCCCTATTTGTATTTTTACCTATTTCCATGTTCAAAGTACACACAGTTCTTTCTGGGTCTTCTCTGCAACCACACACTTAACCTGTGTATTCACTCCATGATTAAAAACACAGAATAAATATATTAAAAAAGTAGAACATTGATAAATTTTAATATGCTGAACCCAAGTATAGGACCATTATATTTGGTAGATATGGAAATTTCACACTGCTATAAAAACCCAACAATTCTTAACATAAAATATGGTAAAATAATTGAGTACTCAAAAGATAAAAATTGCACTTTTTATTATCTGTATTACTGAAAACAAAAACAAAATATAGAGGCATGAACAATAGTAAGAACTACAAAATTAGAAGCAGTACTCTTATAATCAGCCACCATGATTTTTCACAGCTAGCAATGTGTGTGTGTGTGTGTGTGTGTGTGTGTGTGTGTTTTAATATATTTTATTGATTTTTTACAGAGAGGAAGAGAGAACGATAGAGAGTTAGAAACATCAATGAGAGAGAAACATCAATCAGCTGCCTCCTGCACCCTCCCCAACCCCCCACTGGGGATGTGCCCGCAACCAAGGTACATGCCCTTTACCAGAATCGAACCTGGGACCTTTCAGTCCGCAGGCTGACGCTCTATCCACTGAGCCAAACTGGTTTTGGCAAGCAATGATTTTGAGGATTCAGGAACAACAGGATACTGGTAATGAGTATTTTATATCTGTGACTCATCTGCAACTTGGATTGGGATAAGGACTGGTTGTTCTTGGCATTTGTTTGCTTTTAGTTATTCCTCCATTCTGACAGCTGATCCACCTGAGCTTAAAGCTCAGGTGAAGGTATACTGGACCAAGGACAACTTGGCTTCCCATTGGAACATTCTACCAAAGATGGATATGGAGTTTTAATAAGAGTCTGTTTACGTGAGATCAATCAAGCCATAAAGGAGGCAGAAAATTATGAATTGGATGATAAAGAGGTGACTGAGACAGTAAGTCCCACTGAACCAAGGTAGAAACCAAAGTGAAGACTGGTGAAAAAGAAAGTAAACACGAGGTGTAAAGTTGTCAAACCATAGGGAAAGTAATAAATGAAGTTTATGGATACCAATCTTTTGTTGCACTCTCATTCATATGTAATAAATATCTCATACATTTTTTAATTAGATATAAACAATTGGTGATATGTGCTACCTTTACTCTTTATATCATAACTAGTGGCCTGGTGCCCCTTCTTCAATCTGGGACCCCTCAGGGGATGTCCAACTCCCAATTTAGGCCCAATCCCTGTGGGATGGGCTTTCTCTGTGCCATGTGGAACTACAGGATCCCCAAGACCTCACCATATGGAGCAGCCACTGGGCCCCACCTCTGCTGTGCATGCAGCCATCTTGTGGTGGTCATCTTGTGATGACGTAGTGCACAAGAGCAACTGAGGCTTTTAATAGTATAGATTTTCCCCACTTCTGTTATGTTTATTTAAAAAAAAATCAAATGTGTTTATTCTTTCTTGAGTCCAAAGAAGTGAGAGACTCCCACTTTGTGACATAAAAGACATCTCTCTTCATGGAACTAAATTATCTAGTAATATTGGTTGGAACCAATATTGGAGAACTTTATGTGCTAAGCACAATATCCATAAGCCTGATTGGGATGACATCTATAATTTACTACTATTACTCAACTTTTGCACTTATTCAAACTTAGTTGAAATCTATTGGATTTTAAACAATACCATTGACTTTGGGTAATTTGACTTTGAATGACTTTTCTATCACTGAGGACTAGGTATCTAATTTTCCAAACTTTGATTTTTTTTTTCCTAGGTTTGTGTTTGTTTGTTTTCCCAATTGGGAAATGGGGTAAAATATCTGAGAGAACTGTTTTACAGGCTGAATGTGTGTGTCTGTAAACTGATTAGTAAAGGGTGTGACTCACCATGTGTTCTAAAAGAATAGTTTCTTTGTATTCTCTGCTTTCCTGATGAGTTTTCTTTGCTTCTGCTGAATTACGGAGAAATTAGAGATTGTAAGCAGATTTCCAACAGGTTTTCTCATACCTTCCTCTTGAAAACTATCTGTAAATATCTTTAAAAACTGTTCCTTTAGTCACCATAAATTTTCTGTGTGTCCCTGATTTGAATAATAAGAGCAATGGCTACTGCAGTAATATTTAACAGTAAGTCATGTAAGCAGAAGGAATCTCATTCATCTCTATTATCTTCATGAGCTCTTTACTAGGGAATTCACCTGGGTATGTACAAATGGCTCCAGGGGATAAAAAGAGTAAATCAATTTGGCAAGATGTGTTTTTGTTGTGTGTTTCTTTTTTAATCCTGAAGGATATTTTTAGAGAGAGGAAGGGATTGAGAGAGAGAAACATCAAATGCTAGAGAAACATTAATCCATTGATTATTGATAGATAGCCTCTCATACGTACCCCGACCAGGTATCAAACTTGCAAGGTTTTGGTATATGAGGCCATGCTCCAACCAACTAAGCCAATTTTCCAGAAAAATATGAGTTCTCATTCATTTAAAGAGGCAGGTTCAGACTGGTAATGGAGGAGGAACCAAGATAGCAGCATAGGTAAATAACTGAACTTGCTGTCTCGCACAACCACTTCAAAACTACAAGTAAAAGACAAAACGGATATCATCCAGAACTACAGGAAGGCTGGCTGAGTGGAATTTATACAACTAGAAGGAAAGAGAAAAGCACACTGAGACTGTGAGGAAGTGCAAAAGTGCAGAAGTGAAGTGCGGAAATACAAAGGCGTGCATGGAAAAGGGCTGGGAACTGAGTACGCTGTTGTCTTTTTTTAATCATGAGGGAGATACAAGCTCCAGACTCTTCAGAACGCCAATTCTGGTGAGACTCTGGGGACCCACGTTCATAAGGGAAGAAACTGGACTGTTTGGCATCAGGCTGGAACACAAGGGCAGCTTTCTCTCAGAGGTGCTTGCAGCTCTCATTGTTTTTGTACAATGCTGTGGGACGCAGAGATCCGGGGAGCTTTTCAGATCAGGGATGACAGTCAGCTATTGCTGTTTGCTCCACCCTGGTGATTCCCTGAGATCCTGCCACACTCAATTTACCACTCTACCCAAGCTGTGCACAGAGGCTTTTGCATATGAATGACCTGGCCTTTTGTAATCTAAAACCTAACATATTTGTTGTTAGAAAGCCCCAGAGCCTTCAAAAGAAGGCCCAAAGCTAGATAGCAGCTTCCATTGCTTCATAGCTGGGCCTCATCTGGGCACCTCCAAACCATAAACAAAGAGGAGGAATATGCAGATCTCTTTGTAGTTCCTGCTGAGTGGCCTCAGGCAGTGGCTGATTTTGTACCTCTTTGGAGATCCAAGAGCCAGTGTACCAAGTGATCAGAGTGAGACCACCCAGATTACAATTTTTCACATCCATAAGAGACA
Source organism: Pipistrellus kuhlii (assembly GCF_014108245.1). Lineage (NCBI taxonomy): Eukaryota > Metazoa > Chordata > Mammalia > Chiroptera > Vespertilionidae > Pipistrellus > Pipistrellus kuhlii. The sequence continues at coordinate 139,332,659 of NW_023425515.1, read as the reverse complement.
ACTCAGGGGGCAGATTCGGTGAGCACCAAAGCCTCACTGCTCCATAAAGGTGCCTCCAGCACAGAAGTTCTCCCATTGTGATACAACTGATCTTCACAGCCAATTGGCCTGGAGGTCAATTCCTCCCAGTGATACCAACAGCAATCAAGGCTAAACTACAGAAAGACTCTGCATTCAGTCCAAAAGGGGTGCACCAAGAGGGTCCACCTCAGATAATTAGGAGGCTGACCCACTGGGCCCTATAGGATGCCTAGCACACAAAGCCACTCTATCAGTACAGGAAAGCAGCCAAAATGAAGAGACAAAGAAACAGGTCACAAAGGAAAGAAATGGAGAAAAGCAAACTACTGGATATAGAGATCAAAACCATGGTTAAAAGGTCTTTCAAGAATCTTCTAGAAACCTCTGAGAAATTTAGTGATACCCTCAAAGATCTAAAAAAGAACCAGTCAGAAATTAAGCATACACAGACTGAAATAAAGAATAATATACAGAGATTCAACAGCAGACTATAGGATCCCAAGAATCAAGTCAAAACTTTGAAATATGAAGAAGCAAAAAACACCCAACCAGAAGAGGAAAAAAAAAATAATAATAATCCAAAAATATGAAGGTAATGTAAGGAGCCTCTGGGACAACTTCAAGTGTACCAACATCTAAATTATGGGGGTGCCAGAAGAAGAGAGAGAGCAAGATATTGAAAATATATTTGAAGAAATAATGACATAAAATTTTCTCTATGTTGTGAAAGAAATAAACATGTTAAGTCCAGGAAGCACAGAGAACCCCAAACAAAAGGAATCCAAAGAGGACCACACCAAGACACATCATAATTAAAATGCCAGGGGCAAAAGACAAAGAGAATATTAAAAACAGCAAGAAGAAAAGTTAGTTACCTACAAAGGAGTACCCATATGACTGTCAGCTGATTTTTCAACAGAAACTATGCAAGCCAGAAGAGAGTGGCAAGAAATATTCATAGTGATGAATAGCAAGAACCTACAACCTAGATTACTCTACCCCACAAAACTATCATTTAGAATTGAAGGTTAGATAAAGACCCTTGCAGATAAGAAAAAGCTAAAGGAACTCATCACCACCAAACCACTATTATATGAAATTCTGAAAAGTGTTCTTTACGAAGAGGATGAAGAAAAAGGTAAAGTTAAAAATTATTAACAACAATGTGACAATAAATACATACCTACCAACAAGTGAATCCAAAAATCAAGTGAATAAAAAATCTGATGAACAGAACAAACTGGTGAATATAATAGAATCAGGGGTATAGAAAGGGAGTGGACTAACAATTCTCAGGGGGAAGGTGATGTGGATGTGTGGACAGAGACTAGACAAACATTATACACCTATGGAAGAGGATAGTGAGGGAAAGAGGCTGTAAGGGTAGAGGGTGGGGTGGGAACCGGTAGAGGGGAGCTATAGTGGGGAAAGAACTATAATAATCTGAATAATAAAATTTATTTTTTAAAAATAAATAAATAAATAAATAAATAATCAGATTTAGTGCATAAATATCTATAGCAACAGGCCAGAAGCCCTACAAAATCACCAATACCAGAGAGTAATAAAACAAAGAATTATAAAATTAGATGCAGAACTTACTTCATACAGATTCTAGGTTTGCCAACTAGTTTTCTTTTTCTTTCTTTCTTTCTTTCTTTCTTTCTTTCTTTCTTTCTTTCTTTCTTTCTTTCTTTTTCCTTCCTTCCTTCCTTTCTTTTTCTTTTTTTATTATACTGTTGGCTGTCTTTAAGCTTTGTGTTGGCCTATGATCACATAGTCTTTTTTATGTGGATTTTAAGATTTACTCTCTTAGTAATTTCCAAATATACAATATATTATTATTAAGTATAGTCACCATACAATACATTACATTCTTATGACTTATTTATTTTATAACTGGAAGTTTGTATCTTTTGACCCCCTTTACTCATTTTACTTATTCCCCAATTGCTTACTCCCCAACTTCTACCTCTGGCAAGCACTAATCTGTTTTCTGTATCTATAAGCTTGTTTTGTTTTGTCTTAAATTTCACATATGAGATCATACATTATTTGTCTTTGCCTTATTTCACTTAGCATAATGCCCTCCAAGTCCATTCATGTCAGAACAAATGGCAATATTGCATTCACTTTTATAGCTGAATAGTATTTCATTGTATATACATGATACATAATTTCTGTCATTCATTCACTGATGGATATTTAGGTTGTTTCCATATCTTGACTATTGTAAATAATGCTGCAATGCACATGAGGGTGAATATTTATTTCCAAATTAGTGTTTTTGTAGAAGGAATTGCTAGATCACATAGTAGTCCTACTTTTAATTTTATTAGCAACCTCCATACTATTTTCCATAGTGGCTATACCAATTTACATTCTCACCAACAGTGTACAAAGGTTTTCTTTTCTTCACATCCTCAGCAATACTTGTTATTTCTCATCATTTTTATATAGATGTTCTAAAAGCTCTGCATGCATATCGTATTGTGGTTTTAATTTACATTTCTCTGATGATTAATTATATTAGTATATTTTCATTTACCTGTTGACCATCTGTACATCTTTCAAAGGAAGGTTAGATAAATTTTGGAAAAATGTCTGTGTAGTCCTCCACGCATTTTTTTTTTAATAAGATTGGTTGTTTTTTTACTATTGAGTTATATTATTTCTTTTCATATTTTGGATATTATCCTTTTATCACAGATGTGATTTGCAAATATTTTCCCACTCAACAGGTTGTCTTTCATCTTGATGATTTCCTTTGTTATGAAGAATATACACTTTAAGAAACACTAAGAAGATCTTTTTCTGTCAATCTTTTAAATTCTCTGGCCTCAGATTTTACATGAAAATAATTCTACTAACTTGAATTTCACATTTGAACTATGGATTCAACTAACCTTCCTTTGAGAGAAAACAACATGAAATGCCTTGATGTTTTAAGTTTAGTCTTATATACATTTTAAAGCTATCTATGGAATTTTAGCTACTTCTTTTCAAATCTATGACCTTGAAAGCCTCCCATCCATTGGATTCTTTGACACAATACTCTTTTCATTCTTCTTATGCTCTTTGTCATTTCTATCTCTCCTCCTATCTATCCTTAAATGTTATACCTCCAGTGGTTTATCAATAATTATATCCTTTTTTTATGCTACATGTTTTCCTGAGGTGATCTTAATCACCCTTTACAATTTATAAATTCTCCCACCATTAACTTTTCCCAAATTCCAGACTCATATAGTCAATCTATTATTTAGTTACACAGAATTAAAATGCCATGCAACTTTCTTGCCAACTCTGCTCTTTCTGACGTATCTCTTTTTCTAATAAGTATCTCCAATTCCCAGACACTTGAACAAGCCTGTAACCAGGCAATATTCTTAACTTATTTTTCCTTTCCCTTATCCAATCATTTGCCAAGTCATCTATTTTCTCTCCTTAATACTTTTCAAAAAGGTTAGCTATCTCAATCTCCATTGGCCATTCCGTAGTTAAAGCCTCCATATTTCTTCTTGCCTTATTTCTCTCTATTCTCTCTACACATCTGCAGGAGTAATTCATCTAAATGTACATCTGAATATGTCAATCCATGGTTTAAAATATTTTAATGATTCTTTGCCACCTAAAGCCAAAAATTACATCAATGGCATACAAAAAACTTCATCTGATCCCTACCAATTTCAAGTCTGTCTTTAATGTCTCTTCTTCACACTTTACATTTCTACAAAACCTAACTACTACCAATTTCCCCCACTATTTCTATACCCAAATTTTCTACCACATAACTGTTCTATATCCTTTAATACCACTGAGTATACTTTACTGATGCATGAAATGTGTGCACTTACATCTCTACATGCCTGTCCACTTGAATAACTTATTACTCAACCCCTGTTCAGTCATAAATCCCTTACAAAACCTTCTCTATTGCTATAAAAAATCCTACAAGACAATCCTCCTGAACCCCCAACAAGTCTGAGTCTTCTATATATTTCCATGATTACGTGTCTGTGTGTGTGTGTTCTCAGAACCCAAATGACAAATGTTGGTCCTCATTTGGAATAAAGTAAAAAAGAATAATGGAACAAAAATAATGTTTGTAGACTTGTGTATGTGAGTGTGTGTGTGTGTGTGTGTGTGTGTGTGTGTGTGTGTGTGTGAGACAGACAGAGACAGAGGAGATAGTTATATATAAAACAAGAGAAATAAGGACAGGAAATTGGAGAGAATCTACAAGTATATATTTGGAGATTTGATAAATTCAATATTTGGCAACAATAATAAACATTTGTAATTTAGGATATTATTTCCCTCTTGAAATAATACCATCTAAAGATTTAGCAATGGAAAATCTCTAACTATTTATAATTGACATAGTATAAATATATTAATAAATATACTGATAGCTTAGTAATATTTTTTTGTTTTGCTTAGTTGATAGATCCTTTTTAAAAATATATTACCCACTTCAAGTAAACACTACAATATGTTTAACTGCATGCATTTTTGACAAATGACTCCTAAAATGTAATGATAGAAAGGTATATTTATTCTTCTATCAAACTATAATAGATAAATCAGAAATTTTAAAAAGAAAGTGTACTTGTGGTATACTCAAGGCATTTAAAAAGAAAATGTACATATTTATTACATATAATATGTACTTACACATATGCATATGTTCACATGTGTGTATATATGTGTATATACAGACTAGAGGCCTAGTGCATGAAATTCAGGCACTGGAAGGTGGGCACCCTCAGCCCAGACTACACCCTTTCATAATCCTGGAGCCCTTGGGGGATGTCCAACTGACAGCTTAGACCCAATCCTCACAGGCCTAAGGTGTCAGTAGGACATCCTTAGTGCTGCCACAGAGGCAGGAGAGAATCCCACCACCGCCACTGTGCACACCAGCCATGAGCCTGGCTTCTGGCTGAGTGGTGCTCCCGCTGTGCGAGTGCACCACCAGGGGCAGCTCCTGCATTGATAATCTGCCTTCTGGAGGTCAGTGTGCCTCATAGCCACTGATCATTCCACCATTCAGTTGATTTGCATGTTAGCCTTTTATTATATAGGAGATGCATATATACACATTACATATATAAATACACACATATATGTAAATATGCACATACATTAGTTGTTTGAGACTAGCGACTGGACACTTGGCAAAATGCAACATTTTCAGGGTTGTTTTTTGTTTGAATTAAGGTTAAAGGATTTTGCACAAAGCATGCAGATAAAGTCTACTTCTGGCAAAATGCATGCCTCCCTATACAGGGCTATTGTTCTGCTTCTAAAAGTAATCTTGCTTCAGCTGAATGGATGACCTTATTCTGAAGTGATTGGCTCACTTGAAAGGCCATGTATACTTCCTTTTTTCCATGAGAAAAAAAAAAAAAAAAACTAGCCCAAATCAATTTATATTTCCCATGTATATGAAAAAAAAAAAAATCTCGTTTAGAAAAGCTATGTCAGAAAACAAGTCACATAAAATAAGGCATGATTGAACTTGAATATTAATTTGCATGGAGCACTTATAATCTTACAGGAAGCTCTAAATTACCTTTGGTATTGGGATTAGATATTTTTACTTATTAATTTCTTATTACCAATAAGCTTTTGGTACTAAAGTATTGTACAGTAAGTGAACAGCTTGCAATGATTTCCACACCCAGTGAAATAGCCTCAAGAGCTTCTTTTTTATCGGTGATGTTGTCAGTCAGTTTCCACAGCACCCATACTTTACCAAAGAAGTTCCTCTCTGAATTAGTCCTACCTTCACCTACCAAGAAAAAAAAAATGCACAGCTTTCTTCATGTTGCAGTCAAACAAAGTCATTTGGACACAATTTGAAGGAGAACTGCCAGAACACACAAAACAAAAAGAATTTAACTTAATAATGTTTCCATGCATTTAGAGGCTTTTCTAGAGTGTACAACTTTAATTGACTTTTACCTTTTCTATGCACTACAACTCGTATAGCAGAGATTGAACTTTGGCACTGACACAGAATTTTAAAGAAAATATACAAAACTTTAAGAGGCCAAAACTATTAAATCTCTGCTAGTGGTTTTTGGATTTTTGTTTTACTTTGTTGCCTTTCACAAAACAGCACAATACTTATTGTTAATAAAATAATCCTAATTTTATCTGAGGTGATGGTTTTGTTGGTTTTAGGTGAGACAAATTATTGTGATTCAAAACAACTTAAGTGATTGCTATTGTTTTCAAATGGAAACAATTATATTTACAACATTATTTGTACAACTAAAGACAAGCATCCTAAAGATACTTGTGTGTTTGATTCTCAGAAGACCCCCCCCTGCAAAACCAGCTTTCAGATATTAAGCTCTGACAACAGTTAAAGCTCATCTCACCATCAGAATGCTTAAGGCATAGTATTTCAGAAATTTTGAATGATTCCAATCCTTTTAGAAACACACTGTAGCCCTTAAAATCATCTCATCCCTCATTAAATATGGTTTTACCCCCTTGTGCTTTTAAAAACTTTATTTTATGTAATAAATTTTTATTTGGAAATACCAAAAGAATTAAGTTACTCAAAGTATAATAGAATTGTTGATATCAGAAATGAGAAAAACGTATTAGACCTATCCTTTGAAGTCTCATGAAGGACAGTTTTCAATATAGAGTGTGACTTGGTGAGCTCTCTAGTCTAGCATTTAATGGGAATTTTCAGTATGCTAATAAAATGCTTTTAAAAATCTATTTGGGCCATGTGTGCCCAAGTGAGGCAGATGTTAGTGGAAAGTAGAATAAGCTCTTATTGTCTGTTGTTCATTGATATTGGCTTTGAGTGGAAAGGCACTATCTTTAGGGTCTTCAACACTCACAGAACTATTAAAGGAACCAAGGCCACTAGAACCACCCACCTTTTCCTGTCATGCCTCTTTGGGTGACTGCCATAGGAATAAAGCATTACTGTTCTGCTCAAATTGGGTTAGCTATTTTCTCAAATTTGACTTTTATGTAACAAGTTATTTAAACATATGGCAAAGAAATGAACTAGAGCTGGAGAAAGGTGGTTAAAAGATGAAGGGTAGAGTCTGGCCAGCTTGGCTCAGTGGTTGAGCATTAACATATGAACAGGAGAACAGGGTTTGATTCTCAGTCAGGGCACATGTCCAGGTTTTTAATTCCCAGTCAGGGAACTTCCCCAGTATGGGAACATACAGCTGATCAATGATTCTCTCTCATCATTGATGTTTCTATCTCTCTTCCTCTCCCTTCCTCTCTGAAGTCAAAAGAAATATATATATATATATATATATATATATATATATATATATATATATATTTAACTCTAATAAAAGCAAGATGGAGAGCAGAGTAATTATGAAGGAAATGTATAAAGGAAAAGGTTATTTATGGAATTAAGCCTGAATTTCCAAAATTGTTTCCATTGAAAATATTAAATATGTCTGCTGATATTCTTACTTATAAGCACTTGCTTGTTTTGAATAAAGTTAGATAAGATATGTAAAGTATCTAGCACAACATAAAATATGTATTCCATAATTAATCACTTTTGTTCTTTATAAATGAAATGTTCTATCATATGCAAGACATAACCTGATACACTATAAACATATAGACTTAAATATCTGTGATAGTTTCTACTATAGTTGTCTACTACTGTGTTTCCCCAAAAATAAGACATCCTCCAAAAATAAGACCTACTTACAGGTTTCCTTCTGAGTGAAATGTAAGGCATCCCCTGAAAATAAGGCCCCCCAGGCTCTGTCTCAGAATGCTATTGCTAAACATGAGAGATTTGGTCCACTGATTCTGAAAGAAATGGAGTCACAAGAAATTCACCAGGAAATTCAGGAATTGGATTGTTATGATGATGTTCCAGAAGATGATGACATGATTATCATTGAATAAATGAGTAAATTCTTGATACTGTAGGATTCACAGTTTGTCTGGTTTGTGTTGACACCTACCGTACTACCTTACCGTATACAGGTAATAAATTTCCTTTATTTTCATTTAACAATAAATGTGTACCATATTCTTCTTCATGGAAAAATAAGACATCCCCTGAAAATAAGACCTAGTGCATCTTTGAGAGCAAAAATTAATATAAGACACTGTCTTATTTTCGGGGAAACAGGGTAGTAAATATAGAGGCTATTTGTCAGAAAGTATGCCATGATTTTGAACAAGGAAAATCTTGTACTTTATTACATAACCATTCATTAACTTATTCAATATATCCTTATGAAACAAATCATCTCTTAAACCTTGTATTAATTACTAGGCACATGGAAGAGATCAGAAAGCTCAGTGTGTTCAAATTCCAATAGAGTTGACAGATACAGAAACAGATAAACAAAGACCAAAGGAGTAAGTGCTGAAATGGAGGTGTGTTCTTGGTACAGCTGAAGGACAGTCATGTGAGAAGGGTCAGCATAGGAGATCTGGTACATTGAGCCCTCAGTCTCCCCCCAGTAAGAAGCTGTACCTTAAAGATCTTAGATACCACACACCAATGTGAAACAAACAACCTGTCTATTGTTTATGTGAAATGGTAGTTTATCCTTAAATCTGCAATGTCAGTAAGACTTTATACACTCTGCATCAATCAATTTAAAGAAAAAAACAACTGGAAAACTGCCAAAACTGGTTTTTCTCAGTGGATAGAGCATCGGCTGTGGACTAAAAGGTCCCAGGTTCAATTCCACGCAAGGGCATGTACCTTGGTTGTGGGAACATCCCCAGTGGGGGATGTGCAGGAGGCAGCTGATTGATGTATCTCTCTAATCGATGTTTCTAAATATCTCTCTCCCTTCCTCTATGTATCAAATCAATAAAATATATATTTAAAAAAAACAACTGAAGAACTATGACAGTAATACTTCAATTAATGAATCACCCTACCTAATAAAAGAGTAGTATGCAAATTAACTGTTACTCCATAACACCCACAAGCCACACTCACCAGCCATGCCCACCAGCCAATCAGAATGAGTATGCAAATAACCCAACTAAGATGGCTACAGCCACAGAGAGCAGGAGGGAGTCTTGGATTTCCTAGGCAATGGAGGAAGCCAAGCTTTCCGCCTGCCTTTGCCAGCCTAGGCCTCCACTCAAGGCTACAAAGTTTCAATTATAGAAGGGAAACAAATCCAAACAGAAATGGTGGCAGCCACATAGCAAGCAGGAAGCTTGGCTCCGCTCTAGGCTACAAAGTTTCAATTGTAGAAGATACATAAATCCCAGATACCGGAGCCTCTGCTTGGGTTGCCAGAGGGCATGGCCAGCCTGCAAACCACCACAGGCCCCTCGCTCAGGCTGCCCCACTCCCCAAGGGAACCCCCACCCTGATCTGAGACACCCTTCAAAGCAAACCAGCTGGCCCCCACCCGTGCACCAGGCTTCTATCCTATCTAATAAAAGAGTAATATGCAGATTGACCATCACTCCAAGACACAAATGGCTGCCCTCATGTGGTCAAAAATCCTGCCCCCATTTGGACACAAGATGGCCAGCAGGGGAGGGCAGTTAGGAGGCACTAGGCCTGCAAGGGGGGATAGTTAAAAGTGATCGACCCTGTGAGGGAGGGCAGTTAGGGGTGACCAGGCCGGCAGATGAGGGAAGTTGGGGGCAAACAGGCTGGCATGGGAGCAGTTAGACATCAATCAGGCTGGCATGGGAGTGGTTAGGGGTGATCAGGCTGCCAGGCAGAAGCAGTTAGAGGTAATCAGGAAGGCAGGAAGGCTAGTAGTTGGGAGCCAGCAGTCCTGAATTGTGAGAGGGATGTCCAACTGCCCGTTTAGGCCTGATCCCACCCAGATCAGGTCTAAATGGGCAGTCAGACATCCCTTGAAGGGTCCCAGATTGGAGAGGGTGAAGGCTGGGCTGAGGGAGACCCCCCAACCCCCGTAGATGAATTTTGTGTACCAGGCCTCTAGTCTGAGAATAAAGATGAATAAGGTCAAACTCTGTTTAGAAATAAAAAGTGAATTAAAATCTTCATAAAGTATTCCAAGAAAGTTAGTGTCTCATAGAGGTCAGGAACCATGTCCCCCTAGATAAGAATGTATTTGGCAAAGCCCAAGACTCTCCCTTTAGTAAAAGAGGTCAAGAAGGTCAATCACATGGGAGAAATAATCAAAGCAGTCAACTTGGCATTGATTCACACCTTACTTTGCCTCCATTTGTTAACACCTCTACAATCTGCCTAGCTTCTCTGTGGTTGGGCTGGCTGCTTATAATGTAAGTTTCAATATGTTATCTCATCAGATTTTGGCTTTTTATTAATTAATTATTTATTAACTCACTGCTTGTTACCCCATCTTCTTCCAAAAACTTATTTAGTTTTTGAGGTAATTAATTTTATGATGGTTTTATAATAAACATCACCCCTATCAGAATAATATACATCAACAGTCAGGTAAACAAAGGTTTTCTTTTTATACAGAAACCCTTGAAGCCAAAAGGTACTTGCCCACCTCTATGTATGACTAGGTCATGGATTTATGATTCACTCCCATATTATTGTGGTTCCAGAAGCAGGTTGACAATGATGGAAGTATAATACTATTATTATTTTCTTATGCATGTGGCTTATTCCAACAGTTATTAAACTTTATTACACATTATCATGATTTCCCAAGGGGACAAAGTTTGTTACAACAGAACTTCCAAGAATTTCTAATTCAGTGTGTCTTAAATTTTATCTTTCTAATGATTTCTGTGTGATGCTTGATGCTGCTATTTGGGGGAACTATACTTTGAGATTCTTGATTCTATCTTGGTAAATACCGAAATGGTAGCAACCAAGTCTGTACAGACCTTTTAGGAAGTTCTCAATACATATTGAAAACATTGAATTAATGAATGAATAATTGCACTTGGTTTAGTGCTTCAAGGAGGAAAAAATAAATAGCTCCTGATCTAGCTTCTCAAAAATGCTGGCCTTTGAAAAACTCTAAGTACAAAGAGCCTGAGGGCAAGACCATAGTGGGAGCTGAAAATGTTCAAGTGGAAATGTCAAACATTTCAATCTTTGGTTTTCTCAATGATAGACAAATGAACTTCACATAAATCCCTGGCAAGATTCAAAATATATTACTAAAGGGATGGGTGGTAGAAAAATTAAAAGGAAAGCTTCAATTAAGAAAATCTTATAAGTTCATTAAGGACAAACAAAGGCTGATACCAGCATTTTTTTCCTTAGCAATGCTACTTACAGAACATATTAGAAAAATACAATATGCATACAGTATCTGGAAGCACAAAAATGTCTTCCTTCTCATATACTATCAGTACATGCTGTTTTTAAAAGCAAGAATACATCCTTTAGCATTCTGTTAATTAGAACAAAGTGAACCAGATTGGATCCTACACTTACCATGATCAATAAAACAAATGAACTCAATTTTTTTTAAAAAATTCTATAACAACCACATTATTACCAAGAGAGCAGTAAGTACCAGCTTCCACTCTCTGGTGGACTGGCCTCTGCCACTTCTGGCATTGACCCTGTTCATTCTTCCATTTACTAGACTAAATATTATAGATATACTTTGCTTTTCTTCACAAGTCAATCTAAAAACTTCTAAAAATTCCATTTTGTTCAGTTCAAAATAGTGAAGCCTAAAGTTTGACATACTGGTTTATTGCTAACCTATTCCAGAAAACTATTAGGCATTTACCCAGCTGCCTGTGGGCTAACTCTTACTACTCACTTTTCTGGCACTGTGAAGGGAACAGCAGAATACTGCCAATCAAGAAAGCATTGCCTAGTGCCTTGGTAATCTGGACTTTTTCTAGCCTGCTTTGTGGAGGCAGCCCAGACACCATAGTGCTCCCAAAATGCTGACTGGGTTGACTAAACCTATAGTGATTTCACAAAATTGCATGGTACAAAACCTTACTAATTAACAGCCTACCACTTCTTTTCTTTCCTCTCTTTCTTTCTTCTTTCCTTTCTTCCTTTTTTACTTACTCCCTTCCTCCTCAACCCTGCCCTTTCCTCCGTACCTTTCTCTTCTTCTTCCCTTCTTCTCCCCCTTCCATATCTTCTATCAATTATCTACCCCTCAACATTATGTAACTTGGCATGAGGGCCACTTTATCTGTACCTGACAGGAGATGAGCACTCCAGGAATTGGCCAGTGCTTTCATTGAGATCCCACCAGACTAAATGTGGCCTGTGATGATTGGAGGTATAGTGAATTCAGACAGGAATTGCCAACATTAAAAGCACCGTGCTTGGTCAAGAAGATAAATGCATGTCCTTTTATATTTATCAAAAGCAACTAAACCAGAGCACAGAAATAAATTATATTTTCAGGGGTGTGTGTTGGGGGGAGGGGCAGTTTGAAATCAATCACAGGCAAATATCTATACTAATAATAGAGGAATATGCAAATTTCCTGGGACACCATCACAGTAACAGTAATGACCAAACAGCAGTCTGCATGGGGTGATCAGGCTAGCAGGGAGGGCAGTTGCAGGCAACCAGATCTGCAGGGGAGGTCAGTGGGGGGGGGCAATCAGACAAGCAGAAGAGGGCAGTTTGAGGCAATCGCTGTCAGGGGAGCAGTTAGGTGTCAATCAGGCCAGCAGGGTAGCAGTTAGGGGCAATCAAGCTGGCAGGCAGAAGTGGTTAGGGGCAATCAGACAGGCAAGTGGTCAGCAGAAAGCAGTCCAGAATTGTGAGAGGATCAGGCCAAAACCGGCAGTCGAATATTCCCCCAAGGGGTTCCAGATTGGAGAGGGTACAGGCCAAGCTAAGGGACACACCCTCACTCCACTCCCCCATGCATGCACGATTTTCATGCACCAGGTCTCTAGTATCTTACTTAATAATAGACAAACATGTAAATTGACCATACCTTTGCTATGCCCATAGCAATCAGAATGAGTATGCAAATTAACCCAAAAAATATGATGGTTAATTTGCACACATAGGCACCCAGCGCCTGTGTCCCAGGAACATCTTGGCAACCAGGTGACTGTGAGGTAAGGCTGAGAAGTGTCTGAGCCAGAGGGCTCCTGGGCAGGGCCAAGCCTGCAATCAGAATGAGGGAGCAAGAGCGAAGCCTTCCATCCATCACAGGGGGTTGGGGCCCCACTCTTGCCCAAGGTGGAAAGTTTCAGGAGTGGAGCCTACGATCGATTGCAGAAAATTGGTGGTCCGCTCCTGCCCAAGGCCAAAAGCCTCAGGAGTGAACCCTGTGATAGATCACAGGGAGCTGAAGGTCCTCTGCCCAAGGGATGGAGCCTGTGATCTCAGGGAGCTGGGGTCCCCTGCCCAGGCCTAGAACTTCAACCAGAGGCTTTAGGCCTGGGCAGGACCCACACACAATTGGTGTGAACTATAGAGGAAACACCTTTTCTGACTGCACATTGGCTAAGCTTCTGTTATGCCACTGGCAATATTCTTAGTAACTTGGGTAATAGGAATCCAAAAAGGTGATCTAGGGTTTTTCTACCACACTCTGGAGGAAAAAAAATGAAGGTCTGCTGCTAGAGGGCTAAGAAATGTCATATCCTGCCCTAGTCAGTTTAGGTCAGTGAATAATGCCTTGGCTTGCAGACAGCAGGGTCTGAGTGTGATTCTGATCAAGGGCATGTACATAGGTTGCAGGCTCCTCCCTGGCTGGGCTCATGCAGGAGGCAACCAATCAAGTGTTCCTCTCACTTTGATGTTGCTCTCTGTCTTTCCCTTTCTCTTCCAGATTCTCTAAAAGTCAATGGAAACATATCCTCAGGTGAGGATAAAATTAAAAAAAAGAAAGAAAAACATGCATATCTTATGAAAGACACATGATTTTACCAAATTGCTATTTATTCTCTATCTCTTTTGATTATACTTTCTCCTGCCCATTTTATTGATTTACAATCACTTTATTATATATACAGGACAATTTTTATAAGCACTAATCATTTCTGGGCTCTTTATTCTTTTTCATTCAACTGTCTACTTTTATATACCACAGCCATAGATTTACTTATTGTAAGTTTACAATAATATTTTTTGTAGTTGTGATGGTGGGAATGGTTGCTTCAAATTTACTTTGATAGTCTTTCCTAATTATTCATTCTAAATCAATGTCATGTTAGAAAAAATGTTTTAAATTTCCCCAAAAGCTCCTATTTTATTTCATTTACATTAAATATATAAATAACTGTGAAGAATATATTACACATATAAATGAGGTTCAATAATTTCATCCAGAATAATGTTTTATTCTTAATTTAAAATCTCAATAATTCTTTTAATTTTCATCATATATTTTACTTATAATGATAGCAGCTATAGTTTTAAGTTTTTATACATGATTTAAAGATTTCATTTTAAGATTATGCTGGGTTACTGATATTTTTTATTAATGTTTTGACTATGACTTCTTTTAATTATATTTCTAGCTTTATATTAAATGGCATTATATTTTAAGTCATATTCACAATATTTTATTTCATGTAATTCTTTGTGGATTATAACTAGTCAATATTTATACTCCATTTTTGGTTTTACATTACATTGGTTAATCATAAATCCCCAAATAATAATACAAAATAATGCTGGTAATGAGGATCCTTACCATATTCCTAGGTTTCACCATTAAGTAAATACAGGCTGTTGGTTTAAAATAGTGACTCTTTATAATGTTCACAAAATAGCATATTCCTTTTCATGTTTTCATGAATGTCTGTAGGTGCTTTCATTCTACTTTCTAGCACCTTTGACATAAAATATCATTTTTTTTATATATATAAACTAGAGGTCTGTTGCAGGAAGAATAGGGCTTCCTGCAACCTGAGCAAAGCAGAGAAGGGAGCAAAACCTGCCTCGATGGGCTTTGCTCCCGCCCCCGCCCCACACTTTCCCTCCCACTGCTGCCACCACCCTCGTCCCCCTCACTTTCCCTCCTGCCACTGCCACTGCCCCATGCTTTCCCCTTTCTGCTTTCCCTGCCTCTTTCTTCTAAGCTGTTTTCAGTATTTGCTCTGCACCTGCATATGCAAATTAACCACCATCTTTGTTGGGTTAATTTGCATACTTGATCTGATTGGCTGGTGGGTATAGCAGAGTGATGGTCAATTTGCATGTTTCTCTTTTATTAGTGTAGATTTGCTATTCATAAGGATAGATTTTATAATACTGAATCATGTTTTCTCTCCTAACATCCAACCTCATGTGGTTGTGATAAATTATTTTTTACAACCCTCCAATAATGAACATATATCCCAAGAATTTAAGCAAATAATAATTGTTGCATCAAACATTTCCCTAAAGTATTGATCTTATGACCCCACTTTTCTTCCTTTATCAACCAATTTGGTAATCCTATACAAATATAAAAAGTAAATAATTAAGCTTGTCTGGCTTGATTTGTGCTGAGGGAAGTCATGCCCTTCATTTGTCATAATTATGATTTCTTTGTTCAACAGTAGTTTAGTTTTTCTCCCTTAACACTTGTTTTTTATGTTTCACTAATTATTGACATAAATGAATTTTGTAGATATTCTTTCCAAGTACTGGCCTAACTGAGCCATTATGTGTTTTAAGGTTCTAAATAAGTCTCAGTATAGCATAACATATATTATATCATCATCATTATATAGTATTCTCCTAGGGGAGCTATTCTGCTGCTATTCATCAATAGTTAGCAATGCCTCTGCTTTCTTACCAAATCACATCAACATTTATAGCTATAAAGCAGGTATTGTTTTCCTCAGCCTGATTCAACATATGGGATCTTTCAATACCCCATTATTATTGAGACTACTATCTTTATCCTAGTTAAAATAACAATCTGGATGTCCATTAACGGCTAACATACCATAGAATTAGCTCTTGTGAACTACTTATTAGGCATATCGTGTGCCTGGTGACCCACACATGCCTGAGATAAAAATGGACTGTTTTCAATTTCATGCAATTGTATAGATTACTTGTTTTCTAAAAAGCAACAGTAACTTTGGAAAATTTATGAGGAAAAGTAATCCAGGCAAATAAAATGTGAAAACTAGGAAATTTATTTATTTGATAAAAAAATAACATTTAAAGAAACACTGAAAAATCAAAACATTGAATTGATATAATTGTTTTAATCTTAAGATTCCAGGAATATTGGGAGAAATAGGAAATATGGCCTATTTTATTTAAGTGTGTTGAAAGAGCCCATATTGTTAATTTGGTGATTACAAACCTTGAATCTTTCTATGGAATTCCCACCTAATTATAATCTAAGGTGTTATTATTTATCAAAGAAAATTTCAAAGATTCTCCCTCCAATATAATTTTCTAATTACTTTATTTAAGTGTTTAGCAATTGCAATTGCCCAAGTATTCATTCAGCCTATCTGTCTTGAGCACATAAGAGTCAGACTCTGTGCTAGACTTTGAGCACACACCAGTAAAGACAATTCCTCAAGCTTCCAATATTGTTCTTATTCACACATCATCTGCTCTTTCCATTCATCACTTCAACTGTCTTTATTAAACCATTTTTGGAAGATAGCTTACTTATATCAAAAGAGCTTAATTCTCTAGAGTTATTTGAAGTAGAGAACACAACTCATTTAATATTCCCTTTAAATTGATTTTAGTTGTTTATCAAAGTGATCAACCTGATCCTGTCCCATTGAAACATCTCATTTAAGGATGTAATAGCTAAAAAAAAAAAAAAAAAAAAAAAGGCTTTTGGGTTTTGAGTGTCCCATAACAGTGGGATGGAAAGAGAGAGAAAGAGAGGAGAGGGTGTGTGTCTGTGTGTGGGTGTGTGTGATTACTCAAGCCACCACAGGTGACCATATGTTCTTCATTATTTAACAACAAAAAGTCCTCCAGAGAAGAGTTTGTCAAAGATGATCAGCTTCTCTGATAATTAAAGAAATGCAAATTAACACAACCATAAGACACTCTTTATAAAAATCTAAAGGCTTTTATATTACTCAGTCTTAGCCAAAGCTTAGGAAAGCAGAAATTTTGTTGACTCTTGTGGGAAAACAACTTGGTACAACAATATTTAAATGAAATTTAACAATGTCTATCAAAACTAAAAACACACAAACCCTTTCACTCATTATTTTATTTTTACGAATTCTTTTTTAATAAAAATTCTTATATAAATATGCAAAAACATATGCAACAATGTACATTGTGGCTTATTTATTATAGAAACAATCTAAATGCGTATCAGCTTCCAATATTGTTCTCATTCTAATTGGATAAATTGGAGTATCCTTATACCAAGAAACATCATAGAGCCTTTAAAAATAGTCTATATGTACTATACATCTGGAAACATGTCTTTTAAAGTGCCTTAAAATAGGTTGCTGATAGTATAATCTGATTTGCATGAAAAAAGAGGTGTGTGCATGCATGTGTGCATATGTGTATTTGTGTGTGTTTATAACTAGAAAATTTCCAGACAGATATTTAAGAAACTCTTATAACTCATTACCTGGCTAGAGAGGTTTGGCAGGTCAAAGGACATAAGGAAAGGAAACTTTTCAATTGGTGCTTCTTCTTCTATTGTTTAATTTGTTTTAGCATTTTAAATTAATCTTTAAGTAATGAATCATTTTATTTTTGAGTTATAAAACATGTGAAATCAGAATGCACTATTTCTCCCTCTGTCACTATGATTCTATTGTATATATTTTGTGTGTTTTATGAAGTATTATTGATATGTGATCTGAAACATTGAAGTATCTTCTCTATTAATCTCATGCTGTCATAGCAAATGCCACAGGTACCTTAAGCAACAGACATTTATCTTCCCGCAGCTCTGGAGGCCAGGAATCCAAGATCAGGGTACCAGTAGGGTTAGTTTATGGTAGTGCTTCTCTTTCTGAATGGCAGGTGGCTGCCTTCTCACTGTGTGTTCACCTGACCTTTCCTCTCTGTGGGAGGAAGAGAGAAATGACTGGCATTTTTTTCCTTTTCTTATAAGGATACCTGCCTATTCAATCAGGACTCTACCATTATGTCCTTGTTTAACCTTAATGACCTCCTTGTTTAACCTTAATGACCTCCACATACAGTTACATTGAGGATTATGGTTTCAATATATGAATTGTGTGTGAAGCAGGGAGGGCTATAATTCAGCCTCTATACCTTCTGACCATTTAAAATTCTTAAAGTGACAATGTAATCAAAGATAACTAATATGTTTGAAAATGCTGCTAATTGGATAGAAAAGCTATGTCATAATGTACCTGTAAATAGATTAGGGTAAAAGAAACAGATAGTTATAAAATGTATCAAGTTATTTTAAGATTTTAAAAATAGCTTTCATAGTTAGATATAAATAATATTCTCTACCAATTGTTAATGTTCATGAAAAAAATGACTATCTTCTTCCTATTTACTTTGAACACCGTAACCCAGTTGCTACCATAACCTCCACAGTTGTGCAACATGATAGCAATTTGTAGTTAGTTCTATATATGTTGCCTGAAGTTAGGCAGTCTTTGATAAATATATAAAAAGGAGACATGTTATTCCATTTCTTTGTTTTTTTGCTACACCTGAAAAGAATACTTAAGTTTTATCAATACTATTTCCACATATTCTTTTATTATGTGACTATATAAAAGTGATGATTTTATACATTTATTTTAAACCCTCTACTTTTCTTTAGTGAGAGATGGCTATAGGGGTATGGGTGGATACTGGAAAATCATAAAGCCATGTAAATATAAGCTTAGTATGAAAATATAGATTTTGAACTGCCTTTATTTTCCTGAGTTGAAATATATTCCAAAGGCTGCATGAAATGAGAGTTTAAATGATGTCACAATACTACATTTGTAAAACGTGAAAATTTGATCTATAAACAATAACTGGTTGATGGCAAGTAAATTACATCAAAAGGGGAAGGAAGATGAAGTGTCATATCAATGAAAAAGAATAAACACAAAAGTGACTTAGATGAAACAGAAATGTATTTCCTGATACATGCAGTTATTAAGCATTGTTCTGGAGAGAGTGGAAAGGAAAAAATTCATAGATATTACTCAATGAAGCTGGAATGCCTACTTTAGAATTAGAGAAAGTTATGGTAATCATTTATGATAATTAGAAAATGAGTTAACAATCTATAATAATAAAAGCATAATATGCTAATTAGAGCAGATGTCCTTCTGAATGACCTTCTGGATGAAGCTGGGGCTGTGAGGGAAGCCTGGGTCCCGGGTGCCAGAGGGAAGCCCGTGCTGGCAGCCGGGGGAAGGAAGGCCTACTCTTGCACGAATTTCGTGCATCAGGCCTCTAGTGTGTTAATAATAAAATATGTGCTATTTTTAATCAATAACGAAATAAAAACTAAATAGGCTCTGCAATATTTATATCAAGAGGGTTCCCTGAAAGAAAAATTCTATTTTTCTAATCTAGATTTGCTGTTAAGTAAATATAATGATTTACTCAGAAGTGAAAAGAACAGTCCCTGCAATCATTACTAAAGAAAGTGAAAGGTCTTCAAAAACCAGAAAAATAAGTGTTAACTTGAAGTCTGAGACCGCATAGCTCAATATGTTTCTATAATTGTCTAACGTCCTTTAGGAACTTGTGACTAATTACAAAAAAAAAAAAAAAAAAAAAAAATGGCTCCAGAGCAATCTTAATTTGTTTTCTGTTTAAATAGCACAATCTATTAGGTTTCAATGCCTCTAACTTGAAAGAATTTTATTTCTTTTTCCTGAAAAAAAGTCCTGTTCCTAATCATAAAAAATGACAAGTACAAGGTCAAATTCAAAGGTAATCTAATGACATGTATGACTATTCTTCTATCTAAATGAAATAAAACAGACACAGGCTCTTTTATAAAGGGCCTAATAGAATAAACTTAGTAAGCAGGAAAACATTTCATTTAGCTTAGTTGATTTGACCTTGGTTTTAAAGGTGACCAGTAGTCCTTAGTGTGTGGTAAGGCAGTAATTGAACTGGTTTTGTTTGCTAGCCTCCATAAAGCCTTCTCTCAGTGCTTTTTGCATTGTGCACCAAACATCCTCAAGATAGGTTTTTCTTCTCCCTCCTTTTGTAATCCCATAATAACAAATCTCCAACCAAGACCAAATGAATATATTGTGTTATTTGCCATGATTTTCCGTGGTGTAAGAAAAACAATCTAGAAGCATATTTTGTCTTTGTTCTGGTGCCCTGTGGTTTTGGTGGCCATGCCTTACAAAGAATATATATTAAGCTAATAAAAACACCTTAAAAGGGATGATACGATATGTGTATATCAAGTTTAAACATCTTTGACCAATGTGGTGCAAAGAATTGGTGCTAAATAAATACTCATTGAATCAATGGTTATTATGAAATATGGCTCTTGCTACCCTCTCATGAGGAGAAGCACACTTTCAAATAGCCCTTTGTGATATGTCCCATCATCTCTACTCTCCTTGATACTGGCTTTTTCTACTCTGTTGTCTCTCAATATTTAATCTATATCAGATGAGGGTAGCTGAGATCAATGTTTTGCCATTGCTTTGAGGAGTGGTTAGTCAATATGCCATAATATTAGGCAATTGTGGCTTTTTAAAATTGATTTTAATATAGTTTTAACTTTAAAGGAAGCAGATTCTTATTTTCAGAATTAACTTTAGCTAATATTGCTTCTTATTTAAGATTCCATAGAATGTAACCTATTCAGACACTGGTAGTGTTGGAAAAGCTTGAAAACATAACGTAACTTGGCCTATGTCAGATGACTGTCTACCCTCAGAATCCTCAGTTTAAGTACAAATTAGTTCATTTATCCCTAGTTATTTGTTAACTAGCTGCTAGATACTGTTTTGGGCACACTGCAATTTCACAGTGAAGTAGATATTATGCCTTTCTTCCTTTTTATCTTGTCTGAGAATAGGTGGGTTTTTTTTTGTTTTGTTTTGTTTTGTTTTGTTTTTTGAGCTTGTGGATTTTATCTTTCTTTAACTGAGAAAATATTCCTGCCCTTTTCTCTGCAAATGCCTTCCTCATCCACTCAGCTAACATATACTAGAATCATTCATGCTATGCTCTATATCTTTACCTTTTCTTCTATATTTTTCATCTTTTTTGTCTCCATGCTTTTTTCTACATAATTTTTCTGACATCATCAGACATGTTAAATCTATCCAATGGATTTTAATCTTGGTTTTTGAAGTTTTCTTTCCTAAAATATTTTAAGAGAAGACATTTACAGTCTTCTTTGTCAGTTTTTTGGCTGTTTCTTGGAAGCTCTTTTCAAACTTGTCTTTTAATTCCTTCATTGTGGCTATAGCACTTTGAGTCTCTCTGACTGATCATTTCAAAGTCTGAAGTCTGTGGACCTGCACCTTTTGGCAGAGCACCTGGTTCTCACTCATAGTCCCTTGTTTCCTAGGCCATAGGCATTCCTTGAAGTCTAGCCTAGAAGTGTCTTCCTCCAGATAAATATATATTAATTTCTGCCAGACACCTAGAGGTGCTAATTGTCTGGAATCATCCCAAATCAAGTTCATAGAATGAAGAAACCAGGACCACCAAAGCAATGCATAGTGTAGGTTGCAAATCCATAAAAATATTGACTATAACTTCTTTAGGACAATTGTTTTTCTCTTTCCTTCTCTCACCTGCTTCATGATGTGCCAAATCAACCCTAACTGTGGTCCTCTAGGAGCAGCAGGTGGAAAGAAAGGGACATGGTTACTGCTGGTTCCCTTGTTTTTTTAGATTGGGACTTTTGGGGCCCCAGCTCATGGGTATCCTCTTACAGTCCATTACTTGGAGACCCTCAAAGTGTCTGCCAAATATAGCTCTATTTTGACAGAATACAAAAGTACCCTTGGGGAAAAGGCAACTTAAGCCCTCTGAACTCTACTTCCCCATTTTCTCTTCATTTTTTTCCTGAAGATCTTATTATTTTGTCACCTTTCAGATGCAAAATAAAAAAACTTTTGGAGATTTTGTTGTTGTTATTACATTCAGCAAGAATATTTCTCTGATAAATATAACAATTACTGAACCACTCAACATTCAATAATGTAGCCATTATTGAAAAGAGACGCCCTTCTAAATAATGGAGACAAAGTTCGAATTCTAACCAGAGAATCATACCAAAATGGACTAAAAAGACAAGTAAAGTGATTGTGAGTTATGACAATAACTATGGAACTATGAAGATAATAGACAATGAGCTGAAATAGATATTAATGGAGGAATGCAGAGAAGGGCAATATTGCATAATAGCTTACTATTTTTCTTAAATTTAAAGAAATTGAAAACTCAACAATAATCTAGAAAGGAATTTAAGATTATATAGAAAAGTCAAACTTAAATGCCTTGTGACAAATGACTGAGACAAAGTATAATTTTTGGTTTAAGAGGAAGAGTTCTGGCTCAATGTTTGAGCATCAACCTATGAACCAGGAAGTCACTGTTTGATTGCCAGTCAGAATATATGCCAGGGTTGTGGACTTAATCCCCAGTGTGGGGCATGCAGGAGGCAGCTAGTCAGTGATTCTCTCTCATCATTGATGTTTCTCTCTCTCTCTCTTCCTCTCTGAAATCAATAAAAATCTTTTTTTTTTTTTTTTTTTTTTTTTTAGAGGAAGAGGTCTGAATTGGGAAGGGGATTTCAGGGATTGATGCCTCATGTCATTTGCCCATTGAAAGATCTTGGGAAAGTCATCTGATTTATTCAATATCATTCAACACTAATTACCTACACAGGGTTTTGCTTATCTATAAATGCAAGTCATTCTGCTTAGTCCTGGATGGAAGTGGTCAGTGAGAGTGAATGTGAAAGTGAGCAAAGCATAATTCCTTCACTTCTTGCAATATGGAGCTAATATAAGGCCAAAAAGACAATGCATATAATTTCACATCTGCTCATCTGAATTCTAACTCTCCACTCTGAAGTTTGTTTGACCTTGTGTCAACCACATGCTCTGATAGTGTATTCAGTCATTCTCAACCTTTCTAATGCCACAACAACCCCTTTAATAGTTGTGGTGACTGCAATCATAAAATTATTTTTGTTGCTACTTCATAACTGTAATTTTTCTACTGTTATGAATCTTAATGTAAATATCTGTGTTTCCTGACAGTCTTAGGCGACCCTGATAGCAGTTCTTAACCTGTGGGTCGTTACCCATAGGTTGAGAACAAATGCTGTAGCTCCTAAGACCATCAGAAAACACAGATATTTACATTATGACTCATAACAGTAGCAAAATTACAGTAATGTAAATTACATAAATGTAAACTAGCAGTCGGACATTCCCCCAGGGGTCCCAGATTGGATTGGGTGCAGGCTGGGCTGAGGGACAATCCCCCACCCCAGTGCACGAATGTCATGCACCTGGCTTCTCATTTTAATATAAACATTGAAAAGGATGAAGTAGAGCTCTGCTCTCTCTACCAATGTATGTAGGCAGGCATATTTAGCAAATTGTTCAAGGTTTGTTGCAAAAAAAAAAAGAGAGAGAGAGAGAGAGAAATTTGACAAACAAGCTTTAGTTTTCTTGCACTTTGCATTTATGTCCTATCTGCAGCTCACAGATTTTACCTCTACAATAAAGAAAGGATTTATTTTTCTACTTTTTCCTCTCTAGAAAGTCCTCTGATTTGTTTTGTTTTTATTTATTTATTTACTTACTTACTTATCTATCTTTATGTGCTGTTTGAATGAATCAGAGGTTTGTCTTTGCAGAAGTCAGTCTATGACTGATTCATACTAACATTTGACAGGTTAGCCAGTTATACCTTACTCTTTATCCAAATCTATACCATATTCAATGCTATTTATGTCTTTCTACTGATCAGAAGACGTCTATTTGGTTTCTTTTTCTGGAAAGGAAAAATAAGATTCCCTAGGAAGAAGTATTTTACTCTGATCAATCAAGCTTTATAATGAATCAATAATAATTATAATAATAACAATAACAATAATAATAATAATAACAACAATAATAATAGCTATCAGGTATCCAACCTTTATCACTGGGGTAAGTGCTTTAATTACTGTACTAAACACTTTATATATACCATCTTATTTTATTCCTATGGCAATTATCTCCAATATACTCATGAGAAGTATGAAGCATGGGAGAAGGTAACTCATAGTCATACAACCTCCAAACTACAAAGCCAAGATTTAAATCCAGATCTGTCTAATGCCACTGTGCATGGTTTCAACTACTGAACAATACCTCTATAATTAAAGGTTCTTTTCTACTCTGGATCATATCAATATCTAGAAACCATGTGTGAAAGGACTAAATGTACCCCTTGCTCTTCAGCCCAACCCACCCAATCCCACCCCTGCCACACACACACACACACACACACACACGCACACACACACCATTTCCTCATTTTCTGGACTTAAGAAAAACCTCCCTGCCTCAATGCAAGGAGTAAAAATAAAGTTTACTTTAGGAGAAAGGTTTTGAATATATATGAGATATTTAAGGTTTATACCTATTTTCCCATATAACTTGGCAGCCTTAAGGTCTTATGGATACTAAAACCTCATATATTTTTACAAATTTCTACTAAATTACACTGGAGGGGCAAGCTAATGTTAACAAAGGAGCTAGCTTAACAGACAAAGCCCTAAGGAATTAAATATATATATATATATATATATATATATATATATATATATATATATATATATATATATATATATATATTCTATATTAGAGTAGTATTACTCTAATTCTACATCCTAAAATGCCATATTTGGATTAGCCAATCACTCTTAGATAAGCAGGATCTAAATTAGCAATGGAAGACTTGGCCCAATCTCTCTGCTGGAAGCATATTATTAAGAGACCACGCCCAACAGTATTAGGGAACTACGTGTTTGACTACGATCTTGAAATCCAGTAGGAAAGAGCGCCAACTGGCAAGTTTTTCTTATTAGTTCAGCCTCTCTTGCTTATATAATGTGGTGGGAGTAAACCATTCCTGACTCATAAAATTAGTCACCTAGGAGAGACCCTAGCTATCAAAGAGTTAGAAAATCTTTTGCAAAATCTTGCTCTGATATAATACATGCCATCTTATTTATTCACAATGTTTATCTGAAAACAGACAAGTGTAACTTTTAGTGCCCTATCCAACCAAATCATGCTTAGATAAAATTGTTTTCCTTTTTCATTGTTTGTACACATTTTTTCGATTGTCTGATAACATCTGCACATGGGAATGTAAATTTCAGCATTGTTGATGTTTCCAAATAGTTATAAGTTCCAGCTGTTAATCCTTTTCTCTCCAATGAAGATCTAACATTACAAAGGAAAAGAAAAAATATATACATAACTAGTTCCCCAGTATCTCATTATAGAGGAGATAGATTATACAGTAAGAATTCAATTAGCAATTACATTTTAAGAAATCAAAAATTCTCAACAAGCAATATTTAAATTTTCCCAATTGTCTTTATCATTTTGGGGTAGGGTGGTGATCAGTGATTACAACCTGAGCACACAAAAAGTTCATGACCCAAGGAGGCCAATTGATGGCATAGGTAAACACACCTAAACTGCTGTCCTGCACAACAATTGCAAAACTACAACTAAAAGACAAAACATCTATCACCCAGAACCATGGGAAAGCTGGCTGAAAGTAACCTCTACAACTAGACTGAAAGAGAAAGGAGCATGCAGGGCACAAGCGCTGAAAAACTGAGATACAGGGGGCGCACACACGATATAGGCTGGCTGCGAATCCTGGCCAGAGGCAGACATTGCTTTCTTCAGCCCGAAGAGAGACAATCTCCCAATCTGTCTGAATTCCAGTTTGTGGAGAGAAGCTAGACTGTCTGCCATTGAGTCGGAAAGTGAGGGTGGCTTGCTTGCAGAGCTGTGCACAATAATGCTTGTTTGCTGTTGCAGGGGAGGAGAGTAGGGGGGACGTGCGTGAGACATGGGGAAATGTGGTGATGCAGTCTGAGAGGCAGAGACAGCTTATGGGGAAGCCATCGCTGTTAGCCAAGCCCTAGCCTAGTGATGCACTGAGACTCTGCCCTGGATTCCACCCCGCACAATCTACAAACACACCCAAGCTCCAAGCTGCAGCTTTGGCATATAAATGACCTTCTCTAGTGCAGTTTAACCTAGCAAACTTGAAACCTGGTGCAGACAGCTCCATAGCCTCCAAGCTCCAAGCAGAGAGGAGAGGACTGTGGTTCTTGCTGTAGCTCCTGCAGGGTGACCTCAGACAGTAGCTGAACTGTACCCCACTGGAAATCCAGAAGCCAGTGTTCCTAGTTGTCAGTTTCAACTTCTCACACCCATAAGTGACACATTCAGGAGATGAACTCAGTGAGCACCAAAGCCCCACTGAAACGGCACGTTCCAGCGAAGCAGTTTTTCCTTTATAGACACAGCAGGTCCTCACAGCCAGTTGGCCTGGAGGTCAATTCCTCAAGTGTACCAACAGCAATCAAGGCTTAATTACATCAAGACTTTGCACTCATCCCACAAAGGGGTGTACCAAGAGCGACTACCTCAGGTGATTGGGGAAGCTGAGCACTGGCCCCTATAGGTCACCGACCACACAAAGCCACTCCATCAACACAGAAAGGCAGCCAAAATGAGGAGACACAGAAGCATGTCACGAATGGGAGAGATGGAGGAAAGTAAACTACTGGACAACACAGAGTTCAGAACCATATTTATAAGGTTATGCAAGAATCTTCTAAAAACCTTTGAGAAACTTGATGAGACCTCCAAGAAGCTTAGTGAGACCTTAAAGGACCTTAATGAGAATGCAAAAAAAAAAAAAAAAATGGAAAAGGATCAGTCAGAAATTAAGCATACACTGCCTGAAATAAAGAATATACAGAAACTCAACTATAGGTCAACATACCCCAAGAGTCAAACTAAAGATTTGGAATATGAGGAAGCAAAAAACACCCAACCAGAGAGGCAGAAAGAAAGAAGAATCCAAAAGTATGAGGATAGTGTAAGGATCCTCTGGGACAGTTTTAAGCATACCAACATCTGGATTTTTGGGGTGCCAGAAGAAGAGAGCAAGCAGGATATTGAACGCCTATTGAAAGAAATAGACTTACAAGTTCAGAAAGCACACAGAACCCCAAACAAGAGGAATCCAAAGAGGACCACACCAAGACACATCATAATTAAAATGCCAAGGACAAAAGACAAAGAGAGAATCTTAAAAGCAGCAAGAGAAAAACAGCTAGTTACCTACAAGGGAGTACCCATATGATTGCTAGCTGATTTCTCAACAGAAACTATGCAGGCCAGAAGGGAGTGGCAAGAAATATTAAAAATGATTAACAACAAGAACCTACAACCAAGATTACTCTACCCAGCAAAGCTATCATTCAGAATTGAAGGACAGATAAAAAGCTTCACAGACAATAAAAATTTAAAGGAGTTCATCACTACCAAACCAGGATTACATGAAATACTGAAGGGTATTCTTTAAGAAGAGGAAGAAGAAGAAAAAGGTAAAGATAAAAATTATGAACAAAAAGACATCAAATACATACCTACCAACAAGTGAATCTAATAATCAAGTGAATAAAAAATCTGAAGAACAAAATGGACTGGTGAATATAATAGTATTAGGAACATAGAAAAGGAGTGGACTAACAATTCTCAGGGAGAAGGAGGTCTGAGGGGTGCAGGAAGAGATCGCACAAAAATCTTACACCTATGGATGAAGACAATGGCAGGGGTAGGCATATGGGGTGGGGTGGGGAATCAGGTGGAGGGGAGCTGTAGGGGGGGGGGGGGGAACACCTGTAATAATCTGAACAATAAAGATTTATTATTAAAAAAATAGTTCACGACCCAGAAAAACTATGGTACATCAGTAGAATTTTATGAAGGGCATTCTCTTGAAGTTCAAGAACCCTTATAAAATAAGCACCAACTTTTTCATAGATGAGGCCTTCAACAGCTAAATAGACCAAGTTCCTATGGCTTGCTAAATGAAATCTATGCAAATTTAATGTTTGGTTAAGAAAAGAAGATTCTGCTGAAACCGGTTTGGCTCAGTGGTAGAGCGTTGTCTGCAGACTGAAAGGTTCGATTATGGTTAGGGGCATGTCCGTTGGTTGCGGACACATCCCTGGTTGGGGGTATGCAGGAGGCAGCTGGTCAATGTTTCTCTCTCATCGATGTTTCTAGCTCTCTATCTCTCTCCCTTCCTCTCTGTAAAAAATCAATTTATATATATATATATATATATATATATATATATATATATATATATATATATATATATATATATATATGAAGAAAGAAAAGAAGATTCTACAAGTTGTTTCTTCCTTGTTGATTATTTGAGATTATTCTCTTCTCTGTATGTATTCAGTAATGAGGAAGAAACACCAATGGGAAGCCTATGTGAACCAATAGATTTTTTTTTTATTATCCACCTCCACCATGTCAGATCCTTATACAGTAACCTAGCCAAAGTTTACTACTGAGTAGAGCTATAACAAATGGATGCATAAGGATGATAAATAGAGATTCTACCCCATATAATAGCTATTAATAATTGGATCCCTACTATGCTAATATCAGTGTCCTCATTTTGAGGGTGTTTGTTAGAGTACTTGATTTCTGAGAATTTTTTAATCAACTTCAAGAAATGCTTTAATCATCTATGATGTAACTAAGTAGCATCATTTTCAGCTACCTACTCAAACTCATTGTGCATTAGTAGATTGTCTATTTAGGGAATAAAGCTTACACAATTGTGTCTCATTTTTAACTTTTCAATTTAAAATAAAATCAACCCAAATGTATATAATGCTTAATTCACTAAAAACATGCTCCCTTTAAAGATTATCATTGGTTCATCCATAGAGAATAAATAATATAATAACCAGTCTTTCTCTCTAAAGGATTAAAAGCATATATATATATATATATATATATATATATATATATATATATATATTGAGGGTATATATGTGTATATATATATATATATATATATATATATATATATATATATATATATCAATTCCAGGAGTAATAACTAAATAGATATGAATTGGTGAGAAAAGACAGTAGATGAAACAGTTTCTTGCAAAACTGGTAACCAAATTAGCCTATCTTTCTTTCTTCTCAAATATCAATAAAATCTAGCCTGTATTCTTGACTAAATGAGAAGATAACCCTCTCCCTGTACCATGGGGTTATGACCAGATTCT
The DNA here is from genome assembly GCF_014108245.1 of Pipistrellus kuhlii. NCBI lineage: Eukaryota > Metazoa > Chordata > Mammalia > Chiroptera > Vespertilionidae > Pipistrellus > Pipistrellus kuhlii. The sequence goes on along the minus strand of NW_023425515.1, from coordinate 139,303,461 downwards.
TGCTGTTTTCTTAGTCTGGTGCTTTTCCCATTGAATGTGTCATCCACAAACAGACAACACAGTGTCTGGGAAATTGAGGTCAGGAGAGAATATGCCACTCTGCCTGCCAGGCTCCTACTATGTTATTTCACCTGCTGGGCCCTGAAATTTCTCTGAGTCCAACAAAGAAAGTGATTCCTTGATTAATCACATATGAGTTCCTACACCCAGGGGTCATGAGGTGTAGGGTTCCTTGATACATAGCAAGGGAATCCACCATGTAAAGATGACATTACAGCTTCCATCAACCCTTTGGGTATATACTGTTCTAACCTACAAGTTCTAACTACAGCCAGCTTGCTTTAATAAAATCACAGAAAGGGACTCACCTCAAAACTACAAAATACAGAAAAAAACAAACAAAACAAAAAAAAACCTTAACATTTCATTTTAAGCTCCCAATCCTCTTCTGAAACAAAATGGTAACCCATATTTTTCCTTTTAAGTGGGTCTTGTTCTCTATATATTTTTTTCAGTTTTCTTAGTATTATTCTTCAATATTTGCTACATGAAACAACAATGAAATGGCATTGTACACAGAGCACTCTTATTCACACAGCTCCCAGAGGCATTGGTAAACAACCCGTCTTTCTTCCCAAATAACCTTGTCAGAGGCCTGTGACTTTTGTTTATTTATTTGGCAAACATTTATTATTGAGCAGTTATCCCACTCTATGCTGGAACCATTCTAGGTGTCAGAAATAAAAGAGTGGGAGAACCAGAAATAATGCTTACATACATGAAGCTTTCAGTGGAGTAGAAGATACTCATTTCCTAAACAATCATTTTTTGAGTGTCTAATAACAATTGTGACAGGTATAAGACAGAAAGGTTTATTCAGCTGAGAGAAGATCTAGCCAACAAGTCTGATCTACTCAGAGAAATCTGGGAAGATGTCTTTGTTGAGCTGACCTTGGTAACAAGCAATTAAGTCCACAATAGAAACAATAAAAAATGAAGCATCTATTGGGATTTTTATGACACTTTTTTTCAGTGATAATAATTGTAGGTCCCTATATCAAAATTAGTATTATTGGCAAAATATATACTATTAAGGTAGTATGGAAGGTGGGGAGGAGGTTTAAAAATAAGAGTTATCAGAAAAGAAAAACACACACACATTTTTACATACTGACTGCAGTTTATGTGAGTCTATATTCTCATCGTATACCTACCACTCCTTCCTAAAAATGACACTGATTATAGACAGAGAATGTGAGCATCTTTGGTTTTTATCAGGTCTGATAATAGAGTCTTATTTGGCAGTTAAAAACTCCTGGGTAGATTTTTTGCCCTATTAGCTCTCTCTACAGCACAGTGAAACTTGTGGCCCTGGAATCCCATATACAGAATTCCAACTTCTTTGCTGCAGTATAAAAGATTTAGGCTAGAGAGAGAATTGGCCTGCTGTAGTTTATACATCATAGGATTTTTTTTTAATCGGTAGAAATCACAGACCCTCTGAGTTAAGGACTTCAGAACAGAATTTTCACCTGTCAGATGTATGATCTTAGGCAAATCATGTCAACTCTTGAGAATTCAGTTGTCTTTGCTTTAAAATAAAAATAATGGTTTTTATCATAGAGAGTTCTTATAAGAATTAGATGGGAAATTTTTAATCAGCATTTATCTTATACTAAGTATGTCCCAGACATGTTCAATAATTCCCCAGTATTCATTCAATTCATCCTCATAACAAACCTATAAGGAAGGTTCTCATATTTTTTTATATATGTTATATGTGATCCAGCCAAATCATAAAACAAGTAAGATTAACCCAAAATGTATGCTCTCAGCCACTTCACTCAGAGGCTCTGAATACTCATAAAGAAAGCACTGGAAGAAATGGCTGGAATATTGTAAGCATTAAAAAAGTTAATTACTGTTCTGTCCTACTATCTATATACGGTACCCATGTTCTGATGAGTAATTTTTCCAACTTTCCCTAGATTAATACTATTTTCTTGATGGAGAATGAGATCTTTTCTTCCTTTTCCTTTATTTCTTCCTCTTAGTCTTTCATGAAAATGATCATTTTCTCTCTCCAGTGCACTCTTACTAATGGATTCCTTCTAACAGACAGATATGTGCCATCTCACTTTTAATCTCTCTGTATATACATAAAAGCCTAAGCGACCAATAAACTGGTAGCTATGACATGCATTGACCACCAGGGAACAGATGCTCAACACACAGGCATGGAAACATGGAACAGAGCAAAAATCTCAGAGGGAAGGGGTAAGGGGTAAGGTAGAAAGAGATTAACCAAATATATCATTATGCATATTAGAGGCCTGGTCCACTAGTGGCATCCCTCAACTTGGCCTGTGGGGATCGGGTTGAAACGAGCAGTCCAACGTCCCCCAAAGGGTCTCATATTGTGAGAGAGCACAGGCCAGGGCAAATTACCCAACCAGCACACAGGCCTCTAGTTTTATCATAATAGACTAGTACAGTGGTCAGCAAACTCATTAGTCAACAGAGCGGCGAGCGGCTCGCAAGCCACATGTGTTTCAAAAGCTGCAGTTTGCCAACCACTGGGCTAGCAGAAAAAACAAAAATACTATAAGATACTCATAGACTTGTGTAATATTTGAATTGAATGTAAAGACATGTTTATAGTCTCAATTTTCAGTCACTCTTTAATAGTGTTGAGATTTCAATACTTATTCTAATAATAATCTTCTCAACATAAAGATTACTATGTTAGTCTATGCCACAGAGTACATAAAATTGCCCTGAATTTTATGATGGTTCAGTAAAAAGTTGAAAGCATATGCAAGTACTTTCTGAGGAATACCCAGTATATAAGGGATAGCATGCTTAAAACTAAATTTCACTGAGGTATTATCACTTATTCAACACCATGAAAAACATTGGAAGAATTGTCTTTTTTTTTTTTTTTTTTTTTTTCTGCATGTGCATTTGCCAATGATTTTGTGTTAACTTAGAACTGGATGATCTATTTTAGATAAGACAAGACCTAGATTTCAATCTACTTCCACAAATTTAGGGAACTATTTGAGATATTGAATTCTGTTATGTCATACTTTAGTACCTCACATTTCCCAAAATAATAATAGAAGCTGTTTTTATAAGATTTTTTGCAACTTTCCAATAAGTTAAAAATTAGTTGACTAATCTTCCCTCCCTCCAAAAGCCATTGTGGAATCATGATTATGGCATGTAAGGGAATTGTTCTTATATATAATGCTTTTATTTCATTTCCTTTTAAAATCCAATAAAATGTTATCTCCTCATGAAGAGTTATAAAATTTTAGTACTCTTGAAAAAGATTATAATTAATCTGAGGTTTCAGACACATATTTAATCTATTAGGAGAAAAATTGCCCATCTCTACTGTAATTATCTTTAAAAAGTTGGAGATGAGACTTTAAAAAAAATTTACCATACATTAAAGAATTTTGAATATTGCTGTCTCTTACTGAGAACAGATCAAAAGGAAGTACACTCTTCACTGCAGTATAAAAGATTTAGGCTAGAGAGAGAAATGGCCTCTGGTAGTTTTTACATCATGGGATTTTTTCTATTTTTTTTTTAATCAGTGGAAATCACAGACCTTCTGTGTTAAGGGCTTCACAATAGAATTTTCTCTCTTTTCAAACACAATTTAGGTTTAACACTGTTTTTGAGGTGAGGCGTGAACTGAATGACATCTTAGCATCGTTTGATCCCTCACCTTGAAGGACTGCATGGGACGACATAATAGCACCGGTCTCGAGTGGAACCAATTTTGCTAAAACATCTGAAATATACTCTTGCTAAACAGTAACACCTGGTCATACAGAAACTCCCAAGGAGTCTTTGTTCCCAGGGGATTCCTCAACCCAGTTTTCCGCTCCCCGGGAGGCTTCGGTAATACAGCTCGGGTGGGAGGGAGGAAAGGCAGCCAGGGTCCAGCCTCTGGGCTGTTCCTTAAATAGCACTGCTCCTCCGCTCTGCTCACTCTCAGGCTTTGACTACAATGCGTTCCTGTTGATATTTTCCTGTTAATTAAAAATAACAAGCGACATTGTTGTCTGAGAGGAGTTGTGCTCTCCTCGGTGGATGCCACCAGAGCCTGGAAACCCCAGACTTTAGGGGAAAACAGAACTCTGCTCCCCACGCAGCAGCATCTGCGGTAGGAAAAGGGGGCTCTGGAGGTTAAAACCAATTTAAGCTTGTCAGTCTCCAGGCAAACGCCACGGAATCATCAGAAACAGCTTGTGATGAGGGGGTGTTGAATGAAGTAAGCTCAATCAACCTTCCGGTTTGGATCATTGAGAACACTGGGATTTTTTTTTTTTTTTAAGTTTATGTATTTATTCTTGTTTGGTTGTGTGTTGTGTTTGGTTACCTTTGGCTTAAGCTCCTTATGGCCCCGTCTGGTGTCAGCTGAAGAAATGTGCACTTCTGTGAGATGTTATTTCTTCCCGTTTCAAGAAATCTTCACGGAAGAGAAGTGCGTGGTTCCCATCTGTACTTGGTTTAGGGAGACCTTTGATTAATAAGGACCACCCTATTGTTCATTTGTTTGACATGTGGAAATATTTGTAATCTGTTCCTGGTGAGAGAGATTTCAGCAAGGCCCTGGTTTGACTTTCAGACCCACGTTGTCAATGAAAACCAGCCTTCTGGATCCGGGGAGGTTAGTGGGGAGCAAGCAAAGGTGCTTTATCCTCCCCGCCCCCCACTCCTGCAAACACCAACACCTGTTAGAAGTGAGGCTGAAAGGATCCTGTTGGAACTCAGGGACAGAGACCCAGATTCCACCCGAAGGAGGCTCTGATGTGCGGTGTATAATGAGGGCTGGAGACTGCCCACTGCTACACGTCATTATCATTCAGATCAGGAAAGAAAATGAAATGGTTCAAGCAGATAACAGCTGTTTTTATTCTGCTTTTCAAAGCTTCTCTTAAACAACCTGATCTCATTGCCTTTATTGAAGGGTGAACACCCCATTGTAAACATAGGAAAGATGCATTCTCATGATGTCAGTAGTAAAAGCATGTATAAGGCAGCATGTGTATTCTGGAAAGCTAACTAACCATTAAAGCCAAGAAACATAGTCTGGCACAGATCTTATGTGTCCAAGAGGACTTGATGGTATGCGCATAAGAAAATGCAGTGAAACAGTGGGAAGAAGAAAAAAGGGAGGGAGGGGAAGGAGGCAGAGGGTTGGGGTGGACAATTTTTTTATCTGCAAGATGTTGGCAAAATTAGAGAAAGGCAGAGCTGACAAGATCATCTGAGGAAAGGGTTGGCAGAGCAAAGTAAAATGCAGGCAATTTGGTTTCTGTTCCACTATACATTATATGACAAAAATCACCTCTTTACATTTTTATCTATTAGCTATAGAAAAAAGGCTGTTACATGTCGGACACAAGAAAAAGGAAAAGGCCCCGTCTTCCTTTTATCAGGAGTTTAGATCTCTTTGGAGCTGATGTACTTCCATTGTGTTTGTAATTATGTGATCATTATTATAAGCATTCGGCGAAGCTTGCTTGAGGAATTCAGCACCACACATTGCTCATCAGAATTTTGTAAGCATAAAATTGTATGCCAGGGAATTTTGACAGAGTAAACATTATACTTAGCCAGTCTAATCGATATTCATCATGATTTTTCATTTTTGCAAAAAAGGAGCAAGAAAATCGGCAATCTTTCCAACATGTATGTATGACAATGCTTATTTTTTCTTCTTTCTTCAGAGTAATAGGTAGCATCCTTTATGAAATGGGCCATATGTATTAATTAAAGTAGAAATAAATTACTCTTTTGCTACACTTGATAATAAACATTTTTGTGTCTGAGGAAAGAATACACATGTGTGTGTGTGTGTGTGTGTATATATATATATATATATGTATATATATGTATATATATATATATATATATATGTATATATATATAAAGTTTACAGCTAATGTTGGTTTGTGACCCACATAAATCATAACATTAAACCAAAAGATGAGTTTAAAATTGTGAATGCATTGTTCATGTGCTTAGATTTGTGCTTAAAAATGTAGAAAGCATTAATGCAATGCTAAAAATTTTCTGTTCACCTGCATGTGAAATACAACTGCCCCCAAGGGTGTGCAGTTTTGCAAAGGCAAATTAATCTCTTACCTGCCCAGTGCCCAAACTATAATGTATTTCAAAAGTGAGCAATATAAATTACTAACTAGGAGGTTGTTTTGGGTAGTTTTGCCAAAGGAAATAGGTAATGCGTGATTTGGATTCTTAAATTATAGCTGGATTTTCTGCTCTTAGATGTTCATTAGTTTACATAGAAGGGGCCAATGAAATAAAGTAACACCATCTTGTACTAGTATATGACTTTCTATTTCTTTGAATCAAATAGGAAATAGTGTGGATGCTTTTGCTATTTTGAAATGGCATTTCCAACTCTGCTAGAAACAATGGTCAGATTGAACTGCAAACATTTTTTTATCAGTGTGAAAATACTGATTCCATGGGCTTTGCTAAAATACAGCAATAGTGTGAATACATACACACACGGGGGGGGGGGGGGGTTGCGGTCTGCAGTCCTTCTTCATGACTTAAACTAATATCCTATCATGTCTTAGTTATTATTGATGAGGCTGTGTGAGTTTTCCAAGTTGTGAATTATCTGAATTCCAAACTTTAGTTCTTTTTTATTTTCTCCTAAGCACCTGGGTAGGGTGTCTCCTCACTGGTGTAGCCACTACTGAAATAAAAGTACAAATGAGAGGAGGTTGCACCCACTACCCCCAGAGAGGAACACAAAAAGCACATACATTTGTAGTGATTACCAGCTCTAAATAGCTAATGATGAAATGGTTTTAATCAATGCATAGAAAGTTATTTTCAATCTGCTAATAAATCTGAAACCCAAAAGCTGAGTAGGTTCAGTAGCAAATGCTAGAACAGGAGTATAGCTCTGAAATTCAGAAGATCATTTCTATTTATGGCACATTAAATAGCCGCATGGCTATGGAAGAGGGATTTAAATGCCAAATGAATAGCAAGTTTGAAGGCTGAGCGCCAAGTAACTTTAAACATCTGTGAAGTGAACATCCCCCTGAACCAAGGCACGCTACTGTGTTGAAAAGAAGTATTCTTACTGGTCATTTTCTTGCTTTACATAAAGTGCATCTCTTCGGATGGGAGCAGGTGTACCGATGGCTTTGTGAATCGTCATTAATCAAATCCCCCTCCCTTTTTTTTGTAAATCCATGCAAACAAAGTCACGACTTCTTAACATCTCAGAGAAAGAAACCTGTGATTTGTTAGGGAGGTGGGATGAATTTCACCCTCCCAATTCTCCAGGATTCATTGCACCTCAAAATCAAGTGAGCGGAGGCTTTGAAAATATGCCCCTTGCACCCCCTGCCTTTGGTATATTAATGACTACAAGATGTTGAATGCATATTTGAGCAGAAGAACCTGCTTCCCAAAGGGAAAAGGAAACTGGGAACAGACCCAGAGGAACAATAAGTTAGTGACCATGTCTCCAAAGCTCTAAAGTCAGCACGTTCCAAAGCTTAGCAACAGAGCATAGACTCTGGGACGCTCTCTACATCAAAGGCAGCACTAATACATTCTCTCAGGATGGCTTCAGAACATGACTGATTTTTCATAAGCAAGTATTTTTTTTTTTTTACATTAGAATTCATGGTATCATGCTAACAATTGCTTAGCATTCTGCCATTGCCTTTTTGGTCCTCGCCATAAAATGTTTTACTAGCCAGCTTAAAAAAAAAAAAGAAGAAGAAGAATTAAAGAGAGAGGGTCATTGTATGTGAGGCAATGCTTTGAATTTAGGTTCCTCTTTAACGGATGGGGTGGAGCAAAAATGGCCTGCTTTCGAAATGCTTATTTTTGATTTTGAAGAGTGCTCCCACCCACGTGCTATTCTCTCAATTGTCTCGTTTTTCCTCCACACATCCATGATGCAGATTAGCAGAGACCTCCAAGCCTCAGGCATCAAAGGAATTAGGTCAGACCCAGAAGAAATCAGGTTGCAGGCAAGAAAAAAAATTTTTAATAAAATAGGAGCTACACCAGCCTGGAACTTCCATACTCTTTCAGGCAGAAGAAGGATCCCTGACCTCAGATGTAACAGTATTAAGTAATTGGTATGTAGGGGGAAGGCAGGAAAGATGTGTGAGAGACCATAGATTTTAAAAGTCTTAGCAACATGATAATATGCTGAATCTATTCCAAGCTAGTCTGTATATACTGCTTTCATAGGCTGACTTCTCAGACTTTAAAAAATAATTGCATTAAAAATAATTCCAGGAAAGAACCAATGCAATATCTGTTTATCTATCATTTACGTGTTTGTTTGTTTGTTATTGTTAAAAAAAAAAAAAGCTATTTTGTATTTGTATTTCATCTGAGATTAGTGGTATTTTAAATCATATATTGTCTATCTATGGGAAGTTCATTTTATGTTAGCATGTTTAATGTTTATTTACTCAAATAGCATTACATTATCTTCTTTTGGGTTACTCTAAGAACAAAAGAAAAGAGAGATGGATTTTATTGGCAAAGGCTCATGTTTAGATCATTTTTTAGATGACCATTTTAGTTGCCATTATTATTACCTCCGAAATGATTGGAGGAGTATTTCAAATTCAGCCTATCGCATTATTCAAGGGCATTCTATGAAAAGTTGCAACCCGGTGCAAATTCTGGCAAAGATGCAAAGGCAGCCTATCCAAGTCAGCAATAACATTCAAGAGCGTTTTCCAGAGTTAGCGAATGTAGATGAGAATACTTACATGTGATCGCTCATATTATAGAAAGTATTTTGGGGAAGATATTTTTTACACTTCTTAGATTACCCATTATGTATTTTCTAAGCATTTTTAAATGTGGGGTGGTTGTTTGTGTGTGTGTGTGTGTGTGTGTGTGTGTGTGCTCGTGTGCACCGGGTACGCTTGTGTGTCTATGATGATGAAATAAATCTCTGGATGATGCTAGTCTTATTTACATCCTCCCAGAAGCCCCATGAGGGAGACACTAGAGTCATTAGCATCCCCATGTCTGATAAGAAACTGAGGCACAAACATTAGCCACTTTACCAAGGCCTCAGAGTTGGACAAAATTTTAACTCAGGGTATGTGAATGAAGCTCTAGTGCTTTGTCTATCTTGCTGAAAGCAGTTTTAAGTTTTAGAAAAGGAGAAATCTCTATAGCTTTTGAATGCAATAAATCTCAGTTTGTGATAGCCATCAGCCATCCCCTCAACCTATTGTTATCATTATTATTATCAACTAGAGGCCTGATGCACGAAATTCGTGCACTGGTGGGGGGAGGTCCCTCAGCCCAGCCTGCCCCCTCTCACAGTCTGAGAGCCCTCAGGGGATGTCCTACAGATGGCTTAGAGAGCGGGGAGTGGACCTAAACCATAGTCTGGCCTCCCATTGTGGGAGGTGACCGGTTAGCTCATAGAAATGGCATGGGCAGCGAGTGGATGGCATGGCCCTGCCCCCAATTGTGTCACAGTCACTGTGACCTTCTGCAGAAAGCAACTTCAGCAGGCCTATCTGGGGATGATGCTGGGCAGCCCTGCCCTGAATCACCCCGCCACTGCTGCAGACCATGACCTCCCTCTGCAGGAGGTGACCAGGTGGGAGATCAGGGAATGGCACCAGCCCCATTGTCCCACCACCACTGGTTGACACCCTCCCCCCACTCCATCGCTGTCCCCTCCCTCTACCAGCTGACATGTGCCTTGGCTGGCCTAGTGACACCTGCTCAACAGCCCCACCCTCCCACTGACCAGTTGTTCCGCTGTTTGGTAGATTTGCATATTACATTTTTATTATTTGGTAGATTTGCATATTACACTTTTATTATATAGATCCAGGAAGTCTGCTTGGAGGAATATTTATTCACCAAAATGAGCTCTAGAAGGAGTGTTTTTCAAGGTGTGGTCCTACATTTTAACAGGCAACCCAGATGAGTGTTATGCATTGTTTTATTTGAGAGGATCTCTTTTAAAGTGTGACACTTCAGTAAAGAGACATTGGCTCATTAAAATTATGCCTCTGGCATGACCACATTCAGTATCTGATTTTTATTATTAAAGATTGAGCACCTACCCCTAACAGGTTTTGCTCAGTGGATAGAGTGTCGGTCTGTGGGCTGAAAGGTCCCAGGTTCGATTCCAGTCAAGGGCATGTACCTTTGTTGTGGGCACATCCCCAGTAGGGGTGTGCAGGAGGCAGCTAATCAATGTTTCTCTGTCATTGATGTTTCTATTTCTCTCCCTCCCTCTCTGTAAAAATCAATAAAATATATTGTTTTTAAAAAAGATTGAGCACTAAATATCTCTTTATCAATCTATATGGGTTCATAATATTTTCATATCTTGAAAGTCCCCATACTCAGAGAGCATTAAATGACTTCAATAAGTATTTTTAAGGGATAATGCAGGAAAGCTAATTTAGGTGATATGAGTGTGTAGTAGATAGATAATATCCTAGATTAGGAGTAAAGATGGCACATTAGCCTTACATATTGGTGGCTGAAGGCAAAAAAACTAATGTTGCAGAAAAAAAAAAAAGCACTAAGTCTGTCTTCTGTCCTAATTGTTTGGCTATTGCTGAATAAGCAAGCTCCCTTACACTGTTCCTTTTCCTTGATACCGTCTCCCAATTATTACAATCACCCATTCAATGAAGTTGCCCAAACTGGAAAACCTGTTTTTAAGCTAATACCATTTGCTTTGTTTGATTTCATCCCTGTGTAATCAGCCAAATAGTTTCATCAGGTTTCCTCATAAATGTGTCTCTGATCCACTGCCTCTGTCTAGTCCTAGTTCCCAACATCAGTCTCTCTCTCTCTTTTTTTTTTTTTTTTTTTTTTTTTGGCCCAAAACACTGCAGCTGTATAAATGGAACCTTCCCACAGCCACCAAAATGGTTTCCTTAAAATGAAAGCAAGACCAGATGCTCCCATGTTTGATATTCTTCACTTATCCTCCTGTGGAATAAAATCTAAGCTCCCTGCTATGGTGCCTAAGACCCTCAGTGGTTTGTCCTTTGATTATTTCTCAGGCCTGACTTCCACAGTGCCGGTTGCCAAGGGCAGCCAGGACCCGGGCCTGACTTCCGCCCCAGCCCCCTTGCCTTTGTCAGATCCAGGGCTGCCAAACCTGCGCAGCAGCACAGCATCTTGGGCGGGCTCCCCTGTCTCTGTCTCCATCCCACTCTGGGCCTCACCTGCACATGGAGCCTCCTCCTGACTGGTCATGACTATTATGGCATCCTAGCCTAATTTGCATATTACCTATTTATATAGATAGATAAATTAAATTTGACAAATAAAAACTAGTGTTCTAGCTTACATATTGAGAGATCATTTCATGCAAGATATACATATGTGTATAAATTAATTTAATGTGTACTCTAAGGGATATAATGTTATCATCCTCATTTGAAGAAAGGGAAATGAAGTTCAAGAGATATTGACTAATTTCCTACAAGTTATCAGCTTAGAAAAGAGAAGAGCCAGGATATAGATCCAGGAAGTCTGATCGAGAGCGAATACATACAACCATTAAGCTCTACTGCCTCTTCAAGTCAGTTAATTGAATCATTATATCCCTTTGTGTATAAGGGAATAGCATTTTGTTAAATGATTATGTTGTGAGTATAAATAATTAGCAATTATTAAGGACATGAGGTTTGGTTGTTTTTTGTTGTTGTCCCCATTTTCCCTTCCTGTGCCGATCCCCTCCTAGACACCACTTACCCACTCACCATCACCATCCAGTTGTCTGTTTCTGTGTTGTGCATGTATGTTTTTTACTAACTCCTTCACCTTCCTTCATTCATTCCCCCCTCACCACAGCTGTCAATCTGTTCCATGTATCCAGGCCTCTGTTTCTATTTTGTTCCTCAGTTTATTTTGTTCATTAGATTCCACATATAAGTGAGATTATATGGTATTTGTCTTTCTCCAACTGGCTTATTTCACTTAGCATAATACTCTCAAGGTCCATCCATGCTGTCACAAAAGTGAAGCTTTCCTTTCTTTTTATGGCTGCTTAGTATTCCATTGTGTAAATGTACCACAGCTTTTTTATCCATTCATCTACTGATGGGTACTTGGTCTGTTTCTAGATCTTGGCTATTGTAAATAGTTCTGCAATGAACATAGAAGGACATGTTTTGCATATGCCATTCTTTTTTAACTACCTTTTTTCTTTACTATCTATCTAGTTCTTCTTCGGTACCTTTAAAAATTCAGCTTTAATATTAGCCTCCCCAAATCCACCAATCTGGCCCACAATTCATTCTATCCCCACACACACATGCTATCGTAGCATCTAAGGCACTGTGTAATTTTGGTCTTCTTAACTTTCTCTCACTGGACTCTATGCTCCTTGAGGAAAGGGGCATCATCTTCTATGTCAGTATATCAGCACTAATAGTGTTTGGCATGTAGCAGATACCCAAGACAGGTTGGGTTTATGACTAGATGAAAAAAACAAAATGTCTAAATACTGTAAGTAAAATGTAGATAAATGCTTTCTTGAGATGGATGATTGGATAAAGGATGGATGATGGATAGGTGGATGAATAGAAATTTAAAAGAATAAGTGACATGCATATAGGAAACCTATAAATAAGTCAGTCCAATGTATGCACCAGCTTTAAATGAACAAAGCTTCTTGGGCGTATTTCTAAAAAGAAAAAGAAAAAAGAGAGAACATTTTTTTTTTATTTTAAACTGACACATTTTCTTACTTTATCTTTAATACCATTCTTTCTTCTATTGTTTCCCTTTAATAGCCATTAATGATGACTCAGCGAGTTAGTGACCAATTTACTCTTAAAATGTTCTCTACTTCTGTTTTCTTTTTATTTCTTTTTTGTCCTGTAGCTGTCAAAGCTTTTGAGTGTGATTTCACTTCTTTTAAGCCAGACATCCTAGATACCTTTTGGATGAGGAGCTGCAGTACATTCCCTAGCTGTCTGGCGAAAGCCCTCACTTCCCTCCACCATTTGTCTGGCAGGTGCTACTAGAAGATTTGGCCTCTGTTACCACCAGGAGATTTAGCAGGGAAGCAGCATGAATCCCCAAACCTGTTGCCAAGTGTGGATCTTCCTTTTCAGAACAGATATATCTTCCTGGTCCTAACAAGGAACAGACAACATAATATTTCCAATATTTTTATATTACACCAGTCCAAGTGTCAGATTATATTTACCAGCCTGACAGATAAAAATAATAATAATGTTTTCCTCATTTCCATGGCATTGTTAAAAACAAAGCATTAATTTTTACCTTAAAAAAGACATGAAACTACATGCTACCATGATGGATGCCTTTATGATGCAATTTATAAATATAATCTTCTGTTAAGAACATAATTACTAGAGAAACATTTCTCCATGAAAGATTTGAGGTTCTTTATAACCAGAGAAAAATTATCCACTGCTTTGAGAGTTGCATTGGATAATACTTGCTAAAGCTTACACATATAAAGGCAAATAAAGATTGGCCTTTTAGCCAAAACCGGTTTGGCTCAGTGGATAGAGCGTCCATCTGTGGACTGAAAGGTCCAGGGTTCGATTCCAGTCAAGGGCATGTACCTTGGTTGTGGGCAAATCCCCAATAGGGGGTGTGCAAGAGGCAGCTGATCAATGTTTCTCTCTCATCGATGTTTCTAACTCTCTATCCCTCTCTCTTCCTCTCTGTAAAAAATCAATAAAATATATTAAAAAAAAAGATTGGCCTTTTACTTGAAGTCAATAGCTCACTGTTGTTTGTCAAGAAAAAGAGTTACTGGATTTCCTTTACACTATCAGATTGCTTCTCCTTTTGGATGTGATAGATAAATTCTTTTCCACAGTGATATAATGTCATTCCTCCATTATTTCTTCAGATCTTGATAAAGAACCTACCATTTGCAAGGCATTACAGTGTTATGTATTTTCTGACTAGTGGTTAAATGTCTTGTTTCTCTCTTACCATGTTTTTGTCTCCAATGATCTAGGCCCTAGATTCTAGGATGTATGACCACACAAACTTGACAATCAAAATCTCCAAGTAAAATAACATTGGGGGCAAAATATATGGGTGTGAGTTTATTTTAACTGATGGCAATTGTAGTCCCAAACTTACATAATGTTAAACTACTAGAAACTTCATTCAGCTAAAGAACTCATAGATTCAAATTATTGTTGGTTGCTATTCATGGCAGGAGGAGTGACTGGTTATGTAAATTAGAAAATATGCAAAATCTGCATTTGAATCTTGTTGTTATTTTGCTTAATCAGTCAAATATAAGCTTATAAAATATACTATTGCCAGTATTGTGGGTGCAAGTGTGTGCATGTATATCTGTGTGTGTGTGTGTGTGTGTGTGTGTTAGTATATGTTAAAACATATACATTTTAAACTATGACAATGTATTTGCTTCAGCTATGTACCAAGCTTACTTGGAGATGCAAACAGCAAAGGGGAAAAACAGAACCACATAGCCACAAAATGTAAAAAGTTTATGATAGTGGTCTGAATTGATTCATATACAAAAGTCACCACAATTTTTAAAGGCCACCAAAATACCTTTTTAAAACTATTAAAAATTGCAAGTTGGGAAATGCTTGTGGTTTATTACAAAAAAAAAATCCTTTACATCTGGCTCCCTCTGTGCTGACACTGATTCTTGCAAGTCCCGTGAGATGCTTCTTAAACACCTTCACCTTTCTTTCCTCAGTTTCAGGGGAGAAAGGGTCCCTTCAGCTCCCGAGACAGTAAATCACCGTCTGTGTGGTGGTTCTCAGAAGACACTTAAAGGACTGAGTTGGATGCTCTACATAGCATTCTTGCCAAAGGAGTTCGGAAATGACTTCCAGCTTCCCACAGTAATAAAATGGCACTGTTTGGCATCTTTAAGGTAATAAAAGTGATTTTTTTTTTCATTCAAGTAAGTGAGAAGAGAGGCCTGGTTGTTTTAAAAACTGATTAAAATTCATGCGTTTTCCTCAAATTATAGAGCATGATATGAGCACACTTACATGTGAGCATCGGACCACCTCGGACGGTTATTCTATCCAGCAAACAGGATGTGCTAGTCAGTGGGTGGCTGGGTGGGTGGAGGGGAGCCTGGGAAGACCCATCAGGTGCTGTGAATACTGAGGCCACCATTCAGTAGGTGGCACTCTTCTCTCTGCGTCGGTGGGGAATGAATGAGGCGTGTGCTCTTGGGAGGATATTTTGTTTGAAGGAAACGTCTCTGGAGAGTGTGAGTGTTTCTGGCACTGGGAAACAGCTGCTGAGTTTAATCACAGACTGGCTGTATTTTGGTGATGGGAAAAGCTCTAGAAAACAGTTTTATGTTTTTAAGAAAGGGCTATATAAGGCACTGTCATGTGTCCGACTGTACAAGACATTTTTAAATTCCATTTCACTCTCCTCGCTGCCGTCTCAAAGGAAACTCCTTTGTCATTACTGTTTGACTCACTGGGTCTAGGAGGAAGTTTGATCATCTTCCTCTTCCCATCTGAGTATTATCCATAAGGCACCTGCGCCTCTGGGATTTCCCTTAGACTAAACAATGCTGCTACCAACTGCAAACAAACATTTCGGAAAGCAAAGCCACCTTTCCGAAAAGGCTCCTGAGCACTCGAGGCTTGTCAGCCAATGTCTGGAGATAGGCTCTCTGTCCTTATTTCAGCAGCACCCAAAGCAGAAATTATCATTCTTTTAACCAGAAGAGACAAGATGGATACTTTTTACATGTAACCCAACGCACATTTGTCTCTGTTTATAATGCTGCAATTACAAGGTGATTACAAACAAATTAGCAGTTTTTTAATGACTTACTGACTTCAATTATTGCCAAATACCTTCATCTACCTGTCACATTCTTGATTAAGAGACACCAGTGTCTGTGTTTGCATAATCTCTTTGTTAAAATCAGGCAATAGTGCCCTACGTAGCTAGGGGCAGGTTCATTAATTAAGTAGACAAAACTATTAAGAGATTAAACAGATTATTACCAAAGAAGCAGGATGTAGACACACCTAGTTTAACAATAGTGGGGAAGGAGGTGTCCCTAACAAAGATATGATGGGAGGAAGGGGAAATACTACTGCTCTTAATAATGGTCTGTAAACACTTGAGTGCATGTTTATTAGCTTATGACAGCTCACTTCAACAGAGAGACAATTAGATGTAAATGCTAATGCCTTTTGCTCACAAATATTCCCAATAGTCTGACCCAAATCAGAGCAGCTGACTTCCATAGGAAACCATCTGTGATAAAAAGGAGAATGTTTTTTCTGGGCTAACACTGAAATACCAATGGAGGCAGCATTCCTGCAGCTAGTCCTTGCCCTTCACCTTCAAGTACATATTTATGTTAAATTATGTGGTCTCCAAGCAGACACATGACAGAGGGTTAAGAAAGAAGAGTGTCGTCCCTGATACACTATTGATCATCCATAATATCCAACACAACATATTTGTAGACCTGTACTTGACCTTATCCCTTTGTAATGTAAATTAGCCTCTTTTTTTTTTCTCAATATTTTGAGTTATGAGCTTTTCATGGCCAGAGACCATATCTTGTTTAACTATGAACAAAGTAGACAGTCAATACCTCTTTGCTGAGTGAAGGAGTATATGAAAACAAGTTTCCCATTTTCCTCATAGCTGACATAGAAGTAATCTTACTTTCAGCAAATATATTTATAAAGGTAGGAATATTCATGTTCTTGATTTTTAAAGTGTAAGAATTTTATCCCGAAATACAAGAACTATCCTGTGCTTACCAAAAACCTTACTGCTTAAAAATATTAAAAGTATTTTTTTTTAAAAAAAAAAAAACCCTAATAGCTAGCAAATTCAACATTTCTCTCTTATTTTAGCAGGGACTTGTTTGCAAGCTTATAATTACGCTTAACTTGTCCCTTTGTTACCTCCTCTTAAATTATTTATTTATATTCTGTTCCAAATATTAAACTTACATGTAGTAGATAAAATAATTTCCTTTGAAAATTCCTAATTGTGGTTTTCTATTCGAACATGTATATTTCATATCCAGATATTTGTCTTTACTTAATGAATAACATTTATCCATTTATCCTTTTATTTAACATATATTGTTTGATTGCCTTCCCTGTGAAAAGATAACCTACCAAATGCAAGGATGCAACAGAAATAGTCAACTTCTCTTTATTCCACATGTTTCAGAGTTAATCCCACTGGTTTACTTTGATTTGGCCAATGGTCCTAAATGATCTGACTAAAGAGTTGCTTTTAAAGAGAGTGATTCTGAGAGTTGTTCATATTTAAGAAGCATCAGTGGCCCTGTATGTAGGAAAGCATGTTCTGAATTTCTTTCTCCTGGAATCAGGCTCAACAGACCTGGCATTGAGCCTAGGAATCTGCAGCATTTCTAACAGGTTTTCCAGGTAATTCTCTGGCAAGTGATCCTCAGAATATGCACTAAGAATCACTACCTTGAGAGTTAAAGAGATTTTTCTTTTCAGGCCATTCTTTATTCTAGGTACAACAAACATCTTTTTTACTTCCTCATTATTTTTTCCCTAGAAAATACAATTACACAGAATCTGTTGTAACCCAGGATGAATACTGTAGGATATTGGTTTGTTTGTTTGTTTTTGTTTTTTGTTTTTTGTTTTGTTTTTGTTTGGTTTTTTTTTTTTTGCCTCTCTAAAAGAGGTAGGAATATAAGTGAGGAATATTAAATGTGATGTTTTAAAAACCTTTTGATGATGAAAAAATACTGTGCCATATTTGGTGCTAAATTGGTAATTCATTATGATGAAAATCACAAGTTTTGGGACATTAACATTCACTGTCACTTTACAAAATAATTTTCAAAGTTTCTACTAGGTGCTTTCCTTTAGTACTTTCCTTTCTATTTTTTTCCTAAAATATTCCATTAGGTAGCAATGCGAGTTTTTCTTATTACTTTAGAAGATAGTAAATAAGAGAAGTGAGAGCTGTTTTCCTCCCTGGGTCAATACACCTCACTTTAACCTCTCTGAATGAGTTATTGCTCTCCGCAAGTCCTTTGGTAATGTGGCATCGCGTCATGGGTTGTGCACACAGTGACATTACTTAAGGTCAGGGTAAATAGGAAATCTGTGACGGGCTTCTACATGTCACATTAGGCTCTGCCATTCTCCCAAGGAAATGTTGGCCTATTGTTTCATAATTTGAGTTCAAAATATGGTTTTTCTTGCTTCTAAGGTGGACAGGTTATTTATTTAAGAAGATTTGATATGTTTCTAAACTTTTCTATTATAATTGGAATATTGTCATTTTTTTAAATCATAAACTGATGATTTAAAAAAAAAAAAATGTCAGTAGTCCCCAAGCTGCATAGGGAGATTTTGGTTGATATTAAGCCTAAAAGCCACCTCCAGTCAAATGGGGAACTGTTTAGACACTTCCGTTGCATTAAAATACCACATTTACTTTTAATTCTTTCCTTCCTTTTTCAAAAGACATTTTAAGAGGCTTATATGAAAACAGTACATGGTCATAGACAATGGTGAAATGTTTACAATTTCATTGAGTGCTCTAACCCCATTCACCTGAATAGTCTCACTCACTAAAAACTGAAATCTGTTCTAGCTATTTGTGAAAACATCATGCCCTACAGTATCTACCTGACAAATCTGTTAGGGCTAATTAAAATATAATGAACCAGAATAGCTTCCCCTCTAAAAACAAACAAAAAAGGAGTACATTTTTATTTTGAAAGTTTAAAAGGCTAAGTAAATTTGAAAATCTGTTTAAAATATATACTTCCACATGATAATATGCCCTAGGGCCTGGAAACAATTATAATAAAATTTTGTTTCTGTGGTGGCATTTCTCTCATGGTTCAAATTAGAACTCCTGTAAATCTTGGAATTGATTAAATAGGGAAATAAAAATCTCATAAAATACCTGTCTGTACTCAGACTGAAAGAATGAATTTGGGTAGGATTCCAAATCAGACATTCTGATGTGTTGGAGGTTGATACGTTTATACCTGCTTTCAATTTGTGGCAACTTATCTAAACAGTTCCACGTTAAAATAGAAAATAGACTTTGATCATCTCTTTTTAAAGAAAATCAAGATAATTTTGGCCCAATTCCCTACATTAATGTATCTGCTTCCCCACGTGGAGTTCTGTTAGATGCTACAAATAAATAAACAACAGAAAGGTTTTTCTCTACAAATAATGAGGAGGCTGAGAATCTAGGACATCTACGAACTGGACAAGCAGCAGACTGGGCGGTGGACAAAGGAACTTTCTACTGGCAACGTACACTTCTGACTGTTTCCTTTTCAGCAACCCCATACAGGACTCTTCTTTAAATGTCAAAATTGTATAATTATAAATGTTATGCAAATTATCTATCTACTTGCTGAATGGAAAATCCAAAATACTAAGCATCATCAAACTTTGGCAAATGCATAAATATCGCTAGGACAGCATTTTCAAATGATGCAGAGAAGTAAATACAGATGCTATGGAACCATAGGCAAAGCTATTTTTTTTTTTAAATCACTAAATAGGAAAACCCTGGAGGAAAGGGCTAACTCTGCCTTTATGAATAGAAATTGCTGATGGGGGTTGAGAGGAGTTACATATGTCATTTTGGTCCATCTAATCCCAGCAGAGGAGACATCACAAAAGTAAGTTTCTCACAGTAAAAACATGGCACAGTGGAGGTACAACTGACTTTACTGTCTTCCAGGAATATATTGTTGGGGAAGGAAAACATTCTTGGCCTACCAGAAGCAGTCAAGGGATTAGACAGAGTCATGACGGGGCAGCAGTTGTTGCCTGGTAGGCCTGTAATTGTAATGAAAGAACATAATCCTCTTCTTTCCTCGTAAACCCTAATTTACAGATGTTAGATATTTTTCCCAGACAAGGAAAGAAAAACAGAAAACATAAAAAAGGAAGAAAAAAAGAAAGAAAAAAAAAGAGAGGGGCAACCTAGCCTACAATCTGCTTTTCAATTGCTTACCAATAATGCCAAAGCAAAAACAGGTGATTAAATTAGGTAATGCTTTGGATGCTAACAGATATTGAAAGCATTCTATTTGATAACATTAATGCTATAATTCTCATCAGCATATTTCATAGCATCCTTCCTTAAGAGACTTCAATTTCATTAAATGTCTATCTCTTATGCTTCAGTTTTTTTTAAAGGCTTTTTTTAAATTTTATTTTAAGTATTTTGTCTGTCTTCCTGACTAACAATCTAGCCATCTATCCAAATATCTACCTCTCTATATCTATGTAGTTAATCTTCTACAATCAAAGGGAAAAGCCTTTGTAAATACCTTTCCAAAAAGCTTCCACACTAATAAAAGCAAATAGAAATGATAAAAAAGTGAATTTATCTTCCAGGTTGAAACCAGAGACACCTCTACCCTTTCCATTGATTTCAGCTCAGCATGATTTTCCACATGTTTGCTGAGTTTTCTCGGTGTTCTTTTGATAATGAGATAAAGTGCATGATTTTGTCCTCCAATGCTGCAGAATGATGTTAACACAAGGACTTTTGATTTGAAAATCTTTATCTGGCTTAATTATACATTCTGTCCAGGACTCCATTGATGGGAAGTAAAACTGTTTCTCTCCTTCGGTTGTCGGGCTTAGAGGAAAGGCCAGATGGGTCTGGTAGCTGAAGCTACCAAAGCAGCTCTCCTAGGTCATTGGTGAGAAGCTCAATATTATTGCAACCCTAAAAGCAGCTGCTTCTGCTTGAATCAGGGTGATGAAAGATGACCTACATTAAATGGTCAATCATTAAATATCAACTGAGTAAAAGCCCTGTGGTCTGTTTCCCTGCTTAAATCACCAGCCCCTGCCTTCTCACATGCAAAGAGTTGCTCTTTACAATCATGCAGTGAAACGCAGACAGAAGGGCCAAGGCTGTAACCACACACAAAAACCTCAAAGAGCATCTTCTGGGTTTTCATTCGGTGAGTAAATGATCACTGGCAAATCTTCAGCGGTGGAATGAAAGCGCAGCCTTGCATTTATCACAGCTATAAAATATTTAGGAATACATAATCCCTTTAGAGCCTCATTTTTCTCCTATTATGTGTTTATTCCTCAGGAAAAGAAAAACAACTGTTTAAATGATGTCCATCTAATACCTTAGATTTATTGCAAAGCCTACAATTTGCTGGTTTCCTTTTACTATTGATCCTCCTCTTACTGATGGGGATGTGAGCCTCATCTGTAGAGGTAAAGCTCATACTGATTCAGAACTACAATTGTGCAATAATGGATACCACAGAGCAAGGCTCCAGGACTCACTCTCATCTAGACCGTCTCATTTTCTTGAATAGGGCAGCAGAATAATCTCGAATGGCAATTACAGCCTTAATATCCTGACTGAGATTTATAGCAGTCCTGCACAATCACCACTGCAAGCAGTTACTTCAGACAGTAGTCTTTCTTTCTCCTTAGGCTGCGTGTGCTTTCATGGTGCTGTGCTCCCCCGTGGGTCTGCTTTGTCCGGGGAAGTGTTGGAGCTGTCATTATGGTGCCATGCTAGATGCCAGTATTGAGGCAAGATACCAGAGGTAGCCATAGAGAATCCAAACTACGTATTTCTTTTACCTCCCCTGAATATGTAGTTCTGAAATTTTTTTAAAAAAAAATTAAAAAAGAAAATCTAATATTCACTTCTAGATTTCCAATTAGTCATCTCTCTTTAATGTAAGGCAGACATCAGGAGTTGCTATTTTCAAAATTTGGGGAGAAAACATGAAGTTTAGTTGCATAGGATATAGTCTGCCAATCATTTTTACAGTTTTCTCATTTTGAAAATGTATCCTGTCATGTCATTTGCGCACTTGCCTCAGCTGTGAACTTCTATAGGAAATAGAAAGAGGCCTCTAAAAATTTCTTCAGTTTTACTTACAGGCTCATTGCACTCAACAGGTGAAAGGAAGAGTTTTCTTTTCAATTCTATTAAGGAAATCATAAAATAATCTCTATAGCAATCATAAAACTGAAATATTAAGGAAAAGTTTGTTTACTGACACTACTTAGTACCAAAATACCTGAATTCTTCAAAAGAATACATATTTTTATATTCATTCAATTTATTTGTTATAAGGATTACTAGTGACCCAGTGCACAAAATTCATGCACAGGGAGTGAGGTTCCCTCAGCCCAGCCTGCACCCTGGTAAATTGGAGACCCCTTGGGGGATGTCTGGGCCTAAACCGGCAGTTGGACATCCCTCTCACAATATGGGACTGCTGACTCCTAACCACTCACCTGCCTGCCTGCCTGATCACCCCTAACTGCCTCTGCCTGTCTGTCTGATTGCCCCTAACCTCTCTGCCTGCCTGCCTGCCTGCCTGATCACTCCTAACTGCCTTTCCCTACCAGCTTGATCTCACCCCTAACTGCCCTCCCCTGCTGGCCTGATCTTCCCCTATGGCCCATGCTTGCTGGCCTGATCTCACCCCCAGCTATCCTTCCCTGCCGGCCTGATCTCATCCCCAATGGTCCTCTACTGCCAGCCTGATCTCACCCCTAACTGCCCTCCCCTGCTGGCCTGATCTTCCCCTATGGCCCATGCTTGCTGGCCTGATCTCACCCCCAGCTATCCTCCCCTGCCAGTCTGATCTCATCCCCAATGGTCCTCTACTGCCAGCCTGATCTCACCCCCAACTGCTCTTCCCTGCTGGCCTGATTGCCCCTAACTGTCTCTGCCTGCCTGATTACCCCAAAACTGCCTTTTCTTGCTGGCCTGATCTCACCCCCAACTGCCTTAAAAACCCCTCCCCAGCCCTCACCTTAGGTTCTGCCTTTACAGTTCACCCTGATTAGGTTGTGATTGGTCAGTTGCTATGCCAGTCAGCATCTCCAGGCCTATCTCTGAGCTTGACCAGAGAGGTAGGGCTAATCAGCAGCCCACTCAGAGGCCAGAGAGAAAGAAAGGCATGCTGCTGGCCAGGCCTGGAGAGAAAGAGAGCCAAGGGCTGATCAACAGCTGCTACAGAGGCTTTGGATCAGACCCTGCTCTCTCTCAAGGTCTCTCTCTGAGCCTGATCCATAGCCCCCTCAGTTGCAGCACCCACAAAGGCAGTAGTCAGTGCTGGGTCGCCATGGCAACCCAGCACTGACTGCAGGACTGTCTTCCAGTGTTTAGTTGAGCCTTCAGTTGTTACGGTCACTGCCTTTTTATATATATAGATTTTTTAAACTATCTAGATACATTTTATTATAAAAACAAAATTTTCATTGCTTTGTTAATTAGCACCTACATCCAGTGGGAATATTATGTGACATCTTAGATGCACAAACTCATACTAACTTTTAGGGAAGAAATAATTATATTCTCTTGTAAGAAATTATAAGCATCTGAAAGACCATCTTATTGTGTAACTATAAGCAAATTATGTATCAGCTTTGTGCGACTATTTTCTCACTACATCAATGGAAATAATAGTGCCAATCTCACATATGTGTGAGAATAAAATAAAACGTGAGGTGCTTATCATAATACCTGACACATATTAAACTCTTAAAATAAGTGAAATGTTTTTGTCTGAAAATGTACTCTTTTTCTGCATAATCTACCTCAAAACTATCATATAGATTACCAGGTTTCCTATGGCCTCTGCCCTGCTCTGCATTTATAAAAAGATGCCCTTTTACAACTTCTTCCTTGTATTTTATCCACTGAAAATCTTTCAAAAGTTAACCAGTAGATATATTATCAAAAAACATATATAACATGTGGCTGCCTATTCTCATACATGAATAGAGAAACAGAAAATGTAAAAGTGCTGTGTTTTAGAATAAATATAAGTCTGTAAGCTGCTATCATAAAAAAGAAGAGACAACAATTTTGACAAAATTAAACTTACCTCTATGTGACATAGTTATCCCCATGTTAGCTGTTTTTAAGGTTTATATTAATATCCAGGTCAAACTAAAGATAGCTGAAATATTATTTAGCAGCATTGCAGGGCGGATTGAGCTGGCTAGCACATATGCCAGAGTCACTGTCTAGAACAAGCATGTCAAATTCATGGCCCGCAGGCCGCATACCTCATTTATTTGGACTGTGTAGGCTTTTGAGTTTAACATGCTTGGTCTAGAACACAGAAATAAGATATAAACCTATTATTCAATACTATTATTATCTTGTCATTGTATTAAAAAATATATCCAGACAACCCAGAATGTTCACTGGATGGAACTGAATCTCTAGAACTTGAAAGGGTTTGCGTAACTGAGAGGGGAAAAAAACCCACATAAATTAGTGATATGGAATCTGTCATTCTGATGTCAAATACTGAAAATTCTAGCACAATTATAAGCATTATGGAGATATTGATTCTTCTGCATCTTTGCCAATCAGCTTCCTCTTATTTTGTTATTCTCACAATGTTAACACACATATGTACTGTACCAGCAAGATAGACCCTGAAGTTCTTCATATTAAAAACCTGAAATGTTAAAGGAAGCCCCTTCATTCTTTAACCACTTTGACTGGTTGTCGAATTGTCATTCAACAATTCATGTCAGTATTGAAGCCAAGGTGAAATTGCTCTTTTAAAAAATATAAAGCCAATCTTTAAAGAACTTTCCAAGAATGAAAGAACCCATTGATCTTCCCTCACTCTCCTCCTGAAGAAAAAGTGATCTATCAGCCAATGTATGGTGCTCTCTATATAGTTAAAAGTTCTTATCTATAACTCAGTAGTCAAAAACTTCCCAAGACAATACATCTTGGTGTCATCTTGCATATTATCTTTTTTAAGGGCACTTCCATTTCTCTTCATTTCTGGAGGAAGATGTATTTTGTCTCTGAACATTCCAGACCCATGTTGCTTGAAAAAAATCAATTGCACACCAGCATGTATGGAAGTCCTGAGCTCGGTTGTCAGAGAACCCAAAAAAAAAGTATGAAACATCAACCAGAATGGCCACCTGTTGAGTGTTTCTCTGACAGCTGATTCTCTTGACCATCGCAAGCGGAGACAATCTCGAGAGGCACGAAGGAAATGCTCAGGCCTCAGACACAGAGGGAAATTCCATGTGCGTCTTTGGAACAACATTGTTTTTAATTGCACCATAATGATTTTCTCACAGACACAGCGGTATGTAGTGTCGTCTTAGAGCTGATTTAAAGCACACAATAAACCACAGCACAGCTGAAAAGCCAATTGAGACTTCTTAATGCCAGGAAGGTTTTTGTCCTACGTGAATACTTAAGAACATTTTCACCAGCTACTTGCCCACAATCCACTGTTGCCAAATATACCTACCTCTGTTACTGTATCAGGGCAGTTTTGAAAAGTAAAGGAACATTTTTAAATTCCAAATAGCAATGACGTGAAGCCTTGGGTTTATTTTTAATCTTTGTGATATAATCACAAAATAAGACAAGTTCATCGGCTGGGTGATGGCTCCAAATCTCACTTTCATGATTTTTTTTAAACCAATTAACATTTTGCGTCTTACTTGTCAGTGTAAGTCTTCTCTGCCTGACTGCCTGATCAGTCTTCACTTCTTACAAAGCATTCTCTGTCATAGCAGCTGAGATGGCATTGAAATGATGGAGTTGGCTGGATGGACATTGAAATCCTGTGTGTGTTTTTTAAATAGGAGTAATTAATAACAACCCTAGAAGCTGCCAGGATTTGAGGACCCAATATGGGTCAGATCTTCTCTCAATACTTCAAAGGCTTGGGCTTGAAAGATTCCAGTCAAAACGTCACTTTGTGCAAAGGTTTAATATTCTGTTTCTGGGAATTCATTTGTCAAAATATGATGGATTAATCAGCAGAGGCTTTCTAAATTCCCCAGCCCCATTCCATTCTGTGGCATAAAAGAATGAGAAAGAGAAAAGCAGAGAGAGAGAGAGAGAGAGAGAGAGAGAGAGAGAGAGAAGGAAACTATAAAAAAATCTATACTTTCACACATTCCATTAATTTCATCAGCATTAACATAATAACCCATATATGTTTATCCTATTTATATATATATATATATATATATATATATATATATATATATATATTTATATTTATACATATTCATACACACACACACACAAACATACACATATACACATGGGCACACACATACACATGCACATGCATGCGAGTATGTACTCTAAACTCATTTTCTTTACCAATTGCCAGATCTCACTTATTTGTATACCATCTTGTTACTATCTGTTACTGCTACTCAGAAGTGCAGCAAGAGCAGATATTAGACCCAAATTTAAGAGCAAACAAAAAAAATCTGTGCAAAAATTGAATTAGGTACACTTGGGCTCATTTTCTATTTGGGAAGGCTGGAGGGCAAGAGGGCAGAAATTACCTAAATGAGCCTCCCAGGCTAGAAGTGATATTTTTCAGGAAAAAAATTTTGAGCCCCTTATCCAGAACACCAGATGGCACAAAAATTAGGAATATACACTTTTGAAACCTACTATCTATATCTGTGAACCATACATAATGCATTACAAAAAAATAGCTTTTTCTACAAAGACCCTTTCTCATTGGTAGTAAGGCCAGTCTGTGACCTGACTTCCCATTTTCTACTGTTTTATAGTGAATAATCCTGAGAGATAATAGTTAATAGTGCTATCACCTGAAGGCTACTGTTACTTTCTTTTAATTGAATAGACTTTTACACTCTAATAGTAAGTAAACATTCTCTTCTTGTGAAAAAAAAATAAATGCATACATTATTCAAGAGGTGTAAATAGCTAGGAAGGCTAAGAAACTATGCCTCATCTACCTCACTCGGTAATTTGGGGAACAGGGTGTAAATACAGCTTTACTCTGTTTAAGGAATATGTCTTATCCCCTAAATCAGTCTTGGACATGATTTCAGCCTTCCATCCGACCTAAGAAATATGACTCTCACTCCTGCTATACAAAATCAGCTGCAGTAAAGAATTCATACACCAAATGTCTGCCTCCTTCACTTGTGCCCTGATCTAAGCCACCAGGACACTTCAGTCTCATTCTTAAAATAATGGTTTCCATATACCAAACAGTACAAGGTCTGCATACATATGTTTTTGTCCACAATAAAATGGGAAAAGTAAGGACCTTAAAATTATACACATTTATAAATAAAACAAATATCTGCTGAATACCTCACCAATACCAGGCAATATTTTGGGTAGTGGATGAAAAGAGGTGAACAAAGGATATTGTTATATGTGAAAGTGGGGGATCCCCTCCCCACTGAATGCTGGGGGTCAGGTCCTTAGCGTTACAGAAGACCAAAGAAATACAAAGCATGCTTCCTAGAGAAAGGGAGGGAACCCTCTTATTAACACTAGTGGACTCTGGGAATAATTTCCAAATCAGAGTGAAGAAGCACGCAAAGACTGTCTATAAATATCCTGCTGGAGTCTTTGTCTTGCAGATATTTGTCTTACAGTCTTTGTCTGGCCCTGCAGGAAGGCTTCCAGGTGTCAGGCCACATCCCATGGTCCATCCTGACACCAGCATACCGTGTTTCCCAGAAAATAAGATGTCCTCTGAAAATAAGACCTACTTACAGGTTTCCTTCTGAGTGAAATATAAGGCATCCCCCCGAAAATAAGCCCCTCCCCGCCCCCCCAGGCTCTGTCTCAAAATGCTATTGCTAAACATGAGAGATTTGGTCCACTGATTCTGAAAGAAATGGAGTCACAAGAAATTCACCAGAAAATTCAGGAATTGGATTGTTATGATGATGTTCCAGAAGATGATGACATGATTGTCATTGAATAAATTAGTAAATTCTTGATTCTGTAGGATTCACAGTTTGTCTGGTTTGTGTTGACAACTACCATACTACCTTACCGTATACAGGTAATAAATTTCCTTTATTTTCATTTAACAATAAATGTGTACCATATTTTTCTTCATGGAAAAATAAGACATCCCTTGAAAATAAGACCTAGCGCATCTTTGGGAGCAAAAACTAATATAAGACACTGTCTTATTTTCAGGTAACAACCTTTTCTCCATCCCCCCCCCCCCCCCCCCCCCCCCCGCAGTGCATTGTTCACAGTTCCATGGCATCTGTATTTAAATAACAATTTCTGCAAGACCAGTTTCCTCCTCAATAGTATCTCAAGAAAATTAATTTTCTGAGACTTGCTCAACAGGGTGAGTGATTTTTATTTGCATGAAATTAGGCCCCTTGGCTTCTAACATCCAATTGCCTTTAATCCCGTCCTGGAAAATGTGCCTCTGGGAATTCAATAGAGCTAAAAGCAAAGCCAGAATCCAGTTTCTGTCCCATAGTGGAGTTGGTCCGGTTTAGCATTAGGCTAGTTGCAGTCCACCAGTCCATTTAGTGTAGGATCCCCATGGCTATGGGTCATGTGGGTGAATGCAGGGGAGCAAAGAGAGTGTACCCCCAGCCAGAAGAATCCCAAGAGTCCCCAAAACACAAGAGCACAAACTCCTTTGCCTAAGAGATTAACTATCTTAAATCTTCTGGTGCTTGCAATGGCCAAATCTACTCTGGCCAATGACCTGTACTCAGTTGTGCCTGACGGATAAATACCTTCCCTGCTTCACCCAGACCTTACTGGGCATGCGTCTATTCTTCCCCAATCTAGTGACTTCCTCGGGAGTGTCAAACTGCAGCTTCCTGGCAAAGCTGCACACATGGCATGCCCATACTCTCCGGCCTGCCCTTGGCTCCTTTCCAGTTATTCATAACGGTATCAATACAAGGCCATGACCTCGTGAAATTTAATATTGACATGGAGGAGATATATAATAATCAAACAGATAATGACTAGCCAGGTTGTAACAGCTACTTGAGGAAGAAATAAAGCAAAGTAAGGAAAAAGAGAGGGATGGGAATGGAGAGAGAGATGAAGTGAGGGTGTGTTGGAATGGAGAGAGATGAAGGGAGGGTGTGTTGGCCAGAGGTCTGGGAGAAGGGCGTTACACAGTGCGGTTAGGAATGCCCTGCCTCTTGTGGTTAGATTTGAGTGGAGAGCTCTGCCAGTGTCCCAGGCAACAGATTTCCAGTCAGAGGAATGGCTGGTGCGTAGTTGATAAGGTAGGAAGAGGCTTGGCATGGGGCAGGAACTGGCTGTGTCTGCAGGCCTTCGCGGCATGTTGTGTGAACGTTGCCAACTCCTCATTCTTGCTAAGGCTGCCTTGTATTTGAGACAGGGCTTTCCTCCCCTCTCTAGCCCCCACCGCTGTTAACATAACCTTTCTTTAAGAAATGATGTAAGAATCCGATGTTCGTTGTGTTTTTGTAATAGCCTAACTTGGCAATATAAAACGTTGGCAACCTTACTGCGTTGTTCTCCAGCCACCCCCACCTCCAACTAACTCGTGAAATACAAAACTCTGTGAAGAGCGGGCTCAGAACAATGTGCTGGAGGTGCCAAATCTCCCTGTGTGTCCTCGGAACACTCCCTCTGAACCAGCTCCGAGGTGCTCCTTTTATTTTACCCCTTCTGGGGCTTTCTGATGGTCCAGGTTTATTCTAAAAGAAAAAGATACATCATGCTTCCCCAAAATCACATTTTATAGGTTTGGCTTATTTTAGCTTGGTTTAACATGAAAAAGTGGTAATAAAATGAATCCCTGATTCTTACACAAAACAGCGTGTCAGCAGGGCAGGTCCAGGATGTGGGGGCCTCCGGAGCCCTTTTTATGGCCTGACATCAACATTACATTGGGATGTTGAGAGCATCTGGCCCCTACCTCTTCTCAGGCTCCCCCCAGGAGTTCCAAGGAATATGCTGATTGTTTTGTGTTTGTGTTTGGGGGCTGAAGAGGAGAGTCTGGAGCTGGGTAATTTATATATATATATATATATATATATATATATATATATATATATATGTATATATATATATATATATATTTAAGAGAAAACTAGATATTTTCAAGGGAATTGACTAGTAGTGGCCAGCCTAACAAAGAAACCCCACTAAGCCTAACCACAACCTGACAGAATGAAAAGTGATTCCAGAGCTGCCACTCACCACAAATCCCCAGGAAACCAGCTGAAAGCGGTGGAGAGGCTGCTGAGCAGGGAGGGCCACAAATGTGGCCCCGGGAGAATCCCCGGGTCCCATTCACATTCAAAGTTGCCGAGTAGGGGAGGGGTGGAAACTGGAGAGGGAATTAGCTGCCCTGTGATCACTTTCAGGGTTATGATGGAACTGATTTAAAATGCAAAACCACATTCCATTGTAAACACGGGGACAAACTGGAAGCTGGAAGGAAATAGGATTTCATTTAGCGATTTTCAATTTTAGGATTGAAATGGGGACGGAAAGAACCACACTCTTGATTTTTCCAGAACTGAGATTGCCTATTCTCTTTTCTTTTCTTTTCTTTCATTTTCTTTTCTTTTCTTTCTTTTTTTTTTTTTTTTTTTTTTTTTTTTTTTTTTTTTTTTTTTTTTTTTTGTAGGATAATATTACCTCTTTGAGCTTCAATGCCAACAAGGCAAACTTCCCACAGAATCTGACAGAAGGGATGAATACCATGCCCTTGCTAATGGTTAATTTGTAGTGGCATGTGTCTTTCTTGAATGTTCATGAAGTTTTCTAATTCATCGGCACACAATTGGGCTTTTTCCCCCTTCCCTATACACAGAATGAAATGCCGAGAGGGCAAGAGGGTCAGGGTGTTATTTATCCCTCAACCCGTGTATTTACTACCCCAAAGTATGGCTAACTTTTTCCTACCTTGGGAACAGAATCGGTGCTCCAGCAAATAACTGAAGACTGACCACCTTTTAAAATGAGTGTAACTGTTGAACGTGTCTCAGGTCTCATCAAGCCACTGAGATGCTAATCTAGCTCACGTATTCGAAACGCCCCTGGGAAACGTACATTTGGGCTGGCTGCTGAGTGAACATGACTGTTAGGATTATGGAGCCCATGCACGGTGAAGAAAAGCAGCATCGCTTTTCTGACGGGGAGAGTAAACAATAGGGCGATTGTCAGCTTACATGCGGGGACAAGAGCCCTACTGCTGGGGAGCTGTGTGTGAAAACCAAGATCAGCACGCTGTCCTGATGTTTTCTTCTTGGGTTTGGACGTTGTCAAGGATTCAGAGGAGCCACCCCAGTGAGTGTGCAGGAAACAAAACAGGATATTCTTGTCTAAGGGCTGCTTTCTGTAATTATGTTGATTTTTTTTTAATGCAACACTTGAACTTTTAAAAACTCAAGGATGCATAAGAAGTACTCCAGATGATAAGTGATTGCGATTTTTGCCTTGAGTGAAATGTTATCGAGCGTTCTTAACGAAATTAACTTGTTTGTATTTGCGAGTGGGTCTGTGGACTGAGTATACTTAGACCTCGCTTGTTTGGTCTCTCCCACCTCACCTCCCCACCCCCATTTTCCAGCAGGAGGTCAAGTTGTCTTTGGAACATCCTATTTCCTGCTTGGAAAAGGCCCTGGATTGTATAAGTCTGACAGGAAAGTTGCAAGGGTATTTGGAGTTCCCCCTGGCAGGCTGGAGGAGGGGAACTGTGCAGCTTCCACAGAGTTCTTTCCTCTGAGCCATCATGAGCTGTTCTATTGTGTGTATACAAAGTCTCAGGATGCAAACCGCTAAAATAAACTGTAAATACCCTAAGGGAAAAATGTCTTTGGAATCATCCGTGGGCCTGCGTGGCCCATTGCACTTTCAATTGTCCTTCCTGGCTGAGGAAGGAACATCTGGCTCCAGGGCTCCTTGGCTAATGCTGTCATGCTGCAGATATCGGGTGACTCCTTCCCCATCCGAGCGGCAGTTCTCCTATTAGACAAGAGATGTAGCATATGTGTATGCCGAGAAATGCGACTTGGTGACAATTATCGGTCCTTTAATTTAGCAAAATTACTTTATCGTCCCATTCTTTAATCAAAATGCCATGCCATTTCCTTTTTCACTTGAATAATCCTCATCATTTTACGACACAATGGAAAGATTATAGATTAACTCAGGTCAGTCTCCTTCATATACTTCTTATTTTTTCTTAAGATTTCAATCCACATAAGGTCACCGACAACACAATACTTCCAGGCCAAGGACACGACAAGGTCCTTTTACAAAAGTGCCCTGGCTGGGCAGTCATATTCCAGCGGCAGTGTGCCCTGCGTTTTAACTGCTGGGATTCAATGGAGAAAATAAAATGTAAAATAGTCGGCAACTGCCAAGGTTAGTCAGAGGCACCCTGGGAATGCTGATCACACTCTCAGCACTCTCGGGGTAAGGTTAGGTAGGGTAGAATTCAAAACAGTTCTTGGGGTCAGTCTCCCATGGGTTTGAATCTAGATTCTACTATTTGGTGAACAAATTCCTTAACAATTCTTTCCCTTGGTTTTTTGGTCTATAAAAGGAAGATTATGAGTGTTCCAATTACTCATTGCTTGCATTAACACCCCAAAGTTTAGAGGTTTAAAACAACTATTTATTATTGTCTCTGACTTTCCTATGGATTAATTAATGTATGGGAAGAAAACAATTTATACAATCCTGCTAGGTTCTTTTGCATAGTCTAATCATTAAATTGGCATAAGACCAATGAATAGTAGAAAAACAATTATGTGTGTGCAGGAGCCCCACAAAGCCAGGGGAGGCTCCCCACAGTTTGCTAGTTGAGGTTTATATGCCATCCTGAATTCAGAAGAAGGGGTAAGGGATCTGGAGTTCCAAAAGGAAGCCAATTCACAGGAAGATAAGAACAAGTGTTTGCCATGCCATGAGAGGCCATGGAATGCAGAAAGGACTTTGAACACTCAGGCCCAGTCAGGCTGCCCAGGCTCCTCACTCCCAGCCCATACTTTCTGTAGCTATCTCTGGTGACCAGCCCTCTATTTAAATTTGTTTAGGCAGTTGAGTGTTTTTCACTTTGATGGTATCATTCTGGGACAGCGCAATAGCAGCAGGAATTGGAGTCATTTGAAGGCATGGGGAGGCTGACCATCTTACCGTGGTTCACTGGCAGGTTGATTGTACACCGGGAGCTCTCTTGAGGCTCAGTTTACACCTGATCTTTTTGTGTGGCTTGGGCTTTCTCAGAGGATGGAAATCTTAGCCTGACTTCATACATGGCAGCTCAGGGCTCTGAACATATAATACAAGGCAGAAGTCTCTAGTCTACTTCAAGGTGAAGCTCAGACCCATCCATCAAGCAAGTCACTAAAGCCAACTCAGGTTCAAAGGAAGAGGAGTTAAACTCTACCTCTCTGTCTTGAGGAGTGGTTAATAATTTGCCACCATCTTCAATCTACGACAAGCACAATAGTCGCCATATAAATTTCCGTGAGAACAAATGAATTAATCTGAATAATGTAGTTAGACCAATGTCTGGCCATCTGTGTATATCATAAAAGGCCTGTGGTCACCAAGAGGTGCATAGAGCATCTCTCTCGGGCCTGGACTCACAGTTGATGTGGTGGAGCGGGGGGCTGGCTGGGGGTTGGCTGCAAGGCAAAGAGGGTGCAGCAAGGCAGGCGCTAGGCAGGCAGGGGGCGGGGAGTGCAGCACGGGTCCCCAGGTCCACTGCAGGGGAGGGGAGGCTGGGGGAGGCAGTGCACGGGAGAAGGGCACAAGCTGGGAACATCGCAGGGTGCCAGCAGTGTCCATGGAGTGTGTGAGGCATTACGGGGCAGCAGACATGGCCCTGATGGCAGGTTAAGCCTGAGGGACCCTACATGCACACACAATTTAATCATGTGCTGGGCCTCTAGTATATATATATAAAATTTTAATATGCAAATAGACAGGATGGTGGAACAACCAAACAACCGGTTGCTATAATGTGTGCTGACCACCAGGGGCACATGCAGAACATGGCAGCATCAGCAGCATCCTCTGCCTGCAATGGCCCCACTCACAGCCGCTGCTGGCATTGTAGCCACTGCTCGCACCTGCTGCCGGGGCACCTGCACCAGTCCTGATCGCTCAGCACCATTAGCAGGTGTGCGCAGCAGCTGCTGGCCCCAGTAACCCCTGAGGACTTCTCCATTATCCCTTACTCCTAAGGAGCGATCAGGGCCAGTAGCTGCCATTAGCACCCACTGCTGGTGCCAGCCCCAATTGCTTTGCGCCGTCAAAGGGGGTGAGCAGAGCTCACACCATCAGCAAGTGGGAGCATCAGCAGTGGTGAGAAAGGAGCTTCCCAGCTGACAGGGGACCAGGGGCCACAGCGGGAGGGCCCGGGCGGGGGCACAGAGGATAGGCTGAGACCTGCCCCTGTGCCCACCACAGGCTTGTGACCCACAGTTTCTTTCAAGTTGCACAGATTCGTGCACTGAGCCTCTAATAGTAATATATTTTCAATAAAAATTGTTATTTATAGTATTTTCTAGGTCCTTACCCCATTTTACTTTTCCCCATTGTATTTACCATATTTTTCGGACCATAAGACGCACGTTTTTTCCCCCCAGAAGTGGGGGGAAAAAGTCCCTGTGTCTTATGGTCCAAATATAGCCTACACATATACTTTAAAAAAAAAAGGTTTTTTACTTGCCCGGTTCTGTGTGGTCTCTGTGTGCTTGCCCGGCTCTAAAATGGTTCTAAATGCTGCTGTTTACTTTACAGGGTTGATTACATGTGTTTATGACTGTGATGTTGGGTTTTAATGCACATAAAATATTTTAGGACACTATTTGTTTCAGAATCTTTTTTTCTTCATTTCCCTTCTCTAAAAACTGGTGCGTCTTATGGTCTGGAGCGTCTTACGGTCCAAAAAATACGGTATTACTAGTTCATCTTACTTCTTAATTATGTTTGCATATATGCATATGTTCATGTTCTTTTCTCTCCCTCTTATCCAAATATAAATTTCACAACCACAGTGGCTTCTTGCTTTTCCAGGGCCTAGAAACAAAGTGTGCTATATATTGAGAGAGCCACAAATACTTGCTAAATTAATGAATTAATACAGTAAGTAAAGGAACCCCTATTGAATATATAACTAGAAGAAACAAATGTTTTTGAGCTATTGATTGGGGAAATGGGGAATATGATTGGGGTGGGGGGAAGATTATGAGCAGAGAGGTTGACATTCTAATTTATTTAAATGTATTCAAAATTAGGATCAATATCATCTCT
Organism: Pipistrellus kuhlii; assembly: GCF_014108245.1. Taxonomy (NCBI): domain Eukaryota; kingdom Metazoa; phylum Chordata; class Mammalia; order Chiroptera; family Vespertilionidae; genus Pipistrellus; species Pipistrellus kuhlii. The sequence goes on along the minus strand of NW_023425515.1, from coordinate 139,268,346 downwards.
CATCTGGGTAATTTTAAACTGAAAATCTTTTAGGAAACACAAAATATCTGAACAAGGCCTACTTTGCCTCCAGAATAGCTTATCACAGTTGGGATCCTAAAAAACAACAATTGTATTTTGCTACTGGCAGACCTTAGAATCAGACACACCTGGGTCTAAGCCCTCACTCTGGCTCTGATGTTTGCTTGGTTCTTTTTTTAATATATTTTTTATTGATTTTATACAGAGAGGAAGGGAGGGAGATAGAGAGTTAGAAACATCGATGAGAGAGAGTCATCGATCAGCTGCCTCTTGCACACCCCCTACTGGGGATATGCCCGCAACCAAGGTACATGCCCTTGACCGGAATCGAACCCGGGTCCCTTCAGTCCCCAAGCCGACGCTCTATCCATTGAGCCAAACCAGTCCCGGCTTGCTTGGTTCTTGACATGAATGTTTTTAACTTCTCTTAGTTGTAAAATCTGTAAAATCAGACAACAAGGCATTCCTTGTGGGGTTCCTGTGAGCATTAAACGCAGCTAAAACGGATTTCAAGACCTGGATGAGCCCCAGCTTTTGTGGCTTGGTTGGTTGAGCATTGTCCCATGAACCAAAGGGTTGCCAGTTCATTCCTGGTCAGGGCACATGCTCGAGTTCTGAGCTCAATCCCCAATGATAGGCAAATGGAAGGCAGCCAATTGATGTTTCTCTCTCTCTTCTTCTCTTTCTTCTCTCTATGGAAAAATCAGCAAAAACTCTTTAAAGAAAAAGTCTGGATAATTGATAAAAATGTACCAATCCCCCAAAATATTAATAACTAAACTTTATTGATGTGACTATATTATATTTATATTTCATATTAGAGTAGATGGGTTTTCAATTTTTATTATTTAAAAACGTTTCTCATGTTTGCAAACACAGTAAAATATATTAAAATAATTCTACTTTTTCACTAACTCAACATTCAAGATGTGAGTATATTGATTTATGAACTGACCTTTTTACTCCACCAGTATTTGACATAGAAACTGAAACAGAATATGACTAAGTTTTAACAACCATGTTGAAAATAAATGTTTAAAGTTATCAAGAGAAATTATGACATCAAAGGAAGTAAACATCATATCCAAAGAATGACTTCCTATAATAGAATTCAAGGGGAATTTCCCAGGCACCACCCCCTTAGTGAGGGTGACCAAAAGTAAGTTACTTAATCAACAGATGGTGATTGTTGAGGTTTCAATCAATTCAGAGCACTCAGAGCTTTGGGGAATGTTTAAAGGAAACTGCCTCTTGTTTATAGAGCTTAGTATTTCAAAATTAATTTATTGACCAAGATGGAATTGAAAAATCTGACAATTTATTTCCTCAAAACACGCATTTATAGAATAGAACTCCAATCCAACTCCCATTTTCCACAACCAGAAATTGTGTCTGTTTTTTGTTTTTGTTTGACAAGGTTGCCAAATATTTCTTACATTGAAAGACTTCTCTAGAACATGTGGAAGATACAAGATAGGGAAAAAAAAGAAAAAAAGAAAAGAAAAGAAAAGAAAGCCGAAACTAGTTTGCTCAGTGGATAGAGCCTCGGTTTGCGGACTGAGGGATCCCAGGTTTGATTCTGGTCAAGGGCATGTACTTGGTTGTGGGTGCATCCCCAGTGGGGGGTATGCAGGAGGCACCTGGTTGATGTTTCTCTCTCATCGATATTTCTAGCTCCATATCCCTCTCCCTTCCTATCTGTAAAATTCAATAAGATATATTAAAAAAAAGAAAAAAAGAAAAAGATGATGCAATAAAGAATCAGTTTTTAAAGAAAAATATGCAGCACTAATATGGAATATTGCTGGCAGCCAGACAACACTGCATATATTTTTTTCTCCAAGCAACAAAGCACCAGGACTGCCACATGGCAGGCACACATCAGGCCTCTGACATAAAGGAGAATGTACTTGCAGAAGTCACAGCATAACCTGGCAACATTTAACTGATTTGTTCTTGTTTGGGTGAGGAGGACCCACAAATACAGGACTCCCACAGACAGGGATAACATTAAAATATTTAATGTACCTGACAGATAATAGGTGATTAGTAAATATTAGTTTTCTTTCCCTCTTTCTTTTGAATTATTTTATCTCACTTTTTTGTCCATTACTATAATGTCTGAGCTCTATAACTAAGAGTGGGCTGGGATCACCTTATGGTTCTTTATCTTCATGTAAACACACCTAACCTGGTTAAACATTAACCAATGTTGAACCTGGTAGGTGATTGGCCCAGTCCGGATCAGAAAGAAGAAAGCAGAGGCCAGATGAAATAAATACAAATTAAATTTATCTGAGCATTCCCATCGTTCCATATTTAGTTTCCACGTGATCCATGTATTATAAAGATAAGTTTGTTAGCTCTTATCTTTCTATGAATCCCACTTAACATGAAAGAGGGAAACCCTTATTATTCCTTATCAGGATCTATTGGATCCAATTATTTTAGGTTTCATATAAGCAGATATTGACATTCCTGCCACTGCTATTTTTACTATACAGATACTAACAAAATGTTTTTGGGGTTTGTTTTTTTCTCCTTTCGTACCTTACCCCTTCAAAAGAATGCATTTAATTCTACTCCTTATAATAAATACAAATGTTGAGAATTCCCCACAAAAGGCTTTATAAACACTTACCTGTTATTTCCATATTTATAGTAATAATAACAAATGTCCCATAGATTAGATTATTAAAATTTTTGTTTTTATTGATTTTAGAAGGAGAGGAAGGGAGAGGGAGAGAGAAACATTGCTCTGCTGCCTGTGAACCCAAAACCAGCCCATGGGTGCATGGGACAACACTCAACCAACAGACCCACACTGGCCAGGGCTATCCTTTGGATTTTAATTTGTTCAATTCATCAAACCAAAACAAAAGCCCTTTAGGGGGATTTCAATGTCCAGTCTATTATTTAACTTCTTGAATAAAAATACCATGTTCACTCACTTAAAAAGATTTTATTGCAAGAGTTAAGAACAGATGAGAGGGATATGTGGGCAGTCCCCTGAAATCACAAGTGTACAAACAAGAGAACTCATTTTTCCTCTTTTTTTTATAAAATATTATTAATAATAATAATAATAATAATAATAAAGTTTTTTAACACTAAGCAAACAGCAACTGGGTTAGTTTCATAAATTTACATATCTTAAGTAGTGTCAGTATTCAGGCAGAGTAGGTTAACAGTGGTTGTGTTATCATCTAAGGGCAACAAAAAAAGAAAAATAATCCAAAGTCTTCTGGTTAACTGGAGGAGGTGGGGAGGTGAAGTTGCTCCCATTAACTTCTCTTGGAACAGTTACAAGATCCACAAAATCTCTTTGTAGTTCTGTCATTCATCCTGTTGAATGTGTGATATGTTTTCAATTTAATGATAATTGCCCTCTCAATTTCTTTGATAATTGCCCTCTCTATTTCTTTGATAATTGTCCTCTCTATGATCATTTATGGAGATTCAAATTATAAATCAAGACAAGACAGCCAGAAAAATATGATTGTCCTTTCTGAGGCCACAGCAACTCAAGTACCACTGCCAAAGTGAGATTTTAAGCTATTTTCATTTGCATGTTTCTGAGCATTATATTTTAGGGCCTGATAGTTTTCTTAAGAGGAGGTTGCCAGATAATAGAACCGAATGATGATTAATTACAGAGTGTAAGTTTAGGTCCAATTCCATAGTTATAAGATATCGATAGTATTTGGTATTTGAAATTAGGAACTTGCTCCTCTATCTGAAAGCAATGGTAAGGAGTCAGCCAGAAAATGTTCACTATTGGTCACCTGGTTTCCCAAGGAGGACATTACCTAAGTCTGCCCCACCCCCACCCCCTGCCGACCCTGCGGACCCTCACTACTCTTGGCCTGCTCTTGGAGTAAACAAAACCAACAAAACACACACTATTTCCACTAAATATGCTCTGATGACCCACATAATAAGTGCAAAGACATAACTGAGCTTTTATCTATGATTCCTGGGACCATCTCCCCAAACTAAAGCAGGATAAATAAAAATGTGCCCTTAAGGAATGGTTCTTTGAGGTGATAACCATGGTATGCTGGTGCCCACTGGTACTTACTCAGGAGATAATGCTGTTAAACTTTCTCCAATTTGGCAAGCTATTTGTTTCCCCAGAGAGCCTTTAGTAAAAATTATATTGTAAATGGATACATTATATTAAAAGTAATAAATACATAGAACTCGTCACATCCTAATTATTGCTATACACTGCATTATGTTCTGTGTTCCTGAGGTTATTTTCATCTATTGTATCTGAATACTTGAAATCCCACGTAATGTGTGACACAGAGTATCTCCTCCCAACTCTGCATCCAGTAACTTCATATCAGTAGGGAGAAATCGGCAAAGGAATTTACACCACTGATATCAGCAAAGGCTACCAATCATTGCTTTTTGCCCAGACAGCTGGTTGTTACACATTTTGCAACCTGGCCCTGGACAACAATTTTGTTTTGTGAGAGAAAGGACCTTGGAGCTGGGATGACCTGGGTTTCCTTTTGGCTCAGTGATTTAGTAGCTGTATGATCTTGGACAGTTTACTTAAACTTTCAGCCTTCATTTTGGCACTCGCTCTTACTTAATCCCTTTCATGTCTTCCCATTACTCTTAGAATAATGTCCAAAATCCGTAGGTCCTTTTCCCTTTATCTTTGCCCCAGATTTCTTTACTACTTGAATCTTGCAAGTTCCTCCTGCCTAAAGGCCCTCAAATACAGAATGCCTTCTTTTCCCTCTTTGTCCTGCTAACTCCTACCCATGATGTAGGCCTCCGTGGAGATGTCAAGCGATGTCAAGAGTTGTCAAGATCTCAAGGCAGGCTTCCCTCAGAGCCACCCACTACACCTCCTACATAATCGTTAGGACCTTTGATATAGGCTCCCATAGAATGCTGAACATTCCTTCATAACACTGGTCAAAAAAGAGGAACAAATGCTTTTATAAGTGGCCATTTGCTTAATATCAAAACCCACACTTTTGCCTATGTTTCTCCTACACGTTGCTCTAACTCTCCAGTTCAGCCTTATGCCCTGAATGTCTGCTTTGCTAATCTGCAGGATTTCTCTTCAAAAAAGAGCAAGCCTCTTTTCAAAACCACTCACTCTGCCTAAGGCCTATGACAGCATTGCAGTTAAGGACAGAGGCTCTCAGGCTAAGTTCTCTACGTTGGCATCCCGACACTACTGCTTATGAGCTGTATGGATGTAGCAATCTCTCTGTGCCTCCATTTTTTAATTTATAAAGTAAGGTTCATAACACAATCTGCTTCCTGAGAGTTGCTGTGAAAATGAAGTTAACCCTTGTAAAGTTGAGTGAGGGTCCTGTAGGAATCAGTATGTAACTGCCATTATTCCTAAACTCCTTAACTCTAGTTGTGCTTTCTCCTAATGATGTCATTTCTCAGAGCACCCACTTCTACCAGGACTCATTTTCCATACCTTTTTAGTTCACCAGAAAGAAACCCGGATCCTAGCTCTAGTTTCTCCTGAATTTATATCCTACACTTCCAGTTACTTATTTTCATCTCTGAATTTTTGACACATCAAACACAAGGTACTACACTCAAATTCATCATTACCCCATCAAACTAGTTTGTTTTTTGACATGTATATTTCTGTTAATAGCATCCTCGTTTCTTCAATGAGGCTCCATCTTTGTAATCTATGTCTCTTTCCTCCCCTTACTGCATATCTCAGCAGTTGCCAATTTCTATTGATTGTCTGTGAAATACCTCTTGCATCTTTTTCTTCCTTTTAATTCCCACTGCTCCCACCTAGCCTAGGTTCTCATTAATCTCTTTCTTGTCTGGACTACAACAATAGCTTACAATACAATCTTCACAACTTTAGACTCAGCTTTACGTAACCAGAAACATTCTTCTAGAATTAGACATTTTCAGAACACACTACTCTCTCTCTCTCTCTCTCTCTCTCTCTCTCTCTTAGTTGTGTGATATTTTATGTCTGCCTTCTGTCTGTGAAAGCCCAGACCTTGTCCAACGAGTTTACCTCTGCATCATCCATATCTAACAGTCCTAAAAGACTATTTACTGTTAAATTTAGTACTATTATTATTACAAATTATTATAATACCAGTATGCTGTATTATTAACATAGGTGTATTACTATTAAATTTTAAATATTGCTAAAAATACTTGTTGGGTTTATTATTGAATAACTCCACTTTCTGTCCTGCTCTGATCTGCAGTACATACATTTCATCTACTTCCATTGGATTTCTGGTTCATTCACTCCTCTGCTCAGACATCATCAGCCCTTTCCAATTGATTGTCTACATTTCCATTCTGGAATATGAGGCTCCACATTAGGAGGTAATTTGTGAAAGCTCATTCCACTCAGAACATTCAGAGTTGTTGTTTTAATTAGGGAAGTGAGGATATTAGTTGTGATTTCAAAAGCTTCCTCAGGCTATAGCATGCAGGAAAGCAAGATTGCTAGTCTTTCCTTATCAGTTTTACAAGGCTCCTAAAACACAAGGTACAGTTAGTTAGGGGTTTATCATCATCATCAGGGCATGAGTATACCAGTCAGGGAGAACAAAGTGAATTTTTAAATAACAAAATTATTAAGGCTATAAAGTCTTCTCAAAACTTATCAAAATAAGTACTTCTTTTTTAGATGTAAAGAATAACAATATGATACTGGAATGTACCTCTATTTTACTTAAATTTGTTTCACTTCTCTTTTCTCTAGATGAGATGTCACTGGATGTAGTTTTTTTCTAAACTGGCTTCTTTTAATTCTTGAGTTTTGTTATGTTTTTCACATTGAATTATGTACTCTCTTCCTTGGTATTTACTCATAATTATACTTTCTTCTTTTTCATCTTGATGATAAAAATATAACTTTTCTATTACTTAGATTAGAACTTATTTTTTCTTGCATATCATAGATTCCTCCTTTCTCCTCCCGCCTCCCCCAATTATAGTTTAAAGAATAGTCTTTCTCTAAAAGGCACATGAAAATATGTTCAACTAATTATCAGGAAAATACATATTAAAATTACAATGAGATATTACCTCACACCTATCAGAATGATATTTGTCAAATAGACAAAAAATGTGTTGGCATGAATGTGGAGAAAATACAACACTTGTACACTGTGTGTAGCCAATATGCAAAACAATATAAAAGCATCTTAAAAAATTAAAACTAGATCAATTCCAAGGTTAGGTATTTATCTGAAGAAAATGAAAACACTAAAAATAAATAATAATAAAATAAAATAAAATAAAATAAAATAAATAGACATATGTACACTTTTGTTAATTACAGCATTACTTACCATAATCAAGATATGGAAGCAACCTATGTGCCCATTGGTAGATCAATGGAATATTATTCAGTCATATTACTCAGTCAAAAAAAAGAATAAAATCTTGCCAGTTGTTTGATCCAAATAACATGGATCAATAAGGAGAGTAGTATCTTAAAAAAAAAGTCAGAGAAAGACAAATACTATATGATTTCACCTATGTGTGAAATCTATAAAAACAAAACAAACAACAGAATCAGAATCATAGACACAGAGAACAAATGGTGTTTGCCAGAGGAACAGGGTTAGAAGATTGAATAAAATAGGTAAAGAAAATTAAAGGATACAAACTTCCATTTATAAAATAAATAATAAGTCACAAGGACATAAAAACAAAGACTATAATCAATAATACAGTAATAATTTGGTATGCTGATAGGGGTAACTAGAGTTACCATGGTGATTAGATCACTTCATCTATAATAATAAAAGAGTAATATGCAAATCAACCAAAAGGCCAAACAGCAGAACAACCATCCAGACAACCTTCCTAAGGACCTTCCGGATGAAGCCAGCGCTGCAAGGGCTGAGGCAGCCAGGGCTGTGAGGGTCTACCCTTGCATGAATTTCGTCCATTGAGCCTCTAGTAATGTATATAAATAGCAAATCACTATGTGATACACCAGAAATGAATATATTGTTAGTTATATTTCAATAAAAGATAATATTTTTAATTGAGTTTATAAGTCCTGAGTTTGCATTTTTAATACTATTGCTACCACTACATGAGAAATAAGTTGCTCAAACATATGCTTGTTTATTAAAATGCTATTGTTTTGAACTTGGAAATTTTTCCAAAGAAGCAGACTTCAAAATTTGAAGAAATTATACATAGAGCAAATATTTTTGAAATAATTTTTATTCAACAACCATAAATTCAAAGGAGACTAGTAAGCTGAATCCTGATAAACAAGGCATTTCAAACTTTAGCAAAAAATAATATCTTTTGTACATTTGACTAACTTGGTTAATGCTCCCCTCATTAGGTTTACTCACAAAATTAGTATAATCATCATTCCTTATTGGCAGTTTTGCTTTCCAGAGTTTATCTATCTATGGTCAGTAGTGGTCCAAAAATATTAACTGAAAAATTCCAGAGATAATCAATTCATAACTTTTATATTATGTGCTGTTCTGAGTAGTATGATGAAATTTTGCATTGTCCTGCTCCATCACTCTCCCACCTTGACTGTGAGTCATTTCTTTGTCTAGGTTATCCATGCTGTACAATACAATGTGATATTTTGAGATAGATCATGTTCGTATAATTTTATTTCAATATAGTGTTATAATTATTCTTTTTTATTATTAGTTATTAATAACGTACACAAGTAAAAGCATAAAAGAGCAGTATTCTTCACAACAGGCTTCCATCAAGGATACTGAAGTGATATTTATCAATCCTTTAAATTCAAGAAATCTCTTACTGTGCCTTATTTATAAGTTAAGCTTTATCAAAAAGTATAGAAATAAACATAGTATATATAGGGTTTGCTACTCTCTGCTGTTTCAGGCCTCCACTGAGTGTCCTGGAAAGAAACTCACTCAAATAAGGGAGGATTAATTTATGTATATTCTCTCTATATAAGACACATATAGAAATTAATTCCATTTCTGTTACATCTAAATTATTCAATATGGTATTCATTGAATCTTTTACCATGCACCTAAACTCTCAAGAAAATGTTGCAAATTCCTTGAATCCAAAATTTGCAAATATAAACGCCTATTTAAAAAAATAGAAGTCTGGCTATTCCTTCAAAAACTATACTTATTACTACAAATATCAACAATTAATCAAGTATCTTTTCTTCTTAAATTAGATGACATAGTTTGATAGCCAATGTTAATTGGTCCTACAAAGATTAGTTTTTTATTACAGACCAAAATATCTCTCTTTCACAAAATTACACATTCAAATGCCCATTATTTACATGTGTAACTTAGCAGTTGCCAATGTCTATTGCCTCTGAAATACCTCTTCAATTTAATTATCATACTGGATAACCTCTCAGTAGTAGAGGATAGGATCATCAGTTACATTAGTTCTCATGTCTATTCCCTTAACTATGAATTTGGGAAGAAAAAAGCTTAAGTCCTACTTTTTTCCATAGTCTATTTTGCCTAGAGAGGAGTCTATGGAGCACATTTTTATTTGTCATTCATCAGAGAACTTTTATAGCTATAAAAGACAGAGATAGGGAGCAAAACTCAGTATTAGACTTGCTTTGATCGACCACATCCAATGAATGTCATTTTGATGCCAACTCACATGGTAGACAGATGTATCTCCATTCCTCTTCTACCATTGTAAGGTCGAGCTTTGCAGTCTTGCCCAGCAATCTGATATTAGCCTTTGTATTCATGAAGTACTTTTTTTATTCCATTTCATCCCATGTAAAACTTAGAGTATATTGAAAAACTAAAAGTTGCTGGCCTCCAAAATCTTAGTCCCTTGCTCTCTCACTAGTAACGTGCACATGTCAAAGTGTAAAAGAGCAGTATTCTTCACAGCAGAGTCCCATCAAGAATATTGAAGTAGTATTTACCATCCCTTTAAATTCAAGAGACAATTAACACTAGCCTAAGCCTCCAAAATGTATAAATGTGCCCAAATTGTCATCTTTGAATTTGATTGTTTAACATTTTACTAAATAATATTTTTTAATAGCTGTCAATATTTTAGGTCAACTCTTTTGATAAGCTTCACATCCCTTTTTATTAGAGACAGTGCTTGATTTTCCTTTACAATTGTAAGACTCACTTGATGGAAAATCTGTCCATGGACTTACTGCTTAAGTAGGAATGAGTTTTAAGTATTCAGAACTTACACACAATACTTTGAGTTTTAGTGACTAAAGTGAGCCAATGAGAAAGCATAATCAGTTGTTAACAGGTCACGAGTTAGCTTCATGATCTCACTGCTTGGACAAACTTTAAGTATCTTCTACGTTTCTCCATCCCTCTCGTAAGTTAGCATTTTACTGCTTGCAGAATGTTTTTGACTGGAATGGAAAGGTTCAACATAGAGAGAAAGCTATTCCTTGGTTAAAAAAAATACAAATAAATAAATAAATAAATAATAACTGTTTGAATAGTTATAATCAATAAATAATAAATATGCATCATACCACCAAAAACAAACAAGGTAAATTAACTATGCTAATTTTATTCAAAGAGAAATAAATACTTATTGTATATGCAACGAAGTGGGATGATCTGGAGTCCTCCGATCACCAAACTGGCTGAGGTTAATATTGGGCTGGGGAAGGAGGGGGGGATGCGGGGGGGGGGGGGGTTGGGAGGCCCATTTATAGCTGGAGTTTGCAGAAGCAGAGAGAAGTAGATAATAGCATCTGAGGACAAAGATCCTATTACCATTATAAAATAATAATAATAAATAACATTTCTTCCTATCTACCACTGGTGAGCACCCACTCACTTTACTTTAGAAAATATATAGTATTTCTTTTGAACCTTTAATCGTTAGCAACTGATATTCAACGAAGACAGGTAAGCCATTGTCTTAATGCTTTGAAGAAAGAAAAGTTTAGAACTGGAAAAGAGTGGTTCTCAAAGACCATTAATGCAAACAAAACGTTTGGAATAATCTGTGCATATTTAATATATGGCTACTTCAGATCTGAGACAGACGATTACCTGAGAAGAAAGAACATCCTCTGAGCCATTTCACTTTTTACATTTGAAATGTCTCAGGAGCTCACATTAATATTAACTTTACCAACTCCTCTTATTCTGGTATATTCCTCGAATGCACCCTCCCTTCTCCCCCGGGAAAGACTTGCCTTCTGATTTGCCCTCACATCTGCATTTACCAGAGGAACAGATGCTTAGCTTCGAAGGGTCAGAGTCTGGCCTTTTCCTTCCCGTCCCAGAGCAGAAAGAAAGGGGGTTCTGAAGTGACGGTGGGTGGCAGCTTTCCAAGGGCTGGCCCGTGCTCTCACATTTAAAGTAAGCAGGTGGCATCAATGGGATCTCTAATGACTAACTAGATAAGAGTGCAATTGATCTGTTTAGTAACCCTTTTCCCCACAAGGTGCCTGCCCCTCCCTCCTGAGTTCAGTTACATTCATTGTTCAGTTCCAGGAATCATTTTAGACCCTTTCACCTTTTTTGTCTGAGCTGAGACTTAAAGCACAGGGGCACAAACGCTGATATTCCATCTCATCTAAGTCCTCCTCTCGGAACCTCCAAACTGGTAAATGCCTTCACAATTGGAATCTGACTTGAAACAATAGTTAACACACATGTGAATGCATCTGCAATGCTATTGATAGTACTTTCATGCCGACTTTGAACTAAGTTTGTTTGTCTTCCTTCTGCAGGTCGAAGACCACTTACTCTAAACATCACAGCTAATGCTGAAGAGTATGGAGCCTACATAGATGCTAAGGTAAATGATTAATGTCAAAATAATGCATAATGGATTCAGTATAGCATGAATCCCAGCCTTGTGTAAGTGTGTTGTCCTTCATCTATTGAAGATTTTCTGAGTTATGGACTGGATAACCTTTCAGGAATAGAGGGTAGGATCATGATTATGGATAGTGCTGAGGGAAGGACGAATATGTCTGTGAGTTCGCTCTCTTCAGCGGCAGGTTATCTGTTATATATTGCATACGTTTACCTGGATTTCTTACAGAAGTCTTCATGGGGTCTTAGGAGGCTCCTACCCTGAAGTATGTCAGGACATCACAAATCACATTGTCAAGTGGAGAGCAATTAGAGCCGTCATTTTTGTGCATGAAGCCTGAAATGATTAGGATGTATTTTGTTGCACGTATAGGAAGAGATACAAAACATCCCAAGGAGGCTACTGTGCTACAGGTGGTGTCAGATGAGGAAGTATGGGATGAAGGGATTTATAGAGAAGGGCCTCATTGTATTTCTCTTTCTCTGAATCGTGGTCATCATTTGCTTTTCTGCTTGTTAAATAACTGTGTATTGCTGAAACTATGGGTTCTACATTAAGGTGGACAATAGCAAAATGATTAATAACTAAGATTCAAAGCCAGCCTAAAGTCAAATTGTGGTTCTGCCATTTACTGGTTGCTGCACCGTGGGCTTCAGTTTTCTCATCTACCAAGAGGGATAAATAACAGTGCCCACTACTTAGAACGGTGGCATAATAGAAACAAATGAGTAGACGTAAAGCGCTCGAAATATTGCCTGGCACCTAGTGAACCCTAAATTCACTGATTAACTAAAGCACTTCCATTCTACCTCCTCACATTGTTTCAGTTTTTCATTTATCCTTTAGTCTAGAAACTCTGTGGTTGTGGGGATTGCTAAGGGAACCAAACTCCCAATTCCCTTTTAGCAGCCTCCCTCCCGAAGGACATATATTATACCTTTCATGTAAATGCTAGGGAGGAAAATAATTGGCATTGCCTTGCCCTTTGAATGGACCCCTGGCTAGCCCTAGGTGGTGTGACGGGGAAAGTGACCCGCAAGCAGGGGGCCTGCCAGCTCGGAGCACCGTGTAGTGGGGGAAGCAATTAGAAGGCGCCTTGCCATTTCAGAAACAGGCAAACATCAATTGGCATAGAGTTTCAGGAAGCAGCATACCAAGAAACCTACAAAACAGAAAGCCTTTCAAGGGAATGGAAATACCGGGCTTCCAAATCACAAACGGATGATTCTGATTACCATTAGAATTTAATAAGCCTAAATATGGAGACAGAATGACTTCATCCCTCCAGTAGACCTACCAACACTCCATGTTTCCACTAGAGCCGTCCTGTCCTCCCCTTTTCCACTTTTCAGAAGCAAAACCAGGGTGCTCATTGGTCAGAGCATGTCATCTCCTGCCTCTCTCCCTTCCATTAGCAAAAGCATATTTCTCCAATCTACCACCCCACCCCACCCCAGTTGCCTGTCAGGACTGAAGGTAACGGATCAGAGAAAAGAAAATGGCATTAGTGTATGAGGTTTTACAGAATCCTGCAAACCTGGGTTCAATCCAAAAGTAGTCAATGACTACTCTCTGATTTGGCTTTCTCAGCTCCCAAATGCAATTTGTCACTATTCTATTTCCGATGTTAATTTTTAAGATAAAAATATGTGAAAGTAATCTTTTAACACAAGTAGTGATATGGCTTGTTTAGTTTTATTTAGATATTTGGTGCAATTGCTATCACTAATTACAGCTATATTTTGATTTTAATAACCCAAATGAAGAAAATGTATTATAAGGTTTAAACAAGTCATATGCTAAGCCATTTAAAAACTATTAATTTGAATAAGAAGACCTAAACTGAAGTTAGAATATTTTTTAATTAATCATACTATCAAATACTCAGTGTTAAAAAATGTTTAAAGAGGCAAATTTGTCAAAGAAAAATAAAAGATGAATCTTCTAAAGACTAGATATTAATAATTGTTTTTTGAAGAGAAAATTATTTATAAAAAATAAGATATACCATTTCCCACATTAATTCTTCCCCAAATTTTAGTGTGAATATTCTTTCTTTTTCTATTTTTAAAATATGATACAGTAAACATACCATATCTCAATTGGTACAATCTTGAATGATAATAACACTAATATTATTATCTTAACAAATATATTCTTGAGTATCACACCACTGTAATATTGACAGCAAGACAAATAATATCTACAATAGAAAGGATAATGTGAGCTATTAAGACAATGTTTTAGTGTAATACTTCAGCAACTTAAAAATTGTTTTAGGTTAAAATAGTTCAGCATAACTTTTCTGAGGTTTTTATGCTGTAAATAAACTTTGATTGCTATGGCAATGTAAGCAACATGAATGAATACTGTCTATTCCTGTAACAGGAAACATGTCACTGTTATAAATACATGGCTAGGACAGCATTTCTGGGTTCCAGTCCCAAATCTGCATCTGAACTTTCTGAGTGATCTTGAGCAATTAGCATCCATCTGAAGAAACAAAGGAGCTTCAGAAATGAAGGCTGATATTTTTAGGAAACACTTCCAGCACACAATCTAGCATGCGTTAAATCCACATTCTGTTGTCAATCTTTGCTGACACCTGTCTGCCCACTCCTCTCGCCCCACTGACCCCATCATTTAAGAATGGAGGGATTTGTTTAAAATGGATCCTCTTGAAACTTTACAATTACAAAAAAAAATTACAAATTAAATAGACTTTTTAGTCTCGCCAACTAGTTGTTTGGAGACCTTTTTTAAAAAAAGTCACTTAATCCTAGCCAGTGTGGCTCGATGGTTAGAGAGTAATCCTGTGCATGAAAGGGTTATGGGTTAGATACACAGTCAGGGCACATGCCCAGGCTACAGGTTCAATTCCTAGTTGAGACACACGTAAGAGACAACCTTTATTATGTTTCCCTCTCACATGGATGCTTCTCTATCTCCCTCTCACTTCCTCTCTCTTTAGAATCAATGAAAAAGATCCTTGGGTGAGGATTACAAAAGGAAAAAAAAGTCATTTAACTAATTTTATTGGGAGTCAATAATATGTCCACAGCTGCTCTACAACAAAGTAGCATATAAAGAATATAAAGTGTGGCCCTTGCTCTCTGCTGGGGAGGAGCCTACAAACAAGGTAGGTGTCCTTGAGCGGAATCGAACCCAGGACCCTTCAGTCCATAGGCCAATGCTCTATCCACTGAGCAAACCCAGCAAGGGCACTCATTTCAATTTTTTGCAGAAGTGCTAATGGAAGAGGTGGGATCCAAGATGTGTTTTAAGAATGAATAGAGTTTGGGCTATATAAAGCTTCTCTGGGAAAAATAACCAGTTGTCCTATATCTATATTACCTGGGGTCTACGTAATGAGCTGTTTGACTAGTGAAAGCAAAGCAAATGGGTAGTGGAAAGGGCTGGCATTTCACTGCGAAAGCTAGGAAAATCCCAGCAAACATGTGTTTCACTCTTCTGTGCCCAATGAAATAGTTATCCCACCAAAATCCTAAACTCAACTGGAGTACAAGATTCTCCCCTCCGATTGCAGCTGTGAAGGTTACAGGACTGCGGGGTGTGTGTGTGTGTGTGTGTGTGTGTGTGTGTGTGTCAGAGACAGCCACAGCTCTGCTCAGCACTGCTGCTCTGAGTTGCTTTGAGTCCATATACAATATTCTTCTACATTTTTTCTCCAACTACACCAGAGTAAGTTCCTTCTTAAACCCTGTTCCCTGCACTAACAGTTGGGAACTTAGTCCAAGTTCCACCTTTATCTTCTGCTCATTAGTTGCAGGTGTCAGGTCCAAGCCCCTCTGGGTGAGACTGGACCTTCTAGGATGCTGGGTCTTAGACGGAGAAGCCATGAGAAGCTGTGGGTCTTTACAAGAATGAGTCTTTATTACAAAAGCCAGTGGCCACATCGCCATCAGACAAAACAGTCCTTCATAGCAGTCCATTCAGGCAGGCAGCCGGACACCAGCTGGTAAATACATATTTTTCCCATGGTAGCCTTAATCTCTGTACCCACAGTGATTATCTGAGCAGCCGCATGCTGCCCCCTAGACTCACCACCTCACCTAATAGCAGCACCTCAGCTCTCTGCCTCGGCAGCATCTCTTGTCTCCCATGTCTCCAGTCTGGTAGTTACATCCTCTGTGCCTACCTCAGCTTCTCTAGCACACTCTTCTTCCCAGCACACTCGCTGGTTGACATGGTCACATTATCTGAGCTCTCTAAGAGCTCTTAGCCTTACATCGTAGTAGTACCGGCTCTCAGCTCCATCTGAGCTCTCTAGCCTGGTCCCTTCTCTCCAGCACACTCCTCTGCCCAGCACACTGGCTGGTCTCTAACTTGTATATTATTCCAGAGACAAAGAAAGCTTCCTGCCAGTCGTTACATCAATAATATGTTGGCTACAGAAGGGCATGCATGTGCAGTACTCCGTGGGATTGTCGTGCTTGTGTCCTTGCACTTGTTTATGGTATCTTAGCCTAGGTGCAGAGTGGCCTTGGGCATTCAGTATATTGATAAGGCCTCTGGGCTTTAAAATGGCCTTGACTATCAAGTGTCTCTGGCATGGTTCTCACAGTGTAGTTCTGCTTTGCCACAAAGATTATAGCTGAATTAAGACCCCAAATGTTGGATTTAGGTATAAAGCTCACTGACTAACCCATGTATCCAAAATAGAAACCCAAAGTCTCAGAGGCTCATCAAGCATAAGCCTTCTATCACTGTGGACTCAGTCTCCTTAGCTCTCCTGCTGGCCCATCAGGTTTCTTTGGGTTTCTGACCAGCCCCACATTGAACCACGTGGGGAAGAGAAAACTAGTACCATTGACCTTGACAGAGAAAGATTTGAGAATACAGATGAGTCCATTTTATACCTAGTACTATGAATTAACCATTTTCCATCTGAGGAAAAAATGAGATCATTCTCATATTAATAATCCAAAACTTGACTTACACAAAGAAAACTCAAACTTGATGTTGTTCTTAAAATTCTAAGTTGCATTGTGTTGTCACACTGTGAGTATACTCATGACAATAACAATTATAGCTATCAATTATTAAAAGAGTTAAATGTGTACCTGGCATTGTTATATACTTTAATGTATGTATACCTCATTTAATTTTTTAATATACCTTTTTAGATTTTATTTTTTAAATATATTTTATTGATTTTTTTTTTACAGAAAGGAAGGGAGAGAGATAGAGAGTTAGAAACATCAATGAGAGAGAAACATCGATCAGCTGCCTCTTGCACACCTCTTACTGAGGATGTGCCCACAACCAAGGTACATGTCCTTGACTGGAATCAAACCTGGGACCCTTCAGTCCACAGGCTGATTCTCTATCCACTGAGCCAAATTGGTTAGGGCCCTTATTTAATTTTTACTAAATTTATATTAGGAAGAAGTTATTGTCCCCAGTTTAAAGATAAATAAATGAGACTCAAAAGTTTAATATAATAGGACTTAACAAGTAGCAAGTGGCAGAGCTAGGATTTGAACCCATGTTTTTCTGAGGCCAAAGATCTTGAACCGTACACTGCCTTTCTTTCTATTACGTACACTACCTTTCAGACAGTGCTGCCTCTACTGTCTCATGACACTTTTATATGGTCAGGTATACCAGAAAGATGACTGAGCTGACAGTTTTATTGCATGTATGTGCATTAACATCAACCAATACTTTTATTTAGTCCCATGTAGTCCGTGAATGTTTTGCAAGCAGATGGGCTAGAGATTCAGAAAAAATCAATGAATATTTGACTAAGAGTAAAAACATTATACGTGCTTTTTCTTGGAAGTAAGGGGAAAGCTATAGTCTTACTATAACAGACCCAAGGCTAATGACTTAGAGCCCCCCTGAAGCAGAAGTCTATCTGACTCTAAGGTTTTGCTCATTCCATAGACATATTTCCCAATGGAGTTTCTAAATTTTGACATTCAAAATACAGAATCCTTACATGGCTCTTTACTTTTAGATTCAAGGCCAGTTTACTTCCTAATCTCTTATTTATTATTCACTTTCATATAAGGTTCACTTCGCCTTGTTTTCACATTCTTTATGTTCTTACATACTCTGTAACAGACTGTTCTCACTGTCTTGAAGATTGTTACATTGATCTTATCTTTTCTTCCTTGTGTCTATCAAATCTTCACACCATTCAGCTTCCAGAATTTGTAGTTCTGATTTTGCCCAAAGCTTTTCTAATTAATTAAATATGAAACATTGTAATTCTTCTATGGAAATCATCTTTTCTTTCTAGCCAAAGGCATTACCAGTGGTAAAATGTATTCATTTTGTACGTAACAGAACTTTCAACCATTAGATTGTACTTTTTATTGATTTTTTTTTTTCTGGTTAAAGTAGAAATGCTATTGTAGAAGATTTTTAAATATCAAACAAACTAGAATGTAAAAGCCATTGTTTATGCCAGCACCTTAAGAAAGCATTGTTAACATTTTATTATATTTCTTTCAGTCTTTTTTTAAAAACACATATAGTAAAACTTTTCCAGCCTTAATGTATTTTTGTTTTGCTTTGTTTTTCCTAAAATAAGCCCTCTAAGATTTAGATTCACCCAGTTTTCTGGATTCATAAGAGCCAAGTAGCCAACAGGAGGGTCGACCATTAACAGACTTGGCAAAGCATTGACTCATAACTGTCTGGAAGTATTCCTATTTCTGGGCTTGTTTACAAAGATTTAACTCCTATATGCTCTGTGTCCAACTCCTGGGTAACTCTCCTCTTTGCTTCCATCATGTGTTAATTGCCTGTAAATTAAAACTACTCTGTTTTATTTTATAGAAGCTAGAAAAATATATCAATAGTAGATTATATAAAACATGGCATTACAAGATAATACATCTCACTTCTTGATTTTTTAATTAAATTATAGATCTAAAAATGATTTTATGTTCATGTAATGTAAATGCTCTTTGTGGGTTTTTCTTCTCGCTTTGTGGGCCCATCTTAACTGTACGGAAGAAGAGCTATTCTTATTCAACTGTGCCTTTGGCTATCTAGCCTTTATATCCTTCCAGTTCATTGTATCAAGAACTCATCTGGTGAATATACCTTGTTTGAAAGCTTAGCCTACCAGTGTTAGGGGTCCAAGTTTTTTCATTTAGTCTATTAGGAAGGACTTTGCTCTTAGATAATTGCATCTCATTTCTTCCACCTATTAAAAAGAAATTGTTGATTATTCCATCTAAGTTTAGACATTTATCCAGTTCAGTTTTGTTTGTTAATCAAGCTTTTAAAGATATTAACTTTTTACCAACCCCCAAAAAAGCATTAAAATGTTACCTCATAGGAGAAATAGCTTCACAGTCTTACTGAACACCTTTCTCACAATTCCCTTGATACCAAGTGTATTCTCAGCACCCAGCACATAGCATATCATCATTAGCTATATGTAAGTGAATAAATAATATTCCCCAAGGCATCAAAACCCATCCCCAAGCAAGTAAGATGACCAACTTATGAGGGCTAAAGGTTTTCATAGCTCGGAAGAAGTGCAAAACCCTTTTCTTCCACAAACGTATATTTCCTTAAATGCTACCTATGAACCCCTTGCCTATGAGAATTTCATTTCTCACATACTTTTATTTTTCTCACACTCCACCTAACAGAGCCATCAGAGCCTAACCAAGTTAAACCCTGAGTCTAGAGCTGTTGCATTTGTAGTGTAAATCTTCCGGACCAAGATAAAGGAGCTGAAGTATTAGCAACATGGAGGACAAGCCTGAGAACTGAACAGCTGCAAGTGTTGAGGTTCCCCAGGCAGTGGAGGTTCAAGAGGACAATCATGAGGTGTCAGGGCCTTCAAGACACAGCAACATTTTAAACTGTAGGCGTTTTGCATCAGGGTAGACATTGCAGCCAGAGGTCTGTGTTTTATTGAAGTCTAAAGTAATTCCCCTTGTTTTATGCTACTGAATGGTTCATTTGCTTTGGGAGCCTCAGGGGGTAAAAGGGAGGGAAACAAATTAAGTCAAAACTGCAAAGACTTGTTAAAACTACACAAGGTGTGCCTAGCCCTCTTATGGTTATACGAGACCTTGGGATAAAAAAAAAAAAAAAAAATCTGTGGGAATTCCATCCCTGACTTGCTCCATAACAACTCACAGCTGATTAAGTCAACCTTTGAAACATGCAATGAAAACACAGAGAAAACCTAACTTAATATGCAATGGCATAAACCAGTGGTCGTTTCATTTTCTGGAAACCGTGTTGGCACCAGGAAGAGAAGTAGATTAGCAAAAACCTCTAAGAATAACAGGCCTTTCTGTAAATCAGTTAAGTTTACTGATTAATGAAGAGCCAGACTTTGATGTTAAGAACTTGATGCGCAGTGATTCTGAGCATGTCCCTCAATAAAGGCTGCCGCTTAAGAGTTCCAAGGAGGGACTCATAGATGTGCTCAGGGAAAGAAGGAAATAGAAATATTTATGATTTCTGCACCACCCAACATACACGAAAACACACCCTCACCTAATCCCTGGCTATAAAACTTTGTTTATATAGTTGTAAATTGGGAAATCTCAGGCATAAAACTCTATCTCTATTAAAGTTACAATGGGTTAGTGGACTGGTGATTGTGGGAGGCTTGCTGTTTTTTGCTTTTTTTTCTGGTAGCAAATGGTATGAAGTCATAGGGAATCCATATCTGTAAAGCCAAATAATAACTTCTTAGATGTTGGTGGCATCATTAGCAAAGTTGGGATGTCCCTTCAGGACAAACATATAAAAGCTCTCCTGTCGCTTACAATCGTGTCAAGGAGGAACCAAAATGAACTTGCAAAGACATGCACTAGTTCAATTTTGAAAGAAAAAAAAAATCTCTCTTTGAAGGAAATAAAATCAATCCCCAGGTCAAATTAAATTTTGACTACTCTGTGAAGTTTCAATACACAGTTCCAATAACAGTCAGTGCTTAGGACTTAACGTGCAGGCAAATAATGTTTCATTTAAAAGAAATTGAATGAGGATGACTGACAGAGAAAGTTTTGATGCTATTTTGTCATTAGTTAAAGTTAAATCATGCCATTATTGGCTCAGTCATGAGCATCTCAATTCTCAGTCTCCTCGTTTTTCTCCTCCCTTCCCACCCCCCACATGCAATAGGAGCCCTTTGCCTGGCTGGGCTTGTCTCTTCCTATTATTTAAACCTTGTCATGCAAATGCATCATAAGTGTAGCCTGAAGACTTTTGTCTCATGCAAAATTTAGCTTAAATTCTACAGTTATGCAATACCTGTTATGCATAAAACTTCTGTTTGGTTTGCTGACATTCTTCTTTGTCTGCTCTCATGGTGATTCATTATCTTGTGATATAGATTCCCAAGTATCATCTTTGTATTGATTTGTATATCTTTAATAACCACTCCACAGAAGATGGCTCCACTGGTGTCATTGATCGCATCAAAAATTCAAGGCTTACAGAAACACTAGAGGGCTAATTGGTAGCAGAACATTTCAGACTTAATCTTAATGCAGTCTTAATCTTCTGCATTAAACCTACCGAAGGTTTCCTCTTGCAGCAGACAAGGGGAAGTTTAGTGCCTCGGCGAAAAACACCTGGTGAGAGCATTCAAGAACATTGCAGTACATGGACTACAAACCTGAAAATGTCACTAAACAAACTGTCAGAAAATAAGAGCAATCCGTTCAGAGCCTGCACCACTGGAATGCTCCTGGCTTTCCCTTGCTATCGCTTCTTTCTCCACCAAGCCAGGCTTGCTTATGGGTTTTAGAAACAAAGCTGTGAAGGGAAAATCCCCATAATTCTAAAGCATGTGCTACCCTGGAATTTGATAATTTTCCAATGTTGCAATAGGAGGGATTCCTCTGCAGAAACTCAGAATGAACATCCTGTTTGAATAAATGACTTTAAACAACAAGCTTAGGGTTGCTGGTATAGGGCCAGCAAGTCCAGAGACTGTGTACAACCGGGTGTATGCACCCTGTTCATGGGCTATTCAGAACATTAGGTCATTAGAAACCTAACCCGAAGGAAGAAGCAGGTGCTTTATGCAAAGCTGAAGAGTAACCTGATTATAAAGTTGGAACTTGGACTTACAATATTCTTTCCAGTCACTGTTATCAAAGCACAGGTGAGTATAACCTGACACTTGCCCTACTTTCAGAAGTCTATGGAAGGAAGGTGGGAAGGAGACTGGGACATATTTGATCATTAACTGGAAGGCAGGATGTACAAGGATGTGGACTTTGGGATTGGCCAGTAAATATTATATATGAAGCCACTTTAAAGTGCAGCCAGAGCTGCCATGACAGAGGAACTGCCTTGCCTGATGTCTTATGACTAATACAGGGAAAATAACCTTTGGACTGGGACTAAGGCAATCTGTGTCCCAAACATTGTTTGCAAAGGTAACAAAACAGCAAATACTATGACTACTGGACTGATGACTACCGGACTGAAAATTAAAAACACTGTTTAGAACTAACATCACTATGTTGTTTTCTTCACCAATTAAAAAATGCTTTCCATCTACTGAAGTAAATATTCTCCTTTTTCTCATAAGTACCTATTGCCTTTGTCTCCTAATTGAAACATTAGTTGGGCTTCTGCCGGAATTAATGCTTCCCAAGTAGCTATTCTTATTGATCTCAAATAAACACTTCTTTGCCTCTTACTTTGAAATACCTTTTTATTTGTAAGGTAACAGACCAAACCTTAGTTTTTTTCCACCTCCAACTTTGTGTGGTGTAGCACTGGGAAGATTGCTGTCTCTCTGAATAATGGTGACATTTAAAGTTTCCTCCTCATGATAATAAAATGTGCAATGCTGAGTACTGGGCATGTTATTTATGCACCCAAAGGCATGTAACCTATTAAAAGACAATAAAGAAGGAAACCATGTGTGTGTCTTTTTCCCCCCCCTGTAAAAGTTGAGGAAGTATTTTAAGAGGAGGTGGGAAAGGGGATGTAATACAAAAAATATGTATAAATATATATACTTATATAATGTGTAATTTTATGTATATATATCCTGACCACATGGTTCAGTGGATTGAGCATCATCCAATGCATGAAGAAGTTGCTGGTTCGATTACCAGTAAGGGCATATGCCCAGGTTTTGGGCTGGAACCCCAGTAGGGGGCTTGCAGGAGGCAACTGATCAATGTTTCTATCATTTCTCCTACTCCCTCTCTCTTTCTACAAAATCAATAAAAAAAACATTTTTTTAAAAAATAAAAGCTCAACTATTTACATAAAAAGTGTATATTCAAAATTTTAGGTGCAAAATTTAGAGCAAAGAGCTAAGCTTATATGCTAATTCAGCATTGTAAATGTAGCATGAAACACTGAAAGGAATTTGGAATTTAAAGGCATTGGAATTAGGGTGACACTTTAGAAAGACTGGAGAGAGAAGGGATGAATCAGAGATGGAGGCCATAGTGAGACAAAGGTCATGGTGAGCTTTTAATGTTTAGCATTCAGGTACTTGAATTTGGGGAGTCAAGTAAATTTTAAATAACTAGAAATTATAGTTGCAAATTTCAAAGTTTCTCATTCTAAAAATAAAATGTAGCCACCTTATAAACAAAATAATAAATATGGAAAGGTCTACACAATTAATTTAAGTATTAAGTGCACTGTTAAAATGTATTGCTAAGATTTTATTCAAAGTGTTACATTTACAAAATAAGCGTGGATTTCAAATAACTTATTAGGATATGATATTTAAGAAATGTTAAACACCTGTATAGTACAAGTTATTTTTCTATTGAAGTCATTATCCCAGTTTCATAGTTATTTGCTTCACAGAATTTAGTCATGTATCTGGTCTATAAATACCCATTTGTTGATGCAATTCAATTTGGACTTTTATCCTCTTTCCTAAACAGGCTTCAGCTTTCAACTTAGGAGAGCAAAGCAGCTTTCAAATTAGGAGAGCAAAGCAATTTCATTATAGATGTTTTCATTTCAACTCTGTGGAGTCCCACAAAATAGTTCCTGATATTGCAACTTCCTGGCCTTCTCCTTTTGTATTTTATAGTCTTCCTCCTTTGCTTTCTCTCTTTTTCCTTTTTTGATATCTTTGTCTCTTTTTCTAAGTTTTTACTGCTTTTTCTCCACTTCACTTCCCAACCTCTTCTCCCTTCATTCTTTCTTTTTTTCTTTATCATATTATCACCTAAACTGAAACCCAATGCATGTAATTGTAAGTTTGATTCAAATGTTATTTATCCATAGGATATTTTTTAAAATAGCAATCCAAAGAGTCCTTAGGTATGGCACTAAATTAATTTTCTACCTTTTACAATAAATGATTATGACATGAAAGGGAACAAAAATTCTACTAAATGCAGATCCTACAAAATGCAGTAAAAATAATTTTCCAAGTGCTGAAAATTTTTCTTTTTCTTGAACTTTACCTTTGTTATTTTCCAGTATAGCATAAACTATTAAAGTTCTCTGTGTTCCTCAATATAGGAAAAAACACACAAATACTTTTGCTCAATAGTAAGTTATTATAGAATGTAAACATTAATTTTCTATTTTTAAAATGTTAAAATGCTACAAAAAAAATATAGGTCCTGACTCTTAATACACTAGAAAAAAAGTTAGACATTCAATACTAATCAGATTTTTGTTTCTAAAATTTTTCTCTTCTTTTTAAAAATAATACTATCTATTCCTTACCACTGTCATGGAATTAAGTTTTTACTTATTGATACAATATTACTATTAACAATGTTTGATTATTGACCAATGAGCAATGGCATGTGATATACTAAAATTTCATTAACAAATATATGTAATTTTCCTTTTTATTAAATTTTTCTTTAATAAGAGCAAAAACTACAAAAGTGAGACTTAACAGAGTTTACCAGCCAAATGAATTTTTTTTAATATGGGTTTTGTATATAAAGTGGCCAAGAGATAAAATAAGAAAATTTTTATATTTTCAAAGCTTTTCCTTTTCAGGATTTTTTCCTCGGATCACAGCTGTTAAACTCTCCCAATGGAGGCCCCACGCCATTCCACAGAGAGTGCCACCTCTGCAGTCATTACTGATCCCATCCTTGAGAGCAAATCACAAATACCTTCAGTTTGTCACCATAGAATTTATGTAACTTCACATTATAAGTTGAATCCCCAGTGGACAAAACTGGCATCCTAACTTTCAGCCAACTGATAATATTAACTGCCACATATTGAACAACTGCAATGTTTTTACTTGTATTATCTTGAATTCTTACAAAGACCCAATATGAGGTTTTAGTATCTTTATTATATAGATGATATATAATATACTAGAGGCACAATCATGAAATTTGTGCACTGGAAGGGGCATCCTCTTCAATCTGGGACCCCTCGAGGGATGTCCAACTGCCTAAACTAGGTCTAAACCAGCAGTCGGACATCCCTCTCACAATCTGGGACTGCTGGCTCTTAACCCACTTGCCTGCTTGGCTGCCTGATTGCCCCTAATCACTCCCTGCTGGCTTGATTACCCCAAACTGCCCTCCCCTGTCAGTCTGATCTCCCCCAATTGCCCTCCTTTGCAGGCCTGCCCCCCCCCCAACTGCCCTTCCCTGCAGGCCTATCCCCCCACAACTGTCCTCCCCTGCCAGCCATCTTGTGACAATGTGGGGGTGGTCATCTTGTGGTGGCCATCTTGTGATGACATGGGGCAGCCATCTTGTGATGCCAGGGCATGAGGGTCAATTATTATGTAGGATAATATATTATATATATAATATAAATATATCATTATATTTATAGTATCATCTTTATTTTATAGATGGGAAAACTGAGAACCAGATTAAAAAAAAACACACATACACACAAACACCAATGTTGCCCAAATGTACAAAGTCAATAATTGTTCCATATAGACTTTATGTTCTGTTTGGCAAATATCTATGTCCTGCAAGATAGCAGTTTGACAATGGTTAGTAAATGTTTTGTTTCACTTTGTTTTATTTAGTGTAGTAAGAATATTTAACCCAAGATCTAGCCTCTTAATGTATATTTAAGTGTACAATACAGTATGGTTAACTATAGACATTATGTTGCACAGATCTCTATAATTAATTCATCTGGCATAACTAAAGCATCCCCCATGGATTGGATATGCCTCTAGGGGCTTGAAGCATCATCCCTTTTACTTTACAAATGATGAGCAGAACGATCAGAAACAGGACTAGAAAACTTTTATCTCCTGGCTCCTACTAACTTGCCTGTGAAAGCTGCTTCTTTTTTTCTTCTTTTTTTTTAAATATATTTTATTGATTTTTCACAGAAAGGAAGGGAGAGGGATAGAAAGCTAGAAACATCGATGAGAGAGATACATCGACCAGCTGCCTCCTGCACATCCCCCACTGGGGATGTGCCCGCAACCAATGTACATGCCCTTGACCGGAATCGAACCCGGGACCCCCTCAGTCTGCAGACCAACGCTCTATCACTTAGCCAAACCGGTTTCGGCTGAAAGCTGCTTCTAACCAAGCAAAAGACATGTCCAGACATGGGCAATAAGCAACATTTCCTTGCCTGTCTTCCCTGAAAAGTTGCTGGAATTCTTGCCTCCTCAGAGCCATCTATCTAGCATAATTCAGTCAGGTGTATGTTTTATATCCAGTATGAGAAACAGCAGTACTTATGCAGATGCAGGCAGCATCTGGTCAGAATTTAGCTGAGTGAATACTTGCCCCTGGAAATCCAATACCAGCACAGGCAGACCCTCCTGCTTGCCCAGAGCAGCATCCACCTAAGGGGCTGGGAGACCTGCCGGATCCAACACAATCCAGATGTCCCCTCCATCTCCTCCTCTTTCACCTACAACCATCTATTGTTTGCTTTGTCCTTTGGCAACATTTATAAGTTTTTAAAGAAGTAAAGGAGCTAGAAGATAGAACTAATATGCTTTTAAAATAGAACAAACACATCACCTGTTGAGTAGTTAAAGCTTTTTTTTTTAATCATTTGTTTTAGTCTTTCAAAAGGTCTTATTTTCATTATCTTAAAAAAAAACAAAACTATATGGTGTTTTTGTAATTTCTTTGGTTGAAAATTTAGAAAAGTGTCTTGTATGGCTTAACTTTCATATTGGTGAAGGCAATTTGAGGGGAAGCACCATCTCACACATCACAGTGTGAATAATGTCCCAGGCACAGCACAGATTCCAACCTTTACATAATGCTGTAAAATTTAGCATGTTTTACACTGTAATCACGTGGGTTGCCTTGAGTAACTCCCCAGTATCTTGTTTTATCTTTTCAAAACACCTTTTTTTTCCTTAGGCATGTCATGTAACCTCTCTGTACTTTAATATATATACATACATACTTCAGAGAGATAAAAAGATAAAATGTTGTAAATGTGTTGAGAGCTTCTGATGATTCTGCAGCAGTAATCAGTCATTCAAAGTCTCCCATATAAAGATCACTTTATAAAATAGAAACAGGTTTGGGGGAAGGACCTGGACAAGAATGAAGGACTAAAATAAACTTAAAACTAGTCAATAAACATGAATTTTTCAAAGCAGAAATAAATAGCTGGTAGCCCAACAAAAACAAAGAAAAGAAAAGAAGGAAGAAGGACTCAAATAAGGAAGAAAGTAAGGAAAAGAAAGGAAAGGGAAAGTTAGCTTTATTAGTTCTGATTGTCATTCACAGTATGTGGACAAAAATGCCCACTTAGATGCAAACTTAAAGAGAGATGGTAGCTTCTGGTGATTAACTTTTTTTCCTCCAAGATCCACAAACTTGGCATGTGACTTAAAGTTACCAGGTAGAATAGTCTGTTTAATTCTTGCTCAGTGATTCTGATCCCAGGGACAGACATTGTTCATATTAGCAACTTGCTCCTGTACTATTAACTCTTTAAATATTTGGCCTTTATGACTTTCTGGTTGGTGAAGATCTAAGAAAGCTATCCAAATTCTGAAAAAAACAAGCTGTTGTATTTCTTTTGTAAAAAATCATTTATGGATATGTATGTGTGGGTCTGTGAGGGTGGTAAAGAAAATTAACATAAAAAGATAAAACAAGTTATATAAACTTTGTATAAAAAATATAAATAATCAGCCGAAACCGGTTTGGCTCAGTGGTAGAGTGTCGGTCTGCGGACTGAAAGGTCCCGGGTTCGATTCCGGTCAGGGGCATGTACGTTGGTTGTGGGCACATCCCCGGTGGGGGGTGTGCAAGAGGCAGCTGGTCGATGTTTCTCTCTCATCGACGTTTCTAGCTCTCTATCTCTCTCCTTTCCTCTCTGTAAAAAATCAATAAAAATATGTTTAAAAAAATTAAAAATATATATATAAATAAATATATAAATAATCATTGTCTTCAAACGTGTTGGCAACCGCAGCATGTGCCTTGCCCAGGAATCGAAACTGAAACCTTGTGTTGTTCAAAATGACACTCTGACCAACTGATGGGCATGGAATTAATTCTAAAGCCCCCCTCTATTAGCTGCATTCTTGGTCTCTCTGAAGCTCAATGTCCTCCTCAGTAAAATGGGTAGAATAATCTTTGTGAAGTTTAAATCAAGCAGAAGAAAGTAGACAAAACAATTGGTTTGGTTCAGCTTATGTCCTTTCTTCCCACTAAAATTTTTTTCTTCAAAATATTACTACTGTGTTTTTTTTAAAAAAATGAGGATTCCCCAAACTAAGAACTTTTGTTACAAAGCTGTTCTAAAAACAGCCTGGAAACCCAGGCCTGCAGCTGTTGTCTGATTTCCAAATGAGGCAAGGTGCCTCTTTGGCCCTCTTCCCATCTTCCTGAACTCTAAAGGTGTTGGGAGCAATTGAGTCTTATTTTTATTTGTCTTGGATTCTCTTTTTGTGAGACAGTTACGTAAATTACTCAGTAAAACATATAGTCAGCAAATGAACCAGAAATGCAAGAATCTCCTGCCCACTGAGCCCTGAATGACTTCCTTCATGAGGTGCTGCTGGGGCTGTATCAGGAGATTGATGTGTGTGGAAATGATTCCGGCTCCTTGCAGGAAAGCATCCTTAGTGTCATTATTTATTCTCAGTAAGAATGAAAATAACATCACTGCTCTCATTAAAGAAAATAGTATTGAAGCCAGCTTTAAACCTGTTTCTCAGATTTGACCTGATAACATAGAAAGCGGGAAAAGTTTATTTTCTTTCTATCTTTTTTTCCCCCCTCTCTCTCTCAATGCAATCAAACAAGATAAACCCTATAAGTGCACCTATATCTCAAGGAAGAGAATCTCTCTCACTCACAATTATATTAGTAGGATGTTCCCACAGGAAATCTTTTTTTTTTTTTAATTCTCACTTGAGGATATGTTTTTATCAATTTTTAGAGGGGGTGGGGGAGAGAGAGAGAGAGAGAGAGAGGGAGAGAGACAGAGAGAGAGAGAGAGAGAGGGAGAGAGAGAATCTGTTGCCTCTCGCACTCCCAACTGGGGATGAACCCATAACCCAGGCATGTGCCCTGACTGGGACTTGAACCTAAACCTTGTGGTGTATGGGATGACACTCCAACCAACTGAGCCACCTGGCCAGGGCCCAATCAGGAAATCTTGAAATGATCGATAATTAAAGTATTAGCATCTCAGGTGGAAGCTCCCATCAAGAGAAAATTTACAACAGTCGCAGTACCCCTTCTCTTTTTTCCCCCCTGCAAACATGTAACATAAACCTCAAAGAATTCTCCTAGCTAGCTTTATTTTTCTCTACCCAATGCCTTCGCCTGGTCTCCCTACTTACCCTCGTCCCACAGCCACAGTTTGTACCCACACTCCATCCTCCCCTGCCCCCACCCCCAATCTTAGTGGTGTGAACCTGGAGCAGCATCTGAGAATCTGGGCAGCCTATCCATTTGCTGAGGTTCATTGTAGCTAATCCAGACATCCCACACAGCAGGGGGGAAAGTGCTGTATCTGGTGAAACAAGAGCATGAATAATTAAAACTCTGTTATTAATGAACTTCCAGTCATTATGTAAATGAAACTGATTTCAAGACTAATTTGTCAGCCTGAATTCTTTTTCTGTTCTCCCTTTGTCTAGGACAAAAACTCATCATAATGGACTTGATAATAAAACACTGGTAGACATGCTGTGTGCAGTGCCCATCCGAGTTAGAGCTTTTAGCGTGTTTAATTGATACAGTTACTCCAGAACAAGTCTATAAGGCATTCTGTATGGCTCTACGTTTTAAAAGCCTCTCTTTCCCCCTTTGACAGGGCTGTCTATTCTCTGCACATGCCTCATTATCATTTACCTTTACATGAGGGGTGGCATATAATTACTGCCTAGTAAATAGTTTCTTTTGCAATATCCATGATGTTCAAAGACAGCAGAGTTCAAAAAGGTCCAGGGGAAGGGAAATCTCTGGTCTCCCGAGAATGACAAATAGCCACCAGGGAGAGAAAAGGAAAGAAAAGAAAAGGGAATACTTGACAAAGCACAAGACCCCTAAGTTCCAGTCGCCCACTGTTCCACCATCAAGTGTCACTCATGCTATGGGTGGCATTGTCCCAGTGATACCCTGATGTCTGTGGTCACATATGTCAGCCCCATTGTTTAGGTCCACTGTATTGTTTTGTGAAATCATTTACTATTAAGGTGACAGCTTCAAATACTACAATCTGATTTCCTAGAGTTACAAATATCTTACACAAGAGAAAAGCAATCATACCTTCAACAGAAAGCTATTCAGCCCTTGTCAGTTAGTTGAGAATGTACTGAGGTGGGATCTTTATATTTGAATTTTGAAAATACTTCTGTATTCTTTTTAGGGAAATGTACAAATTAGATATCAGAAAACGTAATTAGTGTTTTGGATATTTGACACATGGTTTTATTTCTGTAAAGCAATGTATAAATAAGGTATACATTTACTCCTATGTTGAGGATCTGTTACACTTAAGTAATTTATTTTATCTTTCTTTAAAAAGAGGGGAAAAGTTATTTCAGAAAAATCCTAAAGCTTTTAAGCAGCAGATGCTAATAACATGATTTTTGTTAATCAAATAAAGTTTTTCATGAATGAAGTTTTACCTCACAGTAATATTGAGGACTAAATAACATATCTAGGTCCCCCAGATATGGGTGCACTAGCTTCTGGGAAGTTTTAGATCCCTGTATTGGCATCTGTGGTTCCTGAGTGACATTGGGATTAGAGAAGTGGTATAGACATTATTTAGTTCTGCTATCTTTTGTTATTTAGTAACATTTCTTTGTTAATAGTACCAAAGAATAGTTTCCTAATCACGGGACATCTCAGCATTTGCCAGAATCATATAACCATTCCTTCAGGGATCAGTCATTGGAGACTTGGAAAAAAACATGTTTTGTCACCTAAAATCTGTCAGGTACTGGGATAAGCAATGGAAACAAAAATTTGGAAAGGGAACAACCATTTTCAAAAGGGGAGAGAGAGGTCAATTAACTAATATTTATAACTAGAGGCCTGGTGCACAAAATTCTGCTCAGATAGGGTCCCTAGGCCTGGCCAGCGATTAGGGCTGATATGTGGGGTGACCAGCACACTAATGGGGGGAAGATGCTGGCACCTGCCTAGTCTGGCCAGTGGCCTGTAGGCTGGGGGTACCTCCTACACTGAGCGTCTGCCCCGTGATGATTAGTGCATGTCATAGCGACCTGTTGTTCCACCAGTGGTTCCCCCATTAGGTCAATTTGCATATTAGGCTTTCATTATACAGGATTTGATGTGAAAAGGTATTACTGATGCTGCCAGATTTATGATGAGGTTATATCCAGAAAATCCCATTGTAAGTTGTAAGTATTATTAAGTAAAAATACATTTAATATACCTAACCTATCATAGCTTAGCCTAGCCTACTTAAATGTGCTCACAACATGATATTCAGAAAATGCTTGCAGTACAGTACACTGTAGAGTATTGATTGTCTACCCTAGTGGTTGTGTGGCCCTCTATCACTTGCCAGAATCATGAGAGAGTATTGTACTTATCATTAGCCAGAGGGGGGAAAAAACAAATTCAAAATTTGGAGTACTGTTCCTACCAAAATTTCTTAAGTCAAACCATTATAAGTCACGGACCATCTGAATATATTGTATACAAAAATGTGTGAAGTGTCAGAGAGGCATTCCAAAAGTAATTTGCAGGAAGCCAGAAGCACAATGCTTCAGAGAATGCCGTCCCTTTTACTTTGTTTTATAGCACAACTATTTTCTAGCCCAAGCCACTCTCGGTGTTTTGAAGCCTACGTGTCTGGTTATAATTTCATTCTTTTTGTCCTGGATGCAATATGTAACACTCCATGCTTGGATTTCCCAGACAGGTAAAGGCATACAGTTATTCCAAAATATGGCTGATTTTCACAATGTCAAAGTATGGATTGGAGATGTAGGTTAAATAAATGCAGTCCCCTACAACTTCACAGGAACTGAATGGGACCCACAGCATCACAGCAGGACAGCACAATTTGTTGTCTAAAGGTGCCCAGCTGGACCCTTTTTAAGGGACTGTTCACCCATACTTGTCAGGTTTGGCTTGAAGAATTTTCATCCTCATGGTGCTTATGCAATACCTTGCTAAAACCACTGCTCATACTCAACATTTTTAAAATATTTTTATTAATGTTAGAAAGGAATGAAGGAGAGGGAGATAGAAACATCAATGATGAAAGAGAATCATTGATCAGCTGCCTCTTGCATGCTTCATACTGGGGATCTTGGAGATCATGCCTGCAACCTGGGCATGTGCCCTGACCAGGAATCAAATAGACCTGCTGGTTCATAGGCTGACATTCAATCACTGAGCCTTGCCAGCTGGGTCACACTCAAATTTTGATAAGCCCTGGGGAATTTCTCTAAACCTAACAATGTCAAAAGACTAAAGCGACCCCGTGATAAACATAGCACTAGTACACAATTATAGGTACACACACACACACACACATACACACCCCCCATATCTTCCTACTTTCCATTGATAATGTGGCTGATGGGGCCAGCTTGCAACTCTGTTCATTCTAATTCCTAGCCAACTGCAGAAGTCATAAAAATACATAATCTGAAATTAAAGTCAATTAAGCTATGTTGCTTCTTTGTAAAGTTAAAAGGAAAACACACATAAGTAATAGAAATCAATTATTGTATATTCCCAGTCCTGTCCTTATAAGCCAGAGAGGACCTCAATCATTCTAGAGAATTCTGCAAGGTAATTACTGTTTATTCTTTAAGATTATCACGGTTGGTCTTCACACCAGCCCCCTGCAGTTGCCGCATCGCAGAGCAAATGAGCTGCCCTTAAAAAGAAGCGGAAGAAAAAGACTGGAAATAAATTGGTGTTCTGCTTAATGTGGACAATAAGACCGCTGAACTTCATCCCTTTGTGTGACCTGAGGTTACAGTACTTTATGGCCCATGCTGTATACACACATCATAACTGCTCTTCAGTAATAAATGCAGCCATGGCTTTGAGAGAGGGCACTGCTGTGTAGGTAGAATAAATGAGAACTATTTTTCCTGTGGATGTTTAGTCATGTAAAAGAATGTAGTCCAAAAATAATAAGCAGCCGAGAAAGAGCATGGGCCAATTAAGAATTTAAAACAAGCGGCATCCAACTAAATCTCTTGCCCTTCCTTAAAACGAAGAGGGGGGAAATTAAGAGTGAAAATAAATGCTGCTGCTATTATCGAGAACCAAAAGCAAGAGATTTCACAGCACTTCAGTCAGAGCTGGGCTAATGAATATAAGTTACCTTAGCCGGTTTTCGCTGACTTTGAAATTAAAGTTCCAAACCCTTACATGCAGGGAGAGCTGGACTTGGGCAAAATGGACTTAATAAACTCCATTGTGTGGTGAGATCCCTAGTGAGATTTCCTGCCCATCCATGACCAATCGGTATTATTTTTTCAGTGACTGGTACTTTGTGAGCGAGATGGGAGTTTCTGGGAGTGATTAGCACTTTTCACCATTGATTGACAGGTTCAAACAGAAATGAGACAATGGGAGGAGTCATTGGAATTCAAATGCAATAGTATAGTAGTGTTTGCAGGCTTTGCAACTGATTTTAATAGAAGGGAAATATATGTGTAAGAAAAACAATTTAATGTTTAAATG
Organism: Pipistrellus kuhlii; assembly: GCF_014108245.1. Taxonomy (NCBI): domain Eukaryota; kingdom Metazoa; phylum Chordata; class Mammalia; order Chiroptera; family Vespertilionidae; genus Pipistrellus; species Pipistrellus kuhlii. Next base: position 139,234,456 of record NW_023425515.1, on the reverse strand, counting down.
TTAACTTGTGAAGTCTAAATGAATCTTTTTATTTCAAAATGTATATAATAGAAAGTAATAAAAAATGAGAAGATGAGACAGCAATATTTGGGGCATTTTTTCTAGAAATTTTCCATGTCGGCTGTGGATATTTAAGACATGAAGATTTAAGATCTTAGAGAAATCCTCAATAGTAAAGGTTTAGATTTGGTTTTTCTCATAGATTTTTGGTTTTCTCCTAGATAAAAAACTTGTAGGGGAAAAAAAAGTATTGTTTTTCCAAGAAAAGAAATATGATGAGGCTCTCCATTATATCCAGGGAACATTCCTTAGGGAAATAATTATGGTGAATGATACTAGCATTGACCAGAAATTGATAATTGGCCACAAATAATTAGAGAGTCTATCTTTACTGGTGTAAGTTATGCTAATAGCTCAGCCTTGTCCCTAGGTGCTGATGTTGGTTTCTTATAAGTAATTTTGTTTTAAATTCACATTATAAATTTAGCATCCTGTATTTGCAAATTTAATTTCATTTGGCATCAAAGCAAAGGCAAATAATATAGAATTAAGCAAACTTAATCAAAGGGGGGAAAAATAAGATGCATGCCATCTGTTTTTAGGATGTTTTAGTAAGAATTGACCTCTTCTGGGAAAAGAAGTTTTCTGTGACAACCAAGCACACAAACTGTGGTTGTTTTTGTTTTTATTTTATTTTTTTAAACAATATTAAAGTAGAGCAAAATCTGTGGTTGGAAGTCACCTCACAAATTTGAATGGAAACATTCCCAGCACCTCGGAAGTTGTTAATATGTAAGGGACGATAGAATAAATCCGATACCCTGTGTGTGAGATGATCACTGCATCAGATGTTTATGCGTATCCTGTGTGTAGCTCAGCGTTCAAGCTGAATTTTTTTTTGAATATGTTGTGACTAATTTATGCGAAATTTTCATCAACCTAGCATTTTTCATTTTCCAATTGACATACAGTGTTCTGTAATTTGTGTGCTCTGTATGTTTAATGCACTGAGATAGCAAGAGAAAATTCAGGGCATCACAATAACAAAGATAAACTCTCAGGGAGCCTCCGTGGAAGTCAGAGGTCAAGAAAACAAGCCCAGCCCAGTGAGTGGTGGCGCTGGGGTGTGTGTGGCTCATTAACATCCCACACTTCCATATCAAGAGATGATTTCTGTCTTTTTTTTTTTTTTATCAACCCACCCACCACCTGCCCTTCTGTTTTCCTCCAACATTTCTAGGCGTGCTCAGTGAGTGGTTCTCACACTTTACAAACTGGAATCACTTGGGCATCAAGAGATTTTTTCCCCAGCTTCCAGGAAGATTCTGATGTGCAGCAAAATTTGGGAAACAAGGCTGTATATGCTTTCTGCCTTGGTTTTCTCTAATTTGGCCTGAAAAGACAGCACTGTTCTCTCCTATTCATCGTTAAAAAAAAAAAAATGCTTCTCCATTTGCAGTGAATTCAGACACACAGCTCCTTGATCCGCTGTCTTTTCTGAGAAGGATCACATCACCAAACTCGGTGCTTCTCTGCCAAACTCGCTTACAGCCTCTCATCCCCTCTCAACTTCTTTCTTATCTTCCTCTTTATACTCCCTCGTCTCCGAAATTACTACAGATCAACTGTTATCCCTCAGAATTTTCAGCTCTTATTCAAGTTCCTATCTTTAGCTATCGTTGGTATCTGCCTGCCAGTTTAAGCATGAAAAAGGTTCCTTTTTTAAAACGTTACCCATCTCTTTCTCTTTATACAAAACCTGCAGGTAGAATCTATTCTTTTCTTCAATCTTCATCCAAGAGCTAAGTTAAGACCCTTAGTGATTTTTTTTATCTCATTATAGTGTAGCTCTGTATTTCAGACTCCAGTTTGCTACTCTTCTTTTCCCAATAGACTCATGGCTTTCCTGGGCAAGATGCTACTGTCAGGCTTCTTGTCATTTCCCCTGTTTGTTATGAACACCTCATCCTCATCGGTGTACCTTTAAACACATCCTATCCAATTCATCTCCCTATTCTCTTCTCCCAGAGGCTCCCCAATCTTAAGCTAAATTTGGGATTATAGGTCTGAGAATTGATAGCAACTCTTAATAAATACTTATGAACCTAGGAGGGCTCTTCCACAGCATAGATGACCAAGAACCTGTTTAGGTTTCCTGGAACGACTATAGGCCTTGGAAATGCCCTTATTCCTTACCCATGCTCTTCCTTTCCCCAGGTCACTTAACCCAGACTCCTGCAGTGAACACGGAGCCAGGATCATTCTAAGATCTGGGAGGGAAGACACAGAACCGATAGTTATACACATCTGGCTATGTTCTATTCTGAATCAGATTATGCAAATTGTACACTTATTGGAAAAATTATTTGTAAAAATGGATGCCCTTTTGCCTTTCATCTCAGGGGCCTGATTCCCCATAAGCTGATCTTTGTAAAAATCCATTATCATCATCCCTGATACTGTCCCCCACTTCTCCCACCCACCATTTCCCTTCTAGTCAGGTTCTACACCCAACAGCTTCCTGCCTTGTCTCTTTCCTTTCTTGTCTCCATTGACCTCTTTTAAGTACAGTATTTTCATTTGCCAAGTCATCATCTTGAATTTTTTCAACTTGCTGTTGTAAATTTATTTAGTACAATGACACTTTTCTCTGATAGCTTTTCAAATAAGTCTTCTTTCAAAGGAAACAAACAACATATTTTAAAGTCAAACAAATATACATCAGTGAGAGAACCCTATCTTCTTTCTGGGTGTATTTAATTTCTAAACTATTTAATACATATGTGTTAACATGATTATGTACACCAAGTCCTGGATGTAGAAACAAGCTCAAAATAACACACAAGAAGCATAACTGCTCCATGAAGTAAAAGCAAGATTCAGTTGTGGCAGAGTGAGCTAACAATGTCACAATGTGAGTTTTTAAAAAGAGAATTAAAGGACTGATATGATTATTTAATTTGTTACTTTTAACTGAAGTCCTAAACATCTAGAATTACTTATACATTTATAAGGAGAAGAGTGACTTTTTTCTGAGTTTGGACTTAGAAATTGGACAGCTTTGTTTCATATCCTGACTGCTGTTTTGCTAGTTGTACAACCCCCAGCAAATAATTTAACCTTCATGGTTTCCTCATTGGTAACATACAGGTATAAACAATATTTTATTTCAAGGATATTTTCAAGGTCCAAATGAGATAAAATCTGTAGCAGATTGAAGGGCTGGGACATAGAAGGAACTCTATAAATGGTAGATAACACTATTGTTATTGACATGCCTTGGTGAATCTATTACCAAATAGCTAGGTATTTTCCCTATATTTCTTGGACAGCTCTGATATGATTCTTTATTTTTAGACCACCCAAACCCATTCCTGGTATTAAACATATCAATTCAAAAAGATTTTATACTTTCTTATCAATATATTAGCATTATTCAGTATTATGTATATTTTGCCTATTTTTCACTCAAGAGAACTTGAAATGAAAAACATATTAGGATACTCCATGGCTTTCAATGTGGTATATCTGTTATCAGCCTCTATAGCCACTAGATGTCAATACAATGTTTATCTAAAAGATTTAATAAAGAGTCATTAGCATCCTATTTAATGATTAAATAATGTATTCCCCTTGCAAGGCATTTGAAGAGTGAATGATTTCAAAGCATTTTAGAGTAATATTTATGGAATTCACACCACTAATAACTGAAATGCTTCATTTCATTCAGGTGTAAACAACTGTTGGATAGAAACCAGAGTTTTAAGCCTGAATTAAATTAAAATTGTTTAGAAAAATGTATATGGATAGAATAGAATTTCCCTAGTTGGATTCTTTTGCAGGTAGTTTACTAGTACTTGTGGAAACATGAAATAATTAAAACTGGATAAGACCTATTCTGTTTTATTTTAAAAATACCATCTTACCTTTTCATATTTATAATAGTAATTCTGAGAGAAGAAATAATCTGAAGTATTTCTAGAATTATTTCCTTCAGGATATTGGCAATTTTATTAGTGATTTGGCTAATGATAATTTAAATTTCTGTCAAAATGCAGTTTAAAGAGATTTGAGTATTTACTCTTCAATCCTTAACGCTGAAATTATAGTTATAACCTTTCCCTGAACATATGAAATAACTATTATTTTTGAAGCCCCATACTAATATAGAGAAATGTAATTTAAATCACCTTTCCTTTTACATTAGGTTATCATAAAATAGAGAGAAAAGGACCTTAGAACAAACAAATAAAATCCAAAAAAAAAAACCAAAAAACACACAACAAACAAACAACACAAAAACTAAGAAAAGGACCATATCTATCTTTATCTGAGGAGGTTATTGGATGTATTTTCTCCAATAGCAACTTTACATGTTTTCCCCTCTGAATATGTCATGTAGCCTATCTGCTAATTTCAGAAAGAAAAATAAATGAACAAGGGAACTTGGAAAATCCACTAACCTAAAGGAAATCTTTAGTCTAAATATTGCTTGTTATATGCCCTAGTATAGTAGTATCCTGTATACTACTAGCTCTCAACCCTAAACTAATGACACTGTAATTAAATTTTATGACAAGGAATTAAATTTTAGTACTATAGTAAAAGTTTATTTTAGTCTTTGCTCACCTTTCTGCATCCACACTGTAAGTTGCCAATGTTTCACATAAGATTATAATTTAACATACTAAATATTTTAGGAAGAAAGGGAGTAAAAGTCGGGAAAGGAGGAAGAAGAAACTAAGGGCAAGAGGATCTACTTGAGAACCTCATCATGAATCTTTCAACCATTTTATGGAAATTCTCTTCACTAGTAGGACTCCTACATATGTTATGTGAGCAGGATTGATCAATATAAGCAAATGGGACATGAAGAGTGAGGAGGAGGAGATGACAATGGCGGGAGATGAGTGGGATTAACAGAGGAGATAATATGATAACCAAGAAAGATTTGTGCAGGTTTAGAATGTTGAATTGACTTTCCAAGAGTTTCAGTTGAGGTTCTAATGACAAGAATAAAAAGAAATTGTTACCCCATTTTAAAGGGGTTCTAGTCCTAAGCAGTCTAACACAGTAGGTCCTGAATACGTCAGCCGATAGGGCCACTGGATTGTGGCTAGTTGCGCTGAGATGTGCTATGTTAAATAATAAGCACCAGGTTCAAAGACATGGTGTGGAAAAAAAATATGAAAGACTCTTATATCGATTCTGTATTAAAATAATACATTTTGGGTTAATTTGAATAAATAAAATGATTATTGAAATGAATTTTACGTTTTCTTTTGACTTTTTGAAATGTGGCTACCAGAAAACTATAAATTACATATGTGGCTTGCATTTTATTTTTGTAAGACAGGAGTTATAGGCTAGAAGTTATCAGCCTTGATAACAGATAACAAAAATGGTGCCAGGACTCTTATGCGATCACCCATTCCCAGGTTGATGTTGTCAAACTAATTAGAGAACAGAATGCTTCTGAAGGAGAAATACAGAGCCCTCAAGAGTAGTACCGTGACATTTTCCTCCTATTGGGCAAGGGATGTGCTTCCTGCCCACTTCAAGCCCAGTAAAGAGGAACTTCAAAAGAGAACCATTTTTTCAGATGGAAACATAGATCCAAAGGGAAGCCTGACTCTTCATGCTACATAGGGTTGCTGAAACTCTTAGGTGACCCCATCCCCTGTTATATGGAAGTGGCGGTGCTAAGAGAGCTCTTAGGGAAATTGACCTGGGCCTCTTGCAATTGTAGGGAGCCAGAAACAGGAGTTAGTGAAGGGGTGAGAAGGAAGAGCCAGGAGTTAGAAGAGACCACTTTCCCTCTCCCTTTTAGAGGTTCCTAATGTGGGCAGGCTGCAGAAAGAAAGAGAAAGAAGCTTCAAATTTGATATGAAATGAGCATTTTCCTTTGAACTTTTTAATAACTGGAAGTGACACTTCTAGTAGACGAAAAAGACCAGAACACCTATGGAAAATGCCTGAATTCAGGGGTAGGAAAAGGTCTGTTATATTTATTGTATGTCTCCAGGAAGATGGGGTTGTTTTATCTGTGTTGTTTTTGTTTGTTTTCACTTACATACTCTAATGGGCCTAAAATAGTACTTGGCACATAGAAGGTATGCAATAACTATCGATTGAATAGATGAGTAAATAAGTCTGATATAATATGACTGAAGGCAGTAATTGGAGGAAAAATGCTTCCTTTTGTACTTCTGGAGTCTAGCACGTTCAATAAACTCAACACGTGTTAGGAAAAGCTATGCCTATGTCATTTAATGAGCACAAAGTGGCGAGTAGACAAAAGGAGGGATTTCTGGTCAGTTCAGCAAGTGCAGTCCATTTTAGAAATTATAGAGTATAGTTAAATCACTGCGTGGTGCTATACTATCAAGGATTCTTTTAAATTTTCCTTGACAATAGTCTCATATTTCAGCTTGTGGTGCTTAAAATATTTCCATTGTTTCAGAGTTATTGAACCTCTTTCAGTCAGTACAATTCTTAGTGAAATTTCTCCCATGAGTCATGGCCAATTACCTTTGTTTTTTCAATTACTAGTCATTTTGTTTGAGATTGGGTTTTGAGTATGATGAATACTTTGATCATTATTTTATGTAGATTCAAGTAACAGTAAAAAAGGTTGTAAATTTGCAAAGGTATATGCTGCCACCTGTACAGAGTTTAACCTTTTCTAACAAAATACCTTGTTGGCTGCTATGTGATGGGTGTACTGAGGATTTAGGGCCTAAAAGCATTCAGTCTGCATTAAGTCTATAAGCTTCTAAGGCTTTAGTGTTTTGGTCTCTTAGTTTTTAAGAACTCACTGACATCAGTTTTGTACTTCAAAGTCAATAAGAACATAATCCTACCTAATAAAAGAGTAATATGTAATTTAACCATCACTCCCCTACACCCACAAGCCATGCCCACTAGCCAATTAGAGCAAGTATGCAAATTAACCCCAACCAAGATGGCTGCAGCCACAGAGAGCAGGAGAGAGGCTTGGGTTTCCCTGGCAATAAAGGAAGCCAAGCTTTCCACCTGCCCTGGCCAGCCTAGGCCTCCACTCAAGGCTACAAAGTTTAAATTGTAGAAGGTAAATAAATTTCAGATAACTGGGCCTCCACTTGGGTTGCCAGCTAGCCTGCAAATCACCATAGCCCCCTCGCCTAGGCTGCCCCACATCCCACGGGAACCACCACCCTGATCTGGGACACCCTTCAGGGCAAACTAGCCGGCCCCCACCCATGCACCAAGCCTCTATCCTATCTAATAAAAGAGTAATATGCAGATTGACAATCATTCCAACACACAAGATCAAGATAGCAGCCCCCATGTGGTTAAAGGTCCTGCCCCATGTGGACACAAGATGGCCACCACAAGATGGCTAGAAGGGGGGGCAGTTGGGAGGCACCAGGCCTGCAAGGGTGGGCAGTTGGAGGCAATCAACCTTGCAGGGGAGGGCAATTAGGGGTGACCAGGTCGGTAGAGGAGGAAAGTTGGAAGCAAACATGCTGTCAGGGGAGCAGTTAGACATCAATCAGGCTGGCATGGGAATGGTTGGCAGTGATCAGGCTGGCAGGTAGAAGCAGTTGGGGGCAATCAGGAAGGCAGGCAGGCCAGCAGTTGGGCTTGGATCTAAAAAGGCAGTTGAACATATCTTGAGGGATCCCAGATTGGAGGGTGCAGGCTGGGCTGAGGGACATCCCATCCCTTCCCTGTGCATGAATTTTGTGCACCAGGCTTCTAGTAAAATATTAAACTTCCAGTTTAAGAAAGTTTGTGCCTGGATATTTTTGAACAATATACTCATGTGCATAAAAATATACTCATGTCATATTCATGATCACTGTATTTCAAAGTGTAAGATGATGATTATTTTATCCGAGTATGTAACTTAGCTAAAAAGATATGAACACAATCAGCTCATCCCTCAAGAACAGGTTAACATTAAACAGTTTCTGTTACTTTGGTCCATGTACCAACATTGAACCCTACCTCTTTCTTCATCTCCTGATACATTTGTTCAAAGGTAGCAGCTAGTCTTTAAGCTATCTAGATGAGATTTTTACCAAAAGATGTTAAAGCATGTATGCATATTTTAGAATATGTTATAAAAGAGAATTGGGAATCCTTATTTTTATATTTCTTAAAATATAAATGGGGTAACTTTAAGATAATTTCTATTATTTTGTGGGCAGTGGAAAAAAGATATTACCACAATAATTTTGAAAATTATTTTATATTTCTTAAGGAAAAACAAACAATGAACTCAAAGGAGTATTCTATGATAGGAGATGGACAGTGAAGTGAAAACAAATATAACAATAACAACAACAAAAAGTAATAAGAAATGCAAAAGGGATAAAGATCAGGACACATAAATCAAATAGAAAAGAAACAGTGCAGAGATATGAAATTGTTGCCAATTCAAGTGTCAACTTGGGTTAATGGATACTTCCCTGGAGTAGGTTATTTCAAAAAATTTAAGGCTATTACTATCTGTGTAGAAAAGAGTGTCATAATCACAGTGCAGGAAGGGGGAGGAGGGTCTGGAAAGCCAATTATTTCCATTTCTATTCTAGGGGGTAAATTTCTCTGCCACAACAAGAAAGCCAGAGAATGTTCAAAGGAGCCAGAGTCACCATCGTTGTCAAAAAATCTTAGCTATGTCAACACTGAGGGCTAGTTCTGAAACGTTTTTCACTGGGAAGAAAACTCTTCACACTAGACATTTAAATTTAAAATAATTCATTGCTTGAAAAAATAAAACAAAACATAAACCAGAAAGAGAGGGGAAATGGAGAAAATAAGATTGACTATTTCAGACTAGCTCACATCCTTGAGGTCTCCATTATTATACCTTAAATTACTGAGAGAACTTGAATGCATGATTGATGGGCCACTCCAAGTAAAATTACAGGAATTATGAAGGGCGTGAAAAAAGTGCTAGAAATCTAAGTTTGAGGCAGCTATTCTTCCAGTGCTCAAAAAGAAGAGAGGAAAAAATGGATTGTATTTGTCATGGAAACAATGACCTTCCTCCATTTCAAAGTGAAAACCTTCCACCTATGCTCCCTCTCCTCATGACATTTCATCCTGCTGTAATCTTAAATTTCTACCCAAAAAAGTGCTAAATGTCCCACTGGCAGTACCTCAGTAAGCATATTTACTACACCTTCTTTCAGATATCACTGTGTTATTTGAAACATATGAGGACCTGTATTCTTTCTGTGGTTGTCCTATCTCTTTCGCAAGCACCTCCTCTGGCCACTCCTATTCTGAATAAAAGTACCCCCCAGCTTTCTCGTTCCAAGTGTCTGCCCTGGAAATGTCAGTGACAACCACAGATTAACAGTTTATTTTTATATCACGGAGGCCTGAGCCTATCTGTCTAATATAGGCTTCCTAAATGTTGGCCTTGTGTTCCAGCTGCCTGGTAGAAATATTCATGGTTGTCTTACACACTCACCAGTTCAACTTGCCCGAAATAAAATGTATTTTTTTCTGTTCACAAGCACGCTTTTCCTTCTGTTCTCCAGATTGCTGGACCATTGCTGGTGATTTATTGTTGAACCAATACTCTTTACCCACCATGCACTTTGCCATGGTTTACAGGTGTCATATATAATGTGTATAACTACATTCTTTGGTGGATTATGTTGCCATTTTACAGATGAGGAAATGGAGCCACTAAATGAGTTTAGTAACTTGCCCAGAACACTAGGATAATAATTTGTGGAGCTGGGATTCCTATGACTTCGGGCTATCCTGACAGAGAATAGCATGTTCATATCATCCTAAGGAAACATGTCTAGGGCAAGTGGGTTTATCTGTTTCTATAGAGGGCAGAACTAGAACAGTCAATGGAAATTATGTGAATAGAGATTTCAGTCAATTTGTCAAGGAACTTCTTAAAATGTAGTATTATAGAGCAAAGAAACAAGTTTCCTGGAAAAGTAATGGCAGACCAAAGACTGTTACAGAAAAATCTTTTGGATGGAGAAGAAATTTAGACTACATAGACTCCTAACTTTCACAACAGAATATTTGCTGGCACCTCCTCATTTAGATAATCAATTCAGTATCTGCTTACTAATCATGTAAAAGCTAAATAGATGCACATGAACATTTAATAAAGATACTGCACATTGGATAATCAATGTACTGTGTATTAGAGTCCAAAGTCACGAAGGCTATGGTAACATAAAGTTATTGTTTTAAATGGGAAAAAGGTGTTGTTTTTTATCTTAGTGGTTCAGCTGCTTTAAGTCATGTCACATTCTCTGTTTTTGGAAAGCAGCTACCACGGCTGCTGCAAAATATTTCTAACTGATCTGTCATTACATAATGTGGTTCTGGCTAGAGCATCATCTCGTGTGGTTCCAATAGAAAGAAGAGTGAAAAGTGTGAACGGAACAAATCTGACACGGTTGCAAAACTGATGAGAACATTTCTTGTATTTTTGTGTGAGAGTTCTGCTTTTTCCCCATAGGTGTAGTACATCTATGTTTTATGCCTCTTGGGTTTTCATTTTTTTTCTTTTTATACTTTTTTAACCTAGACTTTAGCCTGGTTTGTTGTTGTTTTATTCCCTGCTTTCAGAAAGGATCTGGGCTGAGTGTGCATCCCGTGATAATTATTCCTCAGGAGAACTGGCAAATTGGTGCAAAGGGCAGGAGGAGTCATTGCCAACTAAAACCACAATCGGGGAAATCTAAAAGGTGGAGCTCCAGAGAAGGGATGCCCAAGGCTCTTGCTGATTCTGTGGAAGCCAGAACAAGTGCCTACCATGGGACTGTTCATCCACTTTAATTAGCACCTCATCACTCTCAGCCGGTGTCACCCAGCTGGCTAGAGCGAGACAACACCTCCGGCTTGGATAGGGCTCCGTTCCATTCTCTTGGATCTCACTAAGACCTGTGGAGCTTTCTTTAGGTGCAGTTGGTGGTGGCACTTTCATTGCAAATTCAAATCTCTGTTTGGAAAAAGGTGATAAGAGTAGTTTGTTTCAAGTCCCTGATGTTTAAGCCCTAAGCAGTTCCCAGCAAATACGTTCAAGGCTCCTTCCTGTTTGATCGGCGATAGTTTGTAGTCTTATTAATAGTAGCAGCAGCATCCAGATTCGCCTTGGTGAAACGCACCCCCAGGAAGTCTCCACAGGAGCATCCCTGTTTCTCTGCGGTTCAAAGTTTGTGTGGATTGCTGTTAGCATTTCTGGTGGTGCTTGCTGATCAGTGCAAATGCTGAGAAAAACACCAGCATCCGCGTACGTCTATCTGAGGTTTCTCTCTTGCTCCAGTGGGATAAAATGTGATGCTTACTAGATGCTTTTCATTTTATTGCAACTTTTCAATAACACGGGCACTAATATCCAAGACTGCACAGCAAGCTACATGTGAGAGCATCATGTCCTCTGTTTTTTTCTACAGTTTTTGTTTGTCAGTATTTAACTCATTACTTTGTAACTTACCTTGATGTGAGTTGTGCTTGAAAGTTATTATATTGATAACATTTTAATATATTTTATGATCAATTTATATTACTCTCTGCTCTTGTCTCTAAGGTAAGAGTTGTTGATTAAAACACTTGCATATTCTTTACTTTTTTAAAAAACCTCTTTATATACTTTCTAGGTATCAGATACATAAAACTTGGAGATAGGGAGTTTAATAGCTCATTAAAATTACCTAATTTCTATATAAATATTCCAAGTGATCTACCAGATATCTTTATTTGGTCACTCAACTTCAAAATCACTCTTAAAATTATCATTGTAAGTCACCATAGTATGTTAAAATGCATGTGAAGTGTTTTCTAGACACTATCTGACTTGATCTCATGACAATTCTGAATTTTATAGGTGAGGAAAATGCAATTCAGATAAGTTAAGTCATGGACTGTGATCACCACAATAATGACTAAATTGGCAGATCCCAAGCCTAATCCCTGTTATGCAGCACAAGGTTGGGAAACTCACTCACTGCACTAGACTGAAGTATCTACCTTGTACTGGAATCTCTAACCTAGTGAACAACTAACAAGGCAAGTAGGACAGGCTTAGGCATTTGTAAGGGCTTCCATTAATCATGTTACTGAGACCTAGTAATTAAACTTCTCAGAGCCTAGTTTTATGATTTGTAAAATACACAAAGTCATTAAAAAACCTCATGGCTATTTTTGAAGGCTAGATAATATCAAGTGTTTAGCACAGCAAATATTAGTTACCTTCATTTCTTTTTTATACAAAAAAATATATATATAGGTGGCTAATCTAGTATTACCAGATGAAACCAAAATATTTGCAGTTGGTCAGTTTATCTTCACAATCTGTCCTGAAGCAGAGTAATAGTGCAAGTAGGTTTGATTTCAGGATATTATAATATAAACCAGATGGGAAATATATCTTTTTAAATAGCAGAAAAGTATAGATGAAGATACTGGGGAAAAGAAGTATACATTTTTAAAAACTTTATTTGATTCGTAATAATAAAAATAATAGACATAGCGATAGCCAATACTCATTATTCAACTACTATGTGTTTTTATAAATTTATTTTTATCCTCACAGCAAAATATTTGATGTGTAGTTTTTATTAAGCCTATTTTGCAGATAAGAAAACTGAGCTGCAAAAAGACAAGGATAACCAGTATAGGAATTTAGGCCAGTTTCATGGCAGTGCCCACGTTCAACCATCACGATATAAGGCCTGAAAATAAACTACTTGTAAATAATTTTATTACCCTGGCCACTTCGGCTCCGTGGATAGAGAGAGGGTGGGCCTGTGGATCAAAGAGTCCCGGGTTCAATTCCAGTCAAGGGCATGCACCTGAGTTTCAGGCTCCTCCCTGACCCAGGCCCTGGTTGGAGCTCATGCAGAAGGCAACCAATGTGTTTCTCTCACATCAATGTTTCTCTCTGTCTTTCCCTCTCTCTTCCACTTTTCCTAAAAAAAAATCAATGGAAATATATCTTCGGGTGAGGATTAAAAATAAATACATACATACATAACAAGATACATACATACATAATCTCATCAACATGTATATGACACTTAAAACAGAAGTATCTGAACTTTTGTATTCTCAGATTAGAATATATGTGTATTTCAGCATTTCTAATTTCTTTACTTGTTAAAATGTACTCATTTAAGTTAAAAACAGATACAAATGAAAGAAATTTAATCTGGACTTTGGATAACACTAAAAATCTTTATTCATCCCATGTTTTTCCAATTATTTCTATCAGTGTCTAGTGACAATTATTTTAAACATATAAAAACTAATTTCAGCTATTAGAAAATTATTTGTAAAAATGATAAAGGAGCTAATAAAGATTCTAAACTAGAACATCCAATAAACTATATTAAATAATTGCACAAAATTCAAGCTTTACAAGAAACAAAACTTCCCTGCTCGAATTCTTTCAGATGTAAAATCACATGGGAAATATTTTTCCCAACCGGGGATATGTATTAATTCCATAAGGAGAGCAAAAAAAAATTATAAGAATGTAATATTCAACATCCTTTTTAAGGTTGTAGTCATCCTTTGAGGTTGTTTCCACCCTCTCTGGTGAGACTCTGGGGAGGAACTATAGACCTTTGCTCAGAAGCCCTGGGGCAAGTGGGCAGTTGCCTGGGGCAGGGCCAGCTAAGAGCAGCCAGCAGCCTTATTCCCCCTGGTGTGGAGGAGAACCAAGATGTGTGTTTTGTTCATCTAGGTAACCTCATTTTCTTCTCATTTCACTAGTGGGAGTTAATTGAACAACCTGCTGAGATCTCTGACACATAACTAAATAAGGTGAAACGAGGTTATAGTGTTCCCTAACCCACTTCTGGCCCCGTTTACAGTTTACAGAGGCTGGTTTTCATAGAGGGTCAGAAAACAGTTCGAAAAGGGCAGATGACAGCCAACTACTTTGCAGCTACACCTACGTAGCTTCTTTGTTTTCCTACTCCTTAACTCCACCCTCCTAAATATTTAGTCTTCCCTGTTGCTTCCACTATATCTCACCCAGATCCACTGGCCATCTTTTCAAACCAATTACCAGCAAATCCAATGGTCCTTCCCACCCACATTTACATGTTCCATTGATGTTTCCAGACAGGTCATGTCCGCAACTGCTGTTTCCTACAGGTCTTTGTCACCTAACAGACCTCACTAATTTCTGTTTCAGCTTGAAAAGACTGTGTCTATACAAGCTTACACATTGCCCTGGAAAATAAAAATCCACAGACAATAGGTGGTGGAAGACCTAGGGTGGGGGATGGGAGCAGGGTAGAAGGGGCCAGTGGGGGATAGAGGGGACATATGTAATACTTTCAACAGTAAGGATTTTTTAAAAATACATTAATAAAAACACAATTCATCAACTGCTTATATTATTTTAAAATATCAAACTGTTCAATATTTTGGCACTGCTATAACTGCATTAATCAGTAATTTGAACTTTAGTAGAAACAAATACTGATTATTTCTGACATAATGAACAGAATATAGTTTTGTGACCTTCCCCTAGTCCAAAAAATAAAATAAAATAAAATAAAATAAAATAAAATAAATAGAAGAATAAAATACTGTATGTTTCTTTGTTGTTTTTCCTTGGAAAATTGCTAATGGAGTATTATTTTCCTTATCTCCTTAAGTATGTAAATTATTCTTTTACCACCCAAGTATTACATTAGAGAAATTTTTAAATTCAAAAAACATGTATAATCACTATCGTTTTTCTTATTCTGAACTCACATGTGTAAGTCAAATGCCTGAAGTCATAATGCCTGAATTAGCCATAATGCAGTTGCTTAAATTTCTACTTCACATTAGAAGAATTCACTGAGTGTTTTCCCCTTACTTTTAACTTGTGTTTTTAACACTATCAGTGCTTTGTGCTAGTAGAATAATAGTAATTGTAAAACTGTTAAACTGCATCCCACTATGAATACATCTTTACTTCATATTTATGAATGCAGTAGCTAGGGTTCTGTTTGTAGATGTGATATAAATAATTCCATCTTACACTTTAAGCCTACAACCTGCATTATACACATCCTTACATTTGTTTAAACTTGTCACCAACTCCACCTCGGCCCCTCCAGTTCTCACCAATATCTTCATGTAAGCATTCACCCAAGGGTGGGGTTATTTTACTATTTGAGTCATCTCCAAACTTACTACAGAAAGTTGCTTACCATGTGACACCATGAAGGGGAATGAACTGCCATCCTCAGGACCTGAACTCACCAGTAAATCAGCTCTCCATCAGGCTTTTTATAAAACCTGCACACAAGCCTAATGGGAATGTCACAGGGTTGTTTCTAAAACGATGGCTGTCTTATGTAGCCTCTGATGAGACACCCTTCAGATCTATAAATTCAAGTTAGGAATGATAAGTGCCTTTTTTTTTATAACTTAGTACTTAACCTATTTTTAAAAGATTCCTGGTTGTTATAGCCTAACAAGATCAAATAGATGAATCAGTCAAGAATAGGAAGCTGCCAAGTTGAAAGCTCAAGCAGCTTTGTGCATTTAGAAGCATAGAAGGGTATTGACAAATAACAGAGGATTCCTGGGGTAAATAAAAAAGGGGGTGGGGTGGGACAATGCGTGTATGAGCCAATCATCAGATAAAGTTATTTATATTTCAGGATAATTCATTCTTTCAATGATAATACTACATAAAACAAAAAACTGCATACAAATAAATATTCTTTTTTATAAGCAAAAAAAAAGTACTTAGCAATATATAAACAGAATCAAGAAGCCAGGCATAATGAAGTTTTACTCACATTTCCACATATGCTGTCAGTCACTGAATGATTACAGGGTAAAAATATGAGATGTTGACCAGGTTATTTTTTTTTTTACATCACATGTGACTTGATGTTTGAGCTTAAACAAGGTGTTCTCAAGCATATTTCCTTTCATAAAACTTTTAAGATGGAAATGGAAACACATGTTTGACAATTATAAGATAAGCTCCTTTGAAACTCCCTAGAATAAGACTGAACATTCTCTAAATCATGGTGTCTCTGATTTTCAAAAGATCAAATCAAATTCCCCAAAGAAAGCAATTGTGACGAAGTTAATTAAGACAACTCTGTGGCTATATTTGATCATTTTAAAAGGCTATAAGTTTCTAAAGGGTATAAGTTTTCATGTATTAAATTGTGTACGTCTTCAATATAAAAGGGCCAGCTGCCCTCTCCAGATGTGTGTGTGAATCTGCTGGAGAGTACTTACGCACACATAAAGTGGAGAAAGAAATCCCCTGTTGATGTGGTTTTCATAAATCTAAATTTAAGAACAAAATTCAAAGGTTGATTGATCAAAATAGCACAAGTAGATTCAAAAAACAAATGCATCTATATTTTCTTATTATATCTAATTATAGAAAGAATTCATTCTTAAGTCTTAATCATGTTTCTAGTTCAACTGTCTGAATGGACTACAGAGGAACAAAACAACTTGCCCGTGTCAGCAGATCATTTTAGTTGGGCTCCAGGTTTCTGAATGAACTTCCACACAGACCCTTGTAGACATCTGAATTCCATAAATCCACAGGTGTTTAAGGAGCCCTAAAAGCTGGGTCAGACAGCAGACTCCTTCCACTGTGACTTTACAAGGATTTCGTACTGTGTAAACAACACTTGCAAAGATTTCTGGTTACTACTGAGTAAAACCAGTAGCAGGGAGAGCTACTTCTAGTTTTCTTCCTTAAATTGTGATGTGGTTCAGTTCTATTTTAATTGTGAGCTATGTATAGAAGGATATCTTGTACACACTGTAGGTAGCATTGTGGTTCTTTGCTTCATGAACTCAGGACATTTTGGCACAAAACATCACCTCTTAAAAGGTAATAATGCCCACATGGAAAGGGAAAATTTATTGTTATGATGATTTTTTTAAGTCTTTCCATGGATTGTGCTAAGAAAACACACTGAGATGCCCAAATATCACTTATTTGTTCCTCTTTAAAACTAGAAGGTTTGGATGTCTCACATACCTTTTCCATAAGGGAAATTTGGGTGAAGTTTGTATAAGGAAATTATGAATTCTACCCTTAAAGTGTCTGAAAAATCTGGTTTTATTTTTGTTTTCCTTATTTTTGTGCTGTCTTAGTAATTAAGCCAAAAATCAAATGCAGAGGGCAAATTCAGAAGAAAAACTAAAAGCATCACAGGATAAGTATACAATATGCCTTAAATGCTATAACACACTATGATATTAGTTCATTCTAAATAAAAATTGAATCCAAATAATAAAACGAGGAAATTAAAATAGGAAAAAATATGCTTAAAGAGCAGAAATAAAAAATAATCGGAAACTGGTAAAAAAAAAAATAATCAAAATCAGTAGGAGATTTTTCAAGATCAGAAGAATTCAGATGGGAAAAGGGTACAATATAAAAGGAATTTGCCTGCAAAGGCCTAATGAATTCAAATAAAAAGCTAGGAGTCTCCATGTTGTCCTGTTTAAAGATTTCACATAATTTTAGGAATATATTTGTTATAAAAGTTTTCTGTCACATATTCAAATGGTATACTTTGAAGTGTATTTGATAGTGAAGCAGAATAAAAACATGAACATCAAAAATATTTCTTTATATGGTCTAAATGGCATTTCTATGCCTTTGTTTAAATACAATCTTTTATTTCAATAGATGTGTTGCTAGGATTGCCTCAAGAGCAATGAACAGGTCACCTAGGGCAGAGTTCGGCAAACTGAGGCACACGAGCCACATGCGGCTCTTTGGCCCTTTGAGTGTGGCTCTTCCACAAAATACCACCTGCCGGTGCGCACATACAGTGCAATTGAAACTTCATGCCCCATGTGCAGAAGTCGGTTTTCCTCCTGGGTGAGTCTACTTTGAAGAAGTGGTATTAGAACACTCAAGGGGCCAAAGAGCTGCATGTGGCTCACAAGCCGGCCACAGCTTGCCGACCATTGTCCTAGGGAAATAATAAGTTCTTAGACGGCACTGCTGTAGAACACACACAAGTACCGACAGGTACCAGAGTCTTGTGACCTTCTGCATCGGAAGGTTTCCCCTTCCTCCACAAACATTTGGGAAAGAGAGAACCAGGTCTACTCAAGTAAACATTGATTAGCAGTCCAGCCTGACTCACCTATCAATGAATCATGTTTAAATGATGAAGGACTGAAGATCAAAGACCATCAGCACATAAAAGTAAAGACTCAGAGTTAACCTTCACATGATTACACAGCTACCATGCTAACACCTGTGCTTTATGTGTACCATCCTCCCCATGCTTTGTGTGCATGTACAGTTTCAACACTTTTTATTTTTTTTTAATATATCTTATTGATTTTTTTACAGAGAGGAAGGGAGAGGGATAGAGAGTTAGAAACATGGATGAGAAATATTGAACAGCTGCCTCCTGCACACCCCCTACTGAGGATGTGCCCACAACCCAGTTTCATGCCCTTAGTTAGAATCAAACCTGGGACCCTTCAGTCCGTAGGCCGATACTCCATCCATTGAGCTAAACCGGTTAGGGATTAACAGTTCTTTTTAATTGCCTTTTATACATAAACTAGAGGCCTGGTGCTGAAAATTCATGCACTACTGGGAGGAGTCCCTCAGCCCGGACTCCCCCTCTCACAGCCTGGGAGCCCTCAAGAGTGGGAGGCAACCCAGTGATGAGGGGAAGGTGATGCCCCATCACACCCCTGCTGCTGTCACTACCAGCAGCCCAACCCTCAGCTGGCCCTGGTTACCTGTGCCTTGGGTGTGAACTGGGCACCTGCCATCCAAGGCTTGCCTGTGCCTCCAGCTGGCCCTGGGAAGCTGGGAGGACTGGAGGGGACTGGAGAACTCTGGAGGCAGGCGCCGCCATCTTGTGGCTGTTGCGTCACCATCTTTGAGGTTGTGACAGACAATTAGCATATTCCCTCCTTATTGGCTGTGGGCACTGTCATCTTTGAGGGAGGGACAGTCAATTAGCATATTCCTTCCTTATTGGCTGTGGGTACCTCCATCTTTGTGATGTCATGAGAGTCAATTAGCATATCCCTTCTTTATTAGATAGGACTGTTGTGTTGATTTTCTTGTGAATATGTGCCTGAATTTTTCCTTTGAGCATCTTCATTAAGAGATTGCAAATTCTGAGAGAAGTCTGGTTTTGAAAACAAGCAAGAGTTATTTGTAGCCTTGTTAGCAAATCGAGTGAATAAACAAGACAATCAGTGCACATGTGGTCCAGACCGATGTGTGTGCAGCCTTCTCTCTTGCTGTGTTTTATTGGAATCATGTTTTTAAGGCTTATCTTCCCACTCTACTAGAAGCTCCTCAAGGACAGGAACTAAGCTATAATCATCTTTCTGTTCTATCTCCTCTCATATTCCCCATTGGTTGAAAAAAGCCATGGTTCATATGCTGTCTTTGAAAAGAATCCAGAGGAGAATTGTAAAACAGCAACATCTTTGTAATCAGTCTTATCTATTTGAAAGAGAAAAACTATACAAAAACACATTTTGAGATTTTAAAAGCTAAATTCAGTTATTTACAGATAATTGCAGAATATTACAAATTGATAAAAACTTTAATAAGACGTTAGTGATAACAGGTAGATCGTAATTATTTAAAATGCACATCAAGTTATGTCATTATTTCCTTTTTCTTCTCAAGTGCAATAGATAGATTGTGAATTTACCTCTTGCTTCCAGAGTTACAGAAAATTTTCCCATGCCCTTTGTACATGCAGACAAGCACACAGATGTGCATTTCTCATCTGTGGATATGTGACTTAGAAAATCTTCCTCACATGTAGCTTATTTCCAAATTTTAAGCAATATAAACTCATTTCTAAATATTTTAGAAAATGAGGAATATTCCTGAATCACAAAGGAGCCAAAGTTATATATTCAATAACATTTTCAACTTATATGACCATTTCAAGGTTATACCCTAGAGTACTAATTTTCAAACTTTTTCATCTCATGACATTCATAAACTAATTACTAAAATTCTATGACACACTAGGAAAGTGTTTTTTGCCCATCTGACAAAATAAAAAAAAGTATCATGGTATCATTTTGATTTATTCATAACAGGCAGCTATTGTCATTTTTTGTTTGACAATTAAAGGAAAGGAGGTCAGTGCCCCTGACTCAGGAGTACTGCATGTTTTAAAAGTCTTATAGCACACTGCTTGAAATATGTAAAAGAGGCACTAAAGATGAGATGTAGAAAAATGTATGTATGTGTCAGCTTAAAGCACATAGTTCTCAGAAATTCTTAGAAACTGCTGATTTCTTAGCTGCATATAGTAATATATTTATTCAACACATTGAAATAGTTTAGTAGAGTATATGCATTAATTATAACCTTTTTGTTTGTTTCAAGTAAGAGATAAAACTGCTCATCTCTAGAGATATTTTTTTTCATTTTTTCCAATCTAATATTTTTATTATTTTACCAATTATGTTTGAAAACTCTCATGACTTTGCATGTCATTTAAGTTATTAAAAGAGAAGAAAAGCAAGAGGTAAATACGTATGACACTTTTACATAATACTGCTTTTCAAGTAGATTTGTGTATGTTTTATAAGTTCAAAATTCAGTTAAATGGGAAGAACTTATTCTGATAATAACAGTCTATTGACAGGGTCACATGGGAATAAGATATGTAATAAAACAGAAATACTTAAATGATTACTAGAAAAAATAATGATTTGTAAGTGAGAACTACTTGGGCCTAGACAAGTTACAGTACAAATGTGTTCCCAATCGTTGAAAATCATCACCGTGCAATATTTAAACTTAAACTAAGAATGCCTCATTTCTAAATTTGGAAAAACTGATTTCATGTGAATAAAATTATCCTCAAAATTGGATAGAATGTTCAATATTCTGGGTTCAGAAAGATGTTTTAAACAGCAAGGCATTCAATATTGCCATACAGACACTGTTCTGATGTGATGATGTAGAGTGTACTCCTGACGTTAATCGGAAATTTGCTGACATAGGAACTGATAAATACACTTCCTCTCTGGATTTCTTTCTCATCTAGAAACAGAGCGGGAAGTTGGTTGGTTTGGGGAATAGAAACTTATGTGAGTAGCATAAAATGACTTGGATTAAGACCTCTTCTGACATCCAATATATAATGTATATTTTTAAACCCAGAAAAAAGCTCACATAAAAGTGCATCTAAGCGATAGGTTAAAACCTGCAAAAATGGGGGAAAAAATATATTTTTAAAATATATATAATAATATATATAGAATCCTTGTACTAGTGAGAAATATCCACATCTAAATGTTAGACACCTCAAACCACTCTAAGAGTAGAAGTTATTCAACCTCAAGGAGATCAGTGAAATATTTCAGGAACAAAGAAGAAAGCAAAATTCTAAACAAATAAATGCAATAGCATGAGAGCTGAGCAGATACAATATCAGGTCACCCTGCACATCCAATTACAAGATGGTGTATTACAGTGGCCAAAAGCTAAACTCCAAGTGAAAGAATACTTTCTGTCCACCGAACCAATGGTTGCAATAAATATTTTTTTGCATACATGCTGGCTAGCTGCCTATTTTTCATTGCAGGCCCTTGAAATTTTGCCTCATGAAATATTAAGATATGCTGTGCCTTCCTATTTTTAGGTCTATTTCTCAAAAGTGTTCTATTTGTATAATACATCAGAAAAGAAGACAGAGTGGCTGCTTGCTTCTTCTCTTTGTTGGGCTATGTGGAAGGAAGGGCGGGGAGGTTATTTTGAGCACAAGTTTATCTCTGGTCATCTGAAACATAACAGTGAAGTCATTTCTATTCAAGTCTTGGCTTTGCCACTTGGTTTGCCATACGCCAGAACTAGCAAGGAGAAATCAGGACACAGTTAAGTAGTGGTTGCCAGAGAAAGCACCGGAAGAATTACATTTGTAAGGCCAGATGAGTGGTTATTGGCCCTTCACAGCACAAGCCAACAACCCCATCAGAAATGTAAGTCAGTAAAGCTATACATCTGTTCAAAATGCCCATAACTATTTAAAGTAGGCGGGCAGCTGGATTGTTCTCGGTGTGACTGTTGATGTGGAAAAGTAAGAGGAGTTGTTAGGTGAGTAGGACAGGATCAAAGCACTTTCCACAACAATTTCACATTAATAGCTCTTTTTGCTTCTAAATGATCTGAATACCCATAGAGTGTTAACATTCACAAACTTATGTCTCCTTCGTGTTTTGACAATGTTCACTGACTTAATAGCACCAAGTTTTGCAAACGCTCTTGCCTAAATGCCAATTCTGCATATTAAGTTAGTTCTGTCTTGCCGAGTGTCAGAATCTTGCTGATTTTCACTCACTGAAGGGGAAGACGTGTTTCTATCAATCAGCAACATGCATAGCATTTATCCATTCCATAAACTTAAGTAAGTGTCCCATTTTTAAAGTTTAGTCTATACTCATCATTTTTAAAAAGTAGAAGCAGAAAGCCTTGAATCCTTCTTCTGAGGGTGGGTAGTTTTTGAAGTGTTTTTTTTCCTGGGCAAGCTCGAATGCCCAGGCTAAAGCCAAACCATAGAGTAGCACCCCATATCTGCACAGTTTCATGGGAATAAGTAATACAATTGGATCATAAATAACACAACGGTGGAGAAAACTTTAATCTCACCTACGATGTGCATTCCTGTCACCACAGAGGAGAGTGAAGCTCAGAGACATTGAGTAACTTTCCTGAGTGAATGCAGCACATTGGTGGCAGGTGTGGGCTGACTCCCAGTCCAGCATTCTTGTTAGAATACCTACAAATGTTTCCAAAAAGTGAACATCAGCTCTTCTCTCCCACCAATTTCCCCCCGCCCCCCTAACCCTCTCTCTCCTCCCTTACTTCCTCCCTCTCTTTCTCTCCAGTTCTTCAGTTTTACTTTTTCTTCACTTTGGGAGATTTAAAATAAACAATTATTTTCTTGAAATACTTTTTTTTAAGACATCAGTTACTTTTGTTGTTTGTTTTTTTTTTGCAATGCCTGTGCTCAAAACACAGTGTTCAGAACTGACACATTCCAAATAATGAAGTTGCTACTCACAATAATATTTTTTACTTCACAAAATTAATCTGCCCATGTAACTCTGCAGAGGGTTTGCACTTAGACCTCAACCAGAGAACAGCACATGAGAGATAGATAGATAACTATTAATACCTTTTAAGCTTTCGAGCACCTTAGGATGTCAGAGTAAAGAACCTAAAAACTGCAGATCTTATTCAAATGAATCAGGATAGAGCAGATGGTTGAAGAAGGCATACAAGCAAGAAGGAAATCTCCTGTTCTCCCTCTCTGATTGCGTTGCCCACAGAGGAATAATGATTCAAAGAAAATCAGTAATCATGGCGGATGTCATTAGCATATTCCCAATAAGGGAGCTTACATAAAAATTCCCAGAGAAGATGAACGACTGCTTGAAGATCAATGTGCAGAGAGCCCATTTCCAGCTGCCTGCCTTCTCCCAAAATGTGAGCTATTTAAGACTTTTAAAAATTGCGGTTCGTAAATGATATGGGCGAATACTGAGGGTTGTTTAAATTAATAATGATAATGATTATAAGCAAAATAAAGCAGGTCTATTTGCAAGTTTGTCAATGATTACCATGCTTTAGTACCTTATGTTTCACGTTTCTTAATTAAATTCCACTTGGGCTGCCACAAAGTCCAAAGACTTGTTAAAATATTGAGTATCCCTTTTCTCCTCGTCCCTTTGTAACATAGGATTAAACAAAAGCCATAGTGCCTCACTGCTTTATCACAAATCCATATGTTAAAATGTGTTTCTCCTTTCTTAACTAATGTGCAGAGATCATTAAAACAATACAGAGATTTAAAATGACTCTAAAGAAAAACTGGCAAAAAAAATTTTAAAGGAGAAAAACTGTAATTCAGGTAACTATGAATTTAACATCCCAATATTGAGAAAACATTTTAGAAGATGTGCTTTTCATTAAACGCCAAGCAAGAAAATAAAAGATTCTACTGAGGTCATACCTTACACATCTGATGAGAGCTTGTCATTGGGTACATGTTCGTCCTTGTTTCCTTGCGCTATTGCTAGATTCCTAGGGGATACAAACATCCATTGTTGTTTGTCAAGCTGAATATTTACCCCTTAAACATGAGACTAAAGAATTTCGTCTTTATAGGAGAAACAGCAGTGACCAAATACACATTTTTATCAATAATAAATATCCCTCATACATTAACCATAAGACAATATCGGCAGGACTTCTTGTTAAATAGAGAGGACCGAGGCAATGCCATCATTGATTGGACCAATAGGAGGCAGATGGCTAAATAACACAATAGGAAATGTCACAATAGTTTTAATCTTATTATTGAAACCCAAACTTTAGTCGCGGTAGACAGATTGCCTTCATTTTTCATCCATAAAACAACCATCTTGAACATTTCATCAAAAAGAACTTTTTCTTACACTGGTATTGCAACCAATAAAACCTTTTATGCTTGGCAAGTTGGCAGAAACTATTAATAAAATGTCTGTCAACTGCACATCTCTCTCTTTTTTTCTTTAGTAAAAAAAAAAAAGTGGGGGTAGGGGGAAGAATCATTAATTACAGTTTCTGTCACACACAAAAGGCATGGTGATTGTTCTGGTTTCTTAACAACCTCAAGTCACCTAGTGGCCACCTCTCTTGTTGACTTTGAAAGGTATAGGTCCTTATCCATCTAAACAAAAAGCTTCAGAGGGATCAGAACACATTGCCTGTGTCTGTCTGGGCAACAAATGTGGTATTTTAGGTTGACTCTGAAAGAGGATTATGAATATGGATAGAATGCAAATACTTCATCTATCTTAATCAGAATACAGGAATTCAAGCTGTTGAGGGGGGAAAGGAAAAAAAAAAAAAAGAGTCCTTCGAATTCCCATACAAGGAAAGAAATTTTATAGTGCTTATTGAATTTAGAAGACGGAGATTTAAAAAGAACTTAATGAATCCGTTCATCAGAAAGCAAACAATAGGCCCAGTAACAAGGGTAGATCAATTACCCTGATGACAAATATAATGAACTTTCAGTGTGGGAAACAACTGTTTAACACAATTAAAAAGAAAATGATTTTTTCCCCCTTTGGCGAGTTTGCTTTGTTCTCACCTTTCTACCTGATAATTATTTTCCCATCTATTAACTATTTTTAAACCCTCTCCCTTCTCCTAAAATGACTTTTCCTCACTCCAGTTTTGCAGTATGTTGTGAATAGGGGAAAAGAAAGAACACAGCTACACAATTTCTGTAACCAAAGGTATAGAGTAGAAAAGGGCCAGGAATGACTTGCTATGGTGCCTTCTGAATTTGTAGCAAAGTTTCAGCAAAAACACTGTAGAAAGCTGCCAGTTTTCTTTATTATTTCAATTTATCTGCTCCAAGTATGTCAGCAAAAAAGGTCTAGAAGTAGGTAGCCAGGTTCACCTGGTCTGGGTTCTCCATTTCTTTTCAACTTTTAATGGATGCATTCGCTCCAGGTGCTAAAGGTGCTGAAACTCAAGAGGTTTCTTTGTTTTTTCTTTAAAGAAACTTTTCAATGGAGTGTACTCCTTAATGTGAACACTAACAATTACCGGTCCCTGATGTTATAGGCTTTTAAAATATATACTGTAATTTGTTGTCCTTGTTGTTAATCCTCACCCAGAGATATTTTCCATTGGTTTTTAGAGAGAGTGAAAGGGGGAGACACACACACACACTGATTGGGTTGCCTCTAGCACATGCCTGGACCAGGGATTGAGCCTGCAACCAAGGTACATGCACTTGACCAGAACTGAACCTGGGACCCTTCAGTCTGTGGGCCGATGCTCTATCCACTGAGCCAAGTTGGTTAGGGCTATAATTATTTTTTGATGTTCAGTCAAGGATTTCTTTATGCAGGATGGGAAAAGTGAGGAGTTGAGGAAATTAATCTTATGAAACAAAAGGCTTTATAATAATCTACAAACCTAAGAAGATAAGAATAGTTATAGGTTCTTAATGCACAGGTTTATTACAGGTTTGTGTTGTAATATATCTAGATTCAATCCTAGCTCCATTTGTGATTAGCTGTGAAACCTTAAGCATTTGTTTAACATTTCTGTTTGCTCATCCACAAAAGGAGGAAAATATCAGTAGTTACTTCACATAAGGATTAAATGACTTGTAGTATATAAAGTGCCAAGTGCAGCATAATTCTTAGCCCTTATTCTAATCTGGCCTATTTTTATTTGAACTAAAGCCAAAACTGAAAAGATGTAAACTACATTTGACAGTGAAAAGATTCATGCATAATACACTCAATGTTTACTCCTTCCTGTTGGCTAACAAAATAGGTATGGTAAAACTTCTAGTCAGAATTTTACAAAATGAAAGCAGTGACCACTCATTCTGATTGGGACCCTATGAGCCACAATGTCATTGGGAGACTGAAGACAATGGAGGATAATAGTGCTGGTAAGGCTCAAGTACGTGTTTTTCTTTTTCTCAGGAAAAAATGACTACGAAAATCTGGCCAGTGTCACGATTGCTATTATCTTGTTTATAAAGTTTGAATTGCAGGCAAGAGGTGGCTGTGCTCCTTCTTACTCTAACATATGCATGTGTACATATATATGTCATCTTTACCATCTTTTTCTTAAAAATCTCTGTTGAGTAGAACTTTTATTACTGCTGGTTGAAAATGTCATATCATAAGAATCTGGCAAGCATTCAAAAACATTTAATCTTTCATCAAGGTTTAATCAGAAGAGTTTTATATCTCTTTTGTGCATTGTCAAGTGCCCACCACAATTTGTCTCCCACGTCCTGGACTGACAGATTGAGCGAATAAGCAAAGAGCTGGAACATTGGAGCATAATTGCAGTGTCAGCACTGTTAACTGTATTTATGAGAAGAGAGTTAACACTCTGACATTAATAATTTCACCAGATTACACATGTTTGCTTGACAAACAAGCAAGCTATTCTCTTTAAATTATCTGTGACTAGTGCCATTTTCAGCCGAACAGCCATGGATTTCCAGTTTAAAAAGAAAAACATACTCGCCAAAAACACTATTCAACTTACACTGGTATGTTTTGGGTAGAGAAGAAGAAATTAAGTTCTTTATATATTTGCACTGAGCTAGACTTTATAAATCCCCGTTTCCTGTCAATAAGAATGAACAACAACAAAAAAATGGACAGGAACGCACAATAAAAAGTAAGGGCCAGGAAGTATAATAATTGTGTCTAGCTGTACTGCAGTTCAAAAATAGCTTCAGGCGGAGACATGGAGTCTTTTAGTGCGCCTTGACTTTTAAACCACTGGATGCTTACCTGCACTGAGTTCTGTGATTTGTAGCCCCTTACCAAAGGCACAGGATAATAAAGACAGTTTGTTACCCTCTAATTTTGGAGGGGCATAACACATGAAGCTTGTACAGCAATCTCTTACCTACATATTTCACTCCATAAGGGGAAACAATAAGAGGGAACATGACGTGTATTAGAGAAGTAAATTACAATGTTATACTCTTTGGTCCAATAAACCATTGTGTGCTGTCATGCTCCTGACTACTGAAGTGTTGTTTTATGCTACAGCTTCATCAGCTGGGTCTAGGCTGTGCTTTCATATGCGGGTGCCTGAGGCAGCATAAATGCTATGATTCACACACAGGATCTCAGGAGCCTCCGAGGTGAGGTCTGCACAGCCTGCCATGGAAGTTATTGGCCGGTGATGGATCTCCTTGCACTTCGTTTAGAAGACGGAATGGGACTTGAGCCTGATCATAAAAATTATCACAAAACATCGCGCCACCTGTTTGTCTTGTTTAATAGGAGCATCTTCGCTGGTGTTGGTTCCAACAAGGGTAATGTTTCATCTTTGGAGCCTAGAATCTATACCTATGAGAACCTCGCAGGCAGGAAGCTTCAGTATTGATAAGGCTTATGTGAGGCAGCATGATGTGAACCCGCATGCAGAAAGTTAAGCCGAGACTGGTTTGGCTCAATGGATAGAGCTTCGGCTTGGGGACTGAAGGGTCCCAGGTTCGATTCCGGTCAAGGGCATGTACGTTGGTTGCAGGCATATCCCCAGTAGGGGGTGTGCAAGAGGCAGCTGATCGATGACTCTCTCTCATCGATGTTTCTAACTCTCTATCTCTCTCCCTTCCTCTCTGTACAAAACCAATAAAATATATATTTTAAAAAAAAGAAAGTTAAAAAGAGGTATATTGGTTCCATCATGAGCAAGCTTCAAAACAAACCCTACCGCTTCTATAAATACATACAAAATGAGGTGTCAAAGAGATATTTGGCCTAACTTTTTATACTTCTGATAGCAGTTTTATATTCTCTTTCATTATTTTCATGGCAGTAGATATTGATAATATACCAAAAACAAATAGAATGGTAATAGATTACATATAGATAGCCTATAGATGATATAGATATAAATAGATATAGATACAGATGTATGTGTGTATATATATATATATATATATATATATATATATATATATGTTATTACTATGCTCTTGTGAACAAAATTAATACATATTTTTTCAGCCCAACAAATAATATTTTATTGGGCTGAAAACATCTCAACTAGTGTCAGTCACTCAGAAATCATATCATCAGGGTTTTATACAAATGAAGAGCAAAATATTCATGAAACATAAAAGATAAGACTAACTTTCCCATTAAGATGACTATTATTTTAGAATGTGATGGTAATGATGGGGAGAAATTAGAATCTTGCACATTACTTGTAGAAATGAAAAATAGCATAGCCACAATGGAAACAGTACAGTGATCCTCAAAAAATCAAGCTTGAAACTATCATATGATCCAGCAATTCCACTTCTTGGTTTATACTGAAGGAAATTTAAACTAGGCACTTGAACATATAATTGTAAACCAGTGTTCATAGTAGCACTATTCACAATAGCCAAAAAGGTTGAAACAACCTAGTGTTCATCTATGGATAAATGGGTTAAAAAAATGGGGTATATATACATATTTATTACATATATCCTAATATATATATATATATATATATATATATATATATATATATATACACACACACACACACACACACACACACTAAGTGGCCAGATTATTATGATCTCTGAATGCATAATAATCTAGCTACTCAGTGTGTGTGTGTGTGTGTGTGTGTGTATCTTAAAGGCCTGGTGCATGAATTTGTGCATGGGTGGGGTCTGGTCAGTCTGGTCAATGGGAGGGAACATGGGTGGTTGGCCAGCCTGCCTGCTGATCGAACTCCTGGTTGAGGGGGCAATTTGCATATTAGCCTTTTATAATATAGGATATACACTAAGTGGCCAGATTATTATGCATTCAGAGATCATAATAATCTGGCCACTCAGTGTATATTCCAAGTTTAATTTTTTGAGGAATACCCTACTATTTCCATTTTCCACTTCTACTAGCAATGTGCAAGGGTTATAATTTCTCCACAGCCTCATCACCACTGTTGTTTTTTTCTTTGGGATTTTTTTTTCAGCCTTCAAAACAATAACATTCTTCTACATGGTACAATATAGTGAACCTTAAAGATGTTACACTAAATGAAAGAAGGCAGGCACAAAAAGACAAACATTATATGATTCCACGTATATAGGGTACCTGAAAGAGTCAAATTCATATTTACAAAAAGTAGATTAGTGGTTTTCAGGGACTTAGGAGAGGAGTGAATATGGAATTACTGTTTAACCGTACACAGTTTTAATTTGTATGAAAAAAGTTCTGGAGGCGATTAGTGGTAATAGTTGCAAAACAATGTGAATGTACTTGATGTCACTGACCTGTACATTTAAAACCAGTTCAAATGTTATGTTATATTGTATAGTTTACCACAATAAAAAAACAAGTTTCTTGAAAAGTAGAGCCTCTCCCTCAAAAACTAATTGATACACAGAACTAATAATTTTACTCTATCAAAAAGGAACTAATATAAGTTTAGAAACTTTAATTAAGAGAAAATCCTAAAGTCATGGGTATCAAATTGCTGGTAATATGTTCAATCTAGGTGAGGAAATTACCTATGTATTGGTCACACCCCTTGTCCTAAAGAACACAAGTGCCCTTTAGGATGCTCTAGATTACAGTTTCAGGGACAAAGTTCACTGCTGTTGCAATGTTAACTGTTTAAGAGTAGATTTGGTGCTCAGATTAGAGAAATGCAAGTGTGAAAGTACTTTTATTTATAAAACTCATTCTGTTTTCTGTTCAATATAACATGTTAGCCCTCAAACTATGAGTAAATTTTTATGGGTTTTGCCAAGGACATCTAAAAACTTGTCCAGAGGTACCTCTCAATAACTTATAGGTTCTGCAGTATTTCTGCTATGTGATTTTACTAGCTCTCTGGGTCAGCTCCTGTGTGTGTTGAAAGTGCAATGCAAGTTATTTCTGCTTAGGGCTTCTGTAGCTTGAAATTCTGTTTTTGTAATAGTTCACATTCTGTTCTGAAAGTGCTCAGTATGCCTTATAATGTTTATATTTTGGCTCATCTATCAAAGTAGAGAGCATGACTTTGTTTCTACATTAACATCAACTACAATATCAGGATTCTTAAAATAAGAAAGCATCAGTTTTAATTTTGTTTTTACTTTCTTGCATCTACTTCAGTTTTTGTAGTGACTGAAATCATTACATCACTTTCATAAAATCATTTGGAAAACACCACATTATGCACCAGAGAGGCCTAAATATTATGCAAATATCACTACAAATGTTTGGGGTCCTTTTGTTTGTCCTGGAGGCGTTTCTGTTCCTATTCCGAGAGAAAGACTGGTGAGCATGCAGAATTATAGGAAATGCAGAGAACAAAAGGGCAGAGTAAACAAAACTGTGGCATTTGCATCAAATACAGGTCAAAAGTAAGCTTATTTTGTGTGAAATCCAAGAATATGATGAGTCTGGAAAGGGCAAGACCTAGATGGTAGCACCTTTATCATCAACCCATGAAAGGATGCCTCATAAAATATTAAGAACTTAAAGGGAAAAGAAGGGGTGGATTTACTCTGATAAAAGATTCATTTAAAAATCTCTGAGGTCAATAAATTACCACTTAAGATGACATTTCTCAAACTGTGCTCCAAGAACTACTTATTCTAAATGGAAAGAGTGAGAGAGAGAGAGAGAGAGAGAGAGAGAGAGAGAGAGAGAGAGAATACCATATTCCAATTGACTGCACACTCTTTCTCCATTGGAAATGGACAATGAACATTGAGCTATGCAAGGCTCTGTTAAGTCTTGCAATAAAGAAGATAGTTGAGTTTTGTTTAATCCAGTCTTTCTCAAACTTGCTTTATCAGCCCCTTCTCCACTACACCTTCCCCTACCCCTCACACACACATAATCATTTATCTAACAAATTTTTATAGCAGACCTGCTCTAGGCTAAGCCCTCTTCTAGGCTCTGGAAATGCAGTAGTGAAAAAAACAACAACAAAGACTTTACCTTGGTAGACTACATTATTAGGAGGAGACAGACAATAATAAGCAAATCAAGTAGAGTGTATAATGTATCAGAAAGAGATAAGTGCAATGAAGAACAATTTTTATAGTGCTAGTTTTTAAATATATTTTTATTGATTTTGGAGATAAAGGGAGAGACAGAAACATCAATGATGCGAGAGAACCACTGATTGGTTGCCTCCTGCACTGACCCTCTGGGGATAAGCCCAAAACCCGGGCATGTGCCCTTGACTTGAATCGAACCCAGGACCCTTCTTCAGTCTGAAGGCCAACCTTTTATGCACCGAACCAAACCAGCTAGGGCCACGAACAATTTTTAAACAATAGCAAGAGGAAAGGGTTGCTATTTTACAGAAGGTGGTCAGGGATAAGATGACAGTTGAGACACAGGTAAGATGTGCTGATTTTATCAAACTGCTGGAGCCAGTGAAAACCCCAGGGAAATATGTAAACGCTCTCCCAGAGAGAGCGCCCCCTGAGTATCTTCTCCCTGACAAAAGAAGACAATATTGACAGGGAAGTTCTGCATGGGGGCACCAGTGTGAGGCAGTTCTAATAAGAGATTGATTTACCAGTGTGGATGAGTAAATTGCACATCTTCTAAGAGCAAATTAAGTCTTTGGGACCCCTAGGGTATTGTTCATTTACTAATTCATTTACAAATTGTTTGCTCCTTGGCTTCTAATTAGTGACATTTCCTTGGTGACTGCATGTTTTGGAAGTGTGTTACTCTCAAGTCCTTCATTTCACATTATATGGCGGCCATTTATCTTGCTTCTTGGGAGGGAGGCAGCACGTGAGAGCAACTAGTCATACATCATTTGTCATAACCAGAGAGATAGCCTTCAAGTTGCTGAGCTGAGTTGAGTGGAACAATGATAGGGGACTGACATGTGTGCTGCCTGAGTGGACCTCTTGATACCAAAAGAAGAGACTCCAATGATTATTGTTGTAATGGAGATTGAATGACACTCATTCAAAGATAACATAGTTTAGAATGGTGGGAAGTTTACCTCTTGCTGCTGGGGACACGTAACATTTTCTATTTTCCTGGTTAAAAAAAAAATATATTTCCTTCTTTCAGAACCAGCTATATAGCTTGTGGGATTCAGAGCAAAATTAAAATGTGGGGCCCGCTGTTCAAAAAGCAGGAAACAAATATGTGTTTCCTCCATGGTCTCTTTCTCTTGACTTGCACTGCTGTTTATTTGCTATTTGATTTTATTCTTAGTAAAGTAATGTTTTACATTATTAACATAAATTTTACAGTTCAATTTTATACTGTGCAATGCCCATTTTAAATGCAAACATAAGAGCTTTTAAGTCATGTGGAATTGCTAAAATTATATGATCCAATAAATGGATATGTATAATCATTTTATTCTTGTCAGAACAGTGGGAACACTATGTAAAACTAGCTTAACAGTTTTCATTTTACTTCTTGATTCATGCACATTGTAGCATCATACTGTTACTGAAGAGTCAGGAAAGATTTAAAGGAAAAAGGGCTATTCATTGGCATACATTTTCGTTCCCTTCTATCGTCGTCAACATCACCTCAGTAACATATGTAACACTCTCTCCTTGTACTCTCTTTGGGGCTCACTGAACTCCCAAACATAGTGGTTCCACCAGAATTTTGTGCTCACGAGGCATCACAAATGTTCTGGTAGATGAGGAGGCAAAGGATGATGGACACTTACACTGTGTGCATCTCCACTGTTCATGTGCATGCTCCCTTGTCTTATTGGACTTCATTTTATGACACAGTTTCAAAGATAAAACTATTAAGAATTTTACACATCAAATTAAAAAGCTTCTGCACAGCCAAAAAAAAAAAAATCAACAGAATGAAGGAGCAAGCTAGAGAATGGTAGAAATAATTTCAAACCATTCATCAGATAAATGGTGAATGTCCAAAATATGTAAGAAACTCATCTAACTTCATAGGGGGAAAATGTATCTGATTTAAAAAATGGGCAGTCCACCTGACTAGATTTTTTTTCCAAAGAAAGCATACAAATGCCCAAAAGGCACAAGAATAACTGCTCAACAGCACTAATCATCAGGGGATGCAAATTAAAATCACAGTTAGCTATCACCTGATAATTGTTAGAATGACTATCATAGAAAAGATAAGATTACAAATGCGAACAAGAATGTGGAAAAATGGAACCCTCACGTACTATTAGTGGGAATGTAAATCGGTGCATTCACTATAGAAAACAGTATGGAGATCCTTCTAAAAATTAAAAATGGAGCCACCATATGATTCAGTAATTCCACTTCTGGGTATATATCCAAAGGAAATAAAATGGGTCTCCAAAAGGCATTTTTGCACCTCTATATCCATTGCAGCATTGTTCAGAATAGCCAAGGCTTGGAAACAACCTAAGTATCCATGGATTTACTGGTTAAAAATGTGATATATATAATGGAATATCATTCGGCCATTAAAAAAAGAAGGGAATTTTGCCATTTGTGGTAACATAGATAGATCTTGAAGGCATTGTGTTAAATGAAATAAGTCAGGCAGAGAAAGACAAATACTGTGTGATTTCACTTGTATGTGGAATATAAAAAATAAAAAAATAAAAAACCCTCATGGTTACAGAGAATAAAATGGTTGTTGCCAGGGACTGGGAGTTATTGCCAGGAAATGGGGAAAAGTCAGTCAAGGGTATAAACTTCCACTTAAAGATGAATAAGTCCCAGAGGCCTAATATTCAGCATGATGACTACAGTTAACAATGCTGTATTATGTGCTTAAAAGTTGCTAAGAGATTAGTTCTTACATGTTCTTTTCTGAAGAAAAAAAAAAGTTGTAATTGTGGGAGGTAATGGATATTGTCACTAACCTTTTTTTGGTCATTTGCAATAGACATGCACATCATACCATCACATTCTACACCTTCAACTTAAAGATCTATGTACATTCTATCTCAATAAAACTGAGGGAGAGAAAAAAGGTTACAGAAGGAGGCTATAAAGAAACCCAATTAATAGAAAATACATTCTAATAAATCAAATCAATTGTAATCTTAATAGTCAATTGAAATAATGGAATTAGTTAATAGCCTCAAATTAGAATTAAAAAGGGGGATAAAAAACTATTTCCACAAGCTGTTTCAAAATAAGAGATTCATTGGCTGATGCCCCATTATATCAATCTGATTATACTGGACATAGTAAAGCATGCCCTATAAAAAAAAAATAATAATAATAAAAAAAAGTCAAGATTGTGACAGCAAAGCACGAAAGCAAGAGCAAATCCCTACTGGCATGAGGCCTGTGCCCAGGTTGTATACCCATGAAGCTGGCCCTGCCAACTTTATACAGAGCACACCACTAGACAGTGTGGGAGCCACAGCTGAGGGCATTGCCATCTCACAATGAATGTTACAAACGCTGTTCATTTATATTCCAGATGTACCTCTGACATTCCCTTTAGAAGATGAAAAATTCACCAAAAATATATATTACATATTAGTTTGTGATAACATAGATGGATCTTGTTATCTCCAATGGCATTAGTTAAAAATAGCTTCTGCGAAAACCGGTTTGGCTCAGTGGATAGAGCGTCGGCCTGTGGACTGAAGGGTCCCGGGTTCAATTCCGGTCAAGGGCATGTGCCTTGGTTGTGGGCATGTCCCTGGTGGGGGGTGTGCAAGAGGCAGCTGGTCGATGACTCTTTCTCATCGATGTTTCTAGCTCTCTATCCTTTCTCCCTTCCTCTCTGTAAAAAAATCAATAAAAAATATATTTTTTAAAAAATAGCTTCTGGACTTAGTTTGAACAATGAAGCTCTATAACCCCTCAGCCCACGGCCCTTTTACTTTTGACTCAATTCAGGAAACTTTTGATCCACTAATGAAACTGTTGCTCTGTCGTTGAGTGTATGCAATATCCTAGCTCCTCTTCCCCTCTTCTCACACTAAAACCACATTTTTATTCAAGTCTCCCATTGCTTCCTCCTTTCTTTCAACCATGACCACAGTTCTTGTGTAGCAAATCCCTGCCCAGGTTGTACACCCATGGAGCTGGCCCTGCCAATTTTATACAGAAGACACCAACCACTAGGCCAGTGGTCCGCAAACTCATTAGTCAACAGAGCCAAATGTCAACAGTACAACGATTGAAATTTCTTTTGAGAGCCACATTTTTTCCACTTAAACTGCTTCTAACGCCACTTCTAAATAGACTCACCCAGGCCCTGGTATTTTGTGGAAGAGCCACACTGAAGGGCCAAAGAGTGGCATGTGGCTTGCGAGCCGCAGTCTGCTGACCAAGGCACTAAACAACGCGGGAGCCACAGATGAGGGTATTGCCCTCTCACAAGGAATGCTACATACACTGCCAAAATGAATTAGAGATCCTTGCACAAAAGCCCACGAAGCCAAAAAGCATGCTAGCAGCTCCGACAGCCTATTAACCACATCGTAGGGTCTGGTGGCCTCTGCTTCTTCTCTTTGGGACAACATAGCCCTTGTTCCACTCAAGGTGCGTGGTCTTCCTTTCGTGGGAAATCACTTACATGTGACACGGCAGAAGCGATGCTGCCTAGAGGAGCACAGAAACAAAACGCCGCTTTCTGGACCATCCTTTCACCCGTCTACCTGCCGTCCTGCAGTGCACTGACCATTGCCCTCTATGTGCTTTGTAACTGAGGTGGAGCAGAGAGCATTGTGATGGACAGTTCTATGAATTTACTGTAAACCCAGTGCCTGCCTGGATTGTGGTAGAAATCACATTGCCAGAATCCTAACAAGAAGCATTATGATGTTGGAAACTAGTAAAAAAAGCAAAAGAGAAATACATGAATGATTAAAAAAAAGACCCCTTTACACAAAGCCCCAAGAACTAGTTGAAGTAACAAAGCCCTATTTTCCCTCTTTTCTGTAAAGCAAGTGGATTAACAACTGGCACGAAGCTGAACTGACACCCTGACGCACGGTGCCAGGCGGGCTCTCCGCGGAATTGTTTGCAACCGGCCCTCCCTTGTGTGCAAACAGGAGCAACTTGTTCAGGCAGCAGCCACTCCGAATGCGACGTGAGGATTTATTGAAATACATGCTCAGGACAGCTTTCTTAATCCTCGTTAGTCTGCCCAACGCAGGGAATTCCAGGGTGACAGATGAAGGAAGTTTCTGGTCTCTCTGGCACACAGTCAAGTCCAGGAAAGAAAGTTTGTGCTGCTCTGTGAGAGAGGCAGTTTCTGCTCACCCAACACACACCACTGTTGGGAGAAAAATGAAAGGAGCGATATGATAAACAGGCGGCTACTACCCACTGATTAAAGTGTCATGCTGCCTCTCTCAAAAATCAAAGAAGTGATCCTGCTAATGAACCAAATTAGACCGAGCGAACGTTCATGCTAATAATTATTACTCGCCGAGCTCGTTGTGTTAGAAGTGATAATGATCATGTGAAAGCTGAATAGAATAATATTTCTCAGGTGCGTAGTCTCCTGTTTAAAGCAAATTCGACAGGAACATGCAAGTACCCTAGCGGCCTAATTTTGAGGACTGAAGGGGATTTTTTTTTTTATTTTTTTATTTTTCAGAGTAAGATGGTGGATTAGGTCCTAGGTGAGTAATGAAACGAGGGCTGAGAAATGAAATTCCTTATTAGAACCAGAAGTGTTAACCTGACAAACACACTCATTCAGACTCCTTAATACTATGTATGAAATACATATGGTACTCATTTTCCCTTAAAATGAGCCATGATAAAAAAAACAATTTCATATTCTCAAGGCTAGAACCAGAGAAGATATGCATTGGTGATAATATTGATTTTTTTTTTAAACATTCTACTGAAAGACTGCTATTAGACCTAGGTTATAGTTACATGAAAACTGAGTTGCTCTGACTCCCCTGAGGGCTGAGAAATGATGTTGGCTCCTTCTCGTCATTGTCAAGGTGCAGAAAGAATGAGAAATACTTGGGTGTATTTCATTAGGAGTACATAGGAACAGTTGGAACTCTCCATTGTTGGCTTGTCTTCTTTCATAGTCTGTGCCTTTTTCGGACTCCTTATACAAAACTATTTGACGGGGGAAAAATAGCCTTCTTGGTTTGACGTGTGAGTATATACAAATTCACACAAGTTTTCACAAGAAAGTAAATGATGAGCATGCCTAGGAAGCTTAATCACATTAGAACTCAACACAATCAAAGATTCAAATGTTAACTATCTTCCTGCTAAGGGTGAATGGTAGACAGAGACTATATAGAGATATTTCTTGATCTTGGACAATTTTTTTTTTTAACAATTAAAATCTATCCCTAAACCTCCAAGTAAAATTTATATTATATCTAAAGCATTATGAAATATGACAGTTAGCTATAGCCAGGTACTGTCACTCAATTGTTTTAAATGTGGAATAAGCCTAGCCAATGTGGCTCAGAGACTGAGTGTCAATCTGTGAACCAGGAGGTCCTGGTTCGATTCTCGACAAGGGCACATGCCCGCCGGGCTGCTCAGTGTGGGGCATGCAGGAGGCAGCCTATCAACGATTCTCTCTCATCATTGATATTTCTATCTCTCCCTCTCTCTTCCTCTCTGAAATCAATAAAAACATTTTTTTTTAAATATGGCATAAAATTCTTCTAAAATCGCAACATTTTTCTAAAGTAGACGATTGGAATGCTATTGGTACTTTAAGGGATGTTGTCTTCATTTCCATTAAAACCACTAGTAAAGACATAGACTTTTCAATACAGCCATGCCAATGGAGCTTTAAAATTGCTTCTTTAATATTTCAGCCCTCTGAAAGTATTGCTGTTAGTAGTTATAGATGACTTGCACCCTTATTTTCTTTGTGAAAGAAGGTGCCAAATGATTTTTTAAATGAGTGACTTCCCATTTTCCATCAACGTTTAATTGTTTGATATGATTATACTTTTCACATGTTTCTCCTGTGTTGCTTTTTTTTTTTTTTTTTTTTAAGGCAAGGTGAGTCAGAAAGAAAAATACATTTCACGTGAATATTTGACTTTGACACTATTAGGACTAAATTATAAAGAAAATAATATTGTGGAAATGATTATTTTTTCTTAAACTTATGAATTGTCAAGATAGGCCTTAGTGAATCAAACAAGCACATTTTCCAAATTACTTCAGCAAGGAATGGGGAATTATAAAAACAATTTTTTTTTTAAATCTCAACATATTGTAATAGCTATTTTTCTTTTATTATAAGGAAATGCTGTTTCTTAATACCTACGTGTTTGTTTATGATGTATGTCTGTGTGAACTCAGTATGGTTTTTACATCAACGTGCTAAATGAGCAAAATGATTTTAAACACGTCTACATTTTTCGTGTATGAGCCTCCAGCCTGCTGGGCAGAGTTTTCAATGGTTTATGGTGTGATGTTTCCCATCAATTAAAAAAAGATGAGAGAATGAGCTAGTTGAAGAGTCTGTTTCCTTGTAATCAACTGTAAAGAGACCAAGGTCATGTAACAGATTTCTCCTTTCCTTCTTAGCCAGAAAGCCTATGTGAATGCAAATTGCTTTATTGGTGAAGGGAATTAAAATTATAAAAAGCCAGGCTTAAAGAAGTGCAAAATCAGGACTGTGTCAGAGCAGGACAATATAATTGTGGTATGGATTCCCATATGGGACTAAATTATCTCGATTTTAGTAATGTCAGCAGTTCTGTGTTGTTGCTGGAATGAGGCCAATGTGCCATATTTGCTTCATTTTTTAAGATGGTTCTGATTCCACACAATTTTAAATATGCAGAAAGCCGAAGTTGTTAGGGTATATTGGTGGCACTTCTCGGATACATGTCTCATGCATGTCAGGAATTTTATTTGGCAATTAAATAGGAAGTGATATTGATGTGGCTTTATTTTTCTAAGCAAAATGCCATTTATTATCACTTCTATCTAGGCTATAAAATCTTCCCAGGAAGGGGGGGAAAAATGCCCTCTTCTGTGAGTACATATCAAGGTTGTCTTCCTTTACAGTGTACCATTAAGTAATACAGTTTTGTAGCAACTCAATAAAGCTGATAGTTTTTCTGGGTAATTACCCACAGCCCCCTGCAGGACAAATTAGCATTCATGACCTGAATAATGCTCACTAGAAAGAGTTCAACGGAATTTATTTAATCAGAATCATTGCTTTCTCTTGGCTAATTTTTTTTTCTTTTGCCTAGTACCCAATGCCTGCTAATAGCAAATATCTTTCAAGCCAGTATTTGATAACTGCTGGAGAAAAAAAAGCTTGAATCTTTAAATTGTGTAATGTTCTTCTGGTCTTTATGGAAATGTGTATTTTTAATATAGTGTGTGAAAAATTAAGATATCTATATGCTTTAATTTTTTTCTAATTGGATTTTTATGTTTTGTGTGTTGTTTTTCCCCCCTCTCTTTTCAAGCTTATCAGCTTTAGAAAGAGAAAGGGAGAGATTTTTCATTTTCTAATTATTCCTCAACAGTTTCTCAGTTTGTTGAGGACACATTTAGAAAATCAGTCAGGGTTTTGGAATTAATGTTTTGAAATATCTCCGTATCCCTGAACTTCAAAAATCAGAGAACTTTATAACAGGCATTGGATGTTATTTTAATGACTTGTTTGATTTTTATTTTGTTTTAAACATGACTTGTTTAAAGATTTAAACAAAATATTTTTAATGTAGTTATTAGGATATTAGGATAAATGAGAAGAGAGTAACATTAATTGAGCTTCTACTATGTGCAAAAAATGCCAGATAAACAAATCTATTTCATTACT
This sequence comes from Pipistrellus kuhlii, assembly GCF_014108245.1. Classification (NCBI taxonomy): domain Eukaryota; kingdom Metazoa; phylum Chordata; class Mammalia; order Chiroptera; family Vespertilionidae; genus Pipistrellus; species Pipistrellus kuhlii. Next base: position 139,194,229 of record NW_023425515.1, on the reverse strand, counting down.
TTCTCAAATGGCTCAGTTAGAAAGGTACTCTTATCTCCATATTTGCAAAAGAAGAAAATGAGTTTCAGAATTTATGTATTTACTCTAGTTTATTTATCCAGTATCCAAAACATGATCCAAAACTTGCCTAAATCAAAAAAAGCTTATAATTTTTAATTTTTTTTTATTTATTGATTTTAGAAAGAGAGGAAGGCAGGGAGAGACAGAAAAACATCTATTTGTTTTCCAATTATTTTTGCACTCATTGGTTGGTTCTGTATGTTCTCTGACCAGGGATCAAACCCGCAACCTTGGCCTTGAGGATGACCCTCTAACCAACTGTGCTACCCGGCCAGGACTAAGGCTTAAACTTTTTTTGTTTTTGTGTTTATGTGTAATGATTTAACACTTTTAGAAAAACAAGAACAGGAAGTCCTATGCCAATTTCATTTACTGAATTTCTAATTTGGAAAAGACTCCTAACCTGGAAGAACTTGCATTTCTAAATTGCAGCTACAGATATGAAGGACAACCCAGTAGATGGCAACCATAATCTGATAAGGGTAGAGTCCTTCCTAGCAGTGTGCTTAATTGTTTTAACCCAGTGGTCTGCAAATTCATTAGTCAGCAGAGCCAAACATCAACAGTATAAAGATTGAAATTTCTTTTGAGAGCCAAATTTTTAAACTTAAACTATATAGGTAGATATTTAATTGCTATTGACTTAATTAGGGTACTCTTAAACTGGCCTTTGCTAAAAACTCAATGGGCCAAAGAGCCTCATGTGGCTCTCCAACCACAGTTTGCAGACCACTGCTTTAGCCCATTCCTCCCTCTTCTAGTCATCTTTCATGACTCCCCACAACCCCGTGGAAGCAGAAGTAATAGGTAGGTGTGAACTGCTGGAATGTGGGTTTCCCTGGTGGAACTTTACTGAGGATTGGGAAACAGTCCAATCAAATCAAGCTAAAGGGCAAAGGTATGAGATAAGATCCACAATAACAAAGCAATCAGGGAGGTCCTGCAGTGTTTCTATGTACTTAACTCTGTGGAGACACAAGAATTTCTGTAGGATGGGGAAGCTTGTCTGGAGGCTTAGTTTGTATAACAAACCCAGAGTTTTTACTTAGGTGGCATGGTTGTTTGGGTTTGTATTTTGTGTTTGTTTATTGTTTATTTATTATGTGTTTATTGGAGGTGACTTGAAGGGAAGCTGGTGGAGTTTATATAGAGTAGTTAGATCCCCAGAAAGAAACCTTTTGGCTCCTCCACTGATTAGGCTCCATAATTCAAATGTATTAAAACAGTCCAATACAATTGAAAAGCGGAATTCACTCATTCAGGTCCCTGTGCCATGCGGGCACTGAACTGAATTTGGTACTTAATTAAGTTTCTCGGGGTGCAAAATGATTATTCCATTTCTAAATCCAAATAAATCAAAATGTTTTTTCAACTTCAGGGGTTTCAGAAAACCCACAACACGTTTTTGCACAGATTTTCCTTCCAAACACTAGAATATTGCAAGGAAAATTCAATCCATATGTTTCAGATTTAGTTAGAGTTCTATCAAAATCTTGTGTTGCAATTGACATTTGATGTTCATGAAGTTTTCTGAACGCTTTTGATTTGCCTTTAACTCAAGAACAGAAAGTTGATTTGTCAAGCTTATATGTACCAAAACCCCAAAATATTAAATTTGGGTGGAAGACAACACACTTAAAATGTTGCATCAGGCATAAAATTTAATAAAGCATTTGTCTTGCCATCACTACAATGTTGTGCACTTGCAGCAGATATGCAGATATTCCTGGCAACATGGAGTGCATAGATATACTTTTAATTTTGACACAGTGATGAGAAAGTGAGCCAATGAAAAGAAACAGGGTCAAAAATATTTTTCTTAAATTCTTGTTCTCTTTCCTGATTTAAGCATTAACAGTATTTTATTTATAATTTAATGCAAAAGAAACGTGCAAGGGCAACCTATATCTAATTTTCTTCCATCTTTCAGTCTCTGATTGGCATGTGAGCTTTTGATTTCCTGCCAATGTGCAAGATATTATATATTTTCTGGTCAATGGCATCTGTTCTCCCCCTCCCCCATGCATCCCCCCTCTCCCCAACTGCCCCCATCACCAGGCAGACAGATAACACTGAGGAAAACAAGCAAGAGTGAACATAAATAGTTTAAACTGTAGGATTAGTGCCTTAAGGAAGGTAATATTTAAAAATCTGTGTTTGTTGCTGTTAATACTATTTTAAGGGGTTCCAAAATGTAAAATAACTACTTCTTTTTATTCATAGTTAACAATGTCATTGTTCCCTGGTTAGAACATGACAATTGGTCCTTCTAACCAGAATCTGTTCAGAGAGAGACATTACATTTTAAGGAGCGACAGGCATGGGGGAGGGGGATATATTCCATCAGCATAATATTAATAGTGTTCTAGGTTTTTTTTATGACAGTGCAGGAGTGGGCCATTGACGTTAGGTGGTTTGCATGTGTAACTTCTTTAAAAGCTTTTTCTATTCTTTCAACGTTTCTTAGGACAAAAATTGTATATAGAAAAAATATTTCCATGTAGAAAGATAAAAACTGTATGTAACCAGAAGAAAACAAAAATTCCTGAACTCTCTCTTCTCAAAGATAACAATCAATTACACTTGCCATACAGTGTACTTTCCACACATAAACCTTGCATGTATTATATATTTTTGACAAAAATGAGGGCATACAGTACATGCTACCTTATTCACTGGCAGTACAGAGCAATAGAAGATTATGGTTCATTTTACATAGCTGTCTGGTATTCCAGTGCTGGAATGAACTATTTAATCATCCAAATATTCAAATATATGTATTTAAATGTAATGACTTCAAATTTTAATTTTCAGATTGTTCTAATGTATTCGTTACATAAATAATACTAGGAATATCATCTTTACTTTAAATGTTTGTCCATATCAATAATTATTTACTTAGGATAAGAGTCTATTTACAAAAAACAGCATGCTCTCTCTCCGTGGCTTCGTATGGTCCTTGTCAGGACCAATTGCCTAACTTTGCAAGAAGGCCAGAAGGTTGGGGATGTGCCATGTGGTGGTGGCCATAAAAGAAAAGTAGGCTGAGAGTCCAAAGTGGCTAAAATAAAGGTGTTGTTCCAAGACTCCATCTTACTATTTAGATTCCTCTATTTCCTCAATCTTAAATGACTCAATTTCCAAAGGCCCAAAATCCATTTTCCTATCTTAAATGACCCAGTAATTTCTTGGAGTACATCCAAAAAAATAACCTTAAACAGAGAGAAAGAAAAAAATATTTTATAAGAAGATGTTAATTTTAGAATTATATATAATAACCAAAAAGGCTCACGCGCGCGTGCACACACACACACATACACACACACAAACACACACACACACACACACAAAAAAAAAAACAAAAAAAACACAAACCCTAAGTATCTCTGACATAGTATCAGTGAAGTAAGCTATGACTCAGTAATTTAAGAAATAATGCTATTCATAAAAACTACTCTATATTTATTGAGCACCCACTAGGAGCAAGGCAGTTTACTAGCTCCTTTTCAATAGCATCTCTTCTGACTTCCTAAGAGTTGGGCATCATTGTCACCCCATTATACAGCTAATGCAATAAAGCCAAGGTCATATGGTCAGCAAGACAGATATAGCTAATGAGTCATCCTTTGAACATTCTTGTGTGTTTTTTATTGCTAATGGAGTCCTGGTTTTGTTTGAGAGAAAAGCCAAACAGCCTCAAGAGATGAATCAAGAATAATCTACTAGTAAGATGATTAGAGTAGTTTTAATCTCCTTGGCAAGTATTGTAGTAAGTCCAGGGATGGGCATGTGATATAATTCTGGTTAATGAGACTTCATAAACTTGCTAGAGGTTGAGGGGTAGAGGGAGCTTCTTAAAAATAGTTCCCCCAACCTTTTTTTTATCTTTCATTTTCATTTCCTGCTCTCTCTTTTTGCCTTTGGACATTTTTATGTAAGTAGATAATGCTGAAGGCTGAAGCAGCCATTTGGGGATCATAAAGGGATTAGAGCAAAATGGTGAGAATGATGAAGTAAACAGGAAAATAATCGAGGTCCCTGACAATTTAGTGAGCTGCCAAGGTATTTTGGGAAGGCCTTCTGTTGAGGGTTTGTTTGGTTTGGGATTTATTTTTTAACAGAAAAAATACACATTCTTTTGGTGTAAACTACTCTTCATCTATTGTCTGGTACTGAAAGCAATTGTATTAGTTAGAATCCGATAAAGCTGTGAGTGATTTAGAACTGCTCCAACCTAACTGGGTAAACACACATAAAAGTCTCTCTCATAAAAGCCCATGATAGGCAGTCTGGGGCAAACACAGCATTTTGTAAAGTCCCCAGAGACTCAAGCTTTCCTGGTTTTCCACTGCTGTAGCCCAGAAGAGCGCTTTTGCTGCTGGGATCTAGATGACTCCTAGAACTCCAGCCTGCCTGTGTGCATTCCTGCCAGCTGAAAGGAGGGAGTTCCAGGGAAGAGAATATTCCCTCACTTCAAAATAAAGCCAGGAAATTTCATACACCATCTCATGCATTTTACTATTGATATATATTGGATAGAACTACTAGTTACAAGAAGACAAGGAAATGCCATCTTCATTCCCGAAGGTCACATACTCAGCTAAAAATCAACAATTTAATAGTGTGTGTGACGGGGGGGAGATAATGAAGAAAAACAGCAAGACATATAGAGCTGATGAACCCACAGCTGATTCCAAAGCCATGAACTTACTGTTATATTTACCACTGTCTCTGGTAAATAATTAAGCTATGCTAGTGTCCCGGTGCATGAAATTCTTGCACCAGTGAGATCACTAGGCCTGGCTGGTGATCAAAGTGTGAGTGCCTGGCATGGAAAGGCAGATCCCAGCTGACCTCTGGGCCCTGGGAAGCACCTGGGCCCACAGGTCCCCACAGGCCTCCCTGCACCTGAGTCATGGCTCCTGAGTCCCCATGCGGAGGTGCAGTGAGGACGGCTGCACACCACAGGCCAGGGTGCTGAATGGAAGCCGGGTGGGCAGTGCACTCTTTCCTGGTCAGCCTTGCAGGGCATGAACTGATGGGGAGCTGGATCAGCCCCTGCAGGTCCAGCAGCTATGGCCTGGCTCATCTGGAAGATGCCATGGGTGTGGGGGGGCAGGCACCTCATGGGCACCAGCACCTGAGTGCAGGAGCTTCCTGGTGCACGAGGCCTGGCGTCCCGGGGGGAGGGTAGAAGGGGAAGTGAGAGCAAGCTTGGTGGACACCTTGCATTCTCACTGCACCTTCTTCCCAGTCACCCCCACCCCTAAGTAGCCTGCAAGAGGTTACAGTGCATCGCTAACACCTGCCATATTCTGCACCACCCCGTGGTAGTCAGTGCACATCAGAGCAAGTGGTCAAACTCCCAGTCTCCTGGTCAAACTCTCGGTTGAATGACTGCCCGAGGAGACAATTTGCATATTAGGCTTTTGTATAGGAAGATGGAAGAAGTATTTTATGGTGTTTTCTATACTTTCTCTTTAAGCTATTTCAAATTTTTAATATATTATCAAAAGAAAAATGTTTTAATGTGCTATGTAGGATAAAATCCTGTATAATAAAAGGCTAATAGGCAAATTGTCCCCATGGGTGGGGGTTCGACCAGCTGGGAGTTAGCCTGAGCTGACCACCAGGGAGTGGCACAGAACATGGCAGGCATCAGCAACTCAGCATTGGCAGTTGGTGGCAGTGGAGGCACTGCTGGACCTGATGAGCCCCTACTAGAGTGGGACCATGGCAGGATGGTGGAACAGGTGAGTCGGCAATGCCAGGCCAAGGTGGGTGTGAATGGGGGCCCCGATCACCCTGCAATTGCCCCATAGACTGTGATCAGTGGCAGGGCAGAGGACAGGGCTGGTGAGTAGGTGGTGCCAGGCCAAGACAAGTGCAAGCAGGAGCTCTGCCATTACCCCACTGGTCACCGTCTGTGCGGCGACCAGCAGGATGATCAGCAAGCGAGTGGTGCCAGGCCATGGCAGGTACAAGCAGGGGCCCCAATCACCCCACTGGTCATGTCACAGATCAGCCCTGATCACTGGCCAGGCCTAGGGACCCTACCCATGCACAAATTTAATGCAACGGGCCTCTAGTTGTAGATATATAAAATACATATGAGTAGGCCTGACTGGCATTGCTCAGTGGTTGAGCATTGACCTATAAACCAGGAGGTCACGGTTTCATTCCCAATCAGTGCACATGCCCGGTTGCAGGCTTGATCCCCAGCATGGGGCATTCAGAAAGCAGCCAATCAAAGATTCTCTCTCATCATTGATCTCTCTCTCTCTTCTTCTCCCTTCCTCTCTGAAATCAATAAAAACTATATATATATAAAATTTATTTTTACATATATATGAGTAAAAATATGCTTTCATAACATTTGAAGGAGAGGTTGTGTTTGAATTTAGGAACATGAATGAATCAGGGATTTGTTCTTACATTTCTCTATTTTTAAGGGTTCTTTAATAAGCAAGTAATACTTTTATAATAAAAATGTATTTTACTTATGTATATATACCACATTAAAATAATATAAACCACACAGAGGACCTTTTTGTATAGAGCCACTGAGTACAGTCTGTAAGTGGTGGATTTTATGAAGAAGAAAAATGATAAATAGTATGTCATTTGATGCTTCATAATTTTTGGTTTGTAACTTTCTGGGTCACTGCTTTCTCAAAGAGTTTTCATTCTTTCTGCACATTAGTTAGGTGACTGAGGAAGGTGTCAGGTTTCTGAGACATGAGAAAAGATGATGTGGAGGAATTAAATTATTCTTTTCTTTTGGCCAATGATACAAAATATGCAGTATGATTTAGTGTCTGTCCCCTGTGCGTATTAACCTGTGTCTGCTGTGGGCAGTGTTGAAAAGACATTGTCATTGGCATCCAAATGAGATACATACTTTACTTTCTTTAACAACCTGTTCTGATTTCACAAAACCAATGCTAAGAATCTATGAAATGGTAAGGACTAAGCAACTTCAGAAAGGGGAAGAATTCTTGGTTTATTGTGATTAGAGAGTTAATTGAGATAGGAGTCTGAAGAAACATGATTGGAAGAACATTATGAATATGTCAGTCTAAGAGACCATTGCAGTTCAATGAGTGTACATGCCCAAGTTGTATAAGTAGTAGCAGGAGTGGTCAGCAGCACATATCAAGGAGGAATTGAATCCTGGGATTGTCCTTCAATGTAAGTGAGGTATAAGTTAAGAAATTATACTTGTGTACCACTACATGTAATGCTTTAAACAATTATGTGTATATATATATATATATATATATATATATATATATATATATATAATACTTGCATGTAGTTTAAGCTATACCTTTGGTGTACTTTATATTTATTTAATAGTTGACTTTTTAAAGGAAAGGAGCACAAAAACTTAACATTTAAAATGATTTAAACCAGTGGGTTACTCTGTAATCATGTAAGAGATAAAACCTCTTTTTTTATCTCTTAAACTGTAAGGATGATAAAGCTAACTGTTTTTTTAGTTTGTATCTATTTTCCAGCCCGATAAATTGAGTATAGAAACCTTACTTTTAATTAACAAGAAGCCTATGACTCATTTATTAGTATAACTTATTTACATTAAAAAGTTCAATAAAAAATTTATTTTTGAATACACCCTAGATATCTTACTTTTCAATTTCCCAACAATCAAGAACATTGAAGTACAGTAAAAGTTTGGCTTCTCAATAGCAACAACAAAAACAAAATATCTGGAAATAAATTTAACCCCCCCCCCCCCGATAAAAAAAAGAAATGAGAAAACATTATATAATGAAACATTAAAAGCAACGTAAAAAAACAAATTACTTGCCCTGGCAGTGTTGCTCAGTTGGTTGGAGCAGTATCCAGCACACCAAAAGTTCACAAGTTTGATTGCTGGTCAAGACTCATACCCAGGCTGTGGGATTTGATTGGGGTGTGTATGAGAGGCAAACAATTAATGTTTCTCTCTCACATCAATGTTTCTTTCAATCTTTTCCGCTCTCTTCTTCTCTCTCTAAAATCAATAAAAACTTGTCCTTGAGTAGGATTAAAAATAAAACTTGAAATGACTTGAATAGATAGAGAAGAAAAGAATGTTCTTGGATAAGAAATTACAATCATAAAGATGTTCATTATTCTACGTTCACCTATAAATATTGTGTGGTCCCAATATAAAAATGGATGCTGGTATTTCTGAAATAAGTTGAATAAGTTAATGCCAAAGTTCATATGAAAAATAAACAATCAAAGAGAGTCATGAAAATTCTTTTTATAAAAAGTCATGAGGGGGAACTAGATCTAAGAGTTATTAAAATGTATAGTATGCTACCACTTCTCTTTTTTTATGTTAAGGGATAAGATATATGTTTGCATAGAACATTTTTGTGTGGATACACAAGAAACTGACAACATTGTCTATCTCCAGGGAATAAAACGTTGTGGCTAGAATACAGGGGGATAGGGAGATTTCTCACACTCTTTTGTGTCTTTTGTCTTAGAATATTTTTAATGTATTAGTATTTAAAATGTAAATTAAAATATTTTTAAAACTTTAAACAACTGAGCTTCTGACTAACCCTCAGACCTGATAAGTGTGACTGGTGTCAGGTACGTACTCTCTAAATAAAGGGTGAAGGGCTCCATGGTGCTGGAGCCAGCTCCCTTCAAACAAGTAGGCTTGAAATCTAAATACAATTTAGAGAGGCATGATTTTTTTTTAAAGGTTCTCACAATGAGCCTAACATTCTGCAAATGGAAAAATGTCAAAATGGACACCCTAGGTGTACTTTCTGACACAATTTGTAAAATGTCTTTCCAATTCTGTGTTCAATAACATGGTATCAGTGGTTTGAAATAGACACTGAGTGTAGTTACCCCAAGAATATCCACAAACACTACAAATCAGGTTTTAGTCAAGTTGGGGAGGAGGAAAGCCAGTGGTCAGACATTTCCCAGCACAGGGCAGGCTCAAATGTCCTAACTCTCGCCATGATTTTCTTGGAGAATTTCAAATTACTTGACATTCTTTCCTAATGCATGGCTTGATATTTAACTGGCAGTGATACTGATGAGAGACATGTAATAAGTGTAGATAAGCATAATGTGAGTGGGTGCTAATAATTAAAAATATATCCTCATCTTGGTGCACAACAAATGGCATTCATTGAGAAGAATGAGCATGGAGATGGCACTCGCTGCATGTTCTAAGTCTCATTTTTAAACAATTACATAAAGGCTAGAGAAATAAAAGTAAGCAGATTTGCAAGCCTATTTTGTTTCCTTGCATCACCTAATGTATCTCAGTTAATATTTGCTTGTTTTATTAATAATTGAAAGCAACTTTGTACCGCATAGCATGCAGAATAATTCTGATTGTGTGGGCACTAATGTCTAATGACAGTGGTCCAGAAATGATACAAGTTATGACAATAAAAACCCTGGTCAGCTATTTTGCACTTTAACTATGTACTGTAGATATTTTCTTTACAAGAATATCCCACTTCACATGGAAATTTTTTTATAACCAATTCATCTAGATATAATAGCTGGATAAGTAGCAAACTACTTATAAATAGATATATGGCCATAAAGTAAACCTTTTAAAAATAAATATGATGAAAGGAAAAGCAGAATGTCATGCAATCTTCAAAGGAAAATTGCTTTGAATGTGTTAAAAAAAATGTAATGTTTAATAGCAGTCTGTTAAACTTTCATAAGGCCCAATTAGGGTTCCCTTTTACTGAGGTTTTTCTCTGAAGTAACTACATGTTCAAGAGGGAGAAGATACTGTTTTGGGAGGGAGTGTTTGTCTTTTTCCTGCTTCAAAACAGGTTCTCCTTAAGGAAATCCACCTCCTTTGCTGTTCCCTGTGTCAGTGCTGCCCAAAGGGAAGTCTGTTTCACTTTCCATGGTTACAAATAAAAGCTAAATTAAGTATTTTTGTCTATTTGTTTGTTATTAAAATTCTAAAGTAAGTTTGCTAACACAAGCACACCTTCTCATGCTGCAGAAATGCACATAGTTATTTGACTTGAAAGAGTGGCATTGACCATTCTGACAGGCTTCTGGCTCCAGCACCTCTATGGCTATCCTCTTAATGGATATGTTTGGGATTGTTAAAAATCCGAAGCTAATAGTCTTTAAATCATTCTAATAGTACAAGTTGCAAAAAGAAAAATATAAAATCAATATATGAATATCAAAGTGTTTTTATCTAACAAAATTCAAGTTGAGCATTTCATCTGCTAGTTATGTTAGTATCACATACACACACACACACACACACAAAATCTCAACATGGTTCTGCCCTTTAGGAACTTGAAAAAGACAGTGAAGATCTTTTATCGGCTGTATGAACTTGAGCAAGTTATATATTGTAGTATTTCCGAACCTCTGCTTCCTCACCTTCAAGAGGTGCTATTGGGATTAAAATAAGCAATATGAATTCGGTACCAACATCAGGCATCCAATGAGTGCTACAGGAATTAGGAAGGGACCTCTAGAATGGAAAGGGACCCTCAATCATATTGCTAATCTGAACACCTACCGTGTTTCCCCGAAAATAAGACATCCTCCGAAAATAAGACCTACTTACAGGTTTCCTTCTGAGTGAAATATAAGGCATCTCCCCAAAAATCAGGCCCCCTCCCCCCCAGGCTAAACATGAGAGATTTGGTCCACTGATTCTGAAAGAAATGGAGTCACAAGAAATTCACCAGGAAATTCAGGAAATGGATTGTTATGATGATGTTCCAGAAGATGATGACATGATTGTCATTGAAAAAAATGAGTAAATTCTTGATACTGTAGGATTCAGTTTGTCTGGTTTGTGTTGACAACTACCGTACTACCGTACTGTATACAGGTAATAAATTTCCTTTATTTTCATTTAACAATAAATGTGTACCATATTCTTCTTCATGGAAAAATAAGACATCCCCCAGAAAATAAGACCTAGCACGTCTTTGGGAGCAAAAAATTAATATAAGACACTGTCTTATTTTGGGGGAAACAGGGTAGTATGGCACTTGGCATAGAGAGAGCACTCCATAAACATCAGTTACACAGTAGACTGATGGGGCCATTCATTGTTGACTGTTACAGAAAGAAAACCTTACGGATGAAATAGAATCTTAAGTCCATCTTGGAGGATAGGCAGGCTTTGTACTGATGAGGCAAATAGGAAACAGGTCTGATAAGTGGGGTAAACAGAAGAAGGCAAACTCTGGAGGGGAAATGCGAATAATGTTTTAAGAGGACAGTGAATAAGATTTCTAGGCTAGAACTGAGAGCACATGGAGCCAAATCCAAATGTTGCTAGGCAAGGTGAAAAAAGATTTACGAAGAGTTTTAAAGACCAGCGTAGGAGTGTGGACTTTATTAGGCAAGTAAATGAGCAGTGGAAGAAAGACATGATGAAAAACGCTATTTTAGGGAGTTAACCTGGCAGCGGTGGGAGGAATAGAATCCAAGGAAGGAAGTTAGCACTGCAGACCCACAAGGGGAGGTCCATGCAGCAAAACAGCTGGTGTAGAGGTGAAGGGCAATGGAAACTACAGGGAGGAACAGATTGGGGAGAAACGCTAAAGTGAAAATCCAGAGCATTTAATAATTTTCTATAGGAAACATGAGAATGGGGGGCCAAGCAAGTAGGATGAAGTTGGTGCTAATAATAGACTGTAGTGAGACTAAACAGCATGTTTCAGATGTTCCTTGTGGCGTTCTTCTGAGAATAATTGTTTTAGTTGTTACAATGAACCGTCCATAAATATATATTAGGCACAATTAAGAATATATTGAATGCTTACTCTCTGTCCAGTCTGTACTGGGTGTGATGAAGAATAGAGAGGAAGTCAATGACATGGATACCCTTGAGATGCTGTTTAAAACAAATAGTAAGCTTACTAAGAGCAATGTATTTTGAGCACTCTCTATGCACCAACTGCATTAAACAGAATGTCTTATTTAATCCTAACAGCAACTTAAAAAAAAAAAGCATATATTTTTATTGATTTCAGAGAGGAAGGGAGAGGAAGAGAGAAACATCCATGATGAGAGAGAATCATTGATCAACTGCCTCTGGCACGCCTCCCACTGGGGGTTGAGCCTGAAACCTGGAACATGCCCCAACTGGAAATAGAACCAGTTCACAGGTCGATGCTCAACTATTGAACCACACCTGCTGGGCAAATGATAACTTTATGATGAAGGTACAATAATTTATCTCCAATTTACTTACACGTAAACTGAGTCTTACAGTAGTTATTAATTTTCCCAATGTAACAAAGCCAGTAAACAGTAGATTCAGGAATAAATCCCAGCCATCTGACCCCAAAGTCCACAGTCTCAGCACTACACAATACATGACTGACATGTATGGAAGACATCAATGGATGACCAAAGACTAAATATTATTGAGCAACAACACTTGAGATATCGAATTTTGTTTTAAGGCAGAAAAGAGAGAGATGGAGCTTACAAGAGAAGTTGCATAAGCAACTACACATTATAAATACATATAATGTGCCCAGAAAGTCAGGAATGTTGGCATGAGAATAAGTAATGAAGAGGGTTGAAGGTGTAAATCTGAGCCAGATGATGGCTACAGTGCCTGAATAGAGCTGTGACTTGATACATATTGGAGTCAATCAATTAATACTTACTTATCACCAATCATTTTTTCCAGTAGTGGCAGGCCCCAGAGTTCAGGACCAATGGGCTGACCTTTCTCTCACATTTTCCAGGCCTCCACTATTTCTTCATATAGTGCAGGCCCAGGATGCAGACCGTGCAGGCAGGCATCTTATTTCAGGTCTAGTCAAGCTGCTCCTCGGTCACAATGGCATGAACTCAAAAACGTTCCTGGGATCTCCTTCATTACATTCAGCTTCAGAGGGGTCAGTCTGATTACACTGGGACGAATCCTCTTGAGGCTCCGTGGGACATGAAATGAGTAATGTTTTTAGTATAGAGGATGGGCTACAGAAGAAAAAGAACACAGTCTGAAGGATAAGTACCTGGTGCTGTATTGGCTATATTCCTGTATACAGTAAAGATTTGTTGAAAGAAGAAAGACACTTAAAAGAAGGTATTCTAAAATTCCAAGTTTGAGGAGAGGACTTGTGTTAGTACAAAAGGAGAATTAGGAATTAATCAAAAGACATTTCACACACACACACACACACACAAAAATCAAAATAATAGATTGGATATGTGAGGAAGGAAAAAAAAAAATGTCATGGGCTACCAGTGTATTTGAAACAAGTGATATAACTGATAGAAATTCAAAACTTGTAAGTTTTTGGGGAGTAGTAATGATCTCTCTGGTTCTCTGTTGTAATCTAGAAACTAGCAATATCCTTAATACACAGTGGACAGGCAATAAGTAATGAGGGTGTTTAATAAACAATCTATTAGTTTTAAGAAGAAAATCAAATGTTTTATCCTGAAGCTTTTAGTCCCAATTCAGACCCATGGAATGTACTGCTAAGAGCCCATGTCTTCATGAACCACTGTTACTAAATGGCCTTTGTTATATATTTTAATAAATTAGAGCAGGAAAAGGTAGCAAACAAAGTCTTAGACCACTGCCTTACTGCCTGGTACAAATGCCTCGTGGCATTCTTCATTTAAAGTTAGGACTAAAATCAGGTCTAAGATGAATGGCCTGGATCACATGTTGGCTGGATTTCTGAAACCAATTCCAGTATGAATTTATCAGGAACATCACTGGAATCCTCACTAGCATCAGCCCCTATATATTTATTTTTAATTTCTTACATTTTATAAGCTTCTGATACCACAAAACCTGGACCCAGCTCTGAACCACTAGCCATACATTAGATCCAGCTGGTGCACAAAAGTATCTGAATTTCACTGTTGCTATTTTATCATACCAGATAACTGCTATGATATCCAAGTCCTAGACTTCAGGTTGAGTGAGAACTGAGTTTGAGCTCCAGTTTTTCCATTTATAAGCTGCATGGTTTATAATCTCCTCATCTGCAAAATGGGAATACTAGTGACTACCCTTCTGGGTTCTTTTAAAGCTTAAATGTGCATAGGAGTTCAATAAATTATAGCTCTATTATTGTTGTTAATTAGTCCAGTGATTCTTATTCACACTTTTCCCATTTTACATTTAAAATTTTATGCATAATTGACATTTTGTTATAAATCCTCAGAAAGAACATTACATAAGAATACCATAATGTCTCCTTTACTTTTCAAGCTATTTGGCTAGGAAAATTTCTGGACATGTTCATTTGTAAGAGTTATGTACCAAATTCAGAACATACATTTTCTTTTACATTTTTTTTAAGTTTCTACAATTTCAACATCCATTGAGTATAAGTATTAACTGAAGCACTAGACTTTTATGAACAATAATTTGACTTGCCGAGATTACCATCTCACCAAGTTTTCCCAAGGAATTTTTCAGGCTGAAAAGAAGCTAAATGCAGAAAATAACTTAATCGTCATTCTTACCATCTAGAAACCCACATAAATTATGAAAATCAGTAAATAAAAGAGCGTAATTAGTGTCACAATGATCACAACCAAAAAGTGATGCACTTGGGTTGAGGGTGATCTCACATATTTTTGCCCTTTAATATAGTTCCCTGAAAATTTTTTTTCCAACTTACTTGCTAGAATAGGAAGAAATAGATTAGGCCAAAATTTCCCAATCTTTTAAGGTTTCAGGGGTCTTTATTATTATTATTATTATTATTATTATTATTATTATTATTGATGAGAGAGAGAGAGAGATGTTGTTCCACTTATTATGTATTCATTGGTTACTTCTTGTATGTGCCCTGACTGAGAACTGAACCCTCAACCTTGGCTTTTCAGGGCAACACTCTAACCAACTGAGGTACCTTGCCATGGCTCGTTCAGAAATCTTTTTCTTAGATGTTGTATGTACTTAAAGTATCCCTTAATTAAAACACACACACACACACACACGCACACACATAAACACACACACACACACACACACACACACACACACTACAAAGTTCTACTTTGCATTCAATCATGCTTTCACAAAATGAATTTTATCTGAAAAATCTTAATAGCATCTACATAAATTGGAAGCATAATGATACAAATGTGTATAAACTCCATAATAGATGCTATTACAGAGATCGGTGTGTGTTCCTCTGGAAATCACTCCATGACTAATCCCTCCTCCCACCCTAACTTCACCCTAGGAGCCTAAGGACCACCAACTGGGAAGCATTGTTTCAGGCACTTCAAGAGCTCCGCAGAATCTGTCTTTGCTCATTCTGTAAGTCTTGACTCCTAGCCTGAGAGAAAATCATCACATGAATTCAAAAAAGAAGAATAACACATGGGGCCACTTTCAAGCAAATACTCATGGAAATCTGAGGGGGGTGGAAATCTCCTTTTACAGATCATGGTAAACCCAAAGTTCTAATTCTGGTCCTGTATCCAATAAGATGTGGGTATTACCTAACCACAGTGGGCTTCATGTATCTTATCTGCTAATTATAGTTGTATTAGTAGGTAATATCTTTTATCTGCGGCCTGCTTTACCAGAATCAAAGCCCTTTCACATATAATATTACATTTGATCTGTACAATAACTTTGAGCTAAAACAAGACAAATAATAATATTCCTTTTTTTTTTAAGATAAGGGAATTGAGACTTAGAGATTAAATAGGTTGTTCAAATTAGATTTAATTAGGGTTGGAGGCAGATGCCTAGCAAGGTCTTCTGATTTTAAACTCCTAACTTTCTGACCCCAATTCTATAAATATAACATTCTAAGAATCTTGTTCCATCTTAGAGACACTTTACATGGTTTAATGCCTGAAAAGTTGATGTCTGGTAAGAGCAGAAAAAGGCCGCTGTTTTTTGCAAAGGTTACAGAATCCAATGCAAGTTATTTTTAAAGATGCATTATTAGTTCAAGTACTGGATGAAAATTGTGATTTTTTTTTTTATTTCAATGACAATACAAGAATATATATCTAAGAAGCTTTCCTCTCTTTCTCCCCCACATTTTTAAACTCACAATTAGGGCTTGCTGGGTCTAAACTTTTGGGCATCTGTGGATGAACCTTAGTGATTTGAAAAAGCTGCTTCTCAGTACTTCGGTCCAAGTGCATACAATGTAGAAAGAGTTCTTTTCTGAGGACTGAGACTCTAAGCTTCAAGAACTGCTAAAGGGTTTTGTTTTCTCAGAGCTGTCAAGTTTCTTTGAAAGAAGTGAAAAGAAGCAACAAAGAAGGATGTGAGAGCGATTTAAAAATATTTTAAATATCTCTTCGGCGTTCCAATCTTTTTCAAATTAAACGTCTGTTGTTAACCATTCTCTACTTAAATGCCTCTATCTTTGGAATGTTGCTCTGTAATGATATGACCCTCCTTTATTGTGTGTGGGAAAGTGTGTGTGTGAGAGTGTGTGTGAGAGAGTGTGTTCTTTTCTTTCCCTCGGCCTTTTCTCGGAATGCTCAAGGTTTATCACAGACCAAGAACTTCTTATCTTTTCAAAGAATTGAATTTGTAGTAAAAATGATTTGATCTAGAAATAAAGATGGAGGGGATGTGGACATAAAAGCAAACTGGAAAAATAATAAGGAAGAAGAAATAGACAGCGGACCACAATTGTACAGCAGACCATGTTAAGTGATTTACTTGGGATTATGTATTTTTAAAAGGAGCATATAAATGCACAGCAGGATTCTGGCAGATGAAATTGTGTTTACTTTAAGGATCTCGATGATAACATACAGTTATTTAGTACAAATAGTATAATCAATGGTGCAAGGAACACTGAATTAGATACAGTTCCTACAGAATAGGTTTGAAATCTAAATACAAATTAGAGAGGCAGGGTATGAAACATCCAGAGAAAGCCTAACATTCTGCACATGTGGAAATGTCATCCTGGGCATTCTAAGTGTACTTTCAGACATAATTTATAAAATTTTTCAAGTGCACATGCAAACATTGTAAATAGAGTCATTTTACACAGATTTGATGTGTGCATAGATGTGAGCACATGGATCTCAGATATGCAATTTCAGGGTGATTTGTTTAGCTGTTAAATATAGGCATCCACCTGAAAATTGCAGTTTTTACTGCTCATCTCCCTTACATTTTAATCCATTCCAAGTTTCTTTTTAAATTACAAGTCGAATAAACATGCAAACATTTATTATTTCTGAATAATATGTGTCACGTTATATTTGAGCCCTGGCTGGTGTGGCTCAGTTGGTTAGAGCATCCTCCTGTACACCGAAAGGTCACCTGGTTCTACTCTGGTCAGGGCACAAACCCAGGTTGCAGGTTCGATACCCGGTCAGGGTGCATACAGGAAGCAACCCATCAGTGTGTCTCCCACATTGATGTTTCTCTCTCTCTTTCTCTCTCTGGAGATCAATAAAACCATATCCTCCAGTGAAGATTAAATACATATACATATATCCTATATAATAAAATTGTAGTATGCAAATTGTCCCATGACCAGGAGTTCTTCAGGGAGTTTGACCATGGGGCAGGGCCGGCCTGGGTAAAGGAAGGAGGCCTTGGCTGGCAGTTGGCAGCTGCTAGGGACCCTACCAGTGCACAGATTTCATGCACTGAGCCTCTAGTATACATATATTTTTGAGTGAAATATCCTCTAAGTAATTCTTTAATTTTATATTTCATCACTGTACTTGCTGTTTGCTCATTGTATGAAAAGGTTTTACTTATCTAAAAAATTGACAACATGAAAAATTGAAGAGCCATTGAGGAAAAACAAACCAAACTCTTCATGTGAACAATTGTCTCACAGTGACATCTTGGAACAAGAAAGATGTCTGCTATCTATTTACCAGAGAGGTGTGGAGATAATCTCATGTGCATCTATTTCCCCTAAGGAGGGTGGGAGTGCGGTTAGCTAACACAAAGCACTGGAGTGGGGGAATCAGCAGCCATGACTTCTGTTCTCTTTGTTTTCAGAATTTGCTTTGATTTAAGAGACTCACTTGATTAATATGATTGATCCCTGTGCTTTCATTTCTTTCTTTGTTTCCTTTGGTTCTTGTTTTGTTTTTTCTAATGAACACAGTCAAACTCATAGAAAGAATTCTTTGAGTCCTTTTGTTGGAATCTTTTCGTTGGTCTGTGCTATAAACGAGGTTTTGATAAAATGAGAGCCAATGCAATTGTACACTGTTCAGGAATATAATCATTCAACATTCCTACACCAAACTTTGTATGTAGTGAGAGTCTAGTGTATACAAGGCACTGAACTAGGCACTGAGTAAATTACACTTGGTCCTTTAACCACAACAATATTGTGAAATGGCTATTATATGAAAATATACGCTTCCCAGTAGGCCAATACTGTATGGATTAAGGATAGTTTTGTGTTTTTTTTAAAGACTGCTGTGCACTTTAAATATAAAGAACTTTCGTTTTGAAAAATACTTATTAAATACATAAACAGTGTCAAATCCCTTAACCTGTATTTATTCTGTTTTCAAATTAAGGTTTTTACATTTGTAGAATATATCCATTGCATACATTTGGAAACTTGATATACTTATTTGTATATTTACCTTTTTGTATAAATAGAAAAGGAAAAGCATCATGCTTATGCCAGAGGCATGTATGTCTGTGCTTTTTAAATTATGAATTGGAACTCACAGCAATATTATTTTTAATTAAAATTATTTTCTTCTTATTAGGAGTGAACCTATTTTGTGTGTGTGTTCTCAATTTTTTTATGCTAGTCCTGTTTTCTTGGTTATAGTGAAAGGTAAAATAAACTGCCTTTTTCAAATTATTGATAGTTGGTTTTATATTCATGCTGTTTTTTCATTTATCATTGAAAATATTTTTAGGATTGGATATTTAACAAGAAATTCTATGACTTGTGCTGAACTTTATTTATATTTTGCTGTTCATATGCATATTAGATAGGAATGTAGTTAGCTTTTGTTCTGTGAGACAAAGAAACCTTGAAACACAGAGGCTCAAGGAGATGAAAGTTGATTCTCACAATTTCAATGAGCAGGATTATTAGTGTATGGCAGCTTTACTGTGTTAGGAACACTGGCTCCCTCTGTCTAACTGTTTCACAGTCCTCAAACGGGCTTTCTGCCTCCTGACTCAACAAGGCTGCTCCAGCTCCAGCCATTGTGTTTGCCTTCAACCAAAGAGAACAACGCAGTGAAATGTGTGCTGCTTTCTTTTTGGATTATAACCTGAAATTTTCACACACAACTTCTGAAATGGTTCATAGTAGGCATTCAGGTACAACCACATTAAAAGACATAACAAAATAGTTACATGCTTGCACCTATGCACAGAATCTCTGTGAATTGAATTGCCATATTATATTGAACCAGCATTACTGTGGGTGATTTTCTGAGGTGGTATACAACTCTTAGTAAAGTTTGAAATAAGACACATAAAAGTTCCCTTCAGTTTACATTGCCTTTGCATAATGGATAATCAGTGTGTTTAAACAATGTAAAGTAAAAATTTTAAAGACTTTGTGTTGGATGTAAAATAGAATTATGTCCTAGGCTTGGATAATTATAAACAGATCTTTAATTTATAGAAATGTCTAACAAATTTGAAAATCATGAGAGATGTAGAAAACTTCCATTCTATCTAACTTTCCTCTTCCCTGCAGAGCATTTACCATCTCTGTTCTTAATCACAAAATTTCCTCCTCTAATTATTATAACAACCAAAACAGCCCTACAAATTCCCAAAATGTTTCCCAGGAACAGGACAACTCACATAGACAACTCTAGAGACACAAGGTATGTTGACACTTGGCCTAACTTCCAACATATCACAGATAAGAATTTTACCAAATATTTTGCAATGCTCTAATGAGGCATTATCAGATTTTTAACTCTTAATAACTATATCATGGAAACCCATCAGCCAATGCCGCACATTCAAGGTTTTTTTTCAGGTCAGTGGATGTCTTTTTGTTTTTTAATATATTTTATTGATTTTTTACAGAGAGGAAGGGCGAGGGATAGAGAGTTAGAAACATCGATGAGAGAGAAACATAGATGAGCTGCCTCCTGCACACTCCCTACTGGAGATATGCCCACAACCAATGTACTAAATCAACGTGGGACCCTTCAGTCCACAGGCCGACGCTCTAACCACTGAGCAAAACCAGTTAGGGCCAGTGCATGTCTTAAAGGTACCAAATCATGTACCAGTTATGAGTGTAGGTTGATACATAAAGGGACCCTAATCATTATTTCCTTTTAATGTAAAAGTTTTCTTAGGAATTATAGGACTGATATGGCAAATTGATAATCTGATTGCTTCTCCTCTTTTGCCCTGCCATTCTCAACATATGTGGTTTTCATTTCATGAATCCAACATGGCTGCTCTAGCTTTAACCATTACATCTGTATTCCAGTAGTGAAAAGGGCAAAGATAAAAGAAAAAGATGTAATATTTCTCTTTAAAGGCAAATACTAAAATCTACACAGACTTCCCCTTGCATTACTTTCTCAAGAAGTTAGTATTTTTATTTTTAAGATTCTAAATCTACATATCAATGATAACTCTAAGCATCTAGTAGATATCGTTCTACCGGACAGGTGACATGGTGAAATAAACCCCAAACTAGAAATTATAATTCTGGTTGTGCTACTACCTAGCCTCAAGAACCCAGGCAAGATCCTGTGGTGCTCAGAGGTTGAGCATTGACCTCTGAACCAACAGGTCACAGTTCAATTCACAGTCAGGGCACATGCCCGGGTTGCTGGGTAGATCCCCAGTGGGGGGAGTGCAGGAGAGATAGCCAATCAATGATTCTCTATCATCATTAATGTTTCTATCTCTCTCTCCCCCTTTCTCTTTGAAACCAATAAAAAATATATTTAAGATTTTTTAAAGAGCCCAGGCAAGTCATTTCATTCTTAGGATTCTAAAAATTTGGAAAATTAGAGTAGTTTAATGGATTATTTCAATTTTCCAACATCCAGAGTATATAATAATGCCCAGGACATCTTATGACTAGATTCCTAAAAATGTTTTAATCCGTTAATTGGAGATGATTGACTTTTATGTTTAGAAATCATTCCAGTTTTACTAAGTACATTAGCAACACAGATTTTTCTTGTTATGATACCTGCCCAAGTCAATTTTGACTAGTCAGTGTTATGCTGGAGTGGTTACTAAATATACTTTAATGGTATGAGTGCTTTGTATCATATTACAATTATTTGTCTCCACTAGGAGGCCATTTTGTTTTTTGGTTCATTTGTTTGCTCATTTTTACCTATTCCCAAGCCTAATTACTTCTCAACTTTTATACTAGTTCTAATGACTACTATCTATTTTCTGAATTGCCGCATTAATCTCCTCTTTGGTTCTTTGCTCCTACTTCTGGCCCTCTCTAATTCACATTCTACACAGTAGTCATATGACCTTTTTTGTTTTGTTTTTTACCTCATTTACCTATTTATCAGTTCCCCCCCCCCCCATTTCCACCCCAACTGTGGCAACCACCAATTTGTGCTCTGTATCTATAAACTTAGTTTTTGTTTTTTGTTGTTTTCTGTTTGTTTGTTTTTTGCAGAGGCGAGAGGGGACATGATTGTTAGATTTCATATATAAGAGAGATCTTTTTATATTTGTCTTCCTCTATCTAACTTATTTTACTTAGTATAATGCCTTCAAGGTCCATCCTCGTCACAAATGGCAAGATTTTATTTTTTTTTATGGTTGAATAATATTCATCTCTCTCTCTCTCTCACTGTGTGTTTGTGTGTGTGTGTGTGTGTGTGTGTGACAATTTATTTATTTATTCATCCACCAGGGGATACTTAGGTTGTTTCCATACCTTGGCAATTGTAAATAATGCTTCAATGAACATGGGGTGCATATATCCTCTCACTTAATGCTTTCATTGTCTTTGCATAATTATCCAGAAGTGGAATTGCCGAATCATATGGTAGTTTCATTTTTAAATTTTTGAGGACACTCTAATATTTTCCATAGTGGCTGCACCAATCTGAATTCTCACCGACGATGCACAAGTTCCATTTTCTCTACATCCTTACCAACAAGCTATTTCTTGTCTTTTTTATAGTAGCTGTTCTAATAGGTGTGAGGTTATACCTCATTGTGATTTAAATTTTTGTTTTACTAATGATTAATGATGTTAATCATCTTTTTATGTGCCTGTGGGCCATCTCTGTGTTTTCTTGGGAGAAATATTTATTTAGATCATCTGCTCATTTTTTAAATTGGATTGTTTAAGGCTTTCTGTTTGTTTTGTTTTTGTTTTTTGTTTGTATTTTGCAATTGAATTATATGAGTTCTTTATGTATTTTGGATATTAACCCCTTATCATCCATATGACTTCCAAATATGTTTTTCCATTAGTAGGTTATCTTTTTATCTTGTTGATGGTTTCCTTTCTGTACATAAGCTGTTCAGTTCGATGTAGTCCCACTTGTTTAGTTACTTTTGCTTTTGGTGTTAGATTAAAAATATATATTGCCAAGACTTGTGTCAAGGAGCTTACCCCCTATGTTTGCTTTTAGGTGTTTAATAGTTTCAAGTCTTATTTTCAAATCTTTAATCCATTTTGAGTTAATTTTTGTATATGGTGTAAGATAGCGATCCAGTTTTATTCTTTTGCATGTAGCTTTCAAGTTTTCCCAACACTGTTCATTGAAAAGAATGTCCTTTCCCCATTGTATATTCTTGGCTCCTATGTCATGAATTAATTGACCATATATGTATGGCTTGATTAATGAGAACACAAAACTTAATGGAAAAAAATGACTTTATGTCATCATAATTCATTTAAACAAATATGTATTGAACACTGACCACATGCCAGACACTGAATTAGACACTGGAAATATAATGGTGAGCAATATTGGCACAATTTCTTTTCTTATGCATATTAAATAGAAAGGAAATAATCTTATTGTTGAGCAAGAGTATGGAAGGAATGTATAAACATATAAACAAGTAACTAACAGAACAGAGATAACCAGCTTCAGGTAGGGTGATCACAAAAGATCAGAGACTTTTACAAGAGAATTAGATGGTTATGCAAATTTTGGGGCTAGAGAGAGCATGTGAGGTGAAGGGAACAGCCTGTAGAGAGATCCAAAGACTTGGGAAGGGGATTGGAGGATAGGAAGAGAAACACCAGTGAAGCTAGCTAGATAACAGTGTGGAATGAGGGAGAGGGAAAGTGACCCAAGAAGAGATTAGAAAAATAACCAGGAGCCAATCATACAGATACTCATAGGCCCTGGTAATAAATTTTGATGTATTCTAGTTTATTTCCAGGGAAAGGTTAAGACATTGTAGCAGTTCAAACAGAATTATATAAATCAATTTTCAATTTAACATCAATTTTGTTTTTGGTGAAAGGAGATAAAAGAGAAATCAGTAATCCCTGGAGAAATGGTAGCAATTAAGACACAAAGGTGGTAGTAAAAAGAAATAATACTTTGCAAAGCACAATTTTAAATTTTAAATTATATCTAATACTATCAATACATGCAATCAACCAAAGAACAATCACATGTTTTGGTCCTCCTGTATGTCCAGCATGAGAGTGTAAAGATGCATGTTGCATCGTCCCTGACCATTAGAAACTTGTAATTCATTAGGGAGAACAACTACCATATAAGAGGTCAAATCAACAATATCATAGAACCACCCCACACCTTATAAATGATCATTTCTTTGGTAAACAGGGAAAATATATAGAAATCTAAAGATAATATTTTTGTATCATTGTTGTTCCTTATTACTTGTACAAGCTGGTTCCCTGGGCCAGCAATTAGGATCTGAGAAATATCCAAATAAGTATTTTCCACATATTCTATTTTTCCTTATTTAGGCTAGGTCTTGGACATGGGATAGGTACCAGATTGTGCCAGGTGGTGGAAAGATTAAAAGAACACTCAATTAAGACTTCACCAGCATATTCCCAGATCTCACTCATACCGGCATACAGAGATCCTGAACTCTGGTCTTTTCACAGATCTACTTTTGCAAACACTTCTGCCTAAATTAGAGACAAGCTTACAGATGGCCAACATAGGCTGTTTGCTTCCTAGCAATTATAAGGCACTGATTTAATTTCAAAGAAGAAAAGAAGATTAAATGTAGCAAAAATGATCTCATTTAAAATAATAAGTGAACTGTATTAGAAATATCTTTTCAAAGCAATATCTTGGAATACACCAAGTCACTTGCCTCACACTTAAAGTTACTAGATGAAAGGAACTACACTTTTGCTGCTTAATTTATCTTTGAGAAAACTAAAAAAATATATCGATATTTGGAGAACTTCTATGACAGCCTCATGGCAATGCCATAGTTTTCACTTCATACCATTGGTTTGTAAACCACCTGCCTTTGCTATTGTAGCAGTAACCACAGTTCATATGGATGGTCCTCTGGGTATGTAAAGAACAACTGGAACCAGGAAAATGAGAAAAAAGCTGGAGACCTGATGCTGGCTCATTCCCATTCCCAGAGTGTCTTTTGCAGGAGTATGGAGTGGTGAATTTGATATCTGAACATATTTGAAACTGAGTAATAACACTTTGCCTACTTAAATGCATCCTATAGTTTCAATTAGCCAACATGCTCCTGAACATTCTTTTGCTATTAGGCGAGGCATGGTTATAGCCAGTACACATTGCTTCAGTAGTGAATAAAAGTATGTTCTGATCTCGAGCCAACTTTTCAAATCTGTGTAAGGGTAAGAATGTAATTTAAACATGTAGGCCCTAATTTACAAGACATTTGCAGAATAGAATGGTCAATAACATGTGTATAACATTTACTATATTGAAGAGGCATAAAATCCAAGAATATAGTGGCCTATTATTTTGATTATCAATACAATAAATAGCATCATGACATTATTGCTACTGAATGCCTAGTTAATAAACATGCATAAATACTTCAAAGCTTATAGGGAATATAAAAGACATTCATAATTCAGCAATGGATTATCCATATTTTACAGTAGATATTTCTCAGCAAATAATAGTGGTTATAGAAATCATATTCCCCTAACTCAGTGGTTGGCAAACTGCGACTCGAGAGCCACATGTGTCTCTTTGGCCCCTTGAGTGTGGCTCTTCCACAAAATACCATGGCCTGGGTGAGTCTATTTTGAAGAAGTTTAAGTTTTAAAAAAAAAATGCGCTCTCAAAAGAAATTTCTATCTTGTACTGCTGATATTTGGCTCTATTGATTAATGAGTTTGCCAACCACTGCCATAACTCAACATTTCTTCCCCTGTTCCATGAAAAGACTGGTGTACTTGGAGATCTTAACAGGTGTCAACTAATAATAGTTTATGTTATCTAACAAGTTTGGGGTATACTGGGTTGAATAAATTTAAAAAAAAATTTTATCTTATTTTTGCAATATCTTTAAATTCTAATGCTTATTTTGACCTCCAATAAAAAGAATATGGTATGTGGCCAAAACCGGTTTGGGTCAGTAAGTAGAATATCAGCATGCTGACTGAAAGGTCCCAGGTTCGATTCCAGTCAAGGGCATGTACCTTGGTTGTGGGCACATCCCCAGTAGGGGGTGTGCAAGAGGCAGCTGATCAATGATTCTCTCTCATCGATGTTTCTAACTCTCTCTATCCCTCTCTCTTCCTCTCTGTAAAAAAATTAATTACAGAAAAAAAAAGAATACAGTATGTAGACTTCATTTCCCAAATGCTTGTGACTATAGAACCCTGGAAAATATGTTACATAAATTATATATATTTACACTAGTTATCTTCTCTGCTTTAAGGGTCACCCCTTGAGAGCTACAGGGCTCATTCTGTCATTTCTTTCAAGTCATTTGCTCAAATGGCACTTCCTCAGTAGGTACTCTCACATACCTGCTTAAAATGCCAACCTCTAACCTCACCTATCTGGCAATCCTGACTCCCCTTATCTTTCTTTACCTTTTATCCATCACATTTATTATCTATATAATTAAGTACTTTATGATGTTTATTTTCTGACTCCTTCCACTAGAAAGTAAACTTCAGAAAGATAGTAGTTTTAACTTTTTTTAAAAATGCATCCCCAGCTCCTAGGATAGGGCTGACAATACATTATATTCTTAATAGATATTTGTTGAATGAATTGAAAAAAATTTTTTCACATGTTTTTAAACTTAAAATGTGTCATATAAATATTTTTTCTTTTATAGAATTTGTGATGTGTGTTATGGGCAGCTTTGTCTTAGAATCTAGGAAATATATGCACCAGGGGTCACTTGACTTTTTCTGAACTCACTGCTGCCAGAGTTAATTTGGCATCTGGTTAAAAAGTCACTTAATATCATTAGTGACTTTTCTTTCTCTAATTTCATCACTCCCATTCCTCCCCCTGATATTAAGTTTCTGCCAAATTGCCAAAACTTGCTAACTCTATTTCAAATAGACTTTCTGTGGGAGGCAATAGTGAGCCACTGCATTGTTTTAAGAAGAAAAAAAAACAAAACAGAATTTTTGGAAAGATCACCTTGACAATGATGTAGCAAATGGTTTAGAGGCCAGCATGATTCAGATTCCTAATTAACTAACTCTTGATTTCCCTTTTTGTGATGCCCTTGCCATCCGTTTCTCATCTGCTTTCTCTTTGTCCACCTACTCACATCTCAGACCTGCTCATTCTCCAAGACAGTCTGGATATGCGACAGACACAGGTTCAAAGATGCCTTGACCCATCTCCCCCACAACCTTCTAGGCTTCTTGCACAGGTTGAAGAGAAGCAAGGCAAAGGGAGGTAGGGGAGGAAGAGATGAGCTTAACATTTATTTCTTATTATGATCTCTGAATACTCTCATATAATGAGTCAGTCTCATTTTTAAAACGAGGGAACCTAACTCAAAAAGCACTTACACATTTTTCTGAATCTCACGTAGATGGTCAAGTTCAAGTCAAAAACCATCCAATAGGATGAAAGAATAACGTGGGCTGACTTGTAATGAACCCATCCTGGATTCTACATAGTGAGAAGGATACTTTCCATGGATTATCTGATTTAAATTCCAACAGCCCTCTGAGAAGCATCAGCTCTCCTCCCCATTTAGGACAGGAGACTGAAGTTAGGAAGGTTAAGCAATGCACCTGGGTTCACACAGCTAGGAAACGGACTAGAGCCCCTTTTCTCTAAGTTAAGTGACTGAGAGGTTTCAAACCCCCATATTGTCCACATGCTGCAGTGATCTCTAAGAGTTATCTTGCATCCTGTGGTATGGGTTGCAAGAGCCAGGAGGACATGTACTGGCCTGGCCAACCTTCATTACAAATGGTCCGTTAGCCTGCTTATCAGTGAGGCCTCTTCTCTCCCCGCTGTCAACGTGCGTGCAATGGCCATTTATCCTGCCTGTGTTTGGGGAGGTGGGGGGAGGAACAGCTCTGAACAGATTAGTGCCCTGAAAATAAAAGGTACTTTTTTTATGATATCTTTTCCTGTTTCGTTTTAACAGTTTATATCTTCTCCACACCACCACCACCACCACCACCACCACCAACTTCCCCTACAATTGTGGGGAATGGAAAAACGTGAAAGGTTAAGATACAAAAATTATAGTTGAATTGCAACGGATTATTGAAGCAAAAAAGTCCCAGCCCAACTTTAAAATGTTACCATTGTTTTCCTGACCAGCACTGTGGGGTGCAGGGGGGCTGGCTTCTCTCTTGTCTCATTCTTTCATAATATTCTGGAGTTGACTCTGTAGTTGAGGTTTTTGGTAGAGGCATTTAAATTACATAATTGTTCATTTGTGCCAAAGGAGCAATTACTCAAAACACTTCATGGTATAAAGAGTGATGCAAATAAAGACTTCAAAAAATGTAATTCCCATAGATATGATGATATGACACAATAATAATGATAATTCAGAAACACCATAAATGTATTTACATTATGCTCTGAGGCACAAAGAATTTTTTTTTTTAACTGACCAGGCATTCTCCACAATCCCACACCCAGCAGATAGTTTAGAAAAGCCATTTTGGTTAAATTGTTGATTCCGTCTTTAGGTGAGTCAGAGAATGCTGGTCAGAGTTCTGCCCTCTCTACCTGGATCTGTGTGGCATGAGTGAGGTGAGTGTCATCTCAGGGAGGTGGAGTTCTGGGGAGCATGAGTGTCCACGGAGCTTCCCTGGTTCTGGCCCACACCCAGAGCTGAGAACATCTTGGGAGTGACCTCTCCTTGCCTGGACATTCTGATACCCCAGTGCTAGCAACTGCCCTTAGTGATTATCATTCATGGTTTGCTCCCTGACCCTGACAATGAACTGAGGCACCATTTCCCCTTGCTGACTGGTCCCCATCCCTCACACATGAGCGTGACTGCCTATTGGACCTTTGTCTGAAGGCAAATGGCTTCATTCCTCTGAGGCAACCTCCATTGGCAAAGGATCTGCTGGACAGGTCCTTCAACTTGGCCAGATCCTCCTGGCATATTCCCCAGGAAGCTAAGGAATTTCTGGATAGCTCTTCCCCTTGCCCCAAAGCTGAGGGAGATTCTGAGGGGCTTAAACTCAGTCACTGAATTTAATTTGATGTAACAAGCCCCATGTTTAAAGCCTGTAAGGCAATCGCTTATAATAGCCTTTTGGGGGCCAGAAGCCACTCTCCCCAGCATCCCCTCAACCTCACCACCACATCTCTCCACTTCTCTCCCAGTGAACCCTCACCCCAGGAATTTTGGAAGAGAAGCTGGAGCTCACCTATCTCTCTGCCTTGTTCTACCCAGAATCCAGTGGGAACTGAGAAGCCAAACATTTCCCACCTTCTTCCTAACGTATGCTGCCCTCCTCTCTTCAAGACTCTCTAGTAGTGTTTGCCTGGCCAGCTTCTCACTATGTTAAAAGAGAAATGAAGGGTTTTACAAAATCTTTTTCTTTCTTACAACCGAAATGTTATGGCTAATGTATTATCTCAAAGGAGTCGGCTTATGTGATCCGAAACTGATCAAAGGCTTCTTTGTTTTAACCCTGGGAATGCCCAGTTCTTCCCTGGGGCTCTATGCTCAGGAGGTAAAAGTTTACCAGGGAACTTTATTTAAGGGAGAAGTGTAAGTACTTTTATTATTTCAAATGATTCAAATGTTATTTCAAGTATGATTGTAAACAATTCTCATTATAACTCCCACTAGAATAACAATATTTGCTTTTTACTAAGTCAGATACTGTGTGCCAACATCATGTCTTACAACAACCCGATTATGAAAGTCTTATTACTCATTATTTCCAGGGAAGAAAACCAAGGTTTAGAATGATTCACACAGTTGCTAAGGAGTTCTTTCCCTTGTCCACTGCAGGCTAGAATATTGCTTCTCAGGTTGACTATAATTCACATAAAAATATAATTAATTTGACAATACAGATGTTCACATAACTAAAGAAAGCTTCATATAATACTTTACATTTACTCGGTTATCTTACATTCCATGCAATTCTATTATTTTCTTTTTTCTTTTTCTTATTAATGCTGGTCACAACCAACTACAATAAATTGATCTCATAACGTACCTAAAGGGTCATAATTGATTGTTGAACAACCCTGCAACCAGCACCTGTAGTACCAATGCCATCGAATTCTAAAAGGAATTTCATCAAGCTATTTAGCCATTCTGAAATCGGACTAAGGTAATTTTTAATGTACAAGTTGCCACTGGGAGAGCTTGAGTATGAAAGACTTGAAGCAAGTAAAACAGTGAGTAAAATGCCAATTCAATGCCGTTAAGTAGCTTTAAAGCTACTTAGCAAGAGGAAGCCCAAGAGTTGAACAAACACAGATTTGTGGTTTAAAAGCCTGCCATTTTCCCAGAGGCTTCTTTAATCTGTAGCCACTGAGAACTGACATCTAGGTATCTCAACCCTTAATTTTGATGGTCAGGTCTTAATTACATCTCAGGATTTTTCTTTTTCCTAAGGATTTAGATTAAAATGAAACATTGCTTCCTTCAAAATTGTATTACAAATCTCTAGATTCGAAAGAGATAGGCTTTCCTGTGCTCCAAATTCTGGGATCACAAAAGATGGGACATTCTGCACTTAGAATAAGCAAGAGAAATCCACAATTGATCATCCCAATTAATACTTTGGGGATAAGAGACATTTTAGGAAACCAACATAAACCTGGGGGGGGGGGGGGGACACACAATAGATTTCGGCCTTTTCAGCCCAGCAGATCAATACCAGGAAGTGTGTTAAAGTACCTTGCTTTAGGCAGCTTTCAAGTAGATCAAGAAATGAACCCTCTCCCTTGTTTATTATACTTTCTAGTTCTCACTAAATTACACCATTGACCTCTGAACATTTGCAGAGCAACAGGATGTGGTTACAAATTGGATCAGTATTGCCGGTAGACCCTCTTGGCATGCTTGGAAGTCCTTATCCATTAGTCACCTACAGAAGCGAAGGAATGATGTTAGTAGCTCTTATGGTCAGTTTTTTGGAGACACACACCTGGAGGACAAAACATATGCTTTTAAAAATATGGGGGAAAACTGTTCAATAGGAAAGGGGAGGTTGCTTGAGCAGATGCCAGAAGACCTAAGTTCTAGTCCTGCAGCCAGTGCAATATCACTTTGCAACCTCACGGAGTTACTTGGCCGTCTTAAACTTATTTCTCACTCGTTAATGTCTCCTAGACTCATCACTTATAAATGACCCCATAACTCCTAATGTTATGCCAAATATTTAGGATCAATCACTACCTTTAAATTCCATGGAAGACGGAGCTCACCGTTTCAGGGTCTTTTCCCTCAACACCTGCATTTGATAGCACACTTCAGAGAACACTATAAAGGAACACTTCTGGACTCCAGTGCCCTTGAGAAGAACCTAGTTCTAGTGGTTACAGAAGAGGGTTAAAAAATAAAATGTGGGAGGAGAAATTCTTATAACCTGCAGGGGGCACTGAGGTACTTTTGGAGAAAGAATCAGATTAATGGACATGAAAGGCACCTGTTACCAGCAATGTAAGGAGGAAGTGGGGAGAAAGGAATAGAAAGACGTCTTCATTTATCATTCCTCATATGGTTCCGTTACTCCCTGCCTTCTATCTCAAGTAGACAGCCTAGACAGCAATCGGTGATTAGAAAAGATAAACTACTAACCGATAGGAGGGGGGTCCAAAAAGAGAAGTTTCTTTCTAAGGATTTAATAAATGAGGCCTTGCTGCCTAATAACTTTAGGATTTGCCATTTAGTCAGGATTAGGAAATCTAAGGAGAAAATGTTGAGAGCTCATGATATATTGATTATTGCAGAGCAGAGGTAAATTACAGAGAGAATCTGGGAGTCTTAGCTCGTCCTTCATAGGGAAGGGTCAAAGGATATCACAGATGGAAGGCTCAAGTCAGTGCTTATATTGCAGGATTGCTTCTCAGAAAGAATGAATCAGATTAAGAATGTTGCCCAGAAATGCCCTTACATTTGTATAATACTTAACAATTTGTAAAGGCCTTTTGCCACAGATATTATCTCACTTGATCCTCATGATCACCATTTTACATTTGAAGGTTTAGGGTGATTAAGTGGCTTGCCCAAAGTTACACAGTGAATTTCAGAGAGAGGGTTGTAATGGAAATATTGATTTTTGGTGATTTTTAAACAAATATTGGGCTTCTCTACCAACCAAGTGTTTTGAGGGACTTATTCATAATGGAAAATTTATACAAGCCCAAGAGATGTCAGTGGATGTTTTAACATAAAAATCAAATGGCAGATATTCACAGAGCAAAATAAGGCAAGTTTCTCATCACATGCTTTGTAGTTGCAAGAAGCTAACGGGAGTTTTCACAACAGCATCAAGCCAACACAAATGGCTAATCTTAATAGTATACTAAGTTGCCAGTCACGGCAATCAACAATATGCCATACTGCTTAAATTTTCCTGTTACAACTCCTCCGGGTGATGGTATCATTTCCAAAAGGTCCAAATCAGAAAGTACAAACAATTCTAGTAATATAAGTTAAATAAAACCTTCCTCTATAATAAAAGCCTAATATGCAAATTGTCCCCTCTGGTGGTGTTTGACAGAGTTCCACGGCTTACTATGATGTGCACTGACCAGTAGGGGGCAGTGCAGAACATTGGGTGCATCAGTGATGTGGCATTGGCAGTGGGTGGCAGTGGAGGCACTGCCAGCCCGAATGGGCCCCAATGACAGCAAGACTGTGACGGGATGGTGGAGCATGTGAGCAGGCGGTGACAGGCCAAGGTGGGCTAGCAGGGGCCCAATTGCCCTGCCAATCGCTCAGCAGATAGAGACCAGTGGTGGCAGTGAAGGGCAGGGCTCCCCGCTCCCTCCCAGGCACTTTCCTGCATCAGGATGGTGGGGCAGATGAGGGGGCAACACCAGGCCACTGAGGGGTGCCAGGAGGGGCTGAAAGGCTACAAAGCTGGGGGTGTGAGTTGGTGCTTGATTCCTGCAGGCCAGCCAGAAGGACCCCACGCATGCACAAATTCACGCACCAGGCCTCTAGTAGTAAAATAAAAATTAAATAAAAGTAATAAAAGTAGAACTATTATGTCTTTCATTTCCCAACCACCACCACCCCCCAAAAAAAGTAAATAAATAAAATAAACAACCCACAACAACAACTATTTATTTATTTATTCAAAGCCTCAAAGCCAAAGGGAATCTAGAGTCCAAACTGGAAGAACAAGTTTGGGTGTGAATTCTACAGGGAATCCTCAGATCCTCTGATGAGACCTAGTGAATGATGTCATGAGGTTGAGGAGGGGCTTTGAAGTCAGACATGGTATAGAAAGCCAGCTCTGCCCTTTAGATGTATTTAGTCTCATTGAACCTCGTTTTCATATCTGTGAAATGGGAATAACATACTGATCCTGCAAGTTGATATAAGGATTGGAAATAAGACTTGTAAGTGTATGGCACAATCCCTAGTGAATGGTAACTGGAATTTTGGGGAGCATCCCTGATGCTTGATGGGAAATGTGGCAAAAAGCAATGTTGAAAGCCCTGAAGACAGTTTGCCCTCTTCCCGAGCCTGCCGAAAGCAAGCCCTAACATCAGGTCTTGTGGTTGGTTGACTTCCACAACAGGTTAGAGTCAGTACTGTATATCAAAAGGGCATCTTTTGTCTTGAGTGTCACCTTAAGTTCCAAAGGGCAGGGGAGGTCAATATTTATTACACTTTGATTTGTATGAGCTCTCCAAGAGCAAAGATGGATTCCGAATGTTAGTTGTCAAATGAACAATGACTGTGGAAATATAAAAGCAAAGCAATTCATGTTGCCTTAGGAATAGCTCATTTGCAAAATCTAATATGCTATTACATTGACACATTCCCTTGTTTCATCTATTAAATCTTCCATTTCAGGAAAACTAGTTTGTCACAACCAAATGCTACAATTATCTACATGTTTGTACACATTGTATGTGTATAGTCTGTCCATGGGATCTAACGAATGCTGATATGTTTAGGAAAACAAAAACAAAAACAGGAAATTGAGGTCCAAATATGAATAACAGCCTCTGCATTACAAGTATCTTTGAATGTGGTTACATTTTTTTAAACTTTTCTAACATAATAATTTTTAAATTTTTAGTTCTTCAAACACACAAATAAAACTAAATATTGTTCTCCATTGAAAGTAGACACCGAATTGAAATGCCCCCAGGTTAACTGTAGTATGTAAACTGGGACTGCTGCTGAGGTATACTGAAGATAAGGACTCCCTTTCCTGTTTCCCCGAGCTTTTGTTCTAATGTTCTATTTAGGATTCGGCCTATTTTATTCATCTGCATTTGGCCTGGGAAAGAAATGTTTACATAGAGATTGACCCCTCTCTGGTCTCTCAGCAGCTTGCTTGTGGTGTTGATGAGTGTGCTAGTTCAGGCTTCTGTGTTCACTGTTGACAAAGACCTTGAGGAGTTCTTCAGGCTTCACGGGGCTCCAGAAGAGTCTATGGAGAGCCTGAGCTTTTTCCTTCCTGCCAATTTATTTTTTTAACGAGGCCAATAAACTCCTGAATTATTGAAAAGCAGCTGTTTGAAAAAAGACTTAACTTATTCTCATGGGGTTTCTGGATGCAGGGAAACATATTTGTGCCTAGGATATCTTGGTCCCCAGCACAGTTAGATCTGGGGACCTCTCTTTCTAGCCCTAAAAGGTGTCTGGCAGTTGATGGAAGCACAGCACTGCTTTTCAAAGAAAGCCATGCCTACTGAATTTCCTTTTCTTTCTTGTCTCCCGTCCTAATCAGGCTGTCTCTCTATAAATGTTAGTTTTTTAAATTAGGGTTTCAGGTAATTAGATATTCACTAGGTGAATGCTAACCAGAGAAGTTAAATGCCTCTTTCCTGAGAGAAAGAAAGAAAAGGGCAGGGAGGGATAGAGAGAGGATTGGAGGGGAGAGGGGGCAAGAGGAGCAGAGGGAGAAAGGGAAGGAAGGGGTGAAGGGGGAGGGAAAGAGAAGGGGGAAGGGAGGGCGAGAGGAAGAGAAGGAAGAAAGAACAAAGAGGGAAGGGAAGGTGAGAGAAAAGAAAAGGGAAGGGAAAGGAAGGGAAGGGAAGTGGAGGGGAGGGGAGGGGAAGGAAGGGAAAGGGAGGGAAGGGAAGGGGAGGGGAGAGAAAAGAAAAGGGAAGGAAAGGAAAGGGAAAGGAAGGGAAGGGGAGGGGAGGGGAGGGGAGGGGAGGGGAGGACAGCCTAGTCATAACACCATGAGTTCCGACTAAGGCCATGTCTGGTCAGATGCCTGAAAGTTTAAAACTATTAATTTTCATATATTGCTCAAGTAAGCAAAACAAAAAGCATTCAATTTTCCTAATAATCTCAAACATGGTGTCCTCATAATGTACTACAGAACCTATATTGATTATTCTGTGGGTGAGATGCGCATTTAATAATAATAAATATGTATTCCAAAGCGTAAAATCAGAGTTTAAATTACTATTTTTGAAAGCCACTTTTCCCAGTGTGTCAAAACGAAATGTCGACTGAGGAAAGAAAAACTTACATTTCAGTTGTTTCTTGAGATACTAATTCACAACAAGCATTAAGATGAAGAAGGCAAACACGGGCAGCATAGGACCAGAGGAATAAATTCTACACTTTTTAAAAACAAGTTAAATGTAAGAACATCTTCCATAAGATCATTTGGGGACAGAAAAGAGCTTTGCTGGAAGTTATGATGGAAGAATAAAATTTTATGCTTCTGAAAAACAAATGAAAATTTCCAGTATTACTTTAAAAAATGACGAATTCATAAAAATATTTAAACAGTGAGCCACTAAATCTGCCATTTATATGCAAGTAATAAAGATTAGAGTATAGGCTTTCAGCATTACTTACAAAGGATATTATTTACATATAAGAGCAAACAACTTTGCCAAATTTAAGCAACGGATTTCGGAATGTTTAGTATCCCCCAAAGCAGTCTATGCAACTATGCAAAAATTTCACACATTTTTAAAGCTCTTCACAAGAGGTCTATAAGAAAGAAAATGGTAAATGTGCAAAGTGGTAAATAGAAGGGGTGATTAAAAGAAAAGGCAAATTTATGTTTGTAGTATTATAGTAAAGGGTGCCATTGTTTTTGATTTGTTATATGCTTTAATCTGGCATGCTATTTCACCCTTCATGACACACATCAATATCTTCTTTATGTCTGGCTATTACCACTCATTTAAAAATCTATTTTACATGATTCTCCCAGCCAAAAATTGACCATAATGACACAGAATACAGCGTGTGCTTCATAAATTCTGAAAGAATCAATACTTTGGCTGGAAATTTGTCAGTCTTTCAAAGTTATGCATCATTAAACTTTACTGTTATTACAGTGGATTCTTCGAAGTTCCGCACCTTGCTGGTATTGGAGAAACACTTTTAGGGCCAGGCAAGATGGAGAGGAGCAAAAGCTGCTTTCAGTGGGGTATGCAGATGATGCTTTAATTGGCAAAATGCAAGTGGACCACAAGCTGTTTTGCTTATGTGTGGGGAGGTGGCTTACCAAATGCAGGCTACCTTTATCTAGAGGTCACACAGATGACATCCAAACAAGCTTGGAGAATAGGCAGTGTATTCATCTACCGACCAGATTCCACCACACTCTAACAATCCTAGCAGGCAAGTTAAGAAACAGATGACACCTGGGTATCCACACAAGCTTAGAGAATAGAAAAGGTATTCATCTGTTCAAGAGATCCCTCCTTCCTCCTAATGCTCTGACAATTACAGCATGCAAGTCTAGAGACAGATGACACCTGGATTCTTCACCCATTTTCACTGATCCCTGGATTAACTTGTAAAGAGAACACCCCACTGCCTTTTGTTTTGTCCTTCGTGAGAGGCACTTGGTGTTTGTCATAATGACTGGTCTGTGGAGACACCTTCTTTCAGCCACACCTGCAGGGATTCCAGCTGTAACCGTGTCACCTACCAAGCGCCTCAGAAGCATCAAAAACAAATATTGGTGGAGTTCCCTTTGTGAGCTGTCTCCTGCTTGCTTCTTTGGTCTCATCAAGGCAAGATCTCACTAGTCTCCTAATCATAATAAATAAAGTTCCCAGAATAGACAGTTCTGGCTGGTTGGTTTAAAGCATTGGCCTCTGTGGTTCCCTTCACCTGTGCTGTCCTTTCCCCTCTTAACTATCACTTTTTTTTTTTTTTTAATGATTCAGAATATTTGTTACCTTCTCTGGGAAATCCTCCTTGATCACTTAATTGAGTTCAGTACTTCCCTGTTCTGGTGAGCACCACTATATTGCCCTACATTGCATTTATACTTAATAAAATTGCCTACTTATTGCCTGGCTTCTCTACAATAATGACAACAGGGTACTGTGTTTTATTTGACATTGTACTCCTGGCCCAACCCGGTGCCTGACACATAGTAGGTGTCTTATTGGTGGGGAGCTCTCTGTGTCCCAACCAGTTGCTGGTGGAAGTGGACTTCCTACGATGTCATGAGAAAAAGGAATTTTCTGAGACTCACATGGGAGAATGAGTGGCATGTATTTGTGTGGAGTAAAATCCCTGAGTCCTTCTGTCCCTCCATAGAAGGAATATAACTGTGTTCTTATCAGAGTTAGGATTAAAGCCGTTGCCCAAAATTTCCCTTCCATATTTGCATAATCCAATCCAGCATCAAGCTAGCTTAGCTTGCGTTCCCAAGTGCAGGCCATCAGTCTGTTGTGTGTGGAGTCCCTAGGGACATGGGCCATGTGGATTCTAGGAATATGGGCAAATGCAAAAAGGCAGGAGCAAAACCAGGGGTACAAGAGAGATCATCCCTTTGTCTGCAGATTTTGACCTCATGCGCTTGTAGTGGCTCTGGCTCTCCAGCCGATTATCTTTGTTTCCAGGTTAAACTGACAGTCACCTTCCCCATGTCAGCCCTCCTTCATGGTGCATGTGCCCATCTCCCCTCCGTTGGACCATTTGCCCCAGTGATTTGCAGGGAGCAAACAGGTGGTTCCCCGAGGAGTGCAAAGTTGCAGCTCTCTGGTGAAGCTGCCCAAATAGCCACGCGTGCAATGTCTGCACTCCCTTTGCGCCTTTCCTCTTATTAATAACTGGCTAATGACAATGGTAACAGTTGCACACAAAAATCATCAACAAATGAATGAATTAAGTCTTCCAAATGCATAGTAGAAGGATAAACAAAATATATATATTTTTAAATCTCAAAGAGGAATAAAGTTTAGCTCCTGTTCTTGAGGGAGGGGTATACAATAGTGTAGAGGGAAAAGGCACATTCATCATTTATTTTTTTTTTTAAGAAGAAGAAAGGAGCTAAGAAATCATTTTATAAAAATGACTTTTGTCAACTGCAGGGAAGTTTTACTTTCTTTGCAATAATGCCCCAGAAAGATTATTTCTCAAATTAGTCATCTGTAGATCACACAAATAAGTAGAAAACAAATGGCTGTTTGAATGAAGGAATTATATTAAGTCAGAACACCTTTCATAAGCATGTTTTCACTCATTCCTGTGGCTGAAATGTTTCACCCACTGGTTTGTTGACAATGCCTTTAGGGCCACATTGCTACATGGGAGAGCGGAGGTGCAAAGACTCCTTTATATTCATTCTTCTACCCACCCTTTCAGTTCCTGATAGATTTCTAAGTTTTCCCTAAGCTCTTAAAATTTGTTCTAGGCTGGGGATCTGGGGGGAGTTTGATTCTCACTTCTTAAATCAGTTAACATAATAAAGCCCTTAAAATAGTACCTGGCTCCTGGTTAACTTTCAATATCTATTTGTTATACTTATTTCATACCCCATGATATCTTTAAATTACCTTTTCAGAAGCACTACTAGTATATCTAAGCCATAAAGCAAGTACAGACGGTGAAAAAAAAAAGGTGATATAATGAACCTTGCAGCAAATTCTGAGACTATTTCATGCATTTGAAACTATAGCTCAAAGTTCAGACATTGGAGTTGGCTGCTAAACAGTAGGAACTGTACTAGTCTGGGTATGTGTAAGCAAGCTGCATCCTGGCAAAAGTAGGATGTTCCCTAGCCCATCATACTGGTTGTGTGATCTCTCTTTCTTCCATAACCTTCACCTCCAAATTTTCTATTGACCTGCAAGAGGTTTAAGGGTTGGCCATTCTGCCACCATAGGCTGAGAGACAGCCTAGCATGGTGGGTTTGGGGGTTAGAAGTTTCTGAGCTTGAACCGGGCCTCATCATTAGTCTCCCTGAACCTTCTTTCTTTTATTTGTGAAGGTGGAATTAATTATTAACCAGTCGTACTTTAAAATCTCTTAAGCATAAGTGTAAGTTAGTATAAAATTAATGGCAAAGTTATGCTCTGATCTTGATGAGAGAAAAAGATCTACATAGATAAGTGATTAATGTCATTATGATGGATGGAAATACTATGAAGAACTGGTATCATGGACAATTCGATAGCACGCTAGTGCATTATAGTTAATGGTCTGTGCCCATATGCTATGGACCACACAGTTTTGCACTTGTTCAGAACTCAACAGGCGATTTTTTTAACTAAATAGAATTGACCAGAATAAAACACAAAATCCAGAAAGAATAACAGGAATACATTTCTAAAACGTTATTGTCTTATTACTGTTCAAAAAAACAAATTTCAACATTGCTGAGTTATCTGAGCTCCTGTAGGAAAATATTGAAAGAGTCTATCAATAAAGCCCCAGAAAGACCTTGTAGAAACGTAATGACTTTTCTGACCAACTGTGGGTATTTTACTTTTTCTCTCTAGGAAGCAATGTTTTGTTTTCTCTTATTTAGCTCTGATAGGGCATCATGAGCAGCACCATGCGCTTCACAAGGACATCATATCTAAAGGGCATCATTTACATCATAAACACATTTAATAGTTTGGCTTTGATATATACCCACTTTTGGACCTGTAAATAAGTTTACGTATGTAGTGTGAGAATTTTCCAGCCATTGGCAGGTAAATATCTTGTTTTTTAAAGATCAGAATATTACAGTAACCTTCTAATAGAAGAAAGCAAAGTGCCTTGAGGATGAGACTTTTTTTTTTTTTAATTCGCACAAAGACTTCATAGATCCTTGCAGCTGCCCTATCTCTACAATACCTAACAGTGCTGAGAAGAAAGTAGGATGTTAATAAACACTTGGCAAATAAACAAGTGAATAAGCAAAACATTTCAAAGAGTGTGGATAAAGGACTGTAACAATAGAGACAGTATTATGAATGGCCAAGGACACAGGCTCTGGAGTCAAACATACCTGAGTTCAAGTTTTAGTTCTATGGCTTACTGTCTGTGTATCTGGGGTGAGTTATTTAACATTTCTGTGCTGCATTTTCCTCATCTTTAAAATAAAAAAAAATAATAATGGCATCCATTTTACAGGGTTGTTGGGAGGGCAGAGTCAGCTAATACATATACAACACTAAGTATTGTGTCTCGTTCAACAGCAGTCTAGAGAATTATATTCATAATCAGTGTCGAAATAGACTACACTTGCCATTTTTAAAATGTTCCTAACGCACAATTTTGCACATATTAAGAATTCAACATCTATTTTTGGGTTGAATAGAAATAAGAAAAATAAGAAAATTATGAAAATACTCCTAAAACTTTTGAATCTTATTATTGTTTAAGTCAAAGTAAGTATTCAATAAATGCCAATGAGGGTGACCCTGGTGAAGAAGGAGGAGGAGAGGAATACGTGGAGGAAGAAGAGAGGAAGAGGAGGAGGAAGGGGAGGAGGAAGAAGGGGAAGGGGAGGAGGAATAGGAGAGGACAAAAGTCAAAGTCTTCATGACAGATTCAAAGCCCCTAAATGATTTGCAAAACCATCCCAGCCCCAGACACATTATCCACCAACATATCTCCCTTCACTCCTTATTTGCTGTCCCAGTTCAGCCACATTTTTCTTCTTGCTGCTCTTTGAATGTACCAGGCACACTCATGACTTAGGGCTTTCATTGAAGTTATTGCTTCTACCTCAAATGTTTTTTCTTCAAGTACTTCTTGGGCTAATTGTCTTACTTTCTTCAAGTCTTTTCTCAAATGTCACTTTCTCAGTATGACCTACATATCATTTCCATCCTTTATATAACACCTATGTCAGCCATACTCTCATCCTATCTCCACAGACCCCCAATTTTTCCTATCCTGCTCTACTTATTTTATCTTGGCCACCCATCACCTTCAAACAAATTATATAGTTCATTTATCATGTTTGTTATTTACTGTCTCTCTCCTTTCACCCAAGTGCCCCTTCCCCAACTAAAATATAAACCTTGAAAAGGTAGAGTATTTTTTTTTTGCTTTTATTTACTGATATAACCTAGAACAGTACCTGACCCATAGTAGGTAGTAAATAAATATTAGCTATACGAATTCTCATTTTAAAAATAATTTTCTCTCATTTCATTGCCCTTTCTGTTTAAATCCATTTTTTTTTTCATTTTGCACTGATATTACTTTGGTTTTAAGATTTTCATGAAAATAACACTCTCTGTCCTGGCCTAGTTCTAATATTGATAGAAGCAAAGACCTTACAGAGCTTAGAAGCAAAAGAATTTGCTTTGTGTAGTTTTGTTATGCTCAGCCAAAATTTCATGCCTTTCATGTCAAATTACAAAATTAAAAAGTTTGCATTATTTATATAAGTCAAATCTTTCTTGAGTCAAATCTTTCTTGAAGAAGCTAAAATATTTTTAAATTATAATTTTTAAAGTATGAGAACAAGTACATAAATGTTTTTCCAAGGGACTCAATCAACGTATTTCTGGTTGTAAAGAAAAGTACAATTTAATAAATACTGAATGGAAATATAAACAGAAGTGTAAAAAATAGATCTTTTAGGAAGAAAGTACCTAGAAAAAATAGACAACAATCTAAAAATTGTTGAGGCTTTTAGGCAGGTAAAAATGGTAATTCCTCTGGAAACACCAGTAACTTTGTTCTGTATATAAATTCTCATATTTTTATTTAAAAACAAATAATTACAATTGGACTATGTATGTGAAACTGAGAAATTAACCATTTTTCCCTAATGTAAACTACATTTCTCTATATCTATATTTAAACATTTTATGCCCAATAAATATAAATAAAATTTTATTTGTTTCCACTTAGCCCCAAGTATTAAATTTACATTTTCAGTTGTAAAAATTATTATTTATATAGAGACTTAATTTATTTGCTGCAATTTAGTGTAGATATGTCTATTATTTAAGATTTTAGCAAATTTAATGTTTTGTAAACTAAATAAACTTTTCAGTTTTTTAAACAAATATTTGATAGCAACATTCTGTGAATATTAGGAAATATTTTTTCTTTATGTCTCTTTAATAAAGTCTTTAGAGAATTGCTTTTACTATTTTTTTTAAGGGAATCTTTTTAAAATATATATATTTTATTGATTTTTTACAGAGAGGAAGGGGATGGAGAGAAACATTGATGAGAGAGAAACATCAATCAGCTGCCTCTTGCACACCCCTTACTGGGGATGTGCCTGCAACCAAGGTACATGCCCTTGACTGGAATCAAACCTGGGACCTTTCAATCCTCAGGCTGATGCTCTATCCACTGAACCAACCCAGTTAGGGCTGCTTTTTCTATTTTGGGTTAACTATTGTTTAATTTCTCTCATACCATTGATCCAAGGGGTCAATGCTTAGTAATTTAAATATTATGAAAGAAAAATTAATTTTTGTTAATATTATTTCTATAAAATTTCATACAAATATAATTTTGGGAAGCATTGCATTCATTCTTTCATTCACTCATTCAACAAATATTTCTATGTTTCTTTTGTGTTAGAGCAAAGCTTGGCTTTTTTACTTTGACTTGCTGAGTCTCATTTTTAGAGAGGATGCCACATTGTGCTGTGCTACATTGTATTTAACTGTCAATATCTATAAACATTTCTCAATATGACCTGTGAATGTTCAATTGTTTACAATATTTCCTGCAATTATCTCTTCAGAAATATGACAGAGAAAATGGGCTCATGTATAGAATTTGAAAAGCATCTAATGAAAATCGCTGTAGCTTGGTTTCTATTTTAGGACAGTACACACCAGTTATTATCATGCACTTAGAATATTTTTGTGTCTTATGAAATATTTTCTAATTTTCTTTTTTTTTTTTCTCTTCATTTTCCTAATGTTCAGGTCACCATTGTTTTTTTTAATGGAAGTTCTTTGATTACTTGGGGATTAGGACAATATCATTTGAAGTAATTACCAACCTCTTTTTCTTTTTTTTTTGAAAGCATGACCTAAAAGAGGAAGAAAGTGAGTAGATAAAAAAGACAGAAGCTCAAGAAATGGTAAATACACATTTGGCTTGTTTTGTTTGTCTTATTTATCTCATGCAGGTTTTAGATAGCATTATTTTGTACATACTTCAATGACTTAAAATGCAGACAGAATAATTAAGCTGAAAACTCCCTTTTTCTTTCAATGAGGAAACTTAGTCCTAAAGAAAAACATAATAATAAAGTCTCTTACCTCTAATGCTAACACTTTTCTATGTCTCTTAATAAATCTTCATCCTGCCCTAGCCAGTTTGGCTCAGTGGATAGAGTGTTGGCCTGCGGACTCAAGGGTCCCAGGTTCGATTCTAGTCTTGAGCATATACCTTGGATGCATGCACATCCCCAGTGGGTGTGTGCAGTAGGCAGCTGATCGATGTTTCTAACTCTCTATCCCTCTCCCTTCCTCTCCATTAAAAAAAAAAAAAAATCAAGAAAATATATATATATTTTAAATCTTCATCCTAATGTATTTGCATATGCAAAAATTGCAGTTATACCTAACTACACGTAGTTGTAAAAGAGAAAGCAGAGTTTAAGATATAGGAAATAATATATTTTTTATCACCACTAATCTGACCATATCTCTTATTAGTAAGCAATATTAAAATAAGGAAAGTCACTCACCTTCTTTTTGTGTTCCCTTGATGCCCCTTATCCAAAGAAATAGCTTTTTTGTTCATTGATATTTACAAAATGCCACTGATGATTAATTAATACTTTCCATATGAATAAGAATGTTAAAAATGCAACACCAAAGTGAGTAGATGTAGTTAATAGATTTAAATTCAAATTAAAGAATAATTGTATAAAACTAGTGAACAGCCAAAACCGGTTTGGCTCAGTGGATAGAGCGTCAGCCTGTGGACTGAAAGGTCCCGGGTTCGATTCCGGTCAAGGGCATGTACTTTGGTTGTGGGCACATCCCCAGTAGGGGGTGTGCAAGAGGCAGCTGATCGATGATTCTCTCTCATTGATGTTTCCAACTCTCTATCCCTCTCTCTTCCTCTTTGTAAAATATCAATAAAATATATTAAAAACAAAACAAAACAAAAAACAAAAACAAAACTAGTGAACACTTTGAATGCCTACTAGATGCTAAACATTTTTCTTTTGTTTTTGTGATCTCACTAAAAGAGCTCATATGGGATAGGTAGTGAAGATAGTTTTACAGATGAGGAAAGGGGGGGATTGAAGATATAAAATAATTTCCTAGTGTCTTAGAGTTAGTACCCAGTAAATAGCAAATCCAGACAGCTCAGATGTTTCTAATCTCAAAGCAATGATCCTATCCACTATGCAGTTTTTATAGTTACTGACATCAAATCCTTTTCTAAAAGCCAGACTGGGTAGTGAGAAGGACATTGTGTACATTAAGCATAGGAAAGGGGAATTTTGTTAAAGTCAATGCATTAGTTATAAATTGCTGTGTAACAAACTACTCCCAAAACAGCAATTTAAGGCAACAAATATTTATTTTATCTTAAGATAAAAAAATTAAAAAAAGAATCCTCACCCAAGGATATGCCCAACCTTTTGGTGCACAGGACAAGGCTCAACTAACTGAGCCACTCCAGCCCAAACACAAATATTATTTTCTCCCACAGTTTCTGTGGGTTGGGAATTTGGACACAGCTTAACTGCATCCTCTGGGTCAGGTCCTCACAAGACTGCAGTCAAAGCGACCACCTGTGCTGCAGTCACTGAGTGAGAGTCCACTCTGAAGCTCACTCAAATGGTTGTTGACAAGATTCAGTTGCTCCTCATGCCTTGTTGGACTAAGGACCTCAGTTCCCACAGCTGTTGGCTGGAGCATCCCTCACTTTCTGCAACATGGGCCTCGCCATGAGGCCTGGAGAATGGAGGCTGGTTGA
The DNA here is from genome assembly GCF_014108245.1 of Pipistrellus kuhlii. NCBI lineage: Eukaryota > Metazoa > Chordata > Mammalia > Chiroptera > Vespertilionidae > Pipistrellus > Pipistrellus kuhlii. Next base: position 139,149,507 of record NW_023425515.1, on the reverse strand, counting down.
GCAAGCAAGACAGCAACAGAGTGTGGGCAAGACAGAGGCCAGAGTCTTTTTGTACCGAATCTCAGAGGTAGCACACCATCTCATTCACCATATTTTACTCGTTTTGTTAAATATATTTTTATTGATTTCAGAGAGGAAGGGAGAGGGAGATAGAACATCAATGGTGAGAAGGAGTCACTGGTCGGCTGCCTCATGCACACCCCACACTGGGGATTGAACCTGCAAGCCAGGCCTGTGCCCTTCACCGGCATCAAACTCAGGATCCTTCAGTTTACAGGCAGACACTCTATCCACTGAGCCAAACCAGCTACGGCACCATATTTTACTCTTAAGAAGCAAGTCACTAGGTTCATCCCATAGTCGGGGGACAGGATTTTATAAGAATACCAGCAGGAAGGGACCACTTACACCTATCTTAGAAGCTGCCCACCACAGTCAAGAAAATGTTCTCAGATGATATTGAGGACTGAAGGCTCAGTTGACTGGTTTTGCAAAACCCGTGCGTGAAAATCCTGGACCAAAATTCCTTTATTTTCAGAGCTAAATTTTCATCTAAAATATTAGAAAAACAAAATGGTAGATAGAAGTAACCCACTTTTGTAGAATATAATGAAAAGAAGGCAGCTCCTGGAATTTTCTGACTACATTTAAAGATTGATCCCAGGGACACCAGCTATTTGAACACAGGCAACCTACTTACTTTTCAAAACCTCCCCTCACAGTGCTACTGTAATATTAAATAAGATGCTCTATAGGAGAGCATTTTGTTAACAGGAAAGGACGACATATAAATACAAATTTTTCCAGTATTCCTCTTAGCCAAAGAACAAGATAGATTGTTAAGAACACCTGCTTATGCCTTGCTGGCGTAGCTCAGTGGTTGAGCATGGACACATGAACCGGGAGGTGATGGTTCAATTCTTGGTCAGGCACATGCCCAAGTTGCAGGCTCTGCATGCACACTGTTTACCTTATTAGAACAATCACTTTCTTTGATATATGGATGATAAATGAACTGTTTTTATGCCATCCCAAGTACCACTAGTAGCCACATTTGCTGTTCTTTTATGAAAGGGGCGGGGGGGGTGGAGTTTGTTTCAAAGAGGCACTTGGGCATTTAGAACTTGCTCACTTGACCACACCGCAAGACTTCAAGGCAATACATAAGCTTTCTTCCGTGTTCAAACAGTCTGCCAATGTGCACTTCCTTCAGCCGTTTTCCTTCATTCCACATTACCCCCAGTTAAAATGGTCCCATTGTGTGTGTCTTTGACTTGAGAAAAAACATTTTGCCATTTCATGTAAGAACTACATGGAGTTTAGGCCACTGATGGGCCAGAAGAGTGCATTAGCCTTTATTCTGTAGTGGCCCAGATTGAAATCTCATCTGATCTTTTCCCATTAGAAATGAGATGGCGAGATATTTTCTGGGAAGTGATTTAGGTATACTAAACAATCTATATGGATCTATTGATTAGAAGTAGACCTGACTCAAACGTACAATCTATATGGATCTATTGATTAGAAGTAGACCTGACTCAAACGTGATTTGTGTGCAGTGAAGTACTTTGGAAGGTGATGTGATTGACATGCAGTGCAGAATAGATCGGGGCCTGGACTAGTTCTAGGGCAGCTCTTTAGGAGGGACATGGGTGGAGCTAATCTCTGGAGAACAAAAATTGAGAAAGAAGCCGAAACCAGTTTGGCTCAATGGATAGAGCGTCGGCTTGGGGACCGGGTTCGATTCCAGTCAAAGGCACGTACCTTGGTTGTGGGCATATTCCCAGTAGGGGGTGTGCAAGAGGCAGCTGATCGATGACTCTCTCTCATCGATGTTTCTAACTCTCTATCTCACTCCCTTCTTCTCTGTATAAAATCAATAAAATATATATTTTTTTAATTGAGAAAGAAAAATACTAATGAATTTAAAGTATTGAAATATTGCATGTCTGAGGCCTGGATAGTATATCTAAATTGAAACAAACACACAAAAATGAATTGTGCATAGAGAGTTATAGGATGTGAATTTCAGGAAGTTTCTATGAATTTTGAAAATATTCCTTTTCCCCAAAAAATAACTTTCCCATAATCTTGTAATACATCCTAGTGAGACTAGAAAGGGATGAAATGGTTTAAGAATTTCACAACTGAAGTAATAAGGATAAAAATGTATATTAACATAATAAGTCAAACTCCAGCAAATTATGAAAATGCAGAAATCTGTTGAAAATTTTACATTCGTTATGCCTTTTTACTCCGCAAAGTTACTTGAATTCAAATTATCATGTAAGCAACATTTAAAATCATATGATGGTAGGTATCTCCAGGCATTTTGCCTCAGAGAAAGTTGAGACACATATTTTACTTTCTTATATAAGTTAGAAAATCTGATAGCATTTATTTTGAAAAATAATTTCTAATACTTGTTTGAAGAAATTTCAAAGTAATCATGGTATTGAAATTAAAAAGATATTCAATTATATTAATAAATCATTGAAACAACTAAATTGAAATTAAATTTCATCTGAGAAAATCAACTTTTTGCAAAAACGAGTTAAATAAGTCTCACACTATCTATATATGCAAAATAGTTCTAAGGACAGACTTTCTCTAGTAAATTTAAATCTATAGCATTTACGAATAACCCAAGGATATTTTTAGACTTTATCACTGGGAGAATTTGAGTGCCAGGAGCTGGATATTAGGATAATAATGGTTGTGAAATTAGCTCTTTTAAAAAATCTGGCCAAAAATTATCTAGTCCTGTGTTATTCAATATGGGAGCTACTAGAAACATGTGGCCATTTAAACTTAAACAAATTAAAACAAGTTGAATTAGAAATTTAGCACCTTAGTTGCACTAATCACATTTCAAGAGTTTAACAGCCACATGTAGAGGTGGCTATAGCTTAAGGCAGCACAGGGCTAGTACATGTCCATCATCATACAAACTTCTATTGACAGCACTGAATTCTCCTTTTACTTGCCATGTTTCTGTGCATGGTCTATGTCATGGGTAGAATCATTAAAATATGTAGAACACCTGAAATTCTGTCCCAAATGCTAATAATTAGATAGCCTTTCTCTTCCTCTTTAAAAGTTAATGAACACAAAATACTCCATGGCCCAAGGTGTTCCATTAAACTATGGAAGTTATGATAAAATGAGGGTTAGAAATGCTTAGAATTACATATTGGGTTCAGTGAAGCCCTAAAATATGCTTATCAAGTCTTCATTTGGCCCCTGTGTTTAGAAAGAAGTTAATGGGAAAGAGCATATTTGGTAAAATATTTTTTACGCTAAACAAAACAATATTACAAAAGAAAATTATTAACATGATAGAGTAGAATAGACTTCACTCTACTGGGAAAACAATACTTTCTCTCCATATATTGCAATACTTTGTCCTGCAATACTTAAACTGAATGTGTTTGAATGTTCAAAGTCATCAATAAAATAATAAGTCACGGTCTTTTTTTTTAATCTGAGAACTTGCTATCTAAAAATCTCAAATTAATAAATTTCTATGCTGGAAAATATTTTCTTAATAAAAAAGACAGCCTACGACACGTTTTTCTTCTTTTTTTCCTGCTGGTTCTGGTGCTAAGCAAAATAGAATGGCTTCACCAAGGAAAACAAGACTACTGAAACCTCAAATTGAATCATTAACATGATGACTTAAATATAAGGCAGATTTTCTCTAAGAAAAATATAGTGGTATTTTACACTGTTGGAGGGGAGGGGAGGGGAGAAAGAGGAGGGAAAGGTAGGGAAAAGAGAAAAGGGGAGAGAAGAGGAGGGAAGGGGAGGGGAGGAGCAGACACAATGGCTTTTCTTCCATGTAATGTATTTCCAGGAACTGGGGTCATTCTCTCTGAACTTTCCTGACCTTAGCCTGTTCCCTTTTGCTAAAGTCATTAAAATGATTAGAACCTAAAGGAGGGTTATAGTGTAATGTTCTTTTTTTTTCTTTTTAACTTTCTCTGAACTGAATCAACCAGCTTTAAATCCTTCTCACATCCTATTAATCCTACCTAGCTCTCTGTCTGTCTGGTTGGGTTTCTTCAACAGATTCCCTGAATATACATTAAAAAACATAAATCACTGGATTAAACTTGTAGAGAATGATGAAAGCTAAATTCATGTATATACATGTAGTGGGACAAATGGACCCTTTTATTATTTAACCTGAATGAAAGCAATAAATTTGAAACAGGTTTAACTGATGATATTGATAATCCACAACAGATTTTGCAAGTGTTTCTGAATGAACATTGGTTTTATTCAATAATCCCTTGGATTAAAGAAGGGCTAGATAACTCAAACAACCTGCAAAGAGTCTTATTATTTTCCAATTTATCTTTTATTTTTACTAAAAAACAATATGTTTGGTTTAGCGTTTAGCAAATTAAACCAAAAATTACATTTGTCATTTTGTGTTTTGTTTTTGTTGTTGTTGTTTTTTAATTTGTGGCTGGGATTAGACTATCTAGTTTTACCTATGTTCCTTGGTGGTAGCCTGTTCTTTATCCTCTATTGTTTATATGTAATAATATGGAGCAGTGATCAGATATGTTGACAATAGCCTCTTCTCTGAACTACTTGATTTACTGACTTACCACATTCACCTTAGGTATTCCAAGATGTGTAAACTCTAGTCTAGAATGTAGCATATAAATTCTTTAAAATTCTATGCATTCACTTATTTGTGTAAAAAAAAAAGAGTTTTGAAAGAATTCTTAAATACATACTTGCAGTCAGTTCTAATAATAACTAAAAACAAATAATTGTTCATGTTTCTTTAGCCATACTACATGCCAGACAGTATTTTCATGCATTATCTCATTGAATTTCTCACAACAATGTTGAGATATGGGCAATTATATCCCAATTTTTGCAGATGAAAAAACAATATAATCAGCCCAATGTCACACATCTAGCAAGTGGTAGATCCAGGATTCAAACAGCAGAGCCCACACTCATATACAATATTAGTTATCTAATGAGTTGCATAACAAAGTGCCCTAAAAATTAGTGGCTTAAAACAGTAAACACTTATCATCACATAGATTGTGAGGGTTGGGAATTCAGGAAAGACTTCGCTGAGTGGTTTGGCTCTGGGTCTCTTAGGAGGTTGTCGTCAAAATGTTAGGATCTGCAGTCATCTGCAGGCTTGACTTCTAAGATAACTCTCCTCCTGGGAAGCTTCAGTCCCTCTTCGACTATAGCAGATAGCTCAGTTCCTTCTCAGATAGACCTCTCGAAGGAGCTGCTGGAGTGTCCTCTCAACATAATGAGTTCTTTCAAAACAAGGCAAAAGTCACAATGTCTTTTAAGACCTAGAATCAGAAGTCACACTCCATAATTTCTGCACTATCCTGTTGATTACACAAATCAGTCCTATGCTGTGTAGGATGAGTCTACACAAAGTGGATAATCAGAAAGTCTTGTACTTTATATATCTCCACTAAAGTATACTACCTCTTGAAGCAAGTTCTATATTCCGATCATGTATTACTACTAAACATAGACATTTTAGTTTTTCATATCTATACTTACAGATATTGAACAAAAGAATAGCACTGAAATGGAATTCTAATAGCTACTGGTTTAGACCTTTAATAAAGAGGACATTATTTTTATTGTATAAGAATTTCCAGAATAACATTCATATCTTATTTAAATATTAGAATCCTGGTGTACATAATTCATGCATGGGGGGAGAGGGTGTCCCTCAGTCCAGCCTGCACCCTCTTCAATCTGGGACATACCTCTCACAACCCAGGCTCCCAAATGCTCGCCTTCCCCGCCTTCCTGATTGCCCCTAACTGCTTCTGTCTGCCAGCCTGGTCACCCCCTAACTACTCCCCTGCCAGCCTGTTTGCCACTAACTTCTCTTCCCTGCAGGCCTGATCCCCCCAACTGCCCTCCCTTGCTAGCATGATTCCCCACAACTGCCCTCCCTTGCAGACCTGGTCCCTTCCAAATGCCTTCCCCTGCTGGCCATCTTGTGATGGCCATCTTGTGTCCATATGGGGCAAGATCTTTGGCCACATGGGAGCAGCCATCTTGTGTGTTGGAGTGATGGCCAATTTGCATATTAGATAGGATAGAGGCCTGGTGCATGGGTGGTTTGCCCTGAAGGGTGTCCTGAATCAGGGTGGGGGTTCCCTTGGGGCATGGGGTGGCCTGGGTGAGGGGCCTGTGGTGGTTTGCAGGCTGGTCACATACCCAGCGACCCAAACAGAGGCTCTTGTATCTGGGATTTATTTATCTTTTATAATTGAAACTCTATAGCCTTGAGTGGAGCCAAGCCTCCTGCTTGCTCCGTGGCTGCAGCCATTTTTGTTGGGATTTATTTATCTTCTATAATTGAAACTTTGTAGTCTTGAGTGGAAGCCTAGGCTGGCCAGAGTGTGTTGAAATCTTGGCTTCCTCAATTACCAGGGAAATCCAAGCCTCACTCCATGGCTACAGCCATCTTGGTTGAGTTAATTTGCATACTTGCTCCTGATTGGATGGTGGGCATGACTTATGGGTATAGAGGAGTGATGGTTAATTTGCATATTACTCTTTTATTAAATAGGATAGGAATACAATTGTATCCAAAAGGAAATGTTGAATGATTTTTAGTGATCCATCATTTTGCACTCATCTAAATTATCATTTTATTCTAACAAAAATTACCAAGATCATCTATGCTACCCTTCTAAAGGGCCAGATAATAAACATTTTCAGCTTTGAAGGCCATAAAATTTCTGATGCAACTATTCAATTTTGCTATTAAAGCATGAAAGCAATCATAAATAACTAGAGGCCCAGTGCATAAAATTTGTGAATGGGTAGGGTCCTTAGGCCTGGCCAGCAATCAGGGCCTATCTGTGAATCAACCAGTGGGATGATTGGGGGTCCCTGCTGGCACCAACCTTGGATGTCCTGGTGCTGCCCGCTTGCTGACCCTGCTGCTACCAGGCGGGGCTTATGGGCTGGGGGCAGCTCCTGTGTTGAGCATCTGCCCCCTGGTGGTCAGTGTGCATCATAGTGACCATTTGTCCTGCTGGTCTTTCTGTGTTCAGTCTATTTGCATATTAGGCTTTTATCATATAGGGTATGTAAATGAACAGGTAAAGTTGTGTCCCAATAAGACTTTATTTACCAAAACATATTGTAGATCATATTTGGCTCATAGACAGGACACAGTTTAACAACCCTTGGTCAAAACTATTTTTGGGTGGACTTTTGAAAAGTTATTACTTTGATTGAAGATAACTAAAATTATCTTAAATTTTATGTGACAATCACATTATGTGGTTTTGTTCTGGCCTATATAATATTGTTCACCTTTGGGAAAATAGGCAGCATTGTCAAGATAAAGAAAGATAAATACAGAGCATAATAATTAAGAAAAATAATTTACATATAAATCATTGCTTTCAAAATATAAACTCATTCTAGAGTATAACCTGATTTGGGGGGATGAAATTTGAATAATTCTTATAAAATATTCTGTTGAATATTTTATATTTTTGGCTAACCTTGAATAGTCTAGACTTTGTACACTGTGTCCAGCATAGAATAGTACTCAATAAATATTTGTTGAATTAATTAAACATTTTACCTCTTTTACCTCTTCTATACCATACAATACTTATGGCATTCAGCCATAATCCTTTGCTGACTCTTCCTGTCTTTTCAATAAGTTTGTCAGAGCATATGTTAGTTTCATTTTTAAGAAGTCATTCAACAAAAAGTGAAGGTCAGGTAAGAAATAGCTATTGAATGATAATTAAAGATATAAAGACTTTAAAAAAAAATTAGAAAATAATGGGAAAGAATGAACATTGACTTCAGATAGACCAGCTAACAGGAGCAATGAAGCATCAGACAATAGAGTAATTGGTGAGGAATTTATTGGCCTCTGAGAAAGCTGTTAAAGACCAGTTTAACTTAGTCATTCTCACTTTCACTTCTGTTATTTTTTTTTTAAGGCCAAGAATTCGTTTTTGAAGCCCACATGCTAATGTGGTTATAGCCATAGCTTAAAAAAGAGTTTGCTACAGCATTCATTCATTCATTCATTCATTCATTCAAACACACATTTATTGAGTATTCACAATTTGCCAAGCCCTCTGCAAGTTCTCAGAGACACATGGACCCTGCCCTTAATGTATTTACAGACTAATGGAGATAGAAAGACGGAAACAGGCATGGTAAAGATGAACAATGTCATAACAATATAAGTTTTCTATCCAACTTAATGAATTGCATTTAAACAGATGTATTAAACTTTAATATTCTGGTTTCAAAAACAATACATACTATGTACCGTATTTTTCGGACCATAAGACGCACTTTTTTTCCCCCCAGAAGTGGGGGGAAAAAGTCCCTGAGTCTTATGGTCCAAATATAGCCTACACATATACTTTAAAAAAAAAGTTTTTTTACTTGCCCGGCTCTGTGTGGTCTCTGTGTGCTTGCCCGGCTCTAAAATGGTTCTAAATGCTGCTGTTTACTTTACAGGGTTGATTACATGTGTTTATGACTGTGATGTTGGGTTTTAATGCACATAAAATATTTTAGGACACTATTTGTTTCAGAATCTTTTTTTCTTCATTTCCCTTCTCTAAAAACTGGTGCGTCTTATGGTCTGGAGCGTCTTATGGTCCGAAAAATACGGTACTTCAGCTATTTTTATTTTTCAAAACAAAAGCAACAATGACAATACTAATACTGGGATACATCACCTTATAATTGTGTTTCAGAAAAATGCAAACCATTAATAATGTTTTATGGAGAAAAGTTTCATAGCCAATTTTTTAAAAAGTTGGGGTTCAATATAAAAAATTTTTTTTCACTGCAGGGCTTCTCAGTACCTGTAATATGGCAAGAAGCATTGTGACTTACCCAGAAGGCAAATATGATTTAGTATCTCAAAATGAGGGCAAGCTTTTGTAAAGAAGCATTAGTTAATATTTAGCAAGACATGCATGCTTCTTAGAAAATAGCTTTAGAAACATATCACATATAATTTCACACATGTTTTAATCAAATTATATTTATTATATTATGGGACAACTAATTCTTTAACTGAAATATTAATTACATCCTTTTGTTAAGCAACATACTGTGCTTTTCAAAGTTCTCTTGCTCTGCATCTTTCAAATCCAGAACTCAGATTTGTCCATTGGTCCCATTAAAGACTCTCAGGTTTGGCCACTCCCCAGCTAACTATCTGACTGTTCGGAGGGGTCTAGCAAGGCAGCAGAGGCATCTGCGCTCTCAGCCTACAGAGGACAGCAAGGATGAATGGATTAAGCTATACTTGGTTGAGTTTCGGATATAAGCCTCTCTTCCTCTTTTTCTTACTGCAACTTCTCTCCCCTTCTTATTCCTTCATATTTATACTCTGTATTTTTCTTTGTTTGCTATCTCTTCCTTTTACTCATCTCCCTTATCAATGACTTAGGTCTGTCTATAGCCACCAAAGGTTTAAATTTAACCCTACTGATGGCTATCATAGCAACAATATTTCAACAGTGTTTTGTAATTCATGTGTGGGAATGAAAATAGAGCAAAAGGCCGCTCATTCATAGCCATGGAATGGATAAAGAGGCTGTCATCATGGGCACAAACTGACATCTGGTTTCACAATCTCCTCGCTACTGGCTCTACAGGTACTGGCTCAGTCTTGCACGAAGAAGCTTGGCAAGATAAGGCTGCACTATCTCAGTGCATGTGCGTGGAATGGAGCTCCTCTGCAGATTGAATCTGACTTAGAGGCGCTCTCTGATACTGACTTTGAACAATAAAGTACTGTTTGGAGAAGGCACAAAGCCTTAAAGGAACTCAAACAACAATAGTTTTTGAATTGTTAGAGAAGTCTCTAATTGAATTGATAAAAAATAGGAGACAAAGAAAGTTAACACAGACAATAATTATTTCAGGAGAGTCTTGCTTTGTAATTGCAAGTGTTAGATAATGTTGTAAACAAGCCTTTATTCAGATAAATTTTAAAAAACAATATGGCAAGTTATTACAAAGTGTAGATCAAACAGATACCTACCAGATGAATATTTTTTAAATGTATAAGCACTCTTAATAGAAGCCTATGGCAATCCCTACAGGCTTAAGCAGGAGAACCATCTCACACGCAGTGAACACTTAGAGAAGAGGCTGGGGCGGGGCGAGGAGTATGAAAATGAAAACGGCTTAAGCTAAAGGAGGAAGGAAAATCAGGGATTGGTGACACCAAAGGAAGCACCTGCTTTCCGGAAATTAAAAACCATGTATTAGGCAGTTCTGACTTAATTGCCAAATGGGGTGAAGCCCAGTCTCCAATGTGAAAGGGTCCCAAATTATAATTGGACATCATGGATTAAAATTCAATACCTGAAAATTTCCGCAGAAATGAATAGGCGCTGGGACAGACTGCCGAGCTCAGTACAATATGCTTCCCGCAGCTGACACCGGCAGGTCACTTTATTTGGCACCAAATAAAGTTCCCAAGTGGTCTTAAGGGCATTCAGCTGCTGCGTGCTTGTTTCATTCATCCCTTATTGTGCTGCCAGGGGCAGATCCAAAGAAGTAGCACGAATGGGCTCTGTGGATGAAATTCTCTCAGGCTGAGTGATGGAGATGTAACAGGGCTGACTTCACCATGTTAGCGGGACCTTTGCTGGCAGCAATCCCCTGCATGGGGTATGGCTTTCAACAATGTCCTTCACCAGGAGAGGTGGGGGCAGGCAGGATAAAAATGAACGCTAGGATGCTTCTAAACAGATACCGTTTAGTGAGGGGAAAAAATGTCTTCAAGAAACATTATCTATACAGGGTGTCCCAAGAAAATGTACCTGCACTCTAACAGCTGATAGCTCAATGTTGAAAATAAAATGTATTTTATAATAATAAACACCGCCTTTACAATTATTCCAAGTGAGTGTATACATTTCGGGGGACACCCTCTATATTTGTCATCATCACACAACTTAGAAAGTTGCAAAATAGGGCTGAAGTCCCCCTTTGTGTGAACCTCCAGACACAAAGTAGAGGCTGACCCTTACATTTCCTACATTAGCATTATTTTTAGCTCTCTTCAGTTGCTTCTTTGTAAGGTTCTTAGAGGAGTAACAGTCAATTCATCCAATATGTTTCGTTTTCTATATGCTAATTTCAGAACATCAGAGTGTGTTCCCTTGTTTCTGCCAATTTTAGTAAAACTTTCTGATCATACAATAGTCTTTCCCCCAATGCCGGTTTAGGAACTGCAGGAGCTAGAGCAATGCTACTGAGGTCGTGAACCTGTCTGATGAACTACAGATGAACGTGAAATATTCTCCCAAGCTTAACGGGCCATATTAATGTGCAGTTCCAGTACACATTTTTTATTTAAATGCACGGAAAGGTTAAAAGGCAGTCGTTGTTATGAGTGTTTTGCCTTTGGTTTAGGACAAATTCTGTGTGTATCCATAATAGAAACGGCTCGCTAATTATTTCACATAGCTCATGGTTTGCAGCAGTGTCTAATAGTGCCACTATCAATGAATAGTTCAAGTCTTGCATTTCCATTAGAATTAGGACCAAAGGCTAATTATTTTAGTGAAAGCTAAATTTGATCTAAACAGGAAGCCCATTGGCATTCAGTCTGAAAACCTAAGGCTGTTGTAAAAAGACTGCTTGTAAAAGGAGAGATTAGAAAAACATATAGATTTTTGGCTTTCCATTTTTAAGAGGACTTGGTGTAGTTATAGTGGGGTCATTAACATAAGCTTAGTAATATATTATAATTAATATAGATGATCTGTTCTCCTGTTTTTGGCCAAATTTTACAGCATAAAATGAATTAATTTGCCCCAATAAAATTGTACAAGTATTTAAGTGTTGTTGTTTTTAATTAAATTTCTTTTAACTTTTTATCGCAGAAAATTTCAAATTTACACTAATGCAAACAAAAAAAGGCATAGCAAACCTCATATACCCACTACCCAAATTCAGTGATTGTCAACATATTTTCTATCTTATGTCATCTACACCCCAACCCTTTCCCTCATATGTCGAAGATACATAGTATGGAATTAAAAATTTGGTAGAAGTTATTTTTAAACTATTGTGTATTCAGGATGAAGCATGTTACTTAAGAGGCATTTTTCCCAGTTTACCCAGAAAAAGAGTGGTGTACTATTCCCACAGCATGAATATGTGAATGAAGTGGATATTTAGCAAAATCATACCTCAAACACCAGAAATGCAATGATCTGGGTTTTCCATTTCTAATGGAATTGATATGGTGCTGTTTTCACCAGTGGAATCTCTAGTCTTCTGATTCCCCCACTCCTCTAAACCTCTCAGCCTTTCTTTCCTTCTCTCCTTGTTTATTTTTGCCTCTCTATAAATCATAGATAATAATAGTTCCCACATCATAGCTTGTTAGATTTTAATGACAGCCTCCAAGGACAGGTGCCAGTTAAATGAAACATATAATTAAAATTTGTGCTATTCTAAAATTGGGTTACTTGGCAATACTCCAATCAGGGACCAGTCCCATTCAGACGATAAGCATGTAATACTCATCCGGTTACAGAGTGTTTGGCAGATTGAGTGGAGGCCAGTCTTTGCTAGGTGCCAAGAAGATGATGGAATGCTGAGTTGGACATACCCACATTTCAGGTGTTTCTACTTGGCACCTGATTAGGCCTTCTACACCTTGGGACTTTGGCAACCAGTGTTCTTGTTCTTGATTAACTCAACAATTTGGGTGAAGGCTATATATGTTTCACCAAGCCATTAATCTAGGTATGTGTGCAAATGCAATTATCATGCTATGCAGTAAGTATGGTATTATAAAGTTATTTAACCTCTATGACTTCCTCAGTAGGAATGGGAAGGCATGGTCTCAGTCCCAGTCCCAGGCTTGGGCAGATACATCTTGTTGGATGCCATGCTGTCCTTTCAGCCATGGCTATCCTTTTCCTACCAAGAATCTCTCTTGAGTATCGCTGCATGTCTGTCCACTTTGTCGAGAGACGGACTTACCGTTTCCATTAAAAAAGGTCAGCATCATTTCATCTGTAGCCCTGGAAGATTGATGCCCTGAATGAATTTGTGCCCAGCTTTAATTCTCTTAGCCCCACTAACCACTGAGATGCATTCTATTTTACTCTTCCACTCCTAGGTCTTCAATCTGGATGTTACACGTGATCTTCCTCTGACTACTGTCTCCTCTGCCTGTGCAGTGTCCCTCAGACAGCATTACTTTACTAGCAAGATGTATCTATGTGCTTGCTAGGCTCCTTGGTAATACACTAGCTGGCAGATACCTCTCTGTTTTGTGGTTACGTCAACCAGACTCCTCTCTGTTTTGTAGCTAAGTCTTGCGAGTCAATGATGTTTCTGGCCAATCTCAACTCTTAAACCTGAGTCAGCAGACGTTCTACAACTTCTTTTCCCCAACCAAGTGTCACTTGCAGGATTAGCCTGTTAGGAAATAAGCCCCTAATCTATGCTCATTTGATCCAGTTTTCCATTTCAAATTCTTCTCTTCTCCCATAGCTTCGAGGCACAGGGAGAAACATTCCTACTATTCAACCAGAAACATCTTTATTTTTTTTTTTTTTTTAAACATCTTTATTTTTAAATCATTTAAATGTTCAGTCTTTCCTGCCCTGCTGTATGTGGGTTCCACACTAACAAATGCTCTATGAAGATATATGGGTGTAAGTTTTATTTTATTTTATTTTGATTAAATCTGGATTTTTATTTTAATCAGTAAGAAAAGGCACAGACCATTAGGAACACATTCAGGGTAAATTAATTGCTTACCAAGTTTTCATTCTGTCTTCAAACCACATTGAACCACTTGTTTTAGATGCATTTCAAAGGCTGGCACTAGCTTTCATTTTAGGAAATAAATGACACAAGGTATTATATTTTAAGGACCATTAAAACCTTGAAATTGCACAGTGACTTAAAAAACGACAATTTATTTAGGCCGGATAGCTTTGTAATGCTATACAATGGGGAAATTCATTGTTAAATGACCCTCCCACTCTCACTTAACATATAATGCTTGTCAGGAAGAGGAAGAAGAAATGAGACTAGCATCCGGGTTCACAGGATGTAATATACATGGTGTCAAACATTTTGGGTCTGTGTACCACGTGCATCATAGAATGCACCAAATTTTCCCCAATCTTGTGCTCATTGGCCCACAACTGATGATTAGAAACAATTTTTGCCTGGACAAATGATGTTAGTTTACTGCTGTTGTCATAATTCCAGGCCTCTATATTATATTACAAAAGTTGCTCTCATCAATATGTTAATATGTTTGAGAAAACAACAGAAGGTAGCTGTGATATTATTAATAAAACGATTCTAATATAAATGACTTGGGAATTCTATTAAGTGGCATTTGAATCTGGTGTTTCTGTGTCTCATTTATCACCTTTCTAACCTTTTCTTTTACTCCTTCATTAAAACATCTATGAAAGTGATGAAGCCAGATTAAAGGCAGAACATGACAAGTTCTAATATAACAAGAATGAAAACATAGAGAATTCTTTTGAGCAAAATTACAAACCGACAGCAACACTAATGCCAAGCAAACCCCACCTGTTTTTATGATGAAAATGAAACATTTGAATTGACAAAGAAGCAATAATTGCTTAACTAACCTAAGTTATTCCGTTCATTATTTTTCTATTGCACGTCCATGCAGTTTTCCCCTCTGAAGTACACATATAATCTGGGGTTTTTAAAAAGATGATTTATTTATGGCACATGAGGAGAGATGTTTTCAAAAGCTATCAAGTGTTCTTCCTTGTAAAAGCAATGTCCTCTCTGGTTAATGTGGAGGATGCTTTTCCCCAAGCACTCATTCCCTGCTCAAGACAGTGTAGCTACTAATAAGGAAAACACTGCAAGTACCTCCCTTGAAGGTTCTCCTTTGTTTATCTACAGGAAGTTCATTCTACAATGGGAAGAAGCCCGTAGTATCAATGAGTTTGAAAGTGCTCAAGTTCTGCCAAGAGGAAAGTTATAAAGCTTTGTGTACCCGCAATTTAAATTACTACTCTACAGCAAAGCAAAGGGATCTCTAATCACCTCAAAGCACATCAACCACACTACTTACACTGTCTCTCTTTATAAAATGCATTCCATTTTATTTACGTGGGTCCCGTCTCCAGTTACAAGGTCACTGGTCCGCAGGACTAAAGATGTACATCAAAAACGACAAACTCTGTTCTGGCACTTGCCACTTATTAAAGGTATATGATGTTTTCCAGCCTAGTTGAGGTTTCCAGAGTCGCTCCAGTTACCGGCAATCAGTCCCTGAAAACGACTCTTTGCCCAATAATAATGAGCACCTTCAGATGGATTTTTTAAGAAGATGGCATTAATTCAGAATATAAATTAAGAGAATTCGTTTGATGGTGAAAAAGTACTAACCTACCCACACATTTCGGTTTCATGTATAAAATATAAATGGCATATGAACTCTCCCTTGTGTCCTCAGAGAGACCTGCAGCTTTTTTTTTTTCATTTCCTTCTGAAGGTTTTTCAAAATATGCTATTTTAAACATAATAATCCATAAATAAAATATAGTGCTTGCCAAAATTATTTTCACATATATATAGGGCCTTTAGTTCTTGAACTCTGACTTTCTCCTGAGATACAATTTAAGAGCTTTAAAAAGTCTTTAAAAGTCTTGCTACGTAATTCTCAGGGTTTGCGTCTCTGTATGGCCAAATTGCTGTTATGAATACTGTATGTAAAATTACCAGATTGCCTGGCATTCCATTTTTACAGGGGACCCTGCATCATTAAGCATTGAAAGAATATAATATAACTATTCAAACTGCTTAAAATATTTGGTAACCATAAATTATTATCCAAAAATATTTTTCAAGTAGATAAAAAGAGTTGTCAATTCTGCATAGTGAATGCCTCATAAGGGGCTCGTTTGTGGTTGAAAACTGAATAAAAGCAGTAAATTAAGACCAGACTTAGCCATAGAGAAGCTGTAATCCGCTGCAGATTTCCTTGGTGAATGAAGTATTGTTATGCGGACTTATCCTCCTTGCTTGTACAGTTAACCAGTCACATCTGTGGCCACAGCGCTGTCTGTGCTCACAGACAGCGTGGGCTCCCTAACCCCGAGGAGGCAAGCCCATGCTGGTTGACATTGCATTGATAAGCGCAAAATAAACTTCACAACTGCTTCACGGTGGCTGCCTTTGAAAGGGCAGATAGGATCTTGAAACTGAACCATTGTTAAGCGCGAACACACACACACACACACACACACACACACGGAATGAGAGGGCACGTGAGAAGCTGCGAGTGGCACTCGGTGTGCAGTTTTGTAAGCGGCATGGTGTCACCAGAGGGGGCCGAGGGAAAGGTGGGTGTGGAAAAGGGACAGGAGCATCTGGGCTGTCTGAATGCAGTCAGAGCGGAGGCAGGGCGGAAATATGGTATATGTTAAGGGAGCATCACTCATCATAAATATTCAATTTCAAGAATTTAAATAGTTTACAGACATCGAAGCCCTTGATGATTATTTTATCCAGCATTGTTGATTTTCATCTGCTGTTTGTCGGCAGCCAGGGTAATTAATGCATAAGACCCAGGAAGTCTTGACAACGAGTCAGTTTCCTCTTAGGTCTGCATAGTTTTCTTGGTGATTACATGCCAATAAAATTACTGATTTGCCTTTTTGTAAATTAAACGAAAGAGAGCCAGATAAGTCATATCTCTGCTATTATTATGCTTTTTCTCTTAGAGTCCAATGTTTCCAAAGGACATTAATTTTGATTTCTCTGATGAAGGCGTGTGGTTGTCCCTCATGTTTTACAAAATATTACCTAGTCAGAGCCAAAAAGAGTATCATAAGTGACCGATATTTCAAAACAGTTATTTTTTCATTATTTAGGGAAAAAATTCTCAAATCTCTTGGTAATTCATCCTCATATATAAAGAGATATGGGAGAAGAGGAGAGAGAAAACACTAGTGAAAAATGATTTTTTTATTCTGTGGAAGGCTGATATTTAAACATTTTAAGAGCCAAACACATTTCTAAAATATTATTTTATAATGAGGTCAGTTTTACAAGGAAAAAAGTTTATTCTAGAACATAAACAGCTATTCAGACCTTAATTTTTCAATTAAATATCTATAAAGCTTCTTTGAATCCTTCAGATCATGAAATGTTTCTTGGAGTTTTTCAAAATTGGTCTATCGCTTTTCTTTAAGAGGGAAATTTTTAAGCTAATGAAACTTTATCAAATTCAGTTGCTCCACTAATGTGTAAACAAGGTGATTTGCTCAAGAAAAGGCCACTGGGACTTAAAGTAACAGATCTCCTTTTACTAATAAAGTGATCCCAGAAAACATGAGCTTTTCCTACTATGTGCTGAATTTGGGTTGATTTCTGAGAATAAAGTTTACAATTACCATCTCTGCTTAATTAAGGAAAACCACAACTTGATTATACCCATTACATCTTTACAAGAAAAGATGTTTCTGAGGAAAGCACCATCTTAAAATCGCTAACATTGCAGGTTATAGATTCCATCAATACTTCTGGAATTTCAAAAGCTTTTTCTCCCAATTAGTGAAATGGGGTACCCGGCTAGTTGTGTATAGGTGTAGCTCAAATTGACTGCAAATACGGTATACGTGCCTAAACCTAAAGACAATGTTTTTTTCTAATCAAAAAGAATTATTTAAATCAAACACACACACACACACACACACACACACACACACACACGCATGCACGCACACACACACCTTTGAAGTTGAGGGGGAAATTTTTTTCAATAGGGACTATCATTGGCAGTAAGTTGCCTTTTGATGCTTTGGAGTTCTACTTTCTGAAATGGATGCAGAATGATCAACATACGATTTCTCCTTATACTTTTCCATAGGTTCAGTGTACTCCAACAATTTCATAAGGTAATAGGACTTCCTCCTTAAGAGAAAAAGTGCTCATTAGCGTTGGTAATCCCATGTTGTGCTGTGCTTTAAGCGTTGTGAAAAGGTTATGGATCTACTCCCTGTAGCATCAAAAGTGAAAAGTGTAAAGGTGATAGGTGAGATTCTCTTTGTTGCAAGTGCTGAGAAATAATCATTTAAAGGTCAGTTGCACTAAAAAAAAAAAAAGGAACATTTGTTTAATAAGTAACTTATCATTTTGGGATATGCTGCACTTTTAAAGGTTACAGAGGAGACCGATTTGCCAGTGATGTCAGCAAGAAGTACTCTTAAAGTCACTGGTCCTGTAAAAGCAATCCTTGGTAAAATTCAGATTGCATGTCTTCTCACATATCCCAGCACACATCAAAAAGGTGCATGAGCTATTTATAGTGTGGCTTCAAGTAGACTTTGCCTTCTACACTCTACCCTTAAGTACTCAGCTCCTCTTAAAAGCAACAGTAGAGTGTTAGGTAAGAAAATACATTAGTACACACACGCATGCTACTCACAAGCATGCATTCCATCCCACAACTGATTCATTCTATTTTGCTTCATTGTTTTCCAGTTTTGTAAATGTCTAAGAACATGCCTATGTATCATGGATTATAAGATTCCTCACTGGATTGTACACCAATAACCATCTTGCTAGGAATTCTTACATAAGTGAAGTAAATATTCAATCCGCTATATAAATAAAATAAAAAACTATTCATTTCTATCATTTTCAATTCTAAGACCAACTTTCACCCACTACTCTTCCCCAAAAAAGTCAAGAGAATTTAGTTTGGCAATAAAATGGAATATTAACCTAATACTTGAAAAAAGAGGAGTAATAATAATTTTAATATGAGCAATTTTTTTATAAAAATGGTGGTTCATTCAATTAACTTTTGTACTATTAAAATGTTTCCATTAGAGAATGATGCACAACAAATTAAAGGTGGTTTTTTTTTTATGTTTAGCATTTTTGAAGCAGTGCTTTAAACTTGCAATAATTTTCTCTAGAAGATTAGCTCTTGGCTCAAAATGAGTATATGAATAAAATGACTTCAAGAAAAACTTCTGCAGAAAACAACCCATCTGAACACTTGATTGCTTACAATTTAAATGTACATTTTTACTCTTTAGGAAGGTTGCAAAGCTTCCTACTTGTGACATATTGTTGGTGGTAAACAGCGAGTTCCCAAATTTTTATAAGGAGTTGATGTTTAACATATACTGAATAGAAAATTTCATTACAGTATATTTTCATGCAAACTCATTATTTAGATTAAAGGAACTAGGAAGCATATATCTCTTGCCCTATTATGAAGCAAGAACAGTATTTATGTACATAAGACATTTGCAATTTAGGAGACAATACGACACTCTTATTTTAAGCAACTTAACTAGGAATCAAGTTATTCTCTTAATTTGCCTTGCTTTTCATTTGGAATAGGGCAAAATCTATTTCCTGAGCAATTTTACAGAGCAAAGATATTAATAGTTTAGGGTTTAATTGTATCCTGTGTTTAAATACACTGTGGGTGAAACCCAGACCTCTGTTTAATTGCTGTGAGAAAATAGCCTGATTTCTCTGAGATTAGGCACACGCTTATGTATACTTTGACCCAAGAGTGCCTCCTTCAGAATTAATCTTCTAAGGTAGAGGGATTTGCTTTTATATGTGCAGCAGGGCCATTCGTGACAATTGGGGCCTAATAAACTAACTTCACCCTCCAGACCTCGCTTTTGCTGTCAACGTTTTTCTTCATCTATTCATTTCACACGTCTCTTGTCCAGTGGCTTATTAGCAAAACCCTAAACGGGCAGGAGGAACAATTTTAATGGTGTTTTTTAATTAGAGGGCTTTGAAATTTAAATCAAATACTTCAGAACTAAAACTGTTAAAGAAAAAAACTTTCATGTAACTAATGAAACATAGTGTTCTAAAATAACCACATTTAAGTAAATACCTTGGCCCTGTGAAAAGACAAGCGATTCATATTTACTTAAAATTTTGTTCTGCAGCTGTATTTTGTTGGGTTTGTCTAATGTATGAAAGCACTTTTTTCTTTCCCATCAGCTACATCAGAATTGTTTTTGTAAGATGTAACAGAATGTTCTGCTTTTTAAATATTTATATTAATCAGAGTTAGGGCTGTTTATATTTTTTGGCAATAAGGCTTTTCTTTAAAAGTGATGCACTTCCAGTTAACTAAACAAAAGTGTTGAAATGGCCTGTCACATAAACTTCAACATAGTACAGTTTGTAATAGAAATTTTGAAGATAAGAAGAAGGAGAGCTGGTTTTGAGACTTCAGGTTAAACATGGATTAGTAATAAAATGTGCGACACTGGTAATTTCCAAGATTTTCCTGAGGAAATATCATTCATTGCTACTTAAAAACTATAGAATTACCTGATTGAAAGGTTTGCGTTCAAGTTTCTTGCTCTGTTTTCTTAGGGCATTGGTAATCAAGCCCAAAAGGTGGCTAAAAAATGGTAAACCATGAAAGCTGTGGCTTACTAAATCATTCAATTTATTTTTTTTTAAAGAACGTTTATATTTTATATATTTCTAAGTTATTTTTGTAATGAAAAAAGAAAACCTTCATGTTATTTACCTGCAATCTTCTGTATTTGTGAGCAGAAATGGTTCACACTAAAGCATTTTTGCAGTCAAATTTCCAGTTACTGTTATTGCTATAAGATCCAATTAGTTAATAAGGAATCATGTAGTCAATCTAGACCTTCAGGAGGAAAATGGAGTCTTTATTAATGACATTTAAACAGCAAACCAACCTTGATGAAATTCATAGTTTATATAATCCTTTTGTAGTTTGGACAATCCCAAATATTCTGGAAGCATAATAAGCACAGCTTTAAGTCTTTAATAAAGACTTTATTGGGGATTTTGTTGTTATTTTTATATGGTAGCTCCGATTGTGTTGATTTCCTTCTGTGGGAAATAATCCTAAAAACAAACATGAGTAGAACCAGAGCATTTAGTCGCCACCATGGAACTTTTAAATGTTTTTTTGCTTCAGGGAATGGTAAGCACCTATGAAACAAACAGGAAGTATTATTATGCATTGCAGGCTCCAGGGCTAAAGGTCTCCTGTTCGAACTTTTGCCCTTCCAGAATCCCCGATCCTTCATTATTTGGTTTCACTTGATGTAAGTCTTGACCAGTAGGTGACTCTGAGAAAACATTTCCTGACATCATTTTCAGAGGTGATGTGGGATTATTATGCTTGCCTTTTCCTTTTGGGTTGAGGGTGAAAAGTCCAACAGTGGTTCCTGGTTAATACTCCATGTATGGTCTTTTTAATTACCAGGTCAGGCTAATTCATTCCTCTGGCCTTTCGCATTACAGCTTTATTTTCAAACATTGGTTAAAATAATCAATGCACATGCACATTTATAAACACACAAACACATATTAAAGAGGCAATAATGTACTATAGCAGAACAGTATAGGAGAAGTAATTCTTTTTAATTACCTCATTGCTAATGTGAAGTGATAAGGGAAGAACAAAAGAAGTCAGGGTGTAATAAATATAACATTTAAATCTCTAAACTAATTTACTTTTTTTATTGTACCAGCTAAAGCCAATGAAAATAAAAATGCATTCAATTAGGTTGCACCATTATGGATTATTATTAATATCTTGTTTCCAATTTTATGCAATTTTGGTATAATCCAAATCTGTGCATTAGTCTAGGTAGGGGGTTTTGCTCGAGGTAATTGACATTATAGAATCCAAAGCCCACACAGAAGAAAACATATCTATAATCTTTACCCATTTCCAAACAGCGAGGGATAATCGACCAGGTCTTCTATTGTGTGCCTGCCCTGCCCTCTTCATGCAGCGTGTTCCTTTGAAGTCAGAGAGAGCTGAGGAGCCAAGGCTGAGAATGTGGCTAGAGAAAAACAATGAATATTATTATCAGGTCAGGTTCTCATAACCAGGTTTTCTGCCACATTAACCATTGAGTTGCTTTATTATTAATAATAAAAGAGCCTTTATTATTATTTTTACCTTCTGGTTTATACCAAGATCACTAATAAAATTTCTGGCAATAAACTGGGGATTTTTCTTAAGTACATTTATTTGAACTTTCTAAGGCTAGATCTACAATCTAGCCCCTTAAAAATATAAAGAAATAATCTTTAAGAAAAAGCTGAACACAAAGCATCATTTTCTGCTTCTCTGGATGTCTAGATGACAGAAACACTGGCCAATTAAACTGGCCTCCAGAGTGACCACAAAACAGAGAAATTACAAAGTTAGTGGGCTTCACTACTTTCAAGCAGTTTCTCTCTGTTTCTCTGTTTGCTACCACCTTCAAGGAGAGAGAAAATATACTAGTAAGCTTGCATTGCTCCACTTCAGGCTTGCAGCTACATGCCACTTAGAAATTTATTTTTAAGCCCCTGTTTGTTACAAATCACAGGGAGCCTGAATGTGTATGAATGCACAGGAGGTGAACTTCGATAAACTTATGCAATGATGGACTGAAGGCATGGACAGGCATTTGACATAGATGAACAGGTTGTTGTCCAGAGACCTTCTTCACTTTCCAAATTCCCAACAAGAGGAAAATGATTGGATGCAGAAACTAGAATAGAAGTGGTCAAATTGTCAGGCTGAGAAACTATCTGAAAATAAGCCAACTTTTATATATATATAGATAGATAGATAGATAGATAGATAGATAGATAGATATGAAGACATGTTAGTAAACAATCACACATAAAATAATATGGCAAGCATTGTAACACAGGTGTGTACTTAGCACTAGAGGAGCACAGAGAAGGTGTTGTTCAATCTCCCTGGCGTTTGGAAAGAAGTTCTGGGTGGGTTGGTTGGTAACAGTTTTACAGAAAAGTTAATAAATAAGCTGGTCTGAAAGTATAAGCAGGTATTCACAAGCAGACGAGGGGCCATCTCAGGCAGGAAGAATACATGGATTCAGACCAGAGTGTGTCTTACTCAGGGAATAAGAAGTTGCTGCTCCTGACTGCAGTGCGTGCTGTGTAGGCTACAGGGTGGGGAAAGTGTCTAATAGAATTCAATTTCAGCCCTAGCCGGATTGGCTCAGTGGATAAAGCATCAGCCTGTGAACTGAAGGGTCCTGGGTTCAATTCCAGGCAAGGGCACAATCCCATGTTCTAGGCTTGATTCCCAATAGGGAGCATGCAGGAGGCAGCCAATCAATGATTCTCTTTCATCGTTGATGTTTCTTTCTCTCCCTCTCCTTTCCTCTCTAAAATCAATACAAAATATATTTTTTTAAATGGAATTCAGTTTCAAATTGCAGCCCAATAAGCAAACCTTCTATGTTACTCGAAGAGTTGAGATTCCTTCTAGGAAACAGTAAAGTCATCAAAATGTTTAAGCAAGGGAGTACCGTGATCAGAATTGGGTTTTTAAAGATAGTTGCATCAGTATAGAGTAGGGGTGTCGAACTCAATCAGAGAAGGGGCCAAAATCTAAAATCCAGCCTAAATCGCGGGCCGAATGGTTTACTGAACAGTCATAAACTGTCATTGTGATGGAAACGCAGCGGAGTGCAGTGATGACAGCGCGGTGCAGGCCACATTGCAAGGCCTGGCGGGACGAATTTGGCCCGCGGGCCTTGTGTTTGACACATGTGGTATAGAGGAAGGCTTGGGAAATAAAAAAATATATAATAATGATCATTAATTATAGTGAAATTGAGAATAAATTAAGGAGATATTTCAGGAAGTAAATTTCTTTTTTAAATTGACAACCTTAACCTGTATAATTTTTATATGCATAGTATCAGGTTTGGGTTAGAGTGATATGGATAGGAAAAGTATTTTTCCAGCATAGTTAAGAGTAGAAGATGGTGTCTTAACTCAGAATTCGTATAGCAAAGCCTGAGACTGAAATTTTTCTAAAAATGATTTTTCAGGGGAGAATTCTCAGTAGAAGGGGAGCAAGACAAGCACAACAGGCCAAAGAAGACAGCCAAGAAGGATGTAGTCTCAGTGAAAACTGGTTTTTGCTTAGCCTCACATGGGGGAACTTTAGAACATAAATTATACTCCTGGGATAGCCCCACTTACCCCCTAGAAGGGTAATTCTCAGGTGAACTGGCACCGTTCTGCTAATGGTGAATCCTTGGCAATGGTGCAGCAATGGGCTATTAGCAGCCCAACACTCATGGCAGCCAGGGTTTGAAAGAGGTGCCAACAACAACCACTGCTGTCCACCCCTTGCAATGCTCAGACCCACTTGCTTCTTGTATTAAGTACACTCTTTCCAGGCACAGCTGCTGCAGGATTCTGGTCAGTCACATTTTCTGGCCTTCGTGTAAGAGAAGAGTTAGCAGAACAAACTATAACTTCTCCTGCTGCAGTTTGTCCCAAGGCCACACCATAGTCATCATCTCCCTCCTCTGTCCCTCTTTTAGATGCTCCTCCATAGGGGCCAGCACTTCTGCATCTTAGAGATGATGTCTTGATTTATTGCCAAGAGAGGTAAACAAGACTTCATCTCTAAGGCATCTGAGCATCTCCTTACCATACTCTAACCAAGTTGTGGTTGTTGTACTGGCTCATTATAGTAAAACAAGGGATGAGAATACAAACTATACACCCAATGGGTCACAGGAGTGCCAAACACATTGCTCCCTATCTTTGATATGCGACAGCATTGCTGACTCCTCATGATAATCAGGTCAGTTTCTCTGTCAATATGGTAATTTTTTGTGCCAACTAGTATATAGGTAGAGGAGTCCATGGTAATCTGGAAATAGCCATGGTTTTAAGTTAACTGAGATTCTTGTTATATTCCCTGGTGGAAGTTTGCTTCCATTGGGACCTAGAACAGTTGCAGGAATGGGTCACGGGACATGATGGTCAGTGGAGTTCCTGTTATATTTGTCTTTGAGTCCTGGATTCATGTATTTTCCTTGTTGGGAACAGAGAACCATATCATATCCATTGGTTTAAAGTGTATATTAGCCTAGCTGCAGTAGCTCAGTTGGTTGAGTGCCATCCTGTGCAACTGGTTTAATTCCTAGTCAGGGCACATGCTTGGGTTGTGGTTTGATCCCTAGTCAGGGAGTGTGCAAGTGGCAGAGATCGATGTCCTGTCTCCACCTGCCTCTCTCTCTCTCTCTCTCTCTCTCTCTCTCTCTCTCTCTCTCTCTTTCTCTGTCTCTCTCTCTCCCTCCCTTCCTTCCTCTTTCTAAACATGTCCTTGGGTAAGGATTTAAAAACATTTTTACGTGTATATTATACCCTGAAACATGGTACCCATCCTCAGAGTGCCTTTGTTGTGCCAGAGTGTGGTAGGATCAGTAAATTCTATGGTCGTATGCCACTGCCATACCTTCTTTGTCATAATGTGAATTCCTTCATTCAATTAACATGATGCTGTCCATACAGTTCACAGAAATGGTGATCTGCAGAATGTTCAGACAGTCCCGGTCCCTTCAGACTATATTTTGACTGAGCTGGAGAATTAACATAGCATTGAGACAAGGCTATGACCACTTTTGTTCAGCCATATGAATGTAAGCTATGTCTTAATCCTCTTCCCAATGGGTATTGAAAATAACAAATTTGCCAGAACCATAACCACAAGCCTTGTATCCACTAGCTTGCACTAGTGCAAATATAACATAGAGCCCAGCAGCTGCAATTGCAACTACAACTTGGCTAAGTTGGCAGTAATCCACTGTCATCCACATGATCCATCTGCTTTGTGAATCATCTGGACTGGAGAATTACTTGGGAGTATCATGGGGTCCTTCCCTGCACTCTTTAAATCTCTGAGAATGGTACTAATCTGTGCAATTTCCCTCAGGAGGTGATAATTGATTTTAATTTACTAACTTGGCAGAGGAGATCGTTTCAAGGATTTTTATTCATCTTTTGATAACACAATAGCCAACCAAGAAAACAATGGTGGTACCAACTCCTAATAGGCCTATTCCAATTGCACATTCAAGGACTAGGTCAGTGACCACTGGGTGAGTGTGTAAACCCAGTAGACCTATTATGAAATAAATTTGAGTCAGGACTCCATTCACTTTCGGACATTTAAATATCAGCACTCTAACAAGGGGCCCATAAACTCATACCTTGTATCCATCAGTCCCAGAAAGATTTGAGGAGCTCCTTTTTCCCAGGGTACAATTTCCTCAGTAATTATCTCTTATCCTTTTGGGGGAGGACTGGGGAGTCACACACTTGTCATGATGTTGTGGTTACTTTCTCCTGGGGAACCCGGCATCTCCTTTAGTCAGTGGGTTCTGGATCTGAGGACTGGCTCAGTTCCAAAGCCCAAGCAAGAGATTAAGATTTTTTTTTTTCATTTCCCTAACTGGTTTGGCTCAGTGGATAGAGCATAGGCCTGAGGACTGAAAGGTCCCAGGTTCAATTCTGGTCAAGGGCATGTACCTTGGTTGCGGACACATCCCCAGTAGGAGATGTGCAGCAGGCAGCTGCTGATCAATGTTTCTAACTCTTTATCCCTCTCCCTTCCTCTCTGTAAAAAAATCAATAAATTTTTAAAGATTTTTCCATCATCTTTTTGCTGATCTATTGTTTAAAATCTATTTTGATTACACATACCAATACCTACCTGTTGGCTTCTCATATGTTTTGCTCTTATAGGAGGCAGCCATGTTCCATTTCCCTAGATTCTTTGGGACAACCTCCACCCCACCTGCAGAACAGACATTCCAGTCTTACTTCCTTTTGTGGAGGTTGCACACAGATACATGCTGCCGGATAGCCTCTGTTAATTTACAATCCTGTCATCCCCATTGCCACAGTGAGCCCCAGTCCTGTAATGGCATCACCCCCTATTCCTGGCCTAAGAAGGACTAGGCAGCTCCACTGCTGGAATCCCCTTCATCAGCAGATTCCTCTCCCTGTTAATAAACAAAATGTTCTGCAAGGCCTCCTGAGGGAACATAGTCAAATGTGGACTTTTCAGTTTTATATAATGGGCCTATTTTCCCATGCCCATTTTTTAAAATGTGCTTTTCCTTTCTCTACAATCCATTTCTGTAGTGCTGGGATCGCTATTTAATTTCATGTGGGCCATCACTTTTTTCCAAGATATTAAGAGTTGTCCCAGTCTTTTATTTGATCTATCACTGGAGCCTTGGTAGGGTGTTAAATTCTGTGTCACAACCAAGTAATACTATAGAATCATATAGGCTCCATGTAGTTTTATATTCTGCCCCCTCCCATCCCCCGATGCAGGACCCTCAGGATCTACTCCCAGTTAACTCTGTGCACCCATGTCAGCCAACTCCTGGCACTCTCTTGGTGATTTCTTGTCTCCACCTTTAGCAGGCTATTATTTTTCTAATATGGATAGGATGAGATATGGCCTAAATTATTAATCTGACTTCCATGAGGAAAAGTACATACAGGTCCTGAGGACTGTCTTATGAAAAACCTGAATCTTCTGTATAGTCTTGAAGAAAACGTCTCTCTTTTACAACAAGACAGAAGGGGCTTAGTAGTCACTACTGCACAGGAGAAGTGTTTAGGAGGATATGTAGATTTAAGGTTCTCAACTACCCAGATATCCTCATCCCAAACCTCAGGATCCTACTCTGTTTCTTCCAGGGCCTTGATTTGGACTTGTGTAGGGCTGAGAATTTAGCCTTCTTCAAAGTTCTGCTTTTTTTAAAAATATAATTATGATGTGAACCCAATCTTCAAATCTGCCTTCCCTCTAGCTAAAATAGATGAATGTCTCTTTAAATGCTTCTAATAAGTCTTTCTGACTCCCACAGTGAGCTTTAAGTCCTAAATAATAAATCTGAGTCTGCAGGGCAGACAGAATCTAAAATGACTCCCAATGAGCCCTGATCCCCAGCATTCACACCATTGTATAATCCATTGTCTTGAGTATGGGCTGGTTTTGTGATCTGCTTTTAACCAACACAATATGACAAAAGTGATGAGATGTCACTTTCATGATTAGGCTATATAAGATTGCCATTTCCTTCTTGCTGGCAGAACCCCTCTCTTGTTGGCTTTGATGAATTAATCTGCCCTGTTGGAGAGGGGCCCATGTAGCAAGGAGCTGAGGATAGCCATTAGCCAACAGCTCACAAGGAACTGAATCCTGTCGGCAATCACATGAGCTTGAAAGTGGATATTTCCCCAGTCAAGCCTTCAGGTGAAAGCCCAGTGCTGGATCACACTCTGATTGCAACCCCTAAAAAAACTATTGCAGAGGGCAAGTTAAGCCATCCTAGACTCCTGACTCAAAGAAACAGGAAGAGAGTAAGTGTGTGTGTTTTTAAGTTGCTAAGTTTGTGATCATTCATTATACAGTAGTACCGTAGTAACTAATAAAGTATGTCATTTTCTCCATTCAGTGCATCGATACTTGGTTATGATCACCCCAATCCATAGTCCATATACTTCCAAATTCCCACTGTCTCTCAAAGTCAGAGACATTGCACTAGCTAAGGTGTCCTTTTCTATGTGTATCTCAACCCAGTTGACCACCATGGATGAACATTTTAGCCTAGAGTTGGCAAAGTTTTTCTGTAAAGACCAGATAGTAAATATTTTAGGCTTTGCAGGGCAAACAGTGTGTCTCAAATACTCAGCTCTGTCTGACAATACATAAATAATGTGTTCCAATAAAACTTTATTTATAAAAAGCAGGAATCCAGATTTGGCTCACATGCCATAATCTGCTGACCTCTGATCTTTTTTAAAAAATATTTTTTATTGATTTCAGAGAGGAAGAGAGAAAAAGAGAGAGATAAAAACATCAATGATGAGAGAGAATCACTGATCAGATGCCTCCTTCATGCCCCCACACTAGGGTTCGAGGCTGCAACCCAGGCATGTGCCCTGACAGGGAATTGAACTGTGACATCCTGGTTCATAAGTCCACACTCAACCACTGAGCCACGACGGCTAGGCTGGACTCTGATCTTGACAATTACATTTTTCTGGAATGCCAGGAACTAACAATATTGTACCTACCACAGCATCAGTGGTCTCATTGCCATCCTCACACTCTACTTCCTATGTCTACTAGCAGTACCAGCCACCTTGATTGGGGTTTCCTAAAGCAGAATCTAAACAAAATATTTTTATAAAAGTGGCTTATTGAAGGGGTATTCTTAGGAAAAGTGGAAGGGAGGAGACAAAATAGGGCCAGGGAAGAAGCTAAGCAAGAATGTGTGTTCCGCTGAAAAGGGTGGGAGTATGGTTCCACAGGAAGCTCTGAAGCACCAGAATTCAATCCACTCTTGCCACAAGGGGGGATCTGGAAGGGGAGAATTTTATATTCCTGTCAGTTAATCCTCGGTTGCTGGCTGCATGGGAAGGAGGGTGAGGGGGTAGAAGCAGAGGGCAGCTGCTGGTTAACCAAAGCTCCCAGCTGCTGAGGTATGGGTGCTTCCTTAGTCCTCCTCTGGGGCAACCCGTTTACCCTAATTAAACTTTTGTCGATAACCTGAAAGCATCATCACTAATCTCTAAGGGATGGAAATGGGTGGTTAAAATATATAGAATATTAATGACGCAAAAAAAAAAAAATGGTGCCAAATAATTTCCGTTAGTTTTTGTCACATACTTTACAGGTGTTGCTGATTATCATTTTCCTTCGCCCATTTGTCATACTAGCACTGACATAGTCAAAGTGGGTAGAATTAAATGACAGTTTCGGGAGCAATTAAGGGGAACCTGGGCAGTACCAAGATGCAAAGCAAATAGCTCACAGCTCTCATATCATCTAGTGCTCACTATCACATAGTATAATAGCCATCACCAAGGAGCCCAGCTGCTTCAATGTCTATCCCATTCTATCCCATACTAGCTGTGGGAACCTGAGCCAGTTACTTCAATTTCTGGGTCTTAATTTCCTTTCTGTAAAATGGAGCCAATACTATTGTAACATCTATTCTAGAAGGTCATTGTATGGAAAAATGAATACATGAAAGTGTTTACAGAAGTACTTGGCACATAGTACACACTTAGTAAATGTTAGCTTAGTAAATGTTGGCTATATTATGATTGGTAGTGGTGTAACATTTACTGTAATCATTAACTTATCTATTGTTATATTTATTTTCTTTAACCAAAGAACAAATGTTATTTATTTTTAAAATGCATTCATTTAATTTTAAGTGTAGTCAGGATACAATATTAGATTATTTATATTAGTTTCAGGTATACAACATAATGATTGGACATTTTTATTGTTATATTTACATGTACCTTTTACAACGTACCCTTAATTGCAGTTTGTGTTATGGGCTCTATTTCCTCTTAGTCCTGCAGTTCAGAACACTACAAAGTAGAATTAGATTAGTCTGCTCTCAAGCAAAAATCCAAGTGTCCTCCCCAGACTCCAAGGGAAATTCTGCAACGAGCTATATTCTTGATCCTCTTTTGTAGAGGAAAGTTGGAAGTGTACCTATGATTCTAAGCAACAACCATGAAAACAATTTTTTCTCTATCAACATCTGAGGTAATTATCCTTTAGTAATAAAACTTTAAGGGCCTCCAGTTTTGGTAAGAAGAAATTATACCTTCATTTTGTGAAGTTTGGTGGCCTGACTGACCATATACAAGAACTTCAGAGAGTTCAAAAATATTCTGCAGTTTTCATAAATAGTTTTGCAACTCTGCCGAAACTGGTTTGGCTCAGGGGATAGAACGTCAGCCTGCGGACTGAAAGGTCCCAGGTTCGATTCCGGTCAAGGGCATGTACCTTGGTTGTGGGCACATCACCAGTGGGGGGTGTGCAGGAGGCAGCTGATCAATGATTCTCTCTCATTGATGTTTCTAACTCTCTATCCCTCTTTCTTCCTCTCTGTAAAAAATCAGTAAAATATATTTAAAAAAATAGTTTTGCAATTGTGTCTATCAAACCTCATAAAGAATATTATTGTTTGTATATTTATAGACAATGCATCAAAAGATAAGTTTTCAACTTTCTAATTTATAAAATTACTTTTGAATTTATAATAATGCTCAAAGGACAAGTTTCTATACTTTGGGTCCATATGAAATATATCTGATCCCTATTGTCTGTCTAGTGTTTCAACTTTTTCTCTTCCTCTTTATAAACCACTACTTCTTTTCATCATTATAAATCATTGCTCAGTAAAGAAGAGAATCGGAACCAAGCAACTAGGGAGATTTGGAAGGAAGATCACAATTATTTGACCAGTGAAACATATGGAAAGGGATCACGGGCTCGTTATCTTTCAAAAATAGTTAATGAAACTTCTTTTAGCTCACTGAAGAACTGGAGGTGGAAGTGTTTCATCAAACTAACTAAGAAAGTGTATGCCAGTGCTTTGGAAAGACAAGTTGTCACTTTGTTCCATAAATATTTATTCTGCAGATGGTTTTTAAACATACCAACTTCCTTTTTATAAGGAAAAGTTAAGTTTGTATATTTATTCTATATTACAGAACTTTTCAACAGTTAGGACTTTTAAACACATTAATTCCATTTCCTTTTCTATTTAAAATCAGTGGCTGGAAATGAACAGATCATAATACAGTAGGATTTTCACACTAGTAGGTTTGTCTCACCTACTATGTTGTTTCCTTGGTAATGTAAAAATCTGTTTTAAAAAATTACAAGTCCTTTGGAAATCCTGCTCTGCAGAAAGAAAATATTTCAAATCAATAGAGCATTGGACAGCAAATAGATTTTGAAAGATAATTAAACTAGAAAACTAAATTCTTTTTAACCTAAATGTGATCATGCCTTTCTGATTTAAAAGCTCATTTAAAAATTTAAGAAGCCTCATTTTTTCATTGAGAAATTAAATATAATAAGGAACAACTGATGTCATGTGAATCAAAAACCACATTAAATATCAATACACGTGCAACTGGCATGGGTCAGTGGTTTAGCATTGACCTGTGAACCAGGAATGGCTCAGTGGTTGAGCATTGACCTGTGAACCATTGAGCCTAAGAACTGGGAATCCTCGATTCCCAGTCAGGGCATATGCCTGAGTTGTGGGCTTGATCCCCTGTAGGGGGCATGCAGGAAACAGACTATCAATAATTCTCGCTCATCATTGAAAGTTCTCTCTCCCTCTCCCTTCCTCTCTGAAACCAATTGAAAAAATGATTCTTTTTTAATCAATACACTGCATTGTCTACTTGATTTAATTACCAAACACTCATTGGGCACTGAGTAGATGTCAGGTCTGTGACAGATGCTAAGAATGCAAAAATGAAGTTACTGCCCTCAGGGAACTCATAGTCTAAGGCAGGTGACAGCCACGTCAGCAGCTATCTACAATCCAGTATGACAAGTGCTATACTAGCAGCATCAGCTTAGTATGATATTATGGGAACAGCGGGGAAAAGTGCACAGATGTGGTTTAAAAATTAGAAATGCAATAAGAATTTTTTAAGACCCGAGGATCAGTCTGTATATAAATTAAGATTAGCAAAAGCCTTGTGGGAGCAAATATAGAGGAAATTTCTTACCTGTGACTTCCTAGAAAAAAAATGAAAGTAAAAATATTTAGAGAACCACAAGATTGTAAGCAATGTGCCTATTTTAACATCTCAGGAATATTTGGGCGGGACTTAAGTTGTGACTTTAATGATAGACCTCATTCCGTGCAATAGTATCCCTGTAACTGCTCAAATTATTAACAATTACAAATAATCATTATTTCACCATGGCAGTCAAGCACATGCTAAAACTAAATTTGCACTGTGTTATGCTTAGTTCTGAGGCCAATGTGGTCACAATCGATTAATATCTTAGAAAATTATGGTGTGACAAAAACTGAAGTGAAGTGCTCAGCTCTTCATTGAGTTAATAAAACCCATTTAGTCAGCAAGATATAATTACATGAACCTGCAGTATGAATGTATTGCTTTGGCATTTGCTTTCATATCTCTTTAGGCAATTAAATGTGCTACCAACCACGGTTCTTTATCTGAGTTATCATCTCCTCCCCCATTTTGCTTCCACTATGAATAGATTTTTTTTTTTCTAGACAGGTTTCTGAGTAAAGGAGGTTAAAGTAACAAAAACCTCTGGCTTGGCAAATTTTTCTTTTTCCTGAAAAATATCCCACACATTTGCTTTTATTTAAGAGGTAACACACAGGGTTAAGTTGTCTTTAATTCGCTGCCTCAATATTCAGGTTGCCTCTTGGGTGGTGAATGGATATACTATGTAAAACTGCTCTGCTACTGCTTAAACTCTTCTCTCTGTCTGTCCCTCACCTGTTTGGGGCCATTAAGATGATTTTGCCTTATCTTTCTGAATATTTGAATAATATAATTAACTTCCAAAGCACTTTACAACACACAGACTTACATATGGTCCCTGCCCTGTGAATTTTTAATATACTGAAAAGATACATTTCAAAGAAAAGATGGAAAGTCTTCCAAAAAAAAAAAAAAAAAAGGAGTGACAAGAGGGAAAAGCCAGTTGTCTCTTTCCTAATCCTTTGTCTTTGACATCTGTCATTTGGGGGGAGAAGGTTAGGTGGGTGTTGGGTGGTATTACAGTAGATCTTAAAAACTTCCCCTCCTGTGGTGCTAATTCTCTACCCTTTGTCAATAACTTCCTATCTCACCTTCTTACTTTCAGATATCTTTCTCTTTACTCTTTAGCTCACAGCTAGAGAATCATATTTGCAAATACTCAATACCCTGAATTGAAGTTTGAAAAACACATTAACAATAGCTATAATAATGATTAAAATATATGCATTTATTTAGTGTTTCGCAAGTATCAAAGCACTTTGTACATGTTATCTTATTTGATCCTCACAATCACTGTGTACCCACGTTTTATAGTTTTTCATTTTACACAAGAGAAACTTAACTACTTTGATTGGGTTTCCCCAGAAGCTTATATGACAAGGATTCAAGTGCAACTAATTTATATGGGAGCCAAACCCAGAAAACACAGACAGGGAGTGGGAAATGAGACAAGGAATGGAAGAAAGCCAATAAAAAGTACGTTTTCAAGGCAGTTTCCAATTTGGCAACTAGAGCTCAGTCCTGCTGGGCAACACTTATGGAACCCAACTCAGCCCCAGCCCAGCCAATGGGTGAAGAAGCTGGGATATATATCGACCAACTCCCCATCCGTCTTTGGGTGAAGTTGACCCCCTTAGATAACAGCTCTAGAGTAATCAGGGCTTTCTTTTTTGTATGCTGAGCATATTCTCAAAGCCAGAAAGCAGTCTTCAGTCCCAGAGTTGCAGGTGTGTACAGTAAGCAATCTTCAAGGTTCAGAGAAGAACACTTAGAGAATAAGGGCGGGCAGCACACAGTCCATTCACTAAGCTCAGCAAGGTTAGGCAGTTTACCAATCCAAAGTCAGAGAGGTGGTGAAGGCAAGGTCAGGATTGTTTGGTAAATTCCCTGTTATACTAAAACTCGATGGCATTCCTTGTGATCAAAGATAACTTAGGAGGGAGAAGCGAGAGTATACAAAAACAAAAAGGTATTCTTTGAAAAGGTCTTATAGTAATTAAAAGTTCCCCCCTTATGCATAGAATAAAAGTTATTCAAAACTTACAGCCTTTACAGAATGCAAAGAAATATCAATACATTATTCTATACACAGCAAGCATACTAATACCCTGCCAAAATATGTTGCCAACATTTTCAGGCCAATTGCGGGCATTTTGCCAAAGACGCTGGAACAAATTTTAGTATTTCCAAATGTCACAATACATTTAAAGGACATATACGTTGCAGAAAAATATGACAAACAAGTGGTTAGACAAACGTGATGTGGAATAGTCACAGCCAACGGGTACATAATCCTTTGCAGCCTCTTCACAGCAGTGTCACTCAATCATCAGCATTAGTAGGTTTTCACAGTTGTGAAATATTTGCATACATATGTGAAGTTTTCTTGTGTCTTACTCAATAAATGAGAATAGGGTCATGTGCACCCCTGAGTTTTCAATTAATGTTGTTGACAGAATGAATGGCTATTTATGCCAACCAGCCTTTCATGTTCATTCATGGTACACAATACCTACGTCTTAAAGATCCCATCTAAATGCCTCCCCTCTTAGGAGGGTGCTTATGGATTCCATTGTATATTTAGGGGAGCATAAGGTTCAATGGTTCTATCTAATCAGCAGAGTGGCCCTTACATTTTAGCAAAGGCTTCTGACGCCTTTGTTCTGCAGAGGGCCTTTATCCTTCAACTTCTACAATAACTCAAAGATCTTAGGCAACAAACGCCTGAACTTAACTTTCCCAAGTATACCCATCCTCTCCCTACTCAAATGTTTGAGGAAAGGATCTCTGCACAGGAAAATGATTTTCTATGTGCAGTAAATTCTTCCTACACTCGTCCATTTGACTGTGAACAGGGGCCTAGCACATCACTGGAAAACAACAAGTGCTTACTGAATGATCAACAAGCACGTTGCAAAACTATCAGCCCTGGCTACTGTGTGTTCTAAGATTTCTGTAGCATGATAGAGGAGGTGGAAGGTGAGGACCCTTGTTCACCCCACCAATCTCACAATATGAGAAAGGTATTCATAGTAAATGAGTAAAATTTCACTTTTCTACTGGGATTAGAAATGGAGAATTCCAACGGGCTTACTCATTATTCATATTGATTAAAATTAAAACAACATGTTTTCTTTCTATACAGATTTATTATTTAAAAAAGAACTTTCACAGATACATGATCTTCTTTTAGTTGCACATCAGCCCTATGAAATGGCTAAGTATTACTGTCTCCATTTTGTAGATGAGGACATTGAATAACTAAGTTTAAATGATGTCCCCAAAGTTGTATATTTAAATGGAAGGGAAAACAGAATTCCATTCAGATGACATCGCAGACTGGGATACTGATGCAAATCTGTCAAATGTCATCTAAAATAACCCTTTTTAAAAGTTCAAACTACATACCCCAAGTTTGGAAACTCCATATAAAAAGTGCAGGCATTTTTGTTTACTTCTGCAAAGCAAATTAAATGTGTAGTCCATGCATTATTGATGTTTATTATTTTAATTCCAAGAAGTATATGTATGAAATTGCCTTTACAAGAGAAACTGTATTAAAACAACTTGTATTTACATGCCTTTTTAGTTTACACTTGAGTGTTTATTTTACCACTAACTTTAGACAGAGATATACAGTGACACTATTTTCAAAATCTGACATCCTAGTGGCTGTTCCCTAGCATAGAGCAGGGGCCTGCATGCCAGGGGACTTAGCCTGGGACAGGAATGTACCAAGACTGGAGGCTCCTCGTTAAGGGTTTATATGCAAACAAGCAAAGTGGGACCAAATGGTCACCAAAAGCCCTGAGTTGTAAACTAACCATAAAGGATCTATTTTGAGTCTTAAAAACATTTGTTCATCATTTCTAGATGAATTCCAGCAGTTCTAACCCATTTCTAACTTCTTATTCTTTGCAAGGATAGCTCTTTTTTTGTTGAAATCATCCTTCTGCTCTATGGCCAGCGCAGACAAGAAGTGGCAGACAGGCCCAGCACAGACCCCAGGAATCACAGAGCTATTAAAG
Organism: Pipistrellus kuhlii; assembly: GCF_014108245.1. Taxonomy (NCBI): domain Eukaryota; kingdom Metazoa; phylum Chordata; class Mammalia; order Chiroptera; family Vespertilionidae; genus Pipistrellus; species Pipistrellus kuhlii. Next base: position 139,113,010 of record NW_023425515.1, on the reverse strand, counting down.
GGAAAACGCAGAGAGATGCCTGGGGCCAGTGTTCATAGGATGCTCAGAAACTCCACCTGCAGGGGAAATCACTGCCCAATTTGTGATTACACACTATGACTATAAGCATTTTAAATCTGGAAGAGAAACTTAGAGATTACTTCATACAAAAAATACTCATTGGATAGCTTAGGAAACAAATGGCTGAGAACTTAAACGACTTGCCCAAGTCAGTGGCAAAGCTGGAGATAAAACATACCAATCAGCATGGAATAGAATACATTTATTTACCAGTATTTATTTATTTATTTATTTATTTATTTATTTATTTATTTATAAACAATCAAGACTGACTAGTGGGGAAGCTGGTATAACGGACTGGAGAGCCCAAGATTCCTATGTAAATCTTGATTTACTTACAAGCCTTGAGACAGAATGACAAGTCAGTTTGGCCTCCTTGCCTAAATAACGAGGTTAATATTTATTTTTGAGAAAGCTTCGATCTATCATCTAAAGCCTTAAATCATACTCATTCAATGCCATGCTTAAGCATTATAGTAATAAAAAGGCACAGCCAGTCCGAAACATCGACGCTGTGGAGAGATGCTAAATAATGAGCCTGCTTCCACCCTGTGCATAGGTGATCATTGGTGAGAGAAGGGCACGACTAGCAACTGCTATTTCTTCAGTGCAGTGTGGAGTGGAACAGGATGATTTATAAACCTCAACACACTGAAGACCAAAAAAATAAATCATTAAGTAGCATGGCTCATGATTCAACTTGCTTCCCCCTTCCTTCCCCCCTCCCACCTCACCCATCATGAGTAATAAAGTGTGTGGGCTTTAATAATTTATAGGAGATGTTGTTATAATGTGAGAATATTAACTTTGGTGAGTCTTTTAATTTGCTCGTGATGGCAGCAGCATGCTGAAGGGTTTCTTCAACAGAACAGCTCTGCTGCTGGTGCATAGTTATATTTTGACACTTCAGTTGGTCAGAGGTTCACTTGAGCACTGAGCTTCTCAATTTGGTGCATGTCCCTCAGGGATTACATGCCCCAGAGAGAACCTAACCTAGAAGTTTGAAAGCACTTAGAATCATATTACCACAATCACGTACAACCATTTCCCCCGTGTTTTTGCAGAAACATAATGCGACAAAACCCATTTTCTTTTTATCCAGGGCTACTCCTCAGGTTTGCTATAGGAGAAAAAATAGATGAAGAGAACATTTAAAAACTAACATAATGCAACACCTAGAAAGCCACCAAAACATTCTAGCTTTATCTTGGAATGTGGCCAGTCTCTTCCCAGATACTAATGTCCTTTAGAGATTCCCTGAGATGTTTTCTCATCATTCCACAAATATGTGAGAATAGTGCTCCTCTCATCTATCAGGAATAATTCCTCATTGCCCTGTGTTTTGTTTCCACTCTGGAAGGAAAGAATCATATAACACTTTAGTGAACATCAGAGAAAGAAAAAAAACATACAAAATTATTCATTGAAAAAAAATTGGGAGAGTCAGAATGAGAGAAAAGAGAAGAGGAAAAACTTCACGAGATGATGCTTTGAGAAAAAAGCATCTTGGTGACAGGACTGACTAAAATGAGATCATCAGCAAGTCACCATTCCCAAATTTTAACTTTATTCTAGAAGCTGCACATATAAATACTCACTTCTTTTTTTATTTCAAAGCAACATCTCAATATATAATTTTGCTTTTCTTTAATTTAAAAAATGTGAAGCAGTGATTTCAGATATTAAAAATGAAGTGACAATATAGAAAGAAACCAGTAAAATGAGAGCATTCAGGAATCATTGGTTTACAGTGAGAAAGTGAGTTAATATCTTATCACATCGTGGCAGAAGGGCAATCAATGAATGGAAAATTGGACAGAATTAGTTACTTAAAGCTAAGACTCTCTTTTTTTCTCTCTCTCATGTTTCTAAAGCTATTTCTACTCCTTTGAATTTTCATTAACATTTTTTTACCTGAAATATTTAATTCTCCCCTCCAATTTAAGCTGAATTTAGGATTATCTAAAATGACCAAGTCCAAGAAACTCTCACCAATCGCAGTTGGCCATTTATTCTTGAAACTTGGCACTTGGACCTGCTTCCTCTACAGGTTCTAGCTCAAGATTTGGTTCTTTCCAAAGATGATTTGTGTGTGTGTGTGTGTGTGTGTGTGTGTAATATGTGTATTACAACATGCAATTACTGGGGGGGAGGTGTTGATATATGTTGTTTTTCAAAAAATGTAGATGCATATCTATGTAATAAATCCCCTTTATAACAAAATCAACCAGGTCTATAGGCTAATGCCCAGGCTCACCCATCCAATACCATATATTTCTGATATACTAAGACAAATATTTAAACTGTAAACTTTTAATATTATTCTCTTGTATTTCAAAGTCTCATCTGTTAATCAACCCCTACCATTCAGAATAACACATGTAGACTAGTACATGCATTTCTTTCTGTCAGAGAGAATTGAAATGGAGGTCTGAAAGAAAGGACAGTTGGGAAAAATAATTTACAATTATCAGCATACAACTACTAGTGAGAGTATTTTTTACCCTCAACCAATGAAGGGGAAAACACAAAGGTTAGTCCTATTCCTCTCCTTTTCTTAAATGCCATCTGGCTTATTTATTGAAGTCTAGCTAAAGTTAGTAACTTGGTTAGGACAATGGACCTTATGCTTTGTTTAACAAAGGAACTTCTGTTCACTGTCAGTCCTACATACAACCCAATATCCTGAACAGACCATGGAGGAGCTAGTTTGGTTGAGATAGTGAGAGCCGAGCTGGAGCGCCCGGAAGCAGAGCAAAGGGAGGGGGGTGTACGTGAAAGTGAAAGTCGAATAAGGGGAAGGTGAGGGAAGAGGAGGTGGAGAGAAAGGAAGATAAGATAGGAGGAGGAGCAAGGAGAGAGGCATGAAAGGAGGAGAGAGAGAGAGAGAGAGGGGGAGAGAGAGAGAGAGAAGAGGAGAGAAGGAAGGAGAGAAGAGTGAGAGGACGAGAGAGAGTAGAGAAGATGAGATGAGAGCTGTGGAGAGCGGGAGAGAGAGAGCGAAGTAGAGAGAGAGAGAGGGGAGATAGGAGAGAGAGAGAGAGAGCGAGAGAGATAGTAGATGAGAGTAGATAGTGAGCGAGCATGAGGTAGAGAGGGGGAGAGGGATAGAGAGGAGAGGAGAGAGTACGAAAGAGAGAGAGCGAGAGCGGGAGAGAGGGGAAGAGCGAGATAGAGAGAGGGAGAGAGAGAGAGATAGAGAGAGAGAGAGGTGAGATAGAGATTAGGGAGGAGGAGATGAGAGAGATGGTGGAAGAGAGAGAGCGAGATAGCGTTAGAGCGATAGGATAGAGAGCGCTACGAGAGAGGGAGGAGATGAGAGAGAGTAGAGAGAGCGAGGCGGGATAGCGAAGAATGAGCGAGAGCGAGGCTAGAGAGTGGAGGCGAGGAGAGCGATGGATAGTCGAAGTACTTCTAGTAGATGATAAGAGAGAGAGCGAGAGGGATGAGAGAATAGAAGACGGACTAGAGAGGCAAGGAGATCGCTCCATCTCGCTCGCTACTCCTGTCGCGTCTCTCTTCTATTCTCTCGCTTCTCTTGGGTCTACTTCTATCTCTGTGCTCGAGCTGCCTCTCTCTCTCTCTATCTATCTCTTCTATCTCTTCGCCTCGGTCTTTCTTTGTTTCCCTCTATCTCTCTCTCTCCTCTCTCTCTCTCTCTCTCTCTCTCTCTCTCTCTCTCTCTCTCTCTCTCTCTCTCTCCTCTCTCCTCCCCTTCCTCGCTAAAATTAATAAAAATATTTATATATATATATATATATATATATATATATTTTTTTTTTTTTTTTTTTAAGTAAGTTGTCAGAGCAACAGACAATAGTGCCAAGTGTAAGCAGACATTTTACATTGTTGAGTTTTCCTGAGTGAGTACTAAGAACTGCAAATCAATCAAGACGAGGACTGAGGATTTTGAGGATGGAAATTTTTCATTGCAAAAACTGGGTGTGTCGGTGGCAAATCAAGACAGTTGATCACCCCACCAAGGGGACCCTCTAATGAGAGTCCAGGTGACAAGTCAAGTGATGTCTTTCAATGCTGAGATAGCAGCAGCAATGACATCTTAACATAGAGAGCACAGCACTGAGCCACGCCACGTATGGTTCACATTGGTGAATTCTGTTCTTTGATAGGGGAAAGAAGAGAGAGACAATGAAAATCTACTCCGGTTAAAAACCACAACACAGAGGGTAGGTCTACAATGGCACACCCACACACGTTCAGAAAGACTCGATTTGTTTGATTGTTTGTTTGTTTTTACCTCTGACTGGTTCTTCCTTAGAGTAGATGACAAAGCACTGGCACAAAAAATCTCATCTTAGCCTCTAAAATAAGAAAATTTATAGATGCAACTGAGCTTCAGTTCTTTTCACTCTAAATTTAGTGCCCAGTGTCTTACTAACCGCATAATGGTTTAGGGTCACAGATGAGGACAACATAGGGGCAGCAATTCCATGGGATGCTATAATGCCTGCCATCCAAGGTCAACACAAAGAGCCCTCCCCCCCCACCAACCCCCCCCAGGCTGAAAATCCTTTTGTATCTGCCCTGCCTGAGGAGATTGGGCCCTGCTTAATTACAAAGCTGAATTCTTAATGTGCTTGGTGTTTGTCAAGTCAGAAAGAGGAAAAACTATTCTGTCTGTGATTTATGTGCACCCAACAACAAACTATATTATTCAAGTGAGAAGAGCAGATGGCCCCAAAACAAGGCGGTTATGGCCCACAATTATAATAATTATAGTACCCAGTGGATCTCCAGGATATCAAGTGAGCAAGGAATCTAACTGTTACCCCAAAGACACTTAAAGGGAGAGGAGTTTAAACTAAGCTGCAAGTAATAAAGCAAGTTGAGACCCTTTTCATCATGATGAAAAAGGTTTACTTCCTCATCAGAGAAGACAGCACCACAGGGAGAGTGTGCCCTGCATAGACCATGACCCCAGGCAGCATTGGCCGCCTCTCTGGAGTGTCATCAGCGACTTCTGTGAACAACTTTGTGAGCAAGGACATTGCACTGATTTGGGTTATATTGGAAGAAGCCTAACTTCTCAAAGGCTGATTTACAACAGTCATTTTTGTCCCTTATTTCCATTGCCGACAGTCTGGTTCTATTGTCTGTGACGATTAGATTTTGCAGTCCTGAAAATAGCCATGTAAATTACCAAAATGTTTTCCATTTGAGACCTTATACATATTTGAATAAAATCAACTATAAGCCTGTTAAATGGAATTAAATGAAATCGGCTAAACTGATGACTGAACATTTAAAACTTCAGTAAAAGGCTCCCTCCAGCCCACCCACTTTATTAATGGCCAATTGTAAATGACTTTCACAAATGGAAACACCATTTGTCACTTTCTTAAACAAGTACTGCACTCTACATACTGTTTCAACTCCCCCCACTCAATTTAAAGCGTCAAGATTTATAGCTCGTCGTGAGCTCCTCTATCTTTCTGTTCCTTCTTTGTACCTCTCCAAATGCTCAAGCAGCTTTTTTTGGAATAAAGTGAAGATAGTTTATACTGAACTCAAATGGAACATTCTGAGACTTGACTTTCAAAAATTCTCCCCTACTCTCTTGATTCTATTCTCTCCCATTGTGTAGTTTTGAGTTCTTTTACTTCTGTCCCAGTATCATTCATATTCTATATGAGCCTACCTTTCAAAATTCCTACCCTGTGTATCCTTGGTTTTGCTTTTGTTTTTGGCTATTTTGAAACCATTCTGTATAATCTTGATTGACCACTAAAGATTTATTTGCTCCACAGCAAACAATTATACTAAAATTCTAAACTATTTCATTTCCCTTGATCTTTCTGCAATGTGTAACTAAACTTTTGTCAACAAATTAGTATTACTTTATTTGTATAACGAATATTTTATCAAAGATTACAGACACCTGATACAACTTTTGTATAGGCCAATGAATACAGTAGACTACCAAGAAATGACCCCTACAAAAACACATACACACACTTCAATTTAGCTTATTATTAATTAAATACCTGTTGGCTTTCCTTTGTTTAGATTATATCTAGTAGGAACCAAAGGAAACCCAACAGATATTTGTCTATGAACTCTGTTTCTTCTCCCGTTGTCTATCTATGGTTTTATTTTTTTTTTATTTCTCCATTTCTCATCCCTATCTCTCACACACATACATCCTAAAGCAGCCATACAAATGAGTGTCTCTAGAAAAACAATGTGTGTGTGTGTGTGTGTGTGTGTGTGTGTGTGTGTGTCCTAAGTTTTTCATCGATTTGCTTATTCATCTGTGGCTTTCAAATAAGTATTTGACTTCTATAATCATATGACTAGAAAACTAGAAAACAAACTTCTATACATTCCCATGAATCAAGTACCTTAAACAATGAAACGCCTCAGTCATCTAACTTTGACTTTATAACCAAAAGCAATGTTTTCATGAAGTGAATCATTTCTATGACCTTGAAAAATTCAAGATAACTTCAGAAATTTTATTCCTTAAGTCTTTAATTTTTAATTTCCATAATTCTTAATTTAAGAATTTTCTTTGAATTCTGGATAAATCACCCTGGAGCCAATCCCAGGAATATGTATTTCTCTGACTATGGCTATTAGTATATAAACAAACCTGGAATTAATATTTATGTTGATATAATTTTCCTTAAATGCAAATTGGGATATCAAAATGTGGATTATATTCTGGTTAAACCAAACAAGTTAGTAAGCATTGATTTCCTGCCATGCAATTTGTTAAGCTATGAGGACTAACCAATGGATGAGATACAGGCCATCTCTGCCACCCTGGTGTTTACTATTTAATGGTAAATGGGCAATTAAATATACAACCAAGTAAAGGAAGTTACAATGTGGGTACCAGACTACTTTCCTCTAGGTTAGTAGGTCAGAAAACACTGGACAAAATAAATGTCATCTGAGGACTGAGGATGAATGCCAATTAGAAAAGCAAACAGAGACCAGAGTTCCAAGCTGAAAGAAAAGCACATATGAAGTTCAAGGATAGGAAAGAATACATTCCCTTCATTCTTTTTTAAATGTATTTTTATTTATTTCAGAAAGGGAGGAGACAGGTAGAAACATCAATGATGAGAGAGACTCATTGACCTGCTGCCTCCTGCACACACCCCACTGGGTTCAAGCCTGCAAGGCAGGCATGTGCCCTAACCAGGAATTGAATGTTGCCCTCCTGGTTCCTAGGTCAACACTCAAACACTGAGACACTCTTGCCGGGCCCTTCATTATTTTTTTAACCTTTATAAATATTCACATATTTCTTAAGTTATTAAAATATTTAACAATGCAATTGTCCATATTTTAGAGTATTTATATTTTAGAAATTTCTCCCAAAATGCATTTGCCTAACTCTCCAACCTGACTTGACTTTTAGTTAACATAATAAAAGAGAAAAATAGTCATCTCTCTTTGATGCTTACTGAGTTTAGAAAATCTAATGGATTCTGATGTTTTAGTTGCAGTATTATGGAAAGAAAATAAAGACAACATCCATTAAAAGTAATTTTTCTTTTCCTCTCTCTCAGTCCCTAAAGTTCATTCTCAAGGGGATTCTCAAGGCCATAAACTCACGAACCTAACTGAAGTGAAACACCTTCATAATATTTCTCCCAGGGTCAAGGAAAGAAAGCATTGAGCATGTGTGAGCATGTGGCTGATGCTTAAAAGGATGTAGTAAGTGGGTTTCATTGTACTGGCAGCTCTCATGGGTTCATTTTTTCTGCTACACTGGATAGCATGTTCATATCCAATTTTCATTGCATGATTGCTCCTAGATATCTCTCAGTATTCCTGCTTCTGGAAAGTCCAGCTGTTCAGTCCTTGTTTCTTTCTCTAGGTGAAGGGTGGGTCAGAAGGTAGAAGCAGACTGAGATTTGTTTCCCTGGCTGCTTCAGAACTCAGTTGTTGATGCTCTCCGTGCACGAGGCACGCGGGAAGGAAAGGTTAGACTCTTGCCCCAGAGCTAGTTTCACAAGATAATGAAAGCATTGGTGTTTTCTTTGCCATTTTCCTACCCACAGCCTTTATGCTTTTCTAAAACCTTCTTCAGAGTTTGTTAATAAGTGTTACAGAGAAAAAATAGAATCCAATGCTTGTTCAAATAAGTTTAGGAAATACTGAGTAAAACAAAGTTAAAGCATTTTGTTTTGTGTGTGTTCTCTAAAATGCCTCTCAGAGACCTCAATATGTTCATGTGCATTGTGGATATTGGAGGGAGGTTTATGTAGTTCTTACCAGTTTTATTTAACCACTAAGTGTGTGTGTGTGTGTGTGTGTGTGTGTTTCATAGTGTCTCAGAGGACTAGTATTCTAAGAAATACACTTTGGAAAGCATAGTTACCACTTCATTGCCTGTTAAAGACTAAGAACTCTTCTGTTGCTGACTTCTTCACCATGTACCTTTATGTTATTCTTCTCCCCAGTTTCCTTACCCTTATTTCTCTGTTCTATTCTTCTTATTTTCATCCTTTTCCTTTTATTCTCTTTCAAAAATTTAAATAACTATTAATTGACTAAAATAGTGCCTCCTAGGTCAGTTCAGGTCAAGGCTTAGGGAATAGACCTTCGCTCTTGACAGATTTATATTGGGATTGGGTGGGTGGGTGAGGAAGAGATACTAAGCAAGTAAACAAATAAGTGAATTTTTGTCTACTAATTCTTGTAAAGTAAACCAAAGTGCATTTGATATGCACAAGTCTTAGGTTCTTTTTGGAAGATAATGCATACTACTATAATTTTGAGTAAGCTACTCCCCCTACAACCTTGCTGTTAGGTTATAAGTGAAAGTAAGACTCACACCAAATTCAACCACACATAAGAACTTTAATTAAATGAAGTGTATTAGTAAATAGGTATAACACAGTTAATAAAACCTCTCTTATGGCTTAATGAGTATCATCTCTCTGTATTCCCACCATATAACCTGAAAGGTTCCTTCAAGATTGTTGATATAAGAAGGACCAAACCTGTAGACAACTTTTATAAAACTTTATTTGAGCCAAGCAGAGGATAGACCTGAAAACAAGATCTCAACAGACTGAGATAAATGCTTCCAAGAAATGACGGTTTGCAGCTTTTTAAAATGCTTTTGGAATTAAGAAGGGGAAACTAAGGAAGATTATATGAAAGTGGGAGGAAGCAAGGCAGGTACCAGATTATAGGAGTTAAGATTATGTGCTCTCCTGAGGGTGGTCATACTTTAGAAGGAGGAGCTGTAAAAAGACATTTCAAAGATATGTTCACCTAGATGCACAGAAACAATGAAAAGCACTTGCATAAAGAAAGATAAACTTCTTATTAATGAAGTTGTGTATCTGGGGCATGATGACCCACCATGACCTGCCCAGTTAGGGATTTCTGATCAGATCATTTAGGGAGGCTACTTTCAGTGGCCCCCTCTTTTTTATCTATAAGGTGGATGTGACAGTATTCAGCTACCCTCCTGGTCAGCATCAGGCCCTCAAAGGTCTTCTCAACCAATGGCTAGACATGGGAAATATGGAGGTCAAGCTTTGTATTCCAACCCTTTAAAAAAAAAAGTGTTTTCTAGTTTTCTACACCTTGTTCATGCCAAATTTGACCAAAATATTTTAGACACATCCACCTCTAATTTTATTATTAGTCAGAGTCCATTTCTAGCATTCATTCTGCTAGTTAACAAGGCAGTAATTTTACCAATAAAAAAATACACTGCTGACATTCACTATGCTAATTAACATAACATATTTATCTGAGGTAAAGACAGGCTGAGATGATTCTAGTAGTCTCTACTGGAGTATCCTTTCTGTACAGCATTAGCCAACAGTCTCCCACATTCCTGTGGGGGTGTGAACTCCTGATTAGGATGCTATCTATATTTGAGTGTAACTTCAACTAACTCATCCTTAGATTATAAGATTTATTCTAATACATTTTATGTGAATTACATTGCAGCCTCTCTAAATTCTATAAAGAAAACAAAACAGGTTAGTGACATAGAGTTTATTTGAGAAGGTCTCTAGGACAAGGACATGTGATAGATAAAGATATTCAAATTAATATCTGAGTGAAGAGAGCAGGTCGACTTATGAAGATCTTGGGGAATTGCATTCCAGGCAGAGGTAAAGGAAAATGCAGGGGTTTTGATACAAAAGTGAGCTTGATGTGTTCAGGTTGCCGACACAAACCTAGTGTGACTGGTGTGATGAGGCACTGTTCAGAATGAGAGATGAGCTCAGAGGGATGAAGAGAAACTCAAATCACCCACGGCCATTTTAAGGAGTTTGGATTTTATTCCAAATGAAATGGAAATTTGCTGCAGAGATTTAAGCAGGGGAGTGACATGGATTTTATATTTCGAAATAGGACTCTCTGCTGAGTGAGGAGAATGGATTGCAGGGGGCAGGAGAAGAATCTGTGAGAACACTTAGGAGTCTATTGCAGTTCATAAAAGGGACTATGGTGGTCTAATTTAAGGTGGTATTAGGGAAGATGGACAGAGGAAGGTGGAGAGAAATGGACAATATTAGGATATATATGGACATAGAGCCAAATGGACTTATTATGGATGAGTGGGACTTAGGAAGCAGAGTGAGAGTAAAAGAAATCAAACTTTAGTTTGGGGCTTCAGCAACTAGGTTGCTTGTGGTACCATTTATTAAAATGGGTTTGGACCGAGGGAGAAATACAATCTTTTGGGGAACGGGTGGGGAGCGGAATAAATATCAAAGAATGAAATCTTCAATATATAAGTCACTTCCTGTAAGGCCACAAATTCTAAACCAGTGGTTCTCAAGCCAGTTTCTTGCACCAAGCCTAGCAAATGTTTTTGAAGTTAGTGGAAATTGCTGGAGGCATACTAAAGCCTTCAGCAGCATTATGCTATTCGTTCTGTCCAGCACTCTTATAATCAAAAAGCTTATTCTTCTTATCTTAAGAATCTAAAAATAAAATGTAGTTCCTTTTCATATAGAGACTTAGAAGCTCTACTGTAAGAGTCATAGGCTTCAAGGTTGTTATTGAGGAACTGAATACATCATGGCTTTCAGATTCAGATTATAGGAGATCAAATTTGGGGCATGCTCCTGACTCACTCTATGGCTTTAGACAAGTCTGAAAGCCTCGGCTTTTTCATTTGCAAAAGGGAAATAATCTATCAAGTGAGCATGGAATAAAGTAATGCATATGAAAAAAAATTAATCTGTTATATAATGTTAGCCATTACTTTTTTTACTATATATTTTTTTTAAATTCCAGATAATATAGGCCTCATTTGAGCATGTAGTAAATGTGAAACCTACTCACTGTGCCTATTACATGCATGGTCCTCATTTTACAAGCCTTTGGTATGTGCAAATTATCAATTTTAACAAAAATCTCCTGAGCCTCCGAGAAGTGAGCCTGGATAATAAATGACATTATCTACAAGCTAAAAGTCATTAGGCCGGTGGTACACAAACGTTCACTGCAGCAAAATCACCTCTGGTATTCAAAAAACACTCCCTTAAACCTGTAGAAGCTGAATCTCTAGGAATGGGATCCAATAAATCAATACTTATCAATTACTGCCCTGGTGAGGTTGATGTAGCTGGCCCAAAGTTTAAGACCTAGGAAACTGGTTTCTAGAGAAAAAACTGAAATGCAGAGGAAAAAAGTGATGATCTCAATTCCACAATTGGATGAGAGCCTTCTTTCTTATCTAGACAACATGCTTTTCATCATATCTTATGGGCACCATTCAGGACCTGCACTGTGCTGTTTTTTTCTAAATAAGAAAAACTTGAGATGAAACAATAGTAAGAGCTAAGCTACTTTGATGCCAAAATAGTATGTGGATCTATGTTCAATCTAATCACAAAAATAAGCAAGTGCCCTTGAAACTAAAGCTTAAAGCAAATTGGAATGGGCGCAAGTAATAGAGATCAACAGTCCCAACAAAAATTAGAGAGTATATACTTATGCATATACAATAGTTGTTTCCTCCCATATATTTAAGTTGGGGGTTCATTGGCAATTGTTTATTGTGGACCTCTATAGATATTTTAGGCCTATTTTCTTTCATATGAGAATGCAAAATGATACATCATAGAGTGAGGGCTTTGGGGATAGGTCACCAATGTTTCTCAACCTCTAAGCCTCAGGTTCTTGCAGTATAAATGAAAAATTATTTTACCCACACTGCAATGTTTTGTGAGTAATGCACACAAAAGCACAATGTAAATTTCCTAGCAGATAGTTAGTTAGCACTTGTTAAATATTATCTTTGTTGTTGTTATTATTAAACTGTGTGTACACCGTGCAAGATACTATAAATACTAAGTAATCATGGCATGGTCCCTGTCTTCATGAAATGTACACAAGTAGGGGAGACAGACAAGGAAACAAATTACTATCCTACATAATAAAAGGCTAATATGCAAATGACCAAGTGGTGGAATGACCTGTTACTATGATTCATGCTGACCACCAGGGAGCAGACACTCAATCCAGGAGCTACTCTCTGTTCGTCAGTGTGCTCCCACAGGGGGAGTACCACTCAGCCAGAAGCAGGGCTCATGGCTAGGGAGCACAGTGGCAGTGGTGGGAGCCTCTCCCACCTCCATGGCAATGCTAAGGATATCTGACTGACAGGCTAGGCCCACGAAGCCATCAGTCGGACATTCCTCAGGGCTCCCAGACTGCAAGAGGGCGCAGGCCAGGCTGAGGGACTCCCTCCCCACCAAAAGCATGAATTTTGTGCACCGAGCCTCTAGTAATAGTATAATTTTCAAAGAGTAGATTCTGGAAGCAGGTTGAAGCCCAGCTCTGCCACTTATGGGCTGTATAGTCTTGGACAAGTTACTTAACCTAAGATTAAATTTCCTCATGATACTTGCCTCCTATGGCTGTGATGCATGAAAACACATAGCACAGAGTCAGGAACATAATTAAGTGCTCAACTAAGTGCACATTATCATGATCAACATGTTATATTAGAAGTGGGCAATGGGTGTGATAGCAGTACCGTGGAAGGCACCAAACCATCTCAGGGGCGAGGATGGCTTGTGAAGGAGGTGAGGCCAGACCTAAATCTTGAAAGTCATGTGGAGATGACCTGGAGAGGATAATGGAGTGGAATGCTGAGCAGATGATGCAGTTAGGAAGAAGGTAGGATGCAATAATAATAATAATAAAATAAAAACCTACACATACTTCAGCTGGGATGCAATGAGGAATGCAGAAGGACCTGTGAAGGAGGTTGGGAAGATGAACAAAACTAGTGAAGAAAGGGTCTTCCACAGGGCTAAGGACCTTGGACCCCATCCTGTAGAAAACCCAGAATCTTTCAAATACTTTAAGCTGAGGTATGGCATGATTAGATTAGTATTTTTAAACAATAAGAATAAACAGTATACTCCAATGGAATAAAAAGAGCTATAGTGGGGAGAGGTTAGCACTTATAAATGTGAGCAATGCCTATGATTTTTTCTGAGCTAAATTAGTTAAAAACAATTTCCATTGCTAATGTAAGAGACTTTGCACAGATGTGAAAGCACACTTTTTTTCCTGACAGAAACTCATTTGTGTTCTAAATTCTTTTATCCTATCGTTTGCCTTCATTTGTGCTTATGCCACCTGTCAATTTAGTATTCTCTGTGATTTTAATGTACTTCTCCTTCTTCCAGATCATTATTAAATGCGCTAAATAAAACCAGACCCACTACTGCCTCAGGCACTGCCCCCTCAACACTTCCACCTGGTTCAATATGTTGATTGTTATTGGCATAATACCTACAAACTCCTTGAAACTTCCTTCATATGCTCTATTCCACGTCTAAGAACAAGATAATTAGAGACATGTTTTCTCTTTAACCAGGGCTCTCTAGCTTGGTCCTGTGGGCCTTGACCATCTTGACTTAATCCCTCACGAGGGCACAGATATGGAGTCCAGAAGAGACATTACTTGATGAGGTACCTGTAAATCAATGGACTCCTCGATACAAATGTCCTAATGAATAGACCCAGTCAATATTTTCATTCTGTAGTACAGTGATTGGGGAATGTCTCTGGTGGGGGTGGAGGGGAGGAGTGTGCGTGTGTGTGTGTGTGTGTGTGTGTGCGCGCGCATGTGTATGTATAAATGTGTTGGAGAGATGGACTTCTAAAGTCGGAGTTCATGGCATTGAAATCTCTACAGAGAAACCAGTGTGCAGATATCTTTCATGTAAATCTGGAAATGCACAAGTTAGTCACAGACATCTTCTGAAGCAGTCTGGTCACCCTGCCTCTCCATCTCTCTACTCCACCTCCAGTTCTGCACTAGATTCCAGTTCTTCAGGAAGTCAAACCCAGGTCTTATGGGCATTCAAGCGTGGCATGTGTGCAGAAGGGGGAACCTCTGTCCCCACTGCCAGAGGCAACTCTAAAAGCATACACCAGTAAATGAAAAGGCACTGAGGATAAACACAAACTATCACAGACCATTCTTCTCTTGGTGCCTAGACTTTGCTTTTCCATTCATCTCTTCAACAAACATCTTCTGAAGGCCCATCTACGTGAAAAATAGTTGATCTTTATCATCAGGAAGCTAAATTGGAATGGAGAGCAATGACGAGGGGGGAAGTGATCCAGAGCTTGTGTTTTCTTACGCTTTGAATTTTCCCCATACCCAAAATGGCATCTCAGAGAGTGATTCTCTTATAGACGTGCCTCCAGCTGATTATGTTGAGTTTCAAAATCGACAGCTTCAGATTGCATATGCCAATCATTCCACCAGCTCCATGCCTTACATCACTGCCTTGCACATACCTCACCCTTCCCCTGTTTCACCTAAAACAGCCAGCCTTGTTCACCGGCCCCATGGTCGGAGGTGTCCCTAGAAGCAGTTGGAGCCTGAGCATCTCAAGCCCTACCACAAATCATCAAGTGGAGGAGGAAGATACACTGTTAGCAACTCGTACAGTTTCCCTAACAGAAACTTTGGCAATGGATTTTAATGAGGTTCAGAGAAGAGGAATAAGGAATGATGCTTCCCGAGCCCTACTCCCTCCCATCAGACAACAAGCACAGGACCCAGAGAAGCTGCCTGGTTGCCCTGAACAAGGAGCAGGTCTAATCATCGGAACTTCTCTACTAGACTTGGAATTTTGCAAAGTCTTCCTATTTCTGAGAGCTAATTTGCTGTGTGTTCTCTGTTTTATAAAGGTATTAATTCCAAGTCTTCAGCGCTGTGAGTCCTGTCACTTTTCATCTGAGGCTGCCTCCTCATTAGCATTCAATTCTAGTTCTCAGATTGGTCAGGGACTTTGCACTTTCCTGGGGAAGTTCATCGAACATCAGGCTGTGAGGCTGCTAGAAAGATAACGGACATCACTGCTCACAGGCTTTCTCTGTTTGGGTTACCTATTACAAATAACCCAAACGCCAGTAGAGCAGCTTTTTTTCTTTCTTTCTTTCTTTCTTTCTTTCTTTCTTTCTTTCTTTCTTTCTTTCTTTCTTTCTTTCTTTCTTTTTTTTTCGGGCTTTGGGTAATAGTTTTAGTTTTTCATTTCCTGCTTTGCTTTTCAGTACTAGATCTTCATCTGGAATGTGTACAACCATGGATTTACATTGGCCATTCCATTGATAAAGGGCATATAAGCCCCAAAGAGAATTCTTTCCTTTTCAAAAATAAAATTGACTCCTTAGTTGTACCACGAAGGTAACAGAACTCAGATCTATGTCAATGTTTCTTTAAAATATGTTTCTATTGCATACACCATTCCTGTAGCATAATCTTAACTATCGCCCATAAAGTTACCTCTACAAACAAACACAGTTCAGTAAGTAGCCCTTTGCCAGGTCATTGGAACTAAAATGAACAACAACAAAAAATTCCACCCACTCTTATTTCTGCAGGTGACCTAATGTTCCACTGGAAATGTGGCCTGAGCAACACCCCTGGGCATAACCTTAGTTGGTTATGGACCTTCCCCCAGCTATTGCCCTCTTTATTTTCAATTGCTGAATTTTTACAGCTACATAACAAAAGCTCGATCATTTAAAGGCCATGTTGTTTGTTTTCCCTTTCAATTATAAGGAGTATATCTTTGTTTGTCTTTGCAGCCCAGGCAAGGCAGGGAGAATAAAAGAGCATTAAATTGGTATATTAAGTGATTTATTTTTATCATAGGTAGTTTGGATAATGGTACTTGATCCAGACATTTCACTATATCAAAGCATCGGGAAACAAAGCTTAAATAGTAAAGTTTTAATAGAAACATCACTTCTCAGTCATTATATAATAGTTTTCTGGATCCCTTGCCTCAGAATCCCTCGCCATCACTCATAATGCTCTGCTCCCAGTCCACTCAGAGGCTACTGCCTAAACAAGATTGACTATTACAGGGGGAAGTACAGAAAGTTTCCCATGTAATGTCACCATTTTCTCTTTTACATTCTGAGAATTCTTCCCCAGGCACCGGCATAGTTTTAAAGGCAGAAAGGTGACCATATCTTTATGACAGGTTTCTCCACCCCACCCCCCCTTTTGGTCTGAGGTTGGAGCACAAGAACAAAATAGCTCTTTTTGTTCATTGTACCAAGAAATTCCCTCCTGGATCTATCAAGTGTGACTGTTCACCTAGCAAATAGCTTGGGCATATCTAGACATAAACACCATATGAATAAAACATATTGCAATTGTTGGATATAGTTACATTTTTACAAAGACAAGGTGTTCTGCTGTACCCTATCTCCAGAAGTTCACAGTAATGGTTCTCAACTGTGACACTTTACCTTATTAACTGAATAAAAGTACTTTTAATTACCTCTGTTAACTCTGTTTATTGTGACAGTATATGCATCGTTAATTTGGAGTTGCCTTTTTTTTTTTTTTTAATTGTTACTGAAACATAACGGCATGTCTAGGCTGAGTTCTGAATCAGTGTTGTTATAAAGTTTGAACATTTGGTTTCCACATTTCAACTCAGACATTTATTTATAAATTTTCTGTTCAGTTAACTCTAAATGCAGTCTTTTAAAATGAAGACCGCTTGGGGGGGGAAGGACCACTAACTAGTCATATGTTGATGTTTTACAGATACCCAAAAGTTCTGCAAAATAAGCAAGTCTGTCTAACCCCAGTTGCTGTACCCTGCCTACAGAGGATATGATCCTTACAGTGAAATTAATCTACATCCCATAGTGATGTGCAGGCTGAGAATAGCACCTTGATTTGCACTCACTGGCTGAAGAAGAGGCCTGAACATATCACCATTTCTGGGTGAACCGCCAAAGCCCAGCACAGCTGTGGATTTTTTTTTTTTTTTAAATGTCTGCCTTCAAACCACCTGCAGTGCCTTTAGTACCTCATTGCCCTGGGCACTGACCCAGTGGAGATTTCCCTATTCACCAACAATCTAAAGCAATTTGCACTTATTGACACCATAGCAACTAATTGGTCTTCATGACCTGCAAACTTTCAGGAAGGTCAATTTAAGCCACCTTTGTTGTGTCAGGGATCAATGTAAAATTTCTCAAATCAGATGCACTTCTGCTCTTTAACCCCACCGGAAAGTTGTCTGAAGTTTTCTTAGTGGCCTCATTGGGAAGGCATTAGACTTATCCAGTCTGAGGTTTAAAGATTGATATAACCCCATTTGTGATTCCTATGTGAGGAGGAAATAAAATATACCAATATATCTTCTAGAAAGATCATTACACGTTATTGAATTCTTCCTATAGATTAGACCTGCTGTTATCTGAGATGTTTGTGTGTATGTGTGTTTTGTGTTTTGTTTTGTGTTTAATCTTCCTAATACCAGATTAAACCAGGGAAGCAGTGTATGAGGTATTTAATGGAACAGACCCTGGAGTCAGACTGTCTGTGTTCAAATCCCTGAGTCTTGCTTACCAGGTGTATGACCTTAAGCAAGTTGCCTAACTTCTCTGTGCCTTTATTTCCTTAAAAAAAAAAAAAAAAAAAAAAAAAAAAAAAAAAAAAAAAAAAGTAGGGGTGGATAATAACATAGGATTGTTTTGGAGATTTAATAAATGAATACATTTAAAACACTTAGAGAATTTTACCAAGTACATAGTACTTATTAATGCACATTTGTTGTTACTGTTATTATCCTTGTCCTATATTTTGGACTCTGGGGGCCAAAGTCTAAAAGAGGCAGAGCCAGATTCTGAGACTAGAAATGTGTTGCACTGTATAAGTAATTCTTAACAAGTTGTGTAAGCACTATTGGTGTTACAGGAAATAATTGTAGGTGGCACATAGACAATACTTTATTATTACACTAGAGGCCTAGTACATAAAATTCACGCATGGGGGTGGGGGTCCCTCAGCCCAACCTGCACCCTCTCCAATCCAGGAGCCCTGACAGCTTAGAGCCACTCCCTATGGTTCTCTGCTCTCTGTGGGGCCTGGCTGCTCTGCACCTGCTGCCCAGAGGCTCTCCACGACCCAGAGGCTCTCCATGGCTGGGGCAGGACACTTGCTTCATCGCCTCCACGATGATACAAGCATCTCACCCCAACCACTCCACACACACACACACACACACACACACACACACACACACACACGTGCATGCTGCCCAGAGGCCCTCTTGTAGCCAGGGCAGGATGCTTGCCTCATCACCATGGCGATGAAGCAAGCATTCTGCCAGGCCACTCACACTGCCCACTCTCAGAGGCCACTCCCCAGGACTGGGGACTCCAGAGGGGCTGAGGGGACTGGGAACCACCATCATGTGGCTATGGGTGCCACCATCTTTTGTGACAGAGTGATGATTACTTTGCATATCACCCTTTTATTAGATAGGATATACTCCGATGTAACTGAAAAATGTATAACTAGTATATGAAGTTCATGATATATCGATAGGTAGTATTGTTTAGGTACAATTAAGTAAGATTCAATTTAAAGAAAAGTATTATGTAAATTGTAGTACAACAGTATACAAATAATAGAGGCCCTATGCACAAAGATTTGTGCAAGAATGGGTCTTCCTTCCCCTGGGTGCCAGCACTGCCTTCACTCCATCCAGGGCCCAGAGCTGCCTTTCCACCTTCCCATGCTGCCCAGAGGACTGGAGTGGCTGGGGCAGTGTGGAATGCCCCCAACCACTTGGCACCTGCATATGCAAATTAACGCATCATCTCTGTTATGTTAATTTGCATATTCACTCCTGATTGGCTAGTGGGCATTGTGAAAATATGGTTAATTTGCATGTTTCTATTTTATTAGTGTAGATGGCCAAAAAATTTAAGTAATTTATATATACATATGTAGCATTTGGGAACACTCTATTGTAACATTCTGCCTCCTTACACTGTTCTCACCTGAAACAGTGGTTTTCTGAATCCAAATTAAGTACCTCCATAGAAATAAAATACCTGTGCTTTATCACTGTTTTCTGAGTTTAAGTAATTAATGAAACTAAATTACTGTTATATACCTGTGATATACTCAAAAATCTGACTAATGAAAAGATCTATGTCTTCAAAGAACAAGACCCAAAAATTATGAACAGGAACTCAAAAACTCACTACCCCATATGTTAGTTTTTATAAATAAATACCCAACTATATAAGTTCAGGGAAGGAAAATTAGCATGCACTGGAAAATCAGAAAATGCTTCCTGCAAACCTGGAAGCAGAGTGGGGCTTAAATATGTGAATGGGCCGAAACCGATTTGGCTCAATGGATAGAGTGTAGGCTTGGGGACTGAAGGGTTCCGGGTTCGATTCTGGTCAAGGGCATGTACCTTGGTTGTGGGCATATCCCCAGTAGGGGATGTGCAAGAGGCAGCTGATCAATGTCTCTCTCTCATTGATGTTTCTAACTCTCTATCTCTCTCCCTTCCTCTCTGTACAAAATCAATAAAATATATTAAAAAATATATATGTGAATGGAAATGAAAAGGCCTTCCACTTGATAGGAAGCACAGAGAAGCACATCATAATCAAAGATGGGACTTTGAAAAAGTAGAAATATTGATTTTTTTTAATTTTTTTTTTAGAGAGAGAATAACATCGATGTGAGAGAGGAACATTGATCAGTTACTTCCTATATATGCCCCAACCAGGGATAACTGGCAACCTGTGTGTGTGCATTGACCAGGAATTGAACCTGTGATCTTTTTGGTATTTTATGATGCTCCAACCAACTGAGCCACACCAGCCACGGAATAGCCAAGGCTTGTACTATGAACTTTTATATCAGAATCTCCAAAGGAGTGGACAGGGTGTTGTGTTGTACTCTATTGAGTCTGTGGCATTGTGGCTATGTGTTTGTTTGTTTTTTTCCTGCTTGGTTATTTCTGCTTTCCGGAGGCTGGAGAGCTTTTTCTCCCTTCAACTACCCAGGAGAGAGCTTTTTTCTCCCCCTACCCGAAACAGCCTGAGAAGGGACGGGATTTGGGGTGCACTTCATCTCTCCTGCTCTTTCTCTGATTATTATTATTATTATTATTATTATTATTATTATTATTTTTGCAGACCTCTCCATGTGCTTTGGTTTGTGTGTTAGGCAGAATTCTACAATGGTTCCATAATCTGTATGAGGTGTTAGTATTTACTTCTGCCCTTGAGTGCTGTCTGAACTCTGACTTGCTTCTAGCTAATAAATATGTAAACTTGATGGCTTGTCGCTGTTATCTAAGATTCTGTCTTAGCACACTGGGAAGAGAGGTTCTCCTATAAACTTGAAGAAGCAACCAGCCAGGGTATGAATTCCCTATGGAGAGAGTCAGGGATCTGCAGGTGCCACCTAAGGCCTGAGGGCATCCAGCTGACAGCTAGGGAGAAGCCAGGGCCCTCTGTCAATGAGCTGTGCAATGATATGAACTTTTCAAACAACCTAAATGAACTTGGAAGTAATAGGTGGACCTCCAGCTGAGACCGGTTTGGCTCAATGGATAGAGCGTCGGCTTGGGGACTGAAGGGACCCCGGGTTCGATTCTGGTCAAGGGCATGTACCTTGGTTGCGGGCATATCCCCAGTAGGGGGTGTGCAAGAGGCAGCTGATCGATGACTCTCTCTCATCAATGTTTCTGGCTTTCTATCTCTCTCCCTTCCTCTCTGTACAAAATCAATAAAATATATTAAAAAAAAAAATAGTTGGACCTCCTGATGAGAACTTAGCCTAGCCAACACCCACATCATAGCCTCATGAGATTCTAAGAGGACCCTAATAAACCATGCCAAACTTTCAAATCCACAGATAATAGACAGACAGGTGATGATAGAAGCCAGTACTGTTTTAAGCCTCATAGACTGTGATGATTTGTTATGCAGTAATAGGAAATTAATAATCTGACTTTCACCTAAATAAATGAAGGGGCAAAACCACACTAGGGTCTGGATCAAAGACACAGTCTGACTCCCTGCTTCATTCTCTGCAACTAGTTATAGTTTATCATGGGTTTACATTTTCCTTTGGTGACCTGCAAGAATGAGTGATTCTACCATAGGCTGAAAGTCTGACCCCCTTTACGTACCATTTTAAATCTGATCTCATTTCTAATATAGACATAAAGTAGAAGGACATAAGTTCAGATAGATAACATTAATTAATAATAAATTCTTTGCTCCTTAATACAGAACTGATAATATGCTTTCATTGCAGGAAGTAAATCATAACAGAATAGAGGTCATCCAAAACAACTGCGTGAAAAATGTCCATTGTTAATATTGTCCAGTGTTTCACTGGTCTTTTTATATACATAGTATTTTCAAAAGCTGGTCCCATGTATCCTTTGAACCAGCATTATTAAATTAACAATAAAACATGCATTGTTTTTCCAAGTTATTTACTGACCTTTAATATCATTATTAGCATTCTCTTTCTTATATAAGATCCCATATTACATATTTGATTTAATTTATTTAAACAATTTGCATAGAGCCTAGATTTGAAGGGACTCTAAAGATTTCTGACAAGTTAGGGAAATATTAAATGAGCATCAATTTTGCTCTGAACCACATCAGGGTTGATATTTATTATGGCAATTCTGAGAAACAAATACAATGATCTGATTTTTAAAAATATATTTTATTTATTTTTTACAGAGAGGAAAGGAGAAGGATAGAGAGTTAGAAACATCGATGAGAGAGAAATATTAATCAGCTGCCTTCTCTCCCCCCATGCCCCCTGGGAATGTGCCCACAACCAATGTATATGTCCTTGACAGGAATCAAACCCAGGACCTTTCAGTCCACAGGCCGAAGCTCTATCTACGGAGCCAAACCAGCCAGGTCTGATCTGATTATTGAAGCTTTGAAAGCAATTGTTGTATAAAATGGAAGAACATGCCTGTCGGAGATACGGGTATCAATTTTAGAAACTTTAGAATAAAGATTATATTTGAAGTTTAAGTTGTTTAAGCCGCTAAAAAAAATAAGCAGAGAGAGGGAATAATTGACAGTATAGTCTTGAAAATCACTCATAGTTGAAGAAACTGGTCTGGGAAGTAACCCCAAAAAGTTATTTAGTGGCTCTAAGCCCCACTATCCAATTCTGAATAAAAGAAAAGGCTGAATTTGACAACCTTTCAGTTCTTTTGCAGCTCTACTATTTTACATCCATCAGTAAGCTACTATTTTTGGCTAGATGCTGGGAAGCGAAGATGCAATAAGAAGAAAGCACAGAGTATCTTTGGTGATAATGGAGACAATAAGAATATTCTGTATTGTGTCTTTCTGGGGAGTTCAAAATATTTTTATCTATACTATGCTAGCAATCCTAACACCTTTACTAGGAAACAGAATAAGCATTATCATCATTTAAAGGATAAAGAAACTGAGACACAGGAGAGTTAAAGGAAAGAGATTCTTTAGTGTAATATATTGCCTGAATGAGGCAGAATGCTTATCAGGAGAAAAACTAATGACATTATAAAGAGCATAGAAATACTGGTGGGAGACATCACATTCTCGCACTCTCCCTCACGCCCCCCTCCTTTTCTCCCTCTCTCTCCTCCCTCCCTCTCTCCTCTAAATTACCTTGCCCCTCTCTGTAAAAATAGATTTGGTTACAGAATATTTGACATTCAACAAAAGAGAAATAATTGACATGTTGGGCAATCAGGAAAATAGGTATTTTTCTTTCTTGTTATTTCAAGTGTGTTTCTATTTTGGGTTAATGAATAAAGAATAATTATGTTAGATACTCTGTCATTTCTGAAAAGCTGTCAGTTTTCTCCAGTCTTTAAGGACCGGAGCAGCTATCAATGGGATTTTACTTACGGAAAGAAACAACAGAGCTGCTGAATCTATGTAGTGAGAGTTGAGCCCCATTTTGTTCTTTAGAGAAAGCCAATTTTTAAGCTGTCTTACTCCTTCAAAAAAGACATTCCCACTGTGCTTTAAGAACTGTTAAAGATTGTACCCTTTCTATATGTTCTAGTTGCACTTGTTTTGGGTGCCATTACCTAAAAGTTGAAAAACAACAACCAATATCAAAAAATTCACATTAAAACACTCACTCCACCGGCAACCATGACTTCCTCATGGCAGTCACCATCTTCAGAGGAAGTCATACTTAAAAGTAATGGCATGCCTCACACAAGTTGGTGGACTATATTTACTTAAAAGTTTTTTAAAATGTTGCCAGAGAGGAATTTTTCTTCTTTCATTTGCCTTTGAAGAGTGACTAGCCTGCAGCCGTCACAGCTATATTTTTTCCACTGCGACACAATAACAATCCCAAGTGACACACCCTCTGAATGATTGAAAATTGGGTTAGGCTGCAGGAACTTGAGACTCAAGTCACAGAGCCTTAAACCTCCTATTATAAGGCCCTAAAAGTGACTGGTAGCTCCCTAGGTTAGCTTCCTAGTTATACTTCCCTAGAAGTGTGTCACTCTTTCCCACCTCTTGACTGGTAAACACCAAAGACCAAACAATATCACCAAAGACCACCGTAGCATTGTTGCACCAATCAGTTTTATTTATTTGTTTGTCTGTTTATTTTTAAATTCTTTAATGTTTAAAATACTACCAATCAGTTTTACCAACATTTAAAAGGGTTACCATCATTTTAAAACATGTACAAACTGACACAAGAACAATGTTTTTGAAAAGATTCTTCATTGTAACATATAGAACTGACCTCTGAGATATTCCAAGGCCTCTCAGCTAGCTGGTCCATGAAGGAATGCTCTACGTCAGTCCTTTGACCAGTGTCTCAGAGAAGGCATTTAGTAAATATTTGCTGATGTGCAAATGAATGTACGTGTACCTATACTTTACCAGTGGGAAGAGAAAATTGGCAGTTATTCCGTTTAATGATGCCTGACGCACTGGTAAACACAGAGTGGTGAAGGGCATGGATGCATGGGGAGGTGGGGAAAGCTAGGTCGGGGGAGAGCTCTGCTCTTCTTGTGTTGACATTTTACTCATTACTGCAGTGCCAAACCAGGTATATATCCCACTCAAAGGGTTTTTGTAGCATCCTGAGTAATTATCAGTAAATGTTAGCTATTTTTTAAAAAATTTCAGAGTAAGGGAGAGTGAGATAGAAACATCAATGATGAGAGAGAATCATCTGTCAGCTGCCTCCTGCACACCCCTCACTGAAAATCAAGTCCACAGCCCCAGGCATGTGCCCTGACTAGGAAATGAAATGTGACATCCTGGTTCATAGGTCAAAGCTCAACCACCGAGCCATATGGCTGGGCAGATATTAGTCTTACTATTACTATTATTCTATTCAGAAGACATGAAAATTGAATTCATATTTCTAAAGCAAATATAACTATGAAGGCACATGACTATTTAAAAGAACACTCTGTAATAAAGAGCTAATATGCTAATTAGAATGAATAGCAGAACGACCATCTGGATTAACATCCAGACATCTTTCTGAGTGAAGCCAGGGGTGAGGGCCGGGCGAGGCAGCCAGGGCTGTGAGGGCTGAACCCCTTGCATGAATTTCGTGCTTTGGGCCTCTAGTAATACAATAATTAGTAAATAATAATATAAGAATAAACTCTGTATTTCACACACTCATAACTATAAACCTACTTTTGCCAAACCTTATATATTCAATTTATCCTACAAGCTTGGTACCTTTAATGGCTTTCTCTCCTCCCATAATCTAGACTCCTGACATTTTATAGAAGGTTCCTGCCTCTAGGAATTGTTATCTAGTATCTCCTTTAGGGTAAATTCAAGAGAACCAGACCTCTAATTAAGCTAGGTTTCCTAGGCATTGACCTGGGCACAGAGGTAGGTTGGGCTGCATTTAGCTGCAGTAGATGATGATAATAATAATAATAATAATAATAATAACAACAACTCTAATTTATTGAGAGTTTACTATGTGTCAGGTGCCTCATTAAGCACTTGTTTTCATGATCTTATGTAATCTCCCAAAAACCCTACTGAAATGTACTATTACTGCTTTCATTTTTCCATGTGAAAAGTCTAAGGCTCAGAAAGGTTAAATAACTTCCTGTGATCATCATGGAACTATCTCACTCTGAATAAAAGCAGACTTTCAGGAGCAAGGGCATAAGCCAGCATGAACTGGATCAGATCTGTACATCCAGCCTTATCTCAGCTAAAATGCATTTTAAACATGGAATTTTGAGAGATGCCCTGAACTTTACATTTTCACAGGCTCCCAAGCTTTAAACCCCAAGCCCTGGGCCTAAGAATACCATAGGTTCCTCAGCCTGGCCATGGCCCTCAGCTGAGGTTCGATCCTGAGCAGCTGGGAGCCCTCCTTAGCTAGTTGATAAGGATCTCCATCAGCAGTTTGTATCTATCAATCATCAAATGTAACTATAAAGTAAGATTTATTCTGAGGGAAGTTTCCAAAGAAGAGTTTTGAAGATGTGCAGAGTGAAGATAACATCACTGGGCTCTAAATGAGGCCTCTCAGAGCTACTGTTTGGATGTATAATTCCAATGGGTGTTTAAACAACCAAAATGTCTTTCTATGACCTCTCTCACAAGGCTAGCTAAATGCCTCCTCTTTGTGAATCTCAATTGATATAAACATTTACTGAGGTCTACTCAGTGACAATGAGCCATCCATCCAATGTACTATCATGTGTTGATGTTTTTTTCTCACTACAACCCTATGAAATTAGAATTATTATTCCATTTTACAAATAAGAAAACTGAAATATAAGCAAACCCTATGCCACCTATTTCTTTTTAAATCAATTAGTATTTGATTCAAGGTCATGCTTAGGAGAATGCTTTCTTCCCACCATTCACAACTGTTTTAGCCCTGACCTTTCTAAGCCCCTTCAGGAAAGAATATTTGTAGGAAACAGCACTTTTTTCTTTCTAATCAATCAAATGACAAACATATGACATATGTCATAACCTCTTCTCAAAAAGAAAATAAACTTTCAGGCTCAAAAACATTATCCTAGAGGCCTGGTGCACAAAATTTGTGCATGGAGGGGAGGGGTCCCCTCAGCCCCACCTGCACCCTCTCCAATTCAAAACTCCTCGGAGGAGGAATCAGACATCCCTCTCACAATCTGGGACAACTGAATCCTAACCACTCACCTGCCTGCCTGCATGATCACCCCTAACAACTTCTGCCTGCCAGCCTGATCACCCATAACTGCCTCCCCTCCCCCCCCTCCCCTGCAGCCAGCCTGGTCACCTCTCACTGCCCACCCTGGTAGACCCATGGAGCCTGACATGAGGGTATCCTGACCAATTTGCATATTACCCTTTTATTAGTATAGATGTATGTGTGTGTGTGTGCATGTGTGTGTGTGTGTGATATTTTTACATATCTAAGAAATAATGTAATTTATTTAAGGTAAGGTTTTAAGATTACCTGAAAGCTCTTACATTTGGAGGATAGTACCTGCATTACAGATTGAATATTATTCCCAAGTCTCATTAGAGTTTTCAAGGAGAAAGTCATCCTTCTATCTACCAGCTAGTAGAGTATCTGCCAATAGAATTTATAGTGCATGAGTGATCATTAACTTCTACTTCTTTAAAGTGCATTTTCTCTTACAGACCTTGACAGTTTAGATATAGGGCAAAAGCTTCCTTTATTGACTTGTAGTTGAAGAAGATGAAAAGGGTATTTTGAAAAGAAACATTAATAAAAATAAAGGTTGAATCATATGAGCCTTCAAGGAAGAAGATAATAATAACATGCACATGCTAGTTGCAGATATTTTTCCTTGGTATTAAATATTATATCATATTAAATGCCTGAAGATATTAACAAAAACATTTTTATACCTCATAAAACCAGATATGACACTAACTAAGGCAATATTTTCAAACCGATTGTTACAACTCTCAAGCACATTGTTAAATCAATTTAGTGCTTATGAACGGCATTTTTTAAAGAAAAGAATAGAATACAATAGATTACAAAAGAAAATATTAGAATAGAATCCAGTAAATCAGCCTGCATGACACATGGTAAAGTTAAGTTTTGTATTATCAATGTGAACTCCATATTTATTGCTATTCCACCAACCAATAAGTGAGAAGACAGTGTTTGGCATAAAATAGGCAATACATAAACATTTGTTGTTAAATGAATAAATGTGTGTGTGTGTTTATATACATATCTATTAATCTTTTACTGGATCAAAATATAAAACGTATTTCTTAATGTAGGAGAAAATTTGGGCAAGTTTTGTATGTATACTCACACATACATGCATATATACTATATATATACTATATGACCTAACACATATATACTATATGACCACATAGTATATAACAGTGTTTTTCAACCTTTTTTGGGCAAAGGCACACTTGTTTCATGAAAAAAATCATGAGGCACACCACCATTAGAAAATGTTAAAAAATTTAACTCTGTGCCTATATTGACTATATATAAAGTAATTCTCTTGAATAGGAATCAAATAAACACAAAGAAAGTATTTTATAATTACTTTATTATGAAATATTAAGTAAACAAAATAGTGAAAAATTATAAAATTCTTGTCTTGTCTGCACCTACGGCACACCAGGCAACATCTCGCGGCACACTAGTGTGCCGCGGAACAGCGGTTGAAAAACGCTGGTATATAATGTCTTAGGTCAGATTTCCTAGAAGCTGGACTGAGACAAGAGTTCTTATGTAAGCAATACATTTAGAGTGTTTTCTGGAGACATTGGTGAAGAGAGATGACCAAAATAAGACAGTGGAGAGAAAGCAAGACAAAGCTGTGTTGTTAGAAGTCTACCTCTCAGCTCTCTCTTGGAAAGGGAGCTCCCCTCAGCAATGGGCAATCCCCCCAGGGAAGGAAGAGCAGTGACAAGCTAGACTCTTTCCGCACTAAATGCTGACAATTATTTCTTCACATATTCAACAAGTACTTATTGAGCAACTACCTACTCCACTCCACGGCAAGAAAGGCATTATGCCCTGGAATCTGACCCTGCCTCAGAAAGATTACATATCAGTAAGTCAAAGCCCAAGTTTAGTTTTACAAATGTAGAATACATGTGATAGAATATTTTGTAACAGGAAAGAGGGCTATATCCATCACTAACCAGATTCCTTGGGTCACTCTCAAGTTTCTTTCACTTAATTTTCCTACATTTTCCTAACTCTTTACAGTGAAAGAGCACATGCATTTAAAATGAGGTAATGTGATTGTGAAGGCATATATATTGGGTATGATTAGCAGCCTGGAGGAATTTTTGAACATGCCAATACTTTCTTAAAATATGTAAAATGTGTTACAGCTTTAAAGTTTGCAACTGTAAGAAAACTTATATGCAGTGGCAAAAAAAAAAAAAAAATCATGTTAACTGTGCTATTGATATGGAAATAAAAAGTTATATTTCTGAAGAAAGGAATTTAGCTGAATCTTAACAAAGCTAACCAAGCAAAACAATTTCTAATCTACTGTGCAGGTTTCCACAAGCTCTCCTAATTTTAGGTGATGTTTTTACTATTTGGATAATTAAAATAACAAGCTACACAACCGAATTTTATAAGACTTGTGGACATACATTAATATTGAAGAATGGTGGGGGAAAAATTCCACTTAGTCTTGTTCTTGCACTATCCTTACTTCATTATTTTTTTTTTCAGAAGTGCATTAAGAATTTCTACCTGGTCAATTTGAGCCCAAAATATGTATTTAATCATGTCACTCACTTGTTCCGACATCATCACCATCTGTGGTTCCTTTGCATTCTGTAATTAACCTATCATTTCAATCCTATCTCCGACCAGTTACCACACCTGAGGTTTAAACTCTGTCCTAGTCTATTAACTGACTTCATTCAGAGCTAGACGCAGGTGTCCTCCATTTGCAAGGCCCCTGCCTCCACCCCCACTTTCAGACTCTGGATTTAACTCTGATCTAAATCAGAGAGCACAGTGAACATAGTGGATTTATTGGTCCTCTAATTCACCTCAGGGAATTGAGGATTAATGACCTATTCTCCCACCTAGCTCCAACCTTGTAGATATTATTAGCACTTCTCAAATTTCAGTGTGCATACAAATCACCCAGGTCTTGTTCAAATGCAGATTCTGATCCAGTGGGTAGACATGGAGCCTTCAATTTTGCATTTCTAATAGGTTTGAGCTAATGCCCCTGCTGCCAGTCTGGGGACATCACGAATAACACATTTATGTGCATTTTGAAGTCACTCGCTGATACCTGAGTCCCATCCCCAGATATTCTGATTTTATTGCTATCAAGTGCAACCTCATCATGAAGAATATTAAACACTGGCCAGTTCATTCTGATGTAAGGCACAGTTTGAGAAACACTGGCCTAATATATACCTTCTAGTGTAAATCATTAGGCCCTCAAGTGTTACATTTTGCTTCAAATCTAATCTTGATAATCTGCACAATAGGATTATTGCCTGCTAACTTCCTCCTTCCCTACTCCTTATCCCTGAATCAAACACCAAAGCTCTGACCAGCTCCCTGAATGGCTGGTAGGAAACCTGCTAAATTTCTAGAGATTTCCTTGATGCTGATTATAGGGTCTGCATGCCTTGATCTTTGAATCTAGGCTCTGAGATTTTTCTACCATAGCAGGTTTCTCCTGCCTATCAAATATTTCCTATGTGGCATTTTATAAATTCTAGAGCCACATAAAAAATATTTGATAACATAAATTTTAAAAGAACCACATGTTAGTTTATCCAGTTAAATCCTTACGAAGCTTCTCTTATGTGTCAGGCAGTGCTCTAGGATCTGAGGATACAACATCAAACAAACAAGCCCCAGAAATAAGAGAGACAGATAATAAGCAAATAAATGTATAAGCTAAGTTCAAGGGGTGATAAAAATTGTGGAGAATTAAACAGAGAAAAGGGATAAACAATGATGGAGTCTGTTTTTCACGTAGGAGAGTCTAAGTAGAGTCTCCTGTGTAGGAAAACATTTGAGCAAGACCAGAATGAATGCCCACCAGTCTGGCTTAGTGGTTTAACATCGACTCATGAACCAAGAGCACACTGGTTTGATTTCTGGTTGGGGCACATGCCCAGGTTTCGGGCTTGATCCCCGGTGGGTGGCATGCAGGAGACAGCTGATTGATGAGGTTTCTTTCTCATCAATGTTTCTATCTTTCTTCCTTAAAATCAAAAAGATTTTTAAATCAATGTAAGAAACATTAAGAAAGAAAGAAAGAAAGAAAGAAAGGAAAGAAAGAAAGAAAGAAAGAAAGAAAGAAAGAAAGAAGAATAAAGGAGGGAGGGAGGGAGGGAGGGAGGGAGGGAGGAGGGAGGGAGGGAGGGAGGAGAGGGAGGGAGGGAGGGGAGGGGAGGGAAGGGAGGGAGGGAGGGGGGAGGGAGGGGAGAAGGAAGGAAGGAAAAGGAAGAAGGAAAGAAAGAAAGAAAGAAAGAAAGAAGAAAGGAAGAAAGAAGAAAGAAAGAAAGAAAGAAGAAAGAAAGAAAGAAAGAAAGAAAGAAAGAAAGAAAGAAAAACACAATGAGGCTAAGTAAAAACCATACACATCTAAGAGGAAGAAGGTTCCAGACAGAGTGGAGGAACAAGGACAGTCTCTGAGTGGGCAGCTTGGAGTGTTTAAGGCAGAGTATGGAGACCCTTAGTATGAAACAGGATGAGCAAAGGGACTATGTTAGGAGAAGAGGGAGATCAGTGGTCAGGGGCCAGGACTAGAGACAACCAAATCAGGCATAGCCAGGGCTTTGATTCTAAGTGAAATGGGAAGTCTTTGGAAAGGTTTGAAGAGGCAATTTTTAAAAGACTGGCTTGACTATAACAGAGTTTTTATACCGAAATCTATTAGACAATGATTGCCTACCCTTTTCAGGTGATACTCTGCCAATGAATATAAAGTGGACTACAGAGAAGTGTTTATTGGCCCATACCACCTCTACTCTTTCCCACATGCTTAATAGTTAGACAAGTGTTCTTCAGCTCTGTGGTTCCAATACACAGAGAGAAACAGAGCTGTTATATGGGCTGCATCTTTATAAAACCCTCATTTTAAATATAGATATGGTGATGGAGTCTCTCCTTTAAATGAAGCACTCAAATACCTCACACATCCTATTTGGGTACCTAACAAGACTCTCAAACTTAATATAGTCAAATCAGAACCATTGATTTTCTCTGCCAGATCTAATCCTCCGCATTTCAGTAAAGAGCACCACAATTTATCCAGTTTGGTCAGGTCAAAACTGAGCTGCCATCTTTGATTCCTCCAGTTCCTCACAGCTAATCCATCATTAAGTCTTGTTTGCTCTGTCTCCAAAATGTTTCATGAACCAACCAATTTCACCACCTCCACGCCTACAACCTTAATCCCTACCACAATTAGCAGGGGTGTGGGGACCAAGAGTACAGATTTTGACATGTTAGGTTTGAGAGGTCAATCAGACACTCAAAATCATGATAAATTTGATGTCTCTGGAGTTCAAGAGGCATGGATACCACTAGTATTTAAAGCCATGAGGCTCCATGTGATCACCTAGGAAGTGTGTAAAGATAGAGGAAAATCCCAGAACTGAAGCTTTGAGCATCCCAAAAAAGGAGATTGGAAACAAAGTCCACGAGACTTAGGAGAATCAAGAAAAAGTGATGCTTCTAAAACCCAGGCAAGAGTATTTCAAATGAAGAACTGTCACCACAATAAGTTTAGTTAATATCTATCACCTCACAATAACAAATTTCATGTTCTTGTGATGAGAACTTTCAAGATCTCTCTCTTACCACCTTCCAAATGTGCAGTATAGTATTGTCAATTAAAGTCACCATGCTGTACATCACACTCCCGGGGGTTTATTTATATTATAACTGGAAGTTTGTACATTTTGACCTCCTTCACATTTCACACACCTCCCACCCCACCTCTGATAACCACTAATCTGTACTCTGTATCCATGAGTTCATTTTCTTTTATTAGATTCCACATATAAGAAATATACAGTAAAAGAAGTGATCAATTGTGTCAAATACTGCTTATAGAGTGAGCAATATAAAAACTAATAATCTGCTGCTGAACCTAGTTGACCTGGAATATGTTAATAGCCTCCCACTCCATTGTCCTGCCTCTTTTCTTGCTTCATCACAGACCATTTCCACCAAAAACAAACAATCAAAAATAGCTACCTTTCTAAAGATTTATTATATCAAGTGATTTTCCCAAGTTACACCCTCCAATTGCTACTCATTGCAAATGGACTTAAAACAGGCAAAATTACAAATCGTCTGTCTCTGCCTATCTCTCTGAATCCATCTCCCTCCATGTTCCCCCTAGTATGCTCCAACTGAGTTAGCTTTGAGTTATATTCTGTGGAAGACAGACTGCTGATGCCCT
Organism: Pipistrellus kuhlii; assembly: GCF_014108245.1. Classification (NCBI taxonomy): domain Eukaryota; kingdom Metazoa; phylum Chordata; class Mammalia; order Chiroptera; family Vespertilionidae; genus Pipistrellus; species Pipistrellus kuhlii. The sequence goes on along the minus strand of NW_023425515.1, from coordinate 139,080,218 downwards.
GCCGTTCCTCCCCTGCGGTGGAAGAGTGTTCAGCATACTGACTGCTTTCTATCTTCACTATCTATGTCTTTCTTCTTTTTTTGCCTGAGGATTTGCTTTAGTTCTTCAGGAGTTTGCTTGACCTCCACAGGAACAACCTAAAAGTGTAGGAGAGTTAATACCCAAGAAGAATACGTAGCCAGTGGGATATAAGAAAAGACAGGTAGATGACCCAGCTTCTAGCCCTCAGGTAGGAAGATCCTGAGGTAAGCTCCAAATGGTTTATCCCAGGGCCACACCCCAGGGGAAGTCAGTCCTAGTTATCCAATAGTAATAGCTCATTTACAACATATTATTTTTTTGGCATTTTCCCCCCATTGCCCACTTTCTTTGTTTCTTCTGTGATGCTTCATGGAATGACCTCTCATATAAACTACCTGTAACCCAATCCTTATCTCTGGGTTTATTATGAGAAACCCAAACTAATGGCTTGCATGCCAAGTCATTTCCTATCCTTGGGCTTCTGTAGGCGCTGAGCCTTTAATGCAGACCTTCGCATGACATCTCTCTTACTAGTGAGCTTCATCCTGAACGTTTCATCCTCAAAGAGCCTCCCTTACCTTCTAGTTTCAGTAACTTCTATCAGTCACTGTATCACTATTGTATCTTATTCATAGCATCAATCAGTGCTAAAAGTTCTCTTATGTATTATTGCCTATTGGCTGTCTCACTTCTTCTCTCCTCACATTTAGCACACACACACACACACACACACACACACACACACACGTATGGAATACAAGATTATAAGAATTCCTTAAAGGATACAAATTCTTCTTGCCTCTTGCTTAGCTCCTAAAACTGTACCTGGCCTAAAGAAGCAGTCAGTGTTTGTTGACTGGCTGATTTAGGCTTTGCTTCTCATACTGGAGTATATGTCCCCCTCCCATGGCCATTCAATATTATATCAGAGAGTCTGTATTTATATATCCATTAAGCATGAAATAGGGCATGTGTTCCAAGAACACAAATATGAACAGAAAAAAAGTGTGCATGTTTTCTGTAAGAAATTATTCAATTATTTACTTTTCTATAATTAACATTTTTTTGTTTTTATATTTAAACAAACAGATCTTATGGAGTAACATGGGAGTTCCTCATGGGCTTTTATGATAAAATAAGTGTTCTGTGTCCCTCGCTTCAGGGATACTTAGATCGGAAAGTCTGAAAGCCTTCCTCTGAGAGACCCACACTCTAATTAGAAAAAGAGAGGAAACTCTAATGGGAATGGACGGCTATACAAGCTGTCCCTATTTTTTTTTTCTAAGACTGTCCCCTGTTCTCAGGAGCCTTAAAGCCATTACCCATACTTCCCCAATTTTCTGGCCCAGTTTTCCCCATACAGAGTTCCCCAGGACCATTAATTTATGTTCTCTAGAGATTAAAGAAAATCTGTGTTCAAATAAGATGGAAAAAAAAAAAAACACACCACATTAAGCCTCCTCGGCACCTTTCATATACTATTGTGCATATTCTTATACCAAGGAGTAGAACTGAGTATGCCTTCCCCCAAACTTATTGGACCCTGAAATCCATCCGTGGGTTCTCTGAAAACAGGTTGGGAAACACTGCGCTGGCCTAAGAGGAACAGGTTGGCAATCCAAAGCCTGAGCACAACTCCAGGCCAGGCATCATGCTGAATGCTTTCATAGGGGTTTGTATACCTGTGAGGTAAAAGAGGAATGATTTCCTTTAGTCCTCAAAAATACTTTAAGGTATGAATTATAATTTTCCATTTCTGAAGAGAGAATTGAGAAGTAAAATAATTTGAACCATGGTTTAAAGCTAGTCAGTGGGGAGAAAGACTTTGAAACCATATTGGTTGGGTTCCCAGAGCCCTCTTTTCCTACTGTATAGCTCAGCTGAGGAAGGGCTGGAAGGAGCTTCTGCTGAGGCCAAGCAATCCCGTTTCCTGATGTCATCACCGAAACTGAGGGACTTGGCAAAGGGGGTGTGAGGAAGAATAATATGATACTTTTAAATTATTGCTTATTTCAGCTGATATTTTGTATTTATTATCTGTAAAATATTGCTTCATTTAGCATTCTTTCTACAATTAATGGGTTTTAAATAATTGCATGGAATTTTGAAGAAAATTCAAATTTTCAGTTTGAATGCATTGTATATAATCAGTCCACACATGGTGAATACATTGAACATTGACTTTCCCCCCTTCTATGGAAGCATTTAAGAAAGGAACCATGCACATTTCTTATTTAATTATGAAAACATTAACTTGAAGTTCAATATTCACTGTACCTCCTGAATGTCATTTGTTGGCCTGAGAATATATCTTATAAAAAGTACCACATTTGTCTACATTACACTGTTATTGACATTGTCAACCTTAAACAAAAGTTGACTAGGTATTCTGTCACCAGAAGGATTTATTCAGGAAAAAGAAGGGGCTGCAGTTTGACACCTACAGACATGACGGGCCACATGCACACACAGAGGAAAACAGGCAGCAGCATTTCTACAGAGTGGAACAGAGGCAAGGGGAGGGCTGTTGCTACCTTGGAGCTCAGTTTAAAACCGAAGAGTTCTTCCTGTAGGGCTTAAGCAACAGACTTGGGTGTTAAGTGCTCCTCCCACAGGCCCTCCCTATTCTTTTCTTGGCTAAGGTTTCTGTCCTAAATTCTGACATTGTATACACCTTGTTAATTCAAAAAAAAAAAAATTGTATTGATTTTTTTTTTTTTTTTTTTAAAGAGAGAGAAACATCAATGCAAGAGGGACATATTGATCAACTGCCTCCTTCATGCCCACTAGGGGAGTGCGCATGCCACCTGGAGAAGTGCCCTGCTTGGGAACCTCTGAGTACACAGGATGGCATCCAATCAGCTCAGCCACACTGACCAGGACTTTAATTCAATTTTTTAAATCTAAAGAATTGTTTTAACCTCTCTATGTTTTTCATTATACCAGACAGCAAACTTATAGGATTGTGTAATTCCAGTTACTGAACATCTGGCAACCCTATCGAGAAAAACTAATTGGGAAATTTAAAAAAAAATTTTTTTTAAGATAGAGAACAGTTTTCTGATGGCAGAATGTGAAGTGACATCACTTAACCAGTCCAAGGTCTCATTTCCAAGTCTTGGACTTTTCTTCACCCGCTCATATTTTTGCACCAGAAGAACTTAGAGCTGGAATAGTCCCAGCCCCGACTGGCATTAACAGCAATAGGTCAAACTGATGACTTAACAAAGGGTTGAAGAGTTGACAGCACATTGTCGGGGTAAACAATAAAATCCTCTCACTCACTGAGCAACATTTACATAATGTACCACAGTTGATTGTTTTCCAGCATCCTCTAGGGAAGCAGATAGAACGTTTGCATTCTTACTTTCAAAAGAACCCTGTCACTGAATTTTCTGAAGACAAAGCAGCTGAGTGAAACTGGGAAGATTTGGCTCTCTCCCGCTGAGTGACTCTAGGCGAGTCATTTACCCTCTCGGGCTCTCCATTTTTTTCTTATTTGTAAAATGAGGCTGTTGGAATGACTCAAAACGTCTCTAAACTTCTTCAAGTTCCAAAATTCTGATTCTTTATCTCAGTTCTCCAAAACATGCCACGCATTCCCTGTTATCCCCTCTACAGCTCATCTTCCTCTTTGTGTTTAATTTGCAAAAGCTCTCAAATAAGAGTACTGTCCAACAGTACTGTGATAGAGAAAAAAAATTTTTTTTCCTTTACCCTCAGGGTTCTTCCAGCTGGTCTAATAATCAAATGAGACAGATTAGCAAGAGAAAGAAGCAAATTTAATACATACATATGTATGGGCACCCCACACGCCTGAGAAAATCAGAGACCCCACACGCAGGAGAGGTTCAGAGATAACAAGGGGGATTGAGCTATGTAAGATCCTGAGCTTCGGGTGAGGTAATGCACCTTGGGGGCTTCCACGGGACTTTGCAGGATAAGAGAAGCAGATACTTAGTAAATACAGACAGAAGTTTGCCCTGCCCTATAGGTATGTCAACAGAGTTTATCTGCAATAATCGTTTATTATGGGCAAGGCAAGTTCTTGTAGGTAGTTAAGCAAGGGCACAGAAGTTCTTGAGTCTGTAGCCAAAGTTGCCTTTTTAGCTCAAAACAATCTGCATGCCACAACCTAGGGTGACTCATTCTGAACCCCCGCAGCATAATAGAATCCAGTTCTACAAGAATAGTGTACTTTTATCACTTTGGCAGCTTTGGTCACACATTTTATCGTATGTCTATTTTTACCAGCAACCTGAATAAGAAGGTATCATTCTTCGCATACCACACAGGCATACCTCAGAGATATTGCAGGTTCCCTTCCAGACCACCACAATAAAAGGAGTGTTGTTGTAGGGCTGGAAACAACACCAGGTGGGGTCAAGTCAAACCTGGGTTCAGCAACCTCGGGTACTTGAGTTCTCACTAGGAAAGAACTCAGAGCAAGGCCCAAACTGTAAGAGAACATTTACAGATACTGGATAAATTACAGAGGTAGAAAAAGTAATTCCTAGAAGAAAGGAGCTTAGGAAACAAGTTATGCAGGTAAAGGAAAGGCCCTCGGAGCTTGGGAGTGAGGAGGCTAATGGTAAGTGCTTGGGGGAGAGAAGAGGAAAGGCCCAGGTGTGTTCCCGGAGGAAGGGTGTACTGGGTTCTCTATCCTAAGCGTTTTAAGGGCTGAGATCTTAGGGGAGGTCCCAGGGAATGATCTTCATTGAATATTTAGCAGTTTTCCAGGTGTGTCCTTTCAGGGCTGTGGTCTCCCCTGATGGATTGGCCGGCACCAGGGCAGGGGGACATTATTCAATGCAGCTGGTCCTGACGTCAGCAGTGGATGGTTTTATTACTTTTTGGGGCCTGGAGCTGAAATACAACTGAGGCCTGGATGTTATCTCTGGGGAGGACAGGTCAGGGGGTCCAAACCAAGTGACCAGCAATATGCTAAGGGAGGAAAAGTCACCCTGAGGGCGAGGCCCCACCATACAATTTGCTAGGCACCTGGGCCTTTCCACACTGATGAGCTGCCCCATCGTCCTTGCTCTGCTCATGTCATGAAATGAGTCATGTTTTTGCTGGTGGAGGGTCTGGCATTCAATTTGTAAAATTAAAAATCCACTAAGCATCATAAACCAAGGCACAATGAAATGAGGTAAAGCTGTATTCATATTTTTTACACAACTTTTATGGGGCAAACTGGGATAAACCAGATCATCTTATCTGGAATGCACATACCACTACACTATAGTCAAATGCTCTTTAGTTGTTTAATTAAATAAAATTTAATAAATTTTCTTTGCAAATCCATTTTCATTTGTTGCTATCAGGGCTTCAGCTGATATTATTAAAGTGCAAAACCATAAAGAACACATCTAAGAGTCATTCTCTTGCCTGTTCTCCCACACTTCTTAGTAATTTCTACTTTTGTAGCTGAAAATTTTAAAAGTGCATAATAAAATGGACTCTTCTAACCAGCCCCAAAGTAAAATGTGAAGTCTGTGTTTTGTCTTCAAAGTCAAAAGTTGTCCTTGTCCTAACTCCTTACCCCACATTCATAAGAATAATAACACCTTACATTTGCATAGCAAGGAACTTTAGCAAGTTTTAAATTTTTCCTGAGTTCCAAATTGGGGGGGGGTGGGGGGGTGGATACAGCAAAAGTCAGATGAAAAATAGCAGTCCATTTGCAGCAATAATAAGCAATGTGACCTTCAGCAAATTCTCCATGCTTAAGAAGAGAGGAGTGGCTTGTGCTGAAAACTTTTTGAATCCTTGTAGCTCTCACATGCAATGATTCACTTTTGATTTTTAGGTTTTAACACATGAACAGTGCATCCTTTTTGTTAAATGCCTGATAACATTCCAGTAAAATATTCCATTTACGGTACTAAAACCTCTTTCATCTACTACCCCCCAACCCCAGATCTAGAGGTCATTATTTTTATCCATTTTGAGTATATATCTTAATATCTTCCAGAATGCATGTGTGTGTGTGTGTATGTGTGTGTGTGTGTGTGTATATATATATATATATATATATATATATATATATATATATAGATGGTTTAAGGGAATGTATCATTATTTCATTAACTTCACAATGTGTATTAACTATCTGTTAACCTAGAAATAAAAGGCTGAAATGAGAGATAACAAGCATTTGAGATCCAAAAGAGAAGCACTAATTCAGGCAGCAACCCAAATAGTGTACACATGAGGAGGTAAAGGAAAAGGTAGTTTTGAGGAAGCAAGGGAATAAGTACATGAATTGAAGGAAGGAATTTTTATGAGTGTTAAGATGCTAAGGAAGGGCTTTTTATATGTGCAGATAAGCTAACAGCGGTGATGCTAATTCTAAAGAATGTCTTTAATTTTCAGTCCAGTAGTCCTAGCAAAGAGTTGTGAGGACTGCAATGATGCTTTCAGCCCAGTTCAAAGGTTATTTTTCCTCCTTTTAATGTCCCAAAAGTTTGAAAGTGCAAGGCAGTTTCTCTGGTATCTGATTATATTACATTTACTTTCCATATCAATATATATTGTCTCCATTCTCTTCAACTACTATCTATTCTATCATAATATGACTTCATTCTATTCAGTGAAATTATTCTATTTTTGCTGGACATTTAGACTGTTTCTGTTTCTCTTCTCCTATAATAAAGAATGATGTATTGGATATCCTAGCATGTGTCTCTTTGGTCATATATATGATGTTCCTTTGGTTAGATATTGAGATGAAATTTAATTTTAATATACTTCTAATTCACTCTCTAAAGTCAATGTACCAACTCATTCTCCCTGCCAGCAGAGAATGAGAGAACTCCACACTTTAGTCAATACTTCATGTTATCAAAAAAGTCAAAGAGGTAAAAATATTATCCCATCCTTAATTTCAATCATTCCTTTCTGTACAAGACCTTCTTATCACAGTTTCTGGTCTCTAACCTTCCCAACTCCCTTTTAGGAGTTTACACATTGTTCTTCCTTCCAATAAATCTTTCCTCAGGAAAGAACCTGGTATCACGTGCCTCAAAACAAATATGTCAATTTACTTACTGTTCTTATGGGTATTTGCATTTCAAGTTGTATCACTAATTGCAGGAGATACAATTAGACTGTAGAGCAACTTAAAGACTTATATATAGAGGGAGAATTATTTCTTAGACTAGGAGGCTTTCATAGCTTCAGAAATCACACTATTAATGACCCTGTCATGATCCACTAGGAGTGACTTAGTGATAGATGGAAAATCATGATGTTCTGGTTAGGAAACACTTGTTTATGCTGATTGCTACTCAGATCATCTCAATATCAGAGAATTCTTCAAGTAGCAAATGCACTAAGCTCCCTCCTGAAAGGCAATGTGTTATGGCTGTTGAGGGAAGATGAAATATTAGAATTCTGCAGCAAATCTCACTTATATTAACAGGAACCCCAGTGAGGCATAGTTGCATATTTACTGCTCAGAAATATCTTCCTCCAAGCTTATGAGAGAAGGCAGAGCTTTCAACCACTCAGCAGGTCCATTTTTTTTTCAGTAGCAAATATGCTACCTCTGAGGAAGCCTTTGGGTCTAGAATTTAGTTTGAAGAAAAGTCTGATTCCAAGTACTCTGGACCTCAATTTTCTTATATGTTAACATGTTAACAAGCTTTAGCAGCCTCCCAAGGTAGTATTGTGGTAGGCAGTTAGACAGTCATGAGCAAGGACAATGGGATGGGCCAGGTACAGAAGGTCACCAGTGGTGGAAGCCCCGGATGCTTACCAATGGACAAAACTGGAGAAACAAGGACATCATCCCCAGAATAACCTTGCTTTTTCTAGCATATCTCTGGTCATGTGTTTTAGATCCCCTCACCTTTCATATCACTGGTAATGTGGTTCCTGGCCTGTTGCTAGTCATTCTGGTTAGATGCCTTCAGAAGGGGAACACACAAGATGGCTAGAGAATAGCCCTTAAGCATTAAGCCCCCAGGACAATGAATTTCTGGCCCATATCAAACACATCTAGGCCTCAGTTGTGTTTCAGATCCAGGCAAGTGATACCTTAGGACCAGTTGCATTAATTAATGACCTCCTGCCCTGGTGCCAACCTATCAGTAGGCCATGACCCTGAAAGGACACACCTGGAAAGCTGGTGAATATTCTATTGGGATTTTCCCTTGAGACCTCCAGATAAATACCGGCAAATCAAAAGACCCAGTGCTCCCGCTCTCTCTTGCGCTCGCTCGCTCTCTCTCTCTATCTCTCTCTCTCTCTCTCTCTAGCACACTGGTGCACTTCCTGTCCCCCTCCACTTCCTCTCCAGGTATAGTACCTTTACCTTCTTTCTCCTAAATTCCAAGGGCCCTTCTTTTGCTTCTGTAGCTCATTTTTTTTCTACCTCTGTGACTTTCTAAAGCACATGTGTCAAACACAAGGCCCGCGGGCCAAATCTGTCCTGCCAGGCCTTGCAATGTGGCCCGCACCACGCTGTCATCACTGCACTCCGCTGCGTTTCCATCACAATGACAGTTTATGACTGTTCAGTAAACCATTCGGCCCGTGATTTAGGCTGGATTTTAGATTTTGGCCCCTTCTCTGATTGAGTTTGAGACCCCTATTAAAGAAACTTTCTCCTACAGCTTGAGACTTGGCTCTGAATTCTTTCTTAGCCAGATATCAAGTACTGAAGTTGCTGAACCAAGGTCTGATCTGACTCCACCAGTATATTCTCATCAACAGTACAAGATTAAAATGCTATTCTATATGTGCAAATATGTTTCTCAACTCTAAAGTGGGGGCAGTCCTTATTATTAAGTAAATAAAACAATATTTTTGAATGCCCACACATGCCTCGCAAAGGTCTTGTGAGATAAATATGGTTGCTCCTAAGAGGAAGTTGAAACTCAGTGAAAGTATCATGTTCAAGGTAAACTTAGCAGCAGCAACAAAATTCATACAAATTATTTCTGCATCCAGCATCCAGGCTCTTTCTAGCACATAATCTGCCTCCACCATTTCACAGTATACTATACCAACTTAATAATCATATCTTAAGTGAATACATAAATGAAAGTTTACATTGTGTTTAAATGCAGAATTCTGAATGCCGTGATATTTCACTGCATTTAAATATGGAAGTCTGTATGTCATAGCAATATCACTCATAATGCCTAATAGTTCAAGGTTCATGCCAACAAGACAGCATCTCTTTGTGTGGTAATGTGGTGGAATTTAGACTCACAAAATGGATGGTGGGACTGACAATGCAACTAGGAAGTTGCTACTCCATGCAGTTTCCCGGGCTGGTGCCAGTACACATTCTGGGGAGATGCGATAACAGCACATTTTACATCTTCATGTGTAGAAACCAATAAATCTTAGTCCTTCCAAAAGCACAGCCCTGCTTTGGGGTAAAATTGCAGCCATTGATCTACAGTTCAGCTCTAACTTAACTTTCTGCCTTTTTTCTTTTCATGCAACTTCCACTTATTTAGATGTGGGTCACTGGGTGGCAAATGCAAAAGAAACCAAATGTGGGAATGATAGGAGTAGTCGATAAGCTAGCATTTGGAGATTTCTGCTTCTAAATAGAGGCTGGGGGAAAAATGGATTTCAAAGCAAATGCCTGCTATGTCTCAGAAGCAGCAGTGAGATCATAACTAAGGGGTGATGGCTGCTAATTTAGAATTGAACTAAAAATCACCTTCATAGCAAGGATGACTGGATCCTGCCAACTCAGAGGATTAGAGCCACAGACCACCAAAAATCCACTCATTCATTCCACAGACTTGAAAACTGCAGATCAAACAGGGGACAGAGCTGGGATTCACACTGAGAACTCTAGGCCCAGTGCAGGGATCTCTGCCTTTGGCCACGGACCTCCCCCAGCTGCTCACCCCTGAGTGCATCCACGTGTTGGAGACAAACACTTTATAAATCCTTTCTGTTTACTGAGGCAAAACAAAGAGAAGACACATCTTCCTTCTCCCAGAATAACGGGCACAAAATCAGGAACAGATGCCAGTTTAATTGCAATTAAAATGTAATGCCACGAGGACAAATTGCTGTAGACAAGGACAGGGGATTGAAGAGTTAATAGGCTCAAATATTGTAGAACTGAATTTCTGATCCTCCAAGAAGGATAGCTTACCTGGGGGCTTTGCACAGCTCTTAAGATCCATGTTACACAGTGACATTCCCATAAGCCTCAGGTTTTGTTCTAACCAGCCCTTTAAGTAGTAGAGGGGAAGAGGTATTCCTGGGCTTCCTAGCCTGAAATATTTCAGAGAAGACATTTAAAGGTGTAATTCAAGTGATGAATGCAAGCAGTTTTCAGGGAGAAAACAAGCTCAGCACCCGGTCTCTTCCTCCGGGACAATATCAGCCCCGCACAGTCCCTTGGACACCTGGAACCAGAGCGCCAGCTGTATGGTCGGGCTTGCCCTCACCAGGTATTCCCACGCAGCCCCACACCAGCAGTGCCAAAGACAAGCCAGGAGAACATTTTTATTGGCACCAGGCAGTTCACACTCTCCACCGAAATTGCAAAATAAAGGACATTCATTTTGGAGCTCTCCCACATTTTCCAGATTTTTCTTCCCTGTCTTGGAATGTCCTGCCTTTCCTCATCCAAACACTCAGAGCTCTCCGGCTTCCACCATCCTGGCCAGAGGCATTCAACCTTCCACCTGATCTCTCTTCCTGAGCTTTCCCTCTCCTAAAGTGGACCAGAAACCCCTTTCTTCCAGCTGTGCAGGAGATCTCAAATAAGGTAGTATTTGACTAAAGAAATGTATAACAGGAAGATCTCTGATAAACACTTTCACTTTGCTCCTCCTACCCTAAATGCAAACCTAAAAAGCTTTGCATTTGAAAGCATCTGTTGACTTATCCTAAAGGAATCTCTTAATATGCGGAAAAGGTGTTTTTGAGCTGAGGCCCAGGACTTCCTTGGGCACTCCCTGCTCTCAGCACTAGTCAGCTACACTAATAGTTAATCCCAGACATCTTGTTTCTCTTACGCCACCCAACTGGAGTTTCTTCATTTTTAAAGATGTCTTATAAGTAGCTGACAGGGAATTTCTGATCCTGCTTGAAGGATGGGTTAATCTATTCCAGGTAACCCTTTCTGCGTCTGGACTATGTGCTAAGCACAAGTCTTATATTATTGACATTTTCCCACAGCCCTCTGAGGGAGATTCTACCATGATCTCCATTTTAGAAAAAAACAGGTTTAGAATGGTTTTTCTCCCAAGGTCATGGTAAGGGGCAGATCTGCAGTCATACCTAAATCCCATGGATTCTAGGACACATGTTCTCAACCACTGCACCATAATGAGAGCAGCACTAATTCCAGGCAGAAGACGCACACTCATGCTGTAGCTCTGCAATGACGACCACCAGTTTCCCTAACCTGTCTAAAACTCCTTCCCAATCAGTAAAGTAGATTGATTTACAATACTTACCATGCCAGGCTAAGGGGAGGATTAAACGTGAAGAGTGCTTTATAAAATGGTACCAAATCGATATGGCTATTTCTCACTAATAGAAATATGGCTCCTGTATTTTATTTTTTATTTTATTTTATTTTATTTTATTCTTATTAAATTTTTAAAAAACCTTTATTGTTTAAAGCATCACATATGTCTGCCCCCACCCTCCACCCCCGCAATTCCATATATATATATATATATATATATATATATATATATATATAGTCATCTCTCCTCAAGGGAATTTCATTTCTGTGAATATGTGAATTCTTCAAAAGATGGACATACATGACAATAAATTGGGACCCACTCTGTTTTGTTCTTCATGCAGGCTCTAACAAATACTTGTAAAATAAATGATTGATCTTTGCTTGGGAAGCATAAGGGGAGCAGAGCAGGTAAAGGAAGAAGGATTTGTTAATTGAGAAATTGTCACAGGCATCAAGAAGTCACAGAATACTGACTTTTACACTGACTATCAAGTCCTAAGTAGCTAAGCAGTAATAAGATGTACTCTGGCCGAAACCGGTTTGGCTCAATGGACAGAGCGTCGGCTTGGGGACTGAAAGGTCCCGGGTTCGATTCCGGTGAAGGGCATGTACCTTGGTTGCGGGCATATCCCCAGTAGGGGGTGTGCAAGAGGCAGCTGATCGATGACTCTCTCTCATCGATGTTTCTAACTCTCTATCTCTCTCCCTTCCTCTCTGTACAAAATCAATAAAATATATTAAAAAAAAAAAAGATGTACTCTGATATCATAGTAAAATGAATGAAATCTTGTGTTAGATTTTGTTTTTTTAACAAATCAGCAGATTTTATGTGTGGAAAGGTTGTTAAGGTAGAGTTGTAGCCCTATTTTGACCTACGTTTAGCTGCATGTAGGCTTGCTAAAGCTACCTTAATCCTCCTTGAACTTCTGTACCCCATTTCCCCGCAATTTGCAAGTCTTTAAAAACATGGCTGTGTGAAGAGTGTGTTTGTTTAGTCCAGTTCTTCCCTCCCTCTCCACCCCCCTTTTCTATTTTGGGCTCTCACCCTCTCCTCTCGTACCTGGCATGTTTCCCAAGAAGTGCTTCAGTTGCAAAGAAGGAAAATACTGACAGTGCATAATTTAAATGAGAGAGATGTGCCATGCCACATTTTCATTAAAATTACTGAAAAATCCAAGCTGTGTTGAGTTTAAGGGAGATCAGAATAGAGTCCAAAGTACTATCATTACATTTTGTAGTGTTTTTTTTAGCTCAATAAAGCAGCTGTCCTATATTTGCAAAATAGCATGGAAATTGTTGGTCGTGGAAAAGGAACGATGTGCACTGTTTTTTTTTCTTCCTTCATTTCAGTTTAGAGTTCTTGACTAGTTACAAGAATTAGAAAAAACACCAAAGTGTACAACTCCTATAATCTCTATTGGCATATAAATGTCAACCCAAAATATGTTGAAAAGAGCTGCTAAAAAGTGTATTGGGGCAGAATCTTGCTAGCAGATTAACAAGTACTTACCCACAAATCAAATACTTCTATGGCCAATAAGCTTAATAAAACAATGGCCTTTGTTTATAATGGTGGTTCAACAAGCCAAATTTTCTGAGAACTTATACAAAGCAACCAAATAAAGATATGAGTCTGGAAAAAAAAAAAAAAAAAAAAAAAAAAGGCCTGAAGCAAATGTGGGAAATGAAGAATACCAAAACAATATTAGTTTTCTCCGTAATTGCTAGGTTCCCCTGCACTTGAGCTTAATCATCCTTTAGAACTGGATGTTCATTATATTTTGACATTAGTTTGTCATGTTTTGGCATCAGTTTGACTAACAGAACACTCCTGTCATCAACCAGGCAATTTTCATCTCAGTAGATAATAACTTTCCTGTACATGACTAATGCCCATTTTGTTATATAATTTTAGGATCTATCCCCAAGGGTCAGAGATAGCAAATAATAATAATAATAAATTACCCGTGCTATTTGGGAGTTCAAAAGAAAGAAAGAAAGAAAGAAAGAAAGAGAGAGAGAGAGAGAGAGAGAGAGAGAGAGAGAGAGAGAGAGAGAGAGAGAGAGGAAGGAAGGAAGGAAGGAAGGAAGGAAGGAAGGAAGGAAGGAAGGAAGGAAGGAAGGAAGGAAGAAAGAGAAAGAAAGAAAGAAAATTGAGAAATTTCAGAGGAAACGAACTTTATAGCTAATTCATTTCACTAAATTCATTTCAGTAAACTACGTTTCACTAAATTCATTTCAGTAAACTACATTTCTACAGGTTCCTAACTGAAAGTTTTATAGTTATGAATCTCTGAGCACAATCTATAATAATAAAAGCATAATATGCTAATTAGACCAGATGTCCTTCCAGACAAAGCTGGGGTTTTGAGGGAAGCCCAGGTCCTGGGTGCCAGAGGGAAGCCAGTGCCAGCAGCTGGGGGAAGGAAGGCCTACTCTTGCATGAATTTCATGCATTGGGCCTCTAGTAACCTTATAAATGTAATCTAGCTTCGGCTTTGTTAATAAGTAACAAAATCACTCTAACATACACCTAGAACTTTCATTCCAACAAATCACCTAATATGTACTATGTTCCTGTCTTTTTCTCTTTTAATGTTATACTTAATTACACAAATAGCCCATGAACACATTACTGTACAAAAATATAAAATACAGAGGGAGTAATCTATTACTCAAGTGATCACCTTTAAATACTATAGTTTTGCCAGTTTTGAATTTTTAAAGTCTTTTAATCATACGTCCCTTCCAGCTTTTTCTTGATTGTTTGTTTTTAATTATTGCAATTTGTTGAATAAACCAAATCATTTTATCATCTGTCTTAAACAGATCTTGTCAGTTTGGATTTCACTGATTGCATTCTCTTGATGTTATCCAACATATTCTTTCATTTTCTGTAATTTTTATAAATTGGTAGTTGATCTAAAGGGTAATTCAAATTTTCAAATTCAATGTCAAATATATATGTATGTGTAAATATAATATAATAATATAATATTCATATTCAAAATACTTCATAGGTCATGAGGTATTCCTTATCAAGACATTGTCTCTCTTGCAAATTATTTACTACAAATATGTCATGGAGAGTCCTACATGTACATGTAGATTTAACTTAATTCTTTATTCCACAGAATGATGATTTATAATTTACTAGAGGCCTGGTGCATGAATTCATGCACAGGTGAGGTCGCTTGGGGTGGCCTGCAGGGATCGGGCCCCAGCTTTCTCCCCCAGGCTTGGAGCTCCAGCTCCCACCCAAGGCCTCACAGCCCTACAGCTCCACCTGGCACCCCTCTTGGCCTGACGTTGCCTCCTCACCTTTTCCACTGTCCTGCCTGCAGGGCAATCTATCGGGACTGGTCAGGGGTTCCAGTCCCTCAGCAATTGGGAGTCTGGTGGCAGCCCCACCCCCCACTGTTGCCCATTATTGCGATCTGCCCCCCCTGTATTCACTTGGCCTGGTGCCACCCAAGAATCTGCTCCACCATCCCATCACAGTCCCGCTCTCCTTGAGGCCCTTTGGGGTCCACAGAACCTCCATTGCTGCGTGCTGTTAGCACTGCATCACCAATGCCCACCATGTTCCTTGACGCCCCTTGGTGGTAATCGCACATCATAGCAAATGGTTGAACTCTTGGTTGAACTCTAATTCGAGAGGAAAATTTGCAAATTAGGCTTTTATTATATAGGATTATTTGTATTATATTTTATAATTATAATTTATATTCTCTTTCCCCTTCTGATGAACCTTAAGATTGTTTTCACCTTTAACAGTTCTACATTGAACATCCTATACACAGGCTTTTGTGTACACAAACAAGAGTTTGTAGGACAGTGAAATCTTTAATCCTTTTCCCCCCATGTGCCCTGTCAAGAGATCTTGAAAAGGTGAGGTTTTCATTCACAAGAGAAGTAGCAATAGAAGATCACTCTGTTTAGTCATTTAAGCTCCCTCCCAACACTGGAAAAGGATCTAAAATATTGCAGTCATCTCCACAACAGGGTCCATGTTTCAGAGGGTATTCAGAAACATCCATGTGGAATGGGGGGGAGGGGAGTAGAATTTTTATTTCTATTGATTGTTTTATATGTGCATATTTTATAATGTATAGAAATACGTACAAGTACTTCATAAATATATATGTATATATGTTTGCATATATGATTGGGTATGTGCTCATAATATTCATCAAAAGGATATTATGAGAAAAAAAAGTATAGATATTATTGTGTATTTGTTATATGAAGCTGAGTTTCTGCCAAGCTGATTGCCTACTGTGGGCCTCCACCTAAATTATTTGTCATCATCTCACACTCAATCTGTGAAAAAACTCATTCATCATTTTCCCCCTCAAGGCCCAGCTTCTCCCCATGATTTCTGCATTCTATTAATGGCATCAGCAGCCTTCTCCCAGACACCCAGCCTCGAAACCTGAGTCATCTTTTGTTTGCTTCGCTTTTCATCTTAGTGTCTGCAATCCTCTTACATCTTTCCTCCTTTCCATCTCCACTGCCACCACCTTTGTTCCCGCCCGTTTGGTGACTATTACAACAAAAGTCTAATTGGTCTTTACTCATTCTCTCCCTTTTTAAACTGATCTACCCTACAAGATGAATCTTTCTAAATCACAACTCAAGCCTGTTGCAATCCCACATATAATTAAAATTTGCCAACTGGAAAATGTCAAACCTACTCCCTAAGTGTGGGATTCAAGAGCTTTCAGATGACTTGGCTTCGAATTCTTTCTCTACCTCGAGTATTTCTGCTTTTCTGTGTGAAGCTTTACTCAAATCAATACTTAGTCCATTTCTGATATTTTACTACTAGAGGAGACGAAAAAGTTTTCCTGGACCTTACTGGTTCTGAAAAATAAACTGAAAAATACAATTTAACAGGATGAAAATATATGTTTATTTAATACAAAGTACACATGACATGGGAGACTGCATAAGGAAGTGAAAACCTAAAGAAACAGTTAGACCTGACTCTGTTTCTGCTGGGCTTGATGAATGTAGGCAGCCATGGAAAAAATATGATAGCCAAGGAGAATGAGGAAAGTTTGGTGAAGGGTGTGTGTGGGGGGGTGAGGGGTGAGGGTAGAATATATTTAACAATGCCTGTGTGCGGGATTCTTCTTGGCATCCATTTTTTTTCTCCTGAGATAAGGATGCTTCTTTCCTCCAGTCATAGGGATAGCATCTCCTATACAAGGGTTTTATGGCCTCTGTCAGGACAAAAGAAGAGGGCTGGGAGGGAAGGACTCTGACCTGCTTCTGCTGTTTTCTCAGACTCTTCGGGCTCAAAATATTCCATATGCCAAGGTGCCATCATTTGGGATAGCATGTCCTGAACCCCATCACTAGGCATGTTATGGGAGTTATCTCACCTAGTTATCACCATACTCTATGAGGCACAGGACTGAATTAATAACAGGGGATTTCCCAACCGGAGTGCCTGGATTCCAATCCCTCTTATCAACCATGTGACGAGTGACTTGCCTGACAACTTTGACAGCTTGCCTGACCTCTCTTGTCTTGGTCTCCTCATCTGCAAACTTGTGGCAGTGATGTTATCTGCCTCACTGTGTTGTAGTGAGAACTAACTGTGTAAACACCTGGCAAATGCTTAGAACCATGCCTGGCACAGAATAACCACTCAATAAATGTTACTCTGCTCTATTATTATTATTCCCATTTTGCGCATAGATGTTATGTCCATTGACCCAGTTCATACAACTAGTATCAGAAACAGGAGCTCAAACCACTGCTCCCCACAACTGCCTGACTGCAAAACCCATGTTCTTAGCACAGCCCTTGACCCATCCAGACCCATCTCTCCTACTTCCTATACACATGTACTCACAGTTCCAGTCAGTTACTCACACATCTCCAAGGTGCTTTATATTTTTTCCTTTCTTTGTCTTCCTTTTCATAACCTTCCTTTCCTCCCCATATAGTTCTGTTAAAATGCATTTCATTCCTCTCCTATCTCTTCAATGGTGATCTCAGCTGCTTAAAATCCTACCCATTTCCATGAAAGGCCACCTTCTTTGTGATACCATCACTGACCCTCTTTTTTCCTCTTCCATGAAAAGGCAAGTGTGACCTCTCTCTGTGTGAATGCACGTATACATTATGGTTGTTATCATATTTGGGCCTTTTGTTACAGATATCTGTGTACCTGCAGTAGAAACCAAGATTCTATGTTTAAAAGTCCACCTGATGTTATCTTGCCTAATGACTGTTTTCAGAGCCCCGGGTTCAAAGGAGTCAGTCCAGACGGCCCGAGGCAGCTGGGAAACTGAGTGGGTGCACCTGTGTCCTCCTTACACACACCCACAGCCCTTCAAACAGAGTGTCCCCTTTTTATCTGTTCCACATATTGGGGCAAATGTTTACAGGCAGCTTATAATAAGTCATTGTCTTCTCTCTCCCACTGCATCTACAAGGTTGTGTGGGAGGAGAAAGGCTTATGGATGGTGTGTCTCGAGCAGCAGCAAGCTCGGGGCCTTGACTGACTTACTGCTTGTTAGAGGCAGGTCCACAGAGGGAAGACACCCTCTGCCCAACACTTGAACATATCCTCAAATATTTAACCTTTGGGCTTCCTGTCAGGTAAGCATTATTTTCATTTTAGTTATAAATATGGAGGCCTACCTCACTGAAGTTAAGAAATCTGCCTATGTTTAAACTGCTAAGTAAGCAAATTCAAACCTAGTTCTGTGTGGCTCAGATTCTGAATGTGTATGGATTAAGATTCAACTCACTGGCTATCTCTAACTAGCTCTGCAGTTCTGGCAAGATCTTTATTATTATTTTTAAAAATATATTTTTATGCATTTTAGAGAGTGAGGGAGAGAGAGAAACATCAATGATGAGAGAGAATCATTGATCAGCTGCCTCCTGCAGGCCCCATTCTGGGGATTGAACCTACAACCTGGGCATGTGCCCTGACCAGGATTCAAACTGTGACCTCCTTTTGTTCAGGGGTCAATGATCAATGGCTGAGTCACACCAGGCTGGCTTGGCAAGGTCTTTAATTTTCTTGAGGATCACCCATATATCAGGCGTAGCCATACCTCTAAAAAATTGTTTTTAGAATAAGATTCTGTGTGCCAGATGTTTGGTTTTCAATCACAGTTGGCAAATGATGCTTTCATTATTATCTCTGAGAAATATCTTGATATCTTAACCTCTGAATCTTCTTCAGCAATAGGTACTAAAGAGCAGCAGCATCTGAGACATTTTGCTCTGTAGCCTCAGTGTTTAAATTGTTTCAAAAGGCATGCAGCTTTTATCAGGGAGAGACCTTAATTCAAGGCTCCAGAATGAGCCGGTTTTGTTTTCTAGCACAGCCTGAGATTTGGTAAGCCTCATCTGCTAAAGGAATTCCTTCATGGTTAAAATATCCTCAGAGAAGTAGCATTTCTACTCCATTCCCACCAACTCTCCCTTCTTCTTCCAGGAGGAACAGAGTCAACTGGAAGGTGTGTGTGTGTGTGTGTGTGTGTGTGTGTGTGGGTGTGTGTGTGTGTTTATTTCACTGTTATAAGGACAGATAATTTATAAAGAATAAAAACAGAAAGAATGGCAAGTCAAAAGGCCTGTCTGCTCCTAGAATGTTCTTGATAGTCTTGTTACTGATTGGGATTACCAGCTGGTATAAGGTTTGAGGTGCAGGAAACTGGCCACCAAGACATTTTACAGTAAAGTTTATTCCCCAGTAATGAGCAGGACTCATTACGGAGATAGAGAAATCAGAATTGAAGGAGTGGGGAGGGGAGAAGGGACCCAACCAGGCTGCCTCCAGATGGACATGGAGGAAAAGCAGCACGTGGCTGGTCTGGGGTCTTTTTAAGGGGAGGAACATGAAAGGATTGGACCTAGGGTGGAACAGGAAGGGGTGGGCTCCAAGACACTTTGGCACTCGCTGATTGGTGGTTCAATGTCTTGGGGATATCTCTGTGACAGATGCCAGTAATGTCATAACTCCACCCACCAGTTGCGGGGAGGGAGAATCTCACAGCTGGGAACTCCATTCTTCTTGTCAACTCAGAAAAGATTGTAAGGTCAACAAAAATGAAAGTAAAGCAAAGTGGGATTTATCAAAGATACACTTCAAGCGAGGAGTGGACCAGTTGAGAAAGACAGTGTCTGTGCTGTTTTAGCTCACTAAGAAGTCATAGAAAAGGGGGCCTTGGAGACATTCAAGGGGTCAGCCTAGGATGAGCTGCTGTTACCCATTGCTCCCCTGGTTCAGGTCTCATAGGAGATACCTGCCTGTGGGAGAATGGCACGGGAATGCTCCTTGGAGAGAGAGAGTGCCCTGATCCTTTGTCCTTTGCATATTTCTCTCTCTCTTGCAGGTGGAAATCTTAGGGGAGCTCTAGGAGAGGGTCTTTATAGAATATTTATCAGTTAGTCCAGGTGTGCTCTTTCAGGGATGTGGTCTGCATGCCAAGGCAGAGGGTCATTAGTCAATGTAGCTGGTCCTGAGGCAGCCATGATGTCACTTATCTGGTTTTGCTGCTTTCCTGGGAGCTGAGATACAACTGAGGCCTAGATGTTATCTTTAGGGAGAAAAAGGTCAGGGGTTCTAAACCACCTGACCAGAGATATGAAAGATCAGAGGTCTAAACCACATGACCAGTGATAAGAAAGGGGAGGATAAGTTACCCTGGGGGTGAGGTTCTTGTTTTCCCAGTTTTGCCCCTTGCTCAGCATCTGGGGCTTTCCACCCTGGTGAGTTTCAGTACCTAGCCCATCAGCCTTGCTCTGCTCAAGTCTAACAGGCTCCCTGCCATATGGTTTTACTACATATCATATAGTATATTCATTGATGCAGCGTCATGTTTTATTGTTTATTTGGATACATAAACATTGTCTGTCTTTAAATGCTTGCTTCCAATGTGCAACTTGCTTTACAGCATGCCTATTACATGTTGGAGATGGCAGAGATGGATATTTGTTGCACCTGTCCCCAAAAGGGCAGGCCAATGGAAACTTTGAACCCAGAAGGGAACTATTGCACAAAGGAATTCAGTATAAATTTGTTTGTTTAACCTGTCTAAGTTTTCCCCTTTTAAGACCTGAATTCTCTTCTTATCTGAGAACCCAGTCAAAGTAGTAATTGATTTCTTTTATCAACCTTCCCAGGGAGCACATTCATTTAAAACATGATTGATAGCAAGATGTGCAACATCTATGACACTGGAAAACTGCCATGTATGGAAAGGCTCTTAGTAGGATCATTTTATGGCTACCATATGGCTTGGCAAATGGATATTACTTGTCACCATTACCTTTCCCTTTTCTTTTAGTGCACTTTATTTTTGAGTGAATCGAATGTGATAATTAGAAGTACTAGATATCACATTTTAGTAAGATATCTCATACTGAATTTCACAGAATGTATCAAAATATTTCTTTCTTTCTTACCAAAATTACTTTCTTTCTCTGACATTAATTTAGGAAGTGAGCCATGAATTAATGTTTATTGGAAAAACAGAGGTTCACTTACAATGAAATGCTGTTTGTATGTGGGGAAGCACATTCTTGCAAAGAAAACCATTATTTCAATACATAAATATTTTCAAAATCTATCACCCTGCAAGTGCCGAATGTGATCACTACTGGTGATTTTCACCCTTTTGATAATCTATTACCAATACCACATAGCCATATTTTCTTCATTCCAAGCAGAGAATCTAATACTGACTGACTTAAGTATGTTCTAAGAGTTTGTGGTGTTTTTTTGTTTTGTTTTGTTTTAATTTATTGATTTTTGAAGTAAAAGAGGGAGAGAGAGATATATTTGTTGTTCCTCTTATTTATGCATTCATTGGTTATTTCTTCCCTGTGCCTTGAAAGGGAATCAAACCTGCAACCTTGATGTGTGAGGACAGTGCTCTAATCAATTGAGCTACTCTGCCTGGGCCATCTAAAAATGTGGTTTCACTGCCCAGCCGGTGTGGCTCAGTGGTTGTGTGTCCACCTTTGAACAAGGAGGTCACATTTTAATTCCTGGCCTGGGCACATACCCGGATTGGGGGCTATTCTCTCTCATTGATGTTTCTATTTCTTTCTCCCTCTTCCTCTCTAAAATCAATAAAAAATATATTAAAATAAAATAAAAATAATAAAGTTCCCTTCATTAATATGCCCATTTTAGAGCTTCGATCTAATGGGGACAGATGACAAAAGTATGCTTCTCAAGTTTACATGTGCTTGATGGGTTCAATTTGTTTTATCACTCTGCAAAGTAATAGCATGCTGTCTTCTGGGTATTAAATCTACCATCAGCTGCTTGTTTTCCAATCTGTTAATAGGTTGTACTGAGTAATCTGCACTCTCTTTATGACCCAAGAGATCTCTCCGAGCTTGGAGGTAGAATCTGTGACTCTGGGGCAGTTTTTCTCTGGGTAAAGCTAATAAAACCCTTATTAGCACTGTCCTCTCACCAACTGAGCTGACACCTCCAAAGGTAAATAGATTATTTGCACTGAGCTACATTCAATTTCCAAACTAGTTCTTCCTGTGTCACAATGGAGAAGTATCCCATGGTGAAAACTCATAGAACCTTCAGTAGTTCTTACAGGCTTTCTTTTCTAGGTTTTAGTGGAATCTTTGAAAAAACTCAAACATAAAATTCAAAGGAAAATAGAATCTGGCAAAGACATAATGCAGAGAATTATTATTCAAAGAGAGATGTCTTATTCTGTTTCTCTAAATTTGTCATTAACATTAATACATTTGGTAAAAAAATATTTATTGAATATCTACTTTGGTTCAGACACTCTGCAGTTTAATAACAGATAAACATACTTGGGTCCTACAAAGCACACAGCCTTGTAGATAAACAACAACAATGAACTGTCAGAGTGAAATTACAAGATTCAGGAAATACTTTCTGAAAGTATTAGCAGAAGCACTGAAAGTTTCCTGGTCAGAAAGATCCATTTTCCTTCCATTTTATTTAAACATATTTCTCTTTGTAGTATTTTAAACACTATGTTTAATTCTGTCTTCTCAGACTCTTTATGTCTCTTTTTTACCTTTTTTTTTTAAATCACTACAAAGGTTTTGAAAATAAAATACTTAAATTTAAACATTTTAAGTGTTTTAAGTATTTCTATAAGCCCTGCCAAGGAAATTAAGAAGTGTTACTATTACCTTTGTAGCAATTAAAAACTAAAATCAGAGTGAAGGTAAGTCCTACCTGGTAGTAGCATAGAGTCAAAACAATATTCCAGGTTCCTTACCTCCTAATGTCTCTTGACTTCCACCCTTATGCATCTTGCTTATTAATCATTAGAGGTTTTTGGTTTCCCAGATATTTGTGTTACTATACAAGTTTTATATGCTAAGAGCTTTTAGAAAAATAAGGGTGAAGAATCTTGAACTATTCTTTTTTTGGGGGGGAATGGGGGTATGTAAATTGAAACCATACAGTGGAAATTTTTTTTTGAGTCAATGACATCATTTAAAAAGACAAGATAATCAACTATGTGGTTCAAACATTAACAGATTTTTTCTTACACAGCTTGTATACAACAACTAATGTCACTGATCTGTCTTAACTCATTTAAAATTGTCTAGTTATGGCTAATTATTCACGGATTAATCATACAACTCAGTTTGCTTGGAATAGTTCTAGTTTACATGAATTGTCTGTCATAATTACCCTGCCTTAACTTGAAAAGCACTGACTTTCAACAATAAGTTATATGGCCACCCTAGTTATTCATCAAATTCTTGTCAAATAAGTTGAAAACAACAGGATTGTACTTTCTTAAACCTCCTTCATTCCTCACTGCATACATTCTCATTGTAAATAATTTTGAATCCTACCAGACAAGTATTACTTAACTGTAATAGAGTACAGGAGGAAAACAAACAACAACAAAAAAGGAATACAGTCTGCTTAATTGTTCTTCAAGTATTGCTGGTAAAATTCCTTCCGTGTCATTTGGTAATAGTATACTGGTCCAATTCTTCTCACCGTATTTCGGTCATTTTGTTAAGTTGGGCTGATTGATTGATGAGCAGATGGTTGAGCATTTAACCATTTGCTCTTGCTGTCAAGTGTTCCATTTGTAGGGTCCAGGCATTTGTTGGCCATATTAATTGTAAAAGTGGAGTTTACAAGCATGGCAATGAAAGAGACTATCTTAAGAATTAGCTCCTTAGTTAAAAGATATAAACTCCCAGTTATAACACAAATAAGTTATGAAATATAATGTATAGCATGGTGACTATAATTAATACTACTGTAATGCATATTTGAAAGTTGCTAAGAGAATAAGCCTTAAAAGTTCTCATCACATGAGAAAAAAATCTGTAATGATGTATGTTGACGGATGTTCTCTAGACTTATTGTGGTGATCATTTCTCAATATATACAAATAATGAATCTTATGTCAACCTGAAACTAATATGATCTTATCTATCAATTATACCTCAATTTTTAAAAAATTGGCTCCTTTTTCTCATAGCATTTCTTGCATATGATTTATAAATTTTTTCCAAGTATGATACATAAATATGTTGATTAAATCTTACTTAATATAATATTGACTTCTTTTTTAAAAAATATAGTTTTATTAATTTTTTACAGAGAGGAAAGGAGAGAGATAGAGAGCTAGAAACATCGATGAGAGAGAAACATCGACCAGTTGCCTCTTGCACACCCCCTACCGGGGATGTGCCCGCAACCAAGGTACATGCCCCTGACCAGAATCAAACCTGGGACATTTCAGTCCGCATACCGATGCTCTACCACTGAGCCAAACCGGTTTCGGCGATATAATATTGATTTCTGAAGGGGAAGAAAAAATGTCCATCTTTGATTCAGGTTATCATATGTTCACAGAGCTAGAATATTATTGCACACTGCTGCCCTTAAGGGTGACTTCAGCTTATAAAATATTTTAAAAACTGTTAAAAGAGAATACTGCATGCTAAACATTTTTTTTCTAACCATTTTAGTTTATTATTTACGTTTCTAAATTGTTCATATGGAGAAAATCTTTGTATTTTCCAAAGTCCCCACACAATGCCTTATAACTAATTCTTAAAGAAATATTTACCACATAAACAAATGAGAAAATAACTTCATATCTTGACACGTATCTTAAATCTCTAAAATATATGATATAGTAAGGTAAGGTACTCAGATTCATAGTAAAAATATTTTTCTCATGTGTTCATAATTCAAGGTATGTTAAAATCTGCATGTATATGTTCAACCTTCTCAGAAAAGAAGAAAAAATTCCAAGATGAAAAATCCATAATTTCACTCTAGTTTTACAATAATAATGTTGGTGTGCTTCCTTCTGAAATAATCAGTGCTGGTTTTTAAAATAACAGTGTGTAGTGATTAGAATATGCATTTCATGAATGATACCAAACCTTTTTATGAATCAGATTCTCATGAGTTTCCTTAACCAGGCATAGACTCAAGAAATTTCTCAGTTGATTGCCTTGCTTATGAGAGAATGATTGAAAAAGAACATATACTAAATCTCTAAAATCTAAAAAACTTTCTGAAGGCACAGATAATTGAGACAACTTAAGGAACTACTTTTATTTTAGTCTATGAATTATAGTATTGCATTATCATTTTCTTCTCTCTGTTCCTCTATAGTCCTAAGATACCCATAAATATATGTCTCTGCCTAAACTCAATTTATTTATTATATTTATCTGGGTAGAACTTTGGAATGGAACTGATTTAATATGTGTAGTGTTTAGGTCACATTCATTCATTTTATATTTCTTTACTGAGTCACTAGGCTATAGCAGGCACTGAACTTGATGCTGAGAATACAATAAAAAATGAGTCTGACATTGTCCCTTCCCACCAGGATATCATAGTCAGAGGGGAAAAAGTGTGAACAAATAAAATAAATACTGTATGGCTCAGATAATAAGAAAGGGTTGATCAAGACACAGCAATAATTCATAATGAACTCTATGGAATTGTAAGAAAAGAAAAAAAATCCTTCATAGATGGATGATTAAACTAAATCTTTAAGACTTACTAGAGCTTGCCAAGTAAACATAGTTCTAATGAAGTCCATTCCAGGTAGAGGGCATGCAAAGGTACTTTATCCAAAGATCATAAGTACCTTGAAATCACATAGGAAGTGTCTTCGTATATAAGTAGCATTTTCCTTTAAAAATTGATCTTATGTGTTTTCTATCTATATATATAAAAGCCTAAGTGACCAGCTGATCACTGATCAGCTGGTAGGTATAACCCTAACCCTAACACACACTGACCACCAGGGGAAGACACTCAATGAAGGAGTGGAAACCACAGGCATGGAAACAGAAATAGACTGATGAATCTCAGATGGAAGGGGGGAAGAAAGAGGGCAGGAAGAAATTAACCAAAATCTTATATGCATAGTAGAGGCCCAGTACACAGATTTGTGCACTGGTGGGGCCCCTCGGCCTGGCTTGTGGGGATCAGGACAAAACTGGCTTTCCGTCATTCCCTGGGGGGTCCTGGATTGCAAGAGGGTGCAGTCCAGGCTGAGGGACCCCAGTAGTGCATGAATCCGTGGACCAGGCCTCTAGTGTGTATGATAAAACATTTGATCCTTTTGACCATTCTCTTCAAAGAAATTAATATCTAAGTTGAGATGTTCTTTATTTCTTATTCAACAATGTAGGCAATACATTCTCATGAACACATCACTAATCCCACTTTCAGTTTTAAAGTGCCATTTTTCATACAATTATGTTTGTCATTGGAAAGAGTAGCCAGAGTCAACATTGGGTCTAGGAAATCTGTGGGCCTAGGAAATCTAATGTGCAGCTATGTATGGTGATGGATGTTCTCTAGACTTATTGTGGAGATCATTTTGCACTCTATACTTTTTTCCGCAGAAATTTCTCCCTTTGTGAACTGACTTTGTCATTAATCCTTTAATTATGTTCATGCATATATTTGATTTTTCATCTCATGTAGAAGGACTATAAAATGAACATCTACACTAATAAAAGAGAAATATGCAAATTAACCACACCTTCATGACACCCACCAGCCAATCAGGAGTGAGTATGCAAATTAACCCAACAAATATGACAGGTTAATTTGCAAATACAGGCAGCGAGTGGCCAGGGGCGACTATTCAGGCATTTTGTACCACCCCAGTGGCTCTGAGCCTCTGGGCAGCATGGGAAGGCAGAAAGGCAGCTCTGGCAGAGCAAAGGTGTTGACAGCAGCCAGGGAAGGAAGGCCCATTCTTGCACAAATCTTCATGCATCAGGCCTCTAGTTTTATATTAAGATGGTTTTACAATATATTGTGAAGCAACAGCCACTATTGCTTCACAATATAAAGCAACAACATTCCTAGTACTGTCTTTTGTCTGCCAACAGGTTCTCCTTATCACCTCTGACACACTTTGTCCTTTTTATATGCAACTCTGAATTTGAAATTGTAGATACTAGAAATATTTGAAATCCTGATTACTAGGAACATTTGAAAATTTAAAATATATTCTTGCACTCCTGATACACCTAAAGTATGCATGTTTTTGAGAATCTATATGTGTCTGTTTTTTGTAAAATTCGGCATTCTAAAAAGAGCACTATCAAAATACAGTGGCATAACTAATGTAAAATTTTAAGTTAATGTCCAGGACACATCTACTTTTAAAATATTATAAATAATAAAATTTGCATATGCTGCATATTTATAAGATCTATTCTATATTATTTATGCACCAACATTGTAAGATTTAGATAACCTAATTTAAATATAATGTCTAACTCTCAGTAAATTATTATTGAAAAGAATGTTGGATTTTAAAACTTTTTGAAATCATAATAAAATATATTTTCAACAATTCTCTGAAAAAAATCAATCTAAGTACTCTTATACTATTAAGTGAAAAAACTGCCCATAGCACCTAATTCATCAGCTTCAGCCTAGAATGAGATGTTCCACATTAAGTAAATTTTCCTGACGATTGTAGCTTGCCCTCTTCTGTATTTCATGAAAATCAAATAAGATAAAATATAAGAAAATGCTTTATATATTTTAAAATGCATTATAATAGACACTATTGTTTTTATTATGCTGCAAATTTGCTTTTAGGTCATTTATACAAAAAAAATTCCAAAATATGTACTTTGTACTTCTTAGGCAGCAAACATGGAATATAATTTTACTTTTTTTTTTTTTTTTTTTTTTTTTTTTCACCTAAGGTTTGTAATTATCAACATTTGTGGGATTCTGGAGTTTTACAAAAGTATCTTCTGTAATATCTTGCCCCTAATAGTGGCTCCCCATTGCTGTGTTTTTCTTAAAAATGCATTTTTATTGATATTTAGAGAGAGGGAGAGAGAAAGGAACATTGGTGTGAGAGTGCTACATTGATCAACTGCCCCCCACTGGGAGGCTGAGCCCACAACCAGGCATGTGCCCTGACTGGGAATCAAACAGGTGACCTCGGGACAATACTCAACCAACTGAACCACATTGGCCTTTTAGTTCTTTTATCTGTGGTGTTCCATCTCCCCACTTTGTGAAACTGTCAGTGGAGTTGGCCCATTTCATTCCTTCTTTGTCCTCCCCTCTTCATCTCTTTCTGGTTTACTACTTGAGTCTGTTGCTGTTTGAGAAAACAAACAAATCCACTTGATTGTGTCTTCAGAGTAAATTGGGCTGGGTAAGGATCCAATCAATTCCTGTAAATTTGGGTGGATGTGCTTTATTGTGAGACTTTTAAAGTTTATATCTAGGCTTCTAATTCATTGAACAAATATTTATTGAGTGGGCTGTGTGTTTCAGGCATATAATTGGACAGACATGGCCCTTGTCTTCATGAAGCTTACAGCCTACCTGAGGGGACAAACATACAACACATGATTTTCTAAATATCTAGTTAGAATGGATAGATGCTATGAAGAAGAAATGCAGGATGCCCTGAACACATGTAAAAGAGGACACCTAAGCTAATCTGCAAAGGCTTCTCATTTAAACTGAGACCTGGAGGAGGGGTTCAATTAAGGGAGGCAGATGAAGGAAATAGCATATAAGTAAACTGAGTAATGTTCAGATATTTTTTCCCTTTATTTCCAGAATCATCTAACTAGATGAAATGCCTACTTTAAAAGACCTCTTAAAAAATGGGTAGCTGACTATTACATAATTTCTTTAAGGAATTTTTAAAATTCCTTTGATGATTGGCTGTCCTTCAACTTATTTTCACCTGCTTCTCCTTCTAGAACTTGGGGGAATAAACTCTCCTCTAAATTCTCAATGCATTTGCTATTTAATTGTGGAATGTGACTCCTCTGTAACCAGGTCACTTATGCTGCCTTACCTGGAGGACAAATTTCCAATTCTGGACTGTACTCTGCTCTCAGGCTGGCCGTAAAACTCCCACTGATGGCCATCGGAGCTGTGCTTGTATATCTGCCCTCGTGTCACTGTCAGACTCCTCTGGCACAGAGCCTGGAAGCCTGAGAGTCGATGTGAGTCCCTAAGGAAACATTGCTCTCAACAGTGCCACACTCGCCGCAGTATGAATGGAAGCAGAGAAAACAGATGAAAAGGAAGGGCATGGTATCTGGACTCACACCTTTTATCCCGTCAACTGGGGCAGTAGAAGGAGGGTTGGGAGGAATTGCAAGCATTTCCTCCCCCCTAGACTAGACTCGCTATTTTATAAAATCATCAACTTTATAGCCACAGATTGATTTTTAATAATTACCAACACCCCTCATTCATGCATGGCCTGGGCAAGAGTACAAATGGAGGCCTGAACTTGGAACCAGCCTTACCTCCTGCTCCTTTCTGCAGGGGAGGGGGCCTACCAAGCAGGCCTAGTCTCCATCTCACACTTGCTCTCCACCCTAGGCAGCCATGCCTTTGGGGAGGGCTGACCCAGGGAAGAGGCCCAAGTTGGCCCTGGAAGTGGACTCCAGGCCATATGCACAGAGAATCTCTGGAAACACTGACTCTTACCACTCCCTAAACTATATAGCATTAGACAATGGGGAGATTAGCAATGGTCTGAAAATTCAGACGCATGGGTTTTAAGGATGAGAGGGCGAGGGCTGTGTGACTTGAATTTTAATCAGCATTTGTCAAACTTAGGTGCATGAGACTCATCCAGGGATCTTGTTAAAATGCAGATTCTAAGCCGTTCAGTCTGGGATGGAGCCCTAGAATCCATGTTTCTAATAAGCTCTCCAGTGATGCCTGCCTATAGACCACACTTTGAGGCACAACGCCTATGGGAATATTACTGGCTTCATTGGAGTAGGGGTGTATTCGTGTGTGCACATGCTGTCACTTTGGGAAGTGGTATTTAAATACTGTATGCAAAAAGAAAAAAAATCACATGGGTAGCATACGTTTAAAAGACACATCATTTAGATTTATTATTATTTCAGATTCTCATCTCAGATGGTGTCCCAGACAACAGCCTTTCACACACACCTATTCTTCCTCCCTATTCATTCATTATGAGTGATGTCACCCTGTCTTATCTTTGTGTTCCTCTCAAGTGTTGATTTAGCAACCCTCTGAAACTGTGTAGATTTCTAAGACACATAATAGAGCCAATGGAAGACTAAATGTCCCCTGGTGTAGGAAAGAGGTTTTGATTAGATTTAAACAGCTGTCATCTCTGGAAATTTCCTCTCTCAATCATTTTCTGCTTTCAACAAGCTCTTACATGTTGCTGTCTTGATGGATGCTGCTGTTGCTGTTGGTACCCTACTAACTGATCGTGCTAACTGTGTCCTGTGGCATAGAACTAATATATATTTAAGAACATCTTCCCTAACTAAAAAAGCACTCGGCCAGGAATACTTCTAATCCGGTCCCTTCTCTGTCATAATAACTACTTTTCCTTGTATTGAGCGAAATTCAACTACATGAAGAAGGATGGGGATGTCACGGGTTGCACCACTAAAAGCAACTTTGAAAGCTGACAACAAAGTTATCTCTGTGCATTTTACCTAGATGAAATGTAATCTAAAGGATACGAGTTTTCAAAAGCAACTCTACCTCAATTATCAAGGTCCTGGACTTGTGGGAAATGACGATTTAAAATGTTAACATTGAACCAAATTACATACTGGAAAATTGATGAATGTTTTAAAGATAAATATATTTCTAGATTGTTAGCCTACACCTTAAAAATAAAATGTGAAATATTCTACTTGGTATCGTATTAAACCTCCCCCTGAGAATTTATAGATTATTAACTGAAGCAGCAGTTTCCTTGTTAGTCATGATCAAAGTGGTTTGGGAATGTCTAAAAACATATGAGAGTTGATTACACATTTCATTGCTGGCACCACATTGGCCACCCATGTGATGGAGAAACTGTGACTGTGGACTAGTTCCAACTAGCCTCGGGCAAAGAGGGTACTGAGTTGGGATCTTTAGAAAGCATTTCTGTGCTTGCCTCATTTAATCAAGTGACTTATAATTTTCCAGCTTTTAGCCTTATTTATTTCACAGAATGAGGAAAAAAAAAACCAATAACTTACTTCTGGCATTTAAACCAAGAATATCCAGCATTTAATTTTTTTTATTTTTACACAAGTTTTTGTTCCAAGAAATATTACCTGTTTTGTTTTTCAATGAAAAAAAAAAAAAGACATAAACAGAGAAATGTGACTTGATCTTAAAATAACTGATGCTTATCTTGAGAGTCACACCTACCTCTCAAAACCCTCTCCATTTTTCACCCAGTAAAATCCCTTCTCTTCTAGGAAACCTGTATTCCTGAAGTTATAATTACTTTTTCCTCACTCTCTATACTTTGGTGATAAAATTTATGCATATCGAATACTGCATATTATGTAGAATCTTTATGGGATGCAACTAGGTATGTTTGCTACTAGAAGGTGAGCTCCTGTGGAACAGAAATAATTATTATTTTTACTTATTTAAATGTGAGTTAAGTACATTTATTTAAATGTATTTATTGTTATAGTTCCAAAAGAGCATAATCCAGTGTTTTCTAATAATAGGGTGTAGTGTGTAATGCTTGAATTGAATCTTTATAATTGTCAATGACTCTGGATTAATGCACTGTGGAATGATCAATTTTACTCATTAAGATCACCAAATCATCATATTGACCTTTTAAGAACTAGCCTGTGGTAAATGATTTTTATGAATTATCAGAGGCTGGCAAAATTTCACAATTTAACATTTGAATACAATTTGGATAAAATAAAGTCATAGTTTAAAATTTTGTCTAGTAAATCTCTATTTTTTCTCTTGTTCACAGTCTCTTTTAATGTTTAAATTATTTTTTATTTTTTCAGTTACAATTGACATAAAATATTTTATTTGTTTCAGGTATACACCCCAGTGATTAGACATTATATAACTTACTAAGTGATCTTCCTGATCTCATACCCATCTGATACTATATGTAGTTGTGAGAATATATTGACTATATAACCTATGCTGTACTTTACATCTCCATGACAATTCTGTAACAACCAGTTTGTACTTCTTAATTCCTCCACCTTTTCACCCACTCTCTTAATCCCCTTCCTATCTGGCAGCCATCAAAATGTTCTTTGTGAATCTGTTTCTGTTCTGCTTATTCATTTACATTTTTTAAAGATTTAATTGTTTATAGATATGTATTTATTGTCAACTGATAATTCAGATTTTTAATCATTTTTCTTCTTATTATTAAAGAAGACCTTTTAACATTTCATGTAACACTGGTTTGGTGGAAATGAACTTTAGTTTTTTCTTGTCTGGGAAGCTCTCTATCTGCCCTTCAATTCTAAATGATAGCTTTGCTGGGTAATCTTGGTTGTAGGTCCTTGCTTTCATCACTTTGAATATTTCTTGCCAATCCCTTCTGGCCTGCAAAGTTTCTGTTGAGAAACCAGCTGACAGTCTTATCAGGGCTCCCTTGTAGGTGACTAACTACTTTCCTCTTGTTGCCTTTAAGGTTCTGTCTTTGTCTTTAACCTTTTGCACTTTAACTGGCAGAAAGCTTCCCCTCTAGCTCTGGCCCTGATGCCAGACAATTCAATTCCTCCCTGTATGTCCCCGGTGCCTTTCAAGTTGCATCCCCAGTGCTGGAGCTCAGAGTCAGCGAGTCTGAATAAATCCATGTGTGGACCCTTTAAGAACTGCCTGGGACTCCAGCAGTCCTCTGTGTCCTTCAACCTCAATCTCTGCTGGATTTTACAGCCCGAAGTTAAGGAAACTATTCTTTCTGGCACTGGAACCCTGGGCTGGGGGCCTGGTGTGGGCTGGAACCCCTTGCTCATCAAAGGGACCTCCACAGCCAAGATATCCTTCCTGATTATCTGACACACATGAATGTGGGACCATCTAGTTCTAACCTCCACCCCTCCTAAACAGTCCATGTGGCTTCTTCTTTAAATACTTAGTTATAGGACTTCCATTTAGCTAGATTTTAGGTGGTTTTAAATGATAGTTACTCTATAGTTTAGTTATAGTTTTGATGTATTTATGGGAGGATGTGAGTACCGCATTTACCTATGCCACCATCTTGACTGAAAGCCATAAATCCCTCTTTAATACAGAGATTTTAATAATTTTAATGGTGTTTTTCTTATTTTTACAATTTAATGTAGCATTTAGCTCTCTGGCCTTGAAAATGAATAACATTATGTATTCTTAATGTATAGCTCAGAGGATTTGTATTGCTGGTCTGTCAAGATACTTCCATATGTAGTCGAAATAGTATTTGTATTTTAAAAAATGGTGAATTAGCCAAACTAACACATAATAACACAAAACACACTGAATGATCATTTCAATATACTATTTGCCATTATAGGAAAATAAATAAGACAGGCCAACAGAGAATCAGAGTGAACACTACATCATGCTTACCCTCCAGCTTAAGTTTTAACATAATTTTTCTCAATAAATGATATATTTATTTTCCTTTTAGTGAGTGACCTTGTCAACTTTTCTATTTTCCCCTATTTTTAAAAGCTTGTTAACAAGTCCATAGGCATCAGAGGAAATATACTTTCTGAAATATTAGAACTCAAGAAATAATATAATGGCAACTTACTCCTTCAATCTAGAGAACTGTTTTACAGTGAAACTAGGAAGTTTTCAGATGAAAAAATATAAATTAGGTATTTCAATTCAGGTTCTACAGTCCGAAATTCTTGGGTCTACCAGGTACTCCTATCACTTATTAGGTGCCTGACTTTAAGAAAGAAACGCCATCTTTTTAAAATTTTATTTTATTCCTTCAACTGAAACAATGGAGATGGTAACAAGGCCTACTTTGCAGACAGGCTGGAGGACTCTAATGCATGCAAGGCACTTATCATTGTGCCATGCATAGAGCCCATCCTGAAACCGAGGCTGCATGGAATGGTAAAAAGATCTCATTCCTAAAAGGCAGACCTTCCCATCCATCAGCTAGTCAGGCACGTGAGCTCGTGAGCCCATGTGTCTCTTCACCAATTGTTTCTGTTTTTGTTTACTTCCAGGCAAAAGGGGACACCAGATTGTAGCAATTAGGAGAGAAAGTGAGAACCCTCAAGTCAGAGAAAGAAAATCAAAGCAAAGACTTAGTCACTAAATCTTCAGAAGGAAGGAGGAGAAAGAAGAGCTAAAGCTTGATGGATTAAATTCTGAATGGAGTTTCTTAAGAAGCATTTCTGTGGTAAGGGACAATGGAACTTCACCAAGTTACAATACAAACCCAAGGGCAGGCCTTATAGAAATCAAAGAAAGTGAGAGGATAGGCAGATGTAGAATAAGGGAATGTTTAAAAAGAGAGGGCCATGTATTTACCATTTTGCTTAATCTGCACATCAAAAACATCCTCCAACTCTGTTTAGAAGATCCTTGCAGGAAAATGTTTCATATGAAAAATATAAAACTAAAATAAGAGAGAAAGAAAAAAGGAAGTTCTGAAGGCCATGTTAGCCCCCCAACCCCCAATCCCAAACACACACACACACACACACACACACACACACACACACTAACCTCATTTCTTTTATAGATTTTAGGCCAGAAGCAAGTAGCTCATGCAAATGAATACCTTCCCAAATTACCACAAAAACAAAGAAGATGCTAGGAAATACAGCATTCACCATACTAAAATGAGATGACTTAACTGAGAAGTAGAAATTAAACTAACATACAAACACAAAACAACTAAATGTCCTCAATATGAAAAAAAGGCAGCCTCCACCCACCCACTCCCATCTAGTAACCTATTATCCGATTCTAATATATAAAAACCTGGGGTCTTAACTACCAATAATGACCAAGGCTTGACCAACTGGAAGTTAGTCCTGCAGTCAGAGCTGGGTTGCTGCTTCTGCTGCAGGTGAGGTGCCCCAGCACTGGTTGCTTAGGGGGCTGCAAATAAGGGCCAGAGAGAGGCCTGAAGAGAAAAACAGAGACAGATCTGTTGAAGCAGCTTTTGATCAGCATTTGCCTCTCTCTTCTCAGTCTGGCCAGTGGCAGCGCCTCCATTTCTTTCCAGGCCTCCACTGGGGCTGCTGATCAGCCTCACCTTTCTGATCAGGTCCTATTGATAGGCCCAGAGATGCCGACTAGCATAGGAAATGACCAATCAAAACCAAATGTGGGTGTGTGAAGAACCAATGGATGCCTAGGAAGCAAAGCTTCTGATGCTGACTGGCATAGACACAGACCAATCAGAAACAAATGTGAGTGCTGTGGTGAGCCAATGGCTGCCTAGGAGGCAGAGCTTTTGATGCTGACTAGCATAGAAACCAACCAATCAGAACCAAATTGGCCAGTAGAGGAGGGCAATTGGGGGTGAGATCAGGCTGGCAGGGGAGGGCGGTTAGGGACAATCAGGCAGGCAGGCAGGTGAGCAGTTAGGAGCCAGAAGTCCCTGTGGGATTGGGCCTAAACCAGCAGTCAGACATCCCCTAAGGGGTCACCAATTGGAGAGGGTACAGGCTGAGCTGAGGGGATCCCCCCTCCATGCACAAATTTTGTGCACCAGGCCTCTAATAATAAAAGCCTAACATGTAAATGGATCAAATGGCTGAACAACAGGTTGCTGCATACTGACCCAGGGGGCAGATGCTCAATGCAGGAGCTGCCCCCAGTCCACCGGCCCCAGGCCAGCCAAGGCGGGTGCCAGCAGGGGCCCTCTGAATGCCCTGCTGATCGCCCTACAGGCTGGCCCTGATTTCGGGCCAGGCCTAGGGAACCCTACCTGCTCATGAATTTTGTGCACTGGGCCTCTGGTTATGTAATAAAAGCCCACTGTGCTTATTACAAAAAAAGAAACTTCCTCAGCTAACTTTAGAAATATTTTTCTTTGAAAATATATTTCCCTGAGTATTTTGAATCAGTAGTATTGAAAAACCGAGTTGAAATCAAATGACTAGCTATTAGAAAATTTATGTCATTTTACCCATGTATTAGGCCTCATCTCTAGCAGACTCCATGGCAAAAATTTTTCCTTAATAAAGAAATGTCAATCTTTTTTACTGCAAAGCAGTTAACAGAAATTTATTTTCTATTTTGTTGTTGTTTGGCAGCGAAAATATTTGTCTAGGCTTTTAATCAGAATTGCTAAATACTTTTAGGGGAAAAAATTATTTCACTCAAAGTGAAAGTTTTAAATTTGTCATTAACACTCACTAATCAAATTTATGATCTGATTTAAAATATATATCAGGGTTGTAAAAGGAAATTTCATCAATGCCACCTGAAGATGGTGGAAATGTGTGAGGAATATATAGGCAGTCCTCGGGTTATGTCGGACTAGATGTATGTTGTTTCGTGGTTACATTGCCATCTCTTATTTATTTATTTAAAAAAAATTCCTTCATTTCGAAGTATATACATATATGCTTTATGTTTATTATTTACCACAGTAAAGGTCAGAAATTGTTATCTTTCTTTTAATTTTTTTTTCTGTGTCATTTCATTACTACTGTGTATGTGCTCCATGTTAGTAATGTAGGTGCTTATGTAGGTGGGTTCCGATTTACAGTGAAAATTGCATTACGTCATGCCCCAGGAATGGATCTCTGATGTAACCCGAGGACCTACTGTACTGACTTTTGAGAAGACTCTGGTTCCAATCCTGATTCCGTTGTGTTGTGACACTGGGTAACTAGCCAGTCTCACCATTCCTGAGCTCCATATAAAACAGCGATAAAACTACTTATTGTTTATGTCATATTATTACTGTGAGATGTTAATCATTTAACATATGAAAATAACTCGGTATCATTTTCCATAAGAGCACCACAATATAGACAATTGTTCAAGTTGATCTCCCTCTCCTATGTTTTGTATTAGTTTTCAAATCCTATCAGTTCAACCTCTTAAATATCTCTCAATTACATATTTTATTCATTTTCTCTCTCACATGTCAAGTAAAGCCCTTCATTTCCTTATGCCTTGACAAAATAAGGATCATGAAATTCACTCTTATCTACAACTATGCCAAGCCATTGTTTATGTTGAATTCTTTTCCTAGAGAATAAATATAATAGTATTACCCTTCTGCTTAAAACTCATCATGACTTTCTGGTGCCTATAAAATATATTAATCTCCCCAGAGTGATGCAGAAAAGCCTTCATCACTAGATAATTCAACGTCATCTTGTACTATTTCTTATCATATACCCTACGAAATAGACACACTATGCTATCCTTTTCCCCGGACTTCTATTTATGCACTTGCTGTTCCCTTCACCTATGATGTATTTCCTACTCTCTGACAGTGAACAACTATTCATCTTTAAGACACAGCTGAAATGTCACCTCCCACATGTCGCCTTCTCAGAGCACATGGGAAGAATTTATCATTTCTGTAAGACTATTTCCCTTACAGCACACTATATTTTATTAATTGCTTGTTTACATGTCTGTCTCTACACTGGACTGTGAACTTCACTGAGTAGCACAGAGCCAAGAATGTGGTAGGTAGTGTTTGATAAATATTTACTGAATTAATGACAGAGAACAACAAACCCTATGATGTTACAATGGGTCTGTTCATGAATTAATGTCCCAAATTTGCAAATGGCCTTTATTTTTCCTGTATGTTTGTGGCTCTGTCCACAAAAGGGGAGCAAAAAAAAAAAAATGGAACTGAGATCAGTATTTAGGAAAGTCTAACAGAAACAGAAAGAAAGAAAGAAAGAAAGAAAGAAAGAAAGAAAGAAAGAAAGAAAGAAAGAAAGAAAGAAAGAAAGAAAGAAAGAAAGAAAGGAGGGAGGGAGGGAGGGAGGGAGGGAGGGAGGGAGGGAGGGAGGGAGGGAGGGAGGGAGGGAGGGAGGGAGGAAGAAAGAAAAGAAAGAAAAGAAAAGAAAAGAAAAGAAAAGAAAGAAAGAAAGAAAAGAAAAGAAAGAAAAGAAAGAAAAGAAAAGAAAAAAACCAACAACGCGTTTGAGTCAATTATATTGATATTTACAAGCAAATGAATCTTTGGCCTAAATTAAACTGTCTCAATTTACTCTGCTTGTTTAGACACAGCATGAACACAGAGGGTTTTGTTTTTCATTATTCTTAGAAGATACAAATTTTAGATACTGTGCAACAGCAAACTGTGGCTTCAGCACTGACTCACAAGGAGTTATCATTCAGCACACTCTGTATCTTGGTCCTCCTCCTCAAAAAAGGACCAACCTTGCCAAAACCGGTTTGGCTCAGTGGATGAGCATCAGTCTGTGGACTGAAAGGTCCCAGGTTCAATTCTGGTCAAGGGCATGCATTTTGGTTGTGGGCACATCCTCGGTAGGGGGTGTGCGGGAGGCAGCTGGTCAATGTTTCTCTCTCATCGACATTTCTAGCTCTCTATCCCTCTCCCTTCCTCTCTATGGAAAATCAATAAAATATATATATTCTTTAAATATGCCAACCCCTATCTTCAGAATGCTGTGGATTGAATGAGAAGATTTGGTGCCGATCTTTGCCCAGTACCTTTTTTTGGTCAAGAAAATAAGAGAGAAAAGTAAAACATCTTAGTGTACAAATGTAGGAGCCAGGCTTGGGTAACGAACTTCAGTTAGTGCCTAGCATAGTGCCCACAGTGAGTAAAGGTTCCATCCTGGTGATGAAATACCAAATGTAAGAAAGAACCTGTGTGTCTGGTTCTGCATTGTCATAAAGCTGCTATTATTCAGCATTTATTAGGTACCCACAGAGTATGAGACATAAACATGACAAGTAGAAAACACACAGTAACCATCTTCTAAATTACAAAAGATAGACGCACAGGAAAATTGGTGGGCCTCAAAATTGTTTCCAAATGGCTGTTTTTAGGAGGATTTAGAGACAAGGAAAACTGATGGGGGCACAGAATGGGGTGGGCAGGACAGAATGTTAGGACATGGGAGGTGTAATAGGAGTTAGTGTTTTCACAGAAATAACAAGGTCAAACCAACTCTAGCAGCAGAAGAGTGAACACGAGAGAGCCACCAAGTGATAATGAAGAACCCAAGGGAATAAGGAGGAAAGAGTGTTTTCTCTTGCCTCTCCTTGACCTCTTTGCACTTCCTCTAGCTTCCCTGGTTGGCAGTAAGAGAAAAAAAAAAAAAAAAAAAAAAAAAAAAAAAGCATGATTATTTTAGAGGAAGACACTCCCGGGCTGAATGAATGATTCTGCCATTTACTAGCCTCAGTTTCTTCACCTTTAAAATGGAACATTAACACTCCAAAGAATTGACCTAAGTAGATGAAGCATGAAAATGGCCCACACTGGTGTCTTACACACAGTTGAGAAAGCAGATCTAGAGTCCCTGGAATCTTAGGCCAGAGCTCCAATCTCAGATGTCCCTGATTTTCTGCTTATTTCTGCTTTCTCTTTCTTCTTTTGTCAATGAAGTAAGAAATTTCTAGAAAGAAAAGACCAAGTTTAAACAAACAATATTGGTTAGTAGATGTTAATGTAAAGCCTCAGTTTC
This sequence comes from Pipistrellus kuhlii, assembly GCF_014108245.1. NCBI lineage: Eukaryota > Metazoa > Chordata > Mammalia > Chiroptera > Vespertilionidae > Pipistrellus > Pipistrellus kuhlii. The sequence continues at coordinate 139,040,812 of NW_023425515.1, read as the reverse complement.
CAACTGAATTTGGGGGCAGTGAGATTTTAACCTAGTTAGCAATTTTTTTAAATAATAATAATAATTATTATTATTGTTATTATTATGCAGTCATTAGATAAAGACAAAATAAATCTCAGTGGGAGCCTTGTAATACAGTTGTTGGGGCCCTCCAGGGCATTTCTCTGGGTCTTTTCATGAACAGAGCTGGTCTGTATCCTAAGTCTTATTTATAAGGAGGCTTTCAGGCAATTTCACACTGCTTTTCTCTCATGCCGCCCCCCAAAAAACATGTAAACCCAAGGGATTAGTAGCGACTTACAGGGAAAATAGTGTAAAGTTACACCATGAACTGAAGCAGCAGCGCAGCCGCCTTGATGCACTGCTCCCTGGGGCTCCTGCGGTGAATGAAACTTATCTAAGTGGCCCAGGCCACTCCCACGCCTCCAGAGCCGCAGCCCTTTGTTACCACGCGCACAGGAATTGCTCAATCTCAGGGGGCAGCGGAGTCTGTAATGACCTGCATTGTAGAAACACACAGGAGTTCACTATGTAGGAATGAAAACTTAAATCTCTTTTTACTTTTCTCTGTTGACAGCTGCATGCAGAGCTGTGTGATAAACAAAATGTTTATTCTGGCCGTGTTGGCTTTCACAGGTGGTTCAGATGCTTCTATGGAGTAGGACAGCAGCCTGAAATGGAAGTGAAATGGGAATATCATCTGAGGGCCATGTAGAAGTCTTGAAAAAGACTGAATATTCCCCAAATGCAACCCTCGTGAGGCTGGCACACTTACATTGATGAGCTCATCAGACCAATAATTAATGAGCCCGAATTAGGCTAATGAACTCAGATAGGGTAATGAAAGGCAGCCTCCCACTTGTTAGCGTTGCTATCTTCTTCGTTATTTAAGCTCTCTCAGAAACCGAATTTGCTGCTGGAGATCTAATTGAGCCGATTTGACTTCGAAACAATTTTTTTTTTTTTTTGTAATTGTGAAAAAATATTTAAGCAGCTATACAATATCGGGAAATAGATCACATCAGAACAACTGTAGGCTGACTACATGGCAAGTCAAGGAAATGATAAAGAGGATATTTTTTTCAAGGCTGGCCTTTTAAACAGGTGGAGATTCTCAAATGGCAGCTTTAAAATTTTTTTTCTGGCACATATAATTTAGCAAATGATTACCTCCTAACAGCTCTTTCTCTCAGATGATAAACGCTAGAGTATGATCTGGAAAAGTAATGGGGTTCCAATCTGAGTCTTGTGGCTTACGGAATGGAGCTGGGAACACTTGACCTGGAAACAGAAATGGAGATCACCTTCCCCAAGGAGAAGGCTGGAGTGTCAGCGTGTCTTAAATCTGCCAGGGAAAGGTGGATGTGGGTCTGATGTGAGCTGGCTTTGACGGGAGGCCTCTCTTCCATGTAATGCTGGGGAATCTGCAACAGAAAGCAAGGGCCGAGGCAGCAGGTGCTCCCCCTTCTTCCCACTGAGCAGCGTGTGGATGAGGGACGCACCCCGCACCAATGGGACCTGTTCGCCACCCATTCCAGTGACTTCACTCATTCTGGTGTCTTCCCATGGAAGCCAAGTGCCAAAGAAGAGACAGGAAGAATGCGTCTGTGAGTGAGGGTTGGTAAGCCCAGCAGGGTGCATGCATGAAATTACCACCTATCTCCTCTGTGATACTACCGGATCTATTTTGGGATTACATATCAGTGGGTGATTGTGCTAATAATTGCCATTAAAATTAATACTACATTTCGGGAATTAGGCAGAGAGCGAACACGTTTGCTTTTACACAGAGCTTTCCAAAAGCAATCTGGGCAACTTGTTTCTGGAATGCAGCTGTGTAAGTTTTCATTAACATCTTGCAGGTGGAGCCTAATTTTAGTTCAGCCTTGAGAAGGGGGAATTGTTTTCCTCCTGGTATGCGCAGCACCACAACAGCAGCGAAGCAGGTGGGGCTTTGCCAGGCACTTGTTTACCTTCCTGTTTTTTAAAAAACAGATGATTCACATCATTAATCATACAGTTTCGATTTGATTTTCACATGTCTTTCACAGAACAGTCTGGAGCACATTTGACCTGCCGTTACTCAAATGTGCAACAAAAGCAATGAAATGGAAAATGATAAGAAAATGAGCAATGAATCCTAAAAATAGTGAAGGAGAAGCCAGTGAATGAAGTGGAGTGAAATTTAGAAATACATGTTTGGCTACAAGAGCATTTTAAAACACAACCTTTCAGCTTCTAGTTTGGCAATTTGCAGTTGGCTCAGTTAGTAAGTTCAATATTTTTTCCCCTGCCTCGCAAGGAGGAAACTATTAGCAGTTGCTGGGAAGAGGGGAGATGAGGGGTCAGGAAGGGCAAGTGAGATGCAGATTGCTTTCTCACAAGTTCTTCCCTGGCCTTTGAATCTTAGGGGCTGACTGGTCCTCAGTTTAAATGTTAGGTCCCAGGAAAAAACCATGTTAACAAGCGAGTGATTAATGGCAGTAATTTCTCTTTTAATTTGTTTAGGAAATATTTTACTCTTCCCATTAAACTTCCAGAGCTCAAGCCCCACCCTTTTGCTATGTTAATGTGTTTCAGCACAGTGAACCTACTGTGTGTCTCTTTGGATGTGAGGACAGCGTGCTGTGGCCTTAGTACTGCAGCGTGTCATCTGGCTTTACCGAGTCTCGGCCTTTGAGTTGCTCTGCCCTGTGGGGTGTGCATGAAAATTCCATTACCTCCGCAGGGAGGGGGCAGCTCCACACGCATATTTGTTTCTTTCAATTCAGTCTCTTGGAATGGATGGAATTTGTGATTGTGCTCTATAGAGGTCTACTGTTCCGAATCTTGAAATAAGCCTTTTCTTGAAAGCCCTCTCCTGGACTTTGAAGGTAACCATTCAAGGGCTTTGCCTTTATGAAAGGTCTTAACTTGGAATACAGGTTTGGCCATGACTGAGCTTCAGAATGTTTATGGACAAAGTTTCTTGTTTTGTTTTGTTTGTTTGTTTGTTTTTTAATGTATTTTATTGATTTTTTTACAGAGAGGAAGAGAGAGGGATAGAGAGTTACAAACATCCATAAGAGAGAAACATCGACCAGCTGCCTCTTCCACAACCCCTACTGGGGATGTGCCCACAACCAAGGTACATGCCCTGGACTAGAATCGAACCCGGGACTTTTCAGTCCGGAGGCTGACGCTCTATCCACTGAGCCAAATCGGCACACACACCCCCATCCCCCTGGCCCCAGGAGAGAATGCATAGCTTCCCATGGATTCCCAAAGGGTTTATGAGCCCCCATATCGTAAGAACTGCTTCCTGATACAGGATGTATTCAAATACTGCCTAAATGCAAAGGAAATATAGTAGGTTACTTTGGCTAATCATTATAAGTAAAATAAAGTATTTGTCAGCCTTCATACAGTGGTCTTAGTCTGACTTATTAGAATTAGTTAACACTGTAAGTCTGCCTAGTTACTGTCCCGGGAGTTTATCATAACTTTCTTTATCTCTAACCTCTAACTATGCTAAAATGAGCATCTAAGAGCACATTAAATTTTTAAGAATCGTTTTCTTTACTCAACCTAGATTTGTTAAGCACCCATTATGTTTAAGTACTTCTGGATTTCAGAAATATATGACACAGTCTCTCTCTTCAGGAAGTTCCCACATCTGTGGCAGTGATAGTCAACTAGGAAAAAAACCCTCAACTAATTGACCTATTTATAAAAGAGGAAAACATTAATGTGAGGCACCAGATTTTCAAAACATATTGCACATCCTCAGTTTGAGATATAAATGCAAAGGTTAAAAACAAATGGCTGTGACCCTTTGACAATGTGACAAGACACCACACCCAAACCTGTTTGTTCCGCCAGCCCGTTCCACCCACCTGCAGATGTGGCTGGAGACAGTGGCAGAAAGGAGGGATGGAACCTTACATGTGACTCCCTTGAGTGGAATAAGAGGAAAGGTCATCCAAAGGCAAGGAAGAACCAGTTTGAGACTTATGCTAAGTATTTTTTTCTGATTTGATCTTACAGATCCCCTGAAGGTCCATCTGATTGTGATTTTGCAACTCTTGAGAATAGCCCTATTGGAGTTTTCACAAATACAATGCCCTTCGGTTTTTTCGATAAGATCTAAACTTTGGAGCCAATCTATGTTTCTTTCTTTCCCTACATCTGAGATTCCTCTAACTCTCTCCCAAAGTTTTCTCTGACTTCAACTTCTTCACAGGACTAGGAGGGCAGAGACAAAGGGAAACAAGTTGACACGGAGCAGGAACAGAGTACTTGCAATTCTCTCACTGTGACTCAGACTACCGATATAGCACAGGCCCCAGATTTGATCTTCCCAGTATTCACTTTGCTTTTAGCCTCTTTCAAAACGTAAAATTCAGTCCCCAACTTCTATTCATCACAAAATCTAAGGAGATGAGATGGAGTTTCAGCCCTATTTCTGGAAAATTTAAAACGTTGCTTTGACTTTTATGCCGAAGGCTCAGTTTTTTAATATTCCTGGTGTGTGTGTGTGTGTGTGTGTGTGTGTGTGTGTGTGTTTAAATCACAGAATTGGCAACCTGCCTTCCTCATTCCTAGGTTTTTCATTTCTTTGTAAATTTTTCCTACACTCCTCTCTAGGCAAACCGACACTCTTCCTGCTGAGATTCCTTAAGTCATAGAGTAAAATGTCACCTACAGGAAACATGCGATTCATTTCATTCTTGCTGGTGGGTACATTCAGAATTCTACTTCAAGAGGTTTATTTCCCGTTTTTAATCTAAACCTTATTGGGCCGCCTGCAGTGGGATCCTCAACCACAGCTGCTGAAATAAGTCTTTACAGAAGCACTTAAAGAAGACCCAGTTGTTCCGGTGCTGCTTCTGAAGAAGTTCCAATCAGCAGCAGGGGGAAATTTATGGGATGCTTATGAGATTTTTTGGTTTCTTAAAAAAGCACATATGCCACAGAAAGTCTGAATGCATTCTGTGAAAACTGTACAGACCTCTCAACCAGCAGGAGGACATGCACAGAAAATCGGAAAGGTCACTGGCAGGACCACACGAAAATCATCTCAGACAAATGAGATAAATCCTGTTTAAAGAAGTAGAGTAAGAGAAAGAGGCTCTGCCACTTCAACTGGGGAGATCTGCCAATATCTAATTGTTATCTTTAGTTCTAGGATCCGTTTTTAGTATTTATTGGTATCAGCTCTGCTTGTTTTTTTAGCCTACAAATTGGGTAAGGATAAACAAAACTTTGGCCAAAAACTCCGTAAGTCCATGAGAATCTCCACTTCCTAGGAAAGAAATAATAATTTAAAAATAGAGAGTATTTTGATAGCTCATTCCAATACGTTTGGGTAATGTCTACTATGAGTATTCTTTGTTAGACTTTTGATTATTCAGAGTTATGTAAGCTGAGGCAAAATGGCATTTATATATATATATATATATATATATATATATATATATATATATATGTGTGTGTGTGTGTGTGTGTGTGTGTGTGTATACACACACATATATTGAATTATATATATATATATATATATATATATATATATATATAATCAAATTAGATGAAGTATTTCAAATGTGTTCCTACCCATCCTACTGCAAAAGAAGAGCTAATACTCACATAACTTGAAACAGAAGTGCCAACCAATCATACCACCAGTCAGCAGTGCTGGACCTGGGTTCCTTTGATGTCAGGCTATGGTATACCATGCTCATTTTTAATCACTGTTAGATAAAAATAAAGATGAGAAAAAGTCAGTGAGACACAAATAAACATGTTAAAAAATGAGTACTGGGTCCTGGCCAGTGTGGTTCAATTGATTGGAGCATCATCTATCTAGTTGGAGCATCTGATAGTCCTGGATTCAATTCCCCATCAGAGCACATGCCTAGGTTTCAGGTTTGATCTTCAGTCAGAGTAAATACGGGAGGCAACTAATCGATGCTTCTTTCTCACACACTCTCTCTTTCTCTCCCCCCATTTCCTCCCTGTCTAAAATTAATTTTAAAAAAGAGATAATTGGTGGCAGTAATAATAACATAAATAATATTTCAATTGCAGTAGCACATTGTGATAGCCTATCTACAAGATGATTTGATCTTTCTAATAATATTTTGAAGAAGAGAAAATGTTGTCAAGTCATTTTATAGAATACAAAGTGAAAACCAGGGTTATAAATTGATAACAAGCATTTTTTTTTTAACCAACATAATCCTGTATAATAAAAGGCTAATATGCAAATTGTCCCCTTTATCAGGAGTTCAACTGGAAGTACAATCGGGGGTGGGACTGACCCACTAACTGCTTGCAGCCCCTCCCCCTGGCTGGCCCCACCCTCAACCCCCCCAACCCCAATCAGGGGAGGGGCCAGCTGGACCCCACCCATGCACAAATTCATGCACCAGGCCTCTAGTACTTACTAAAACATTAAATTGGTTGTCAATATTTTAAAAATTGGGTATTTCACATAAAAAAAATGACTTATCAAAAAGAGTTGAAAGTTCTGGAATCACTAGGTAATACTGGGCTTGTGTTCCCCATGCCAACACAGTACCACTATTTCCTATTGCCTTACATCTCCAGTCTCCTCACTTATTATTCTTCACTTGTTTGGTCTTTTTAGGCATCTGATTTTTTTCACCCCTGGTATAAAAGGACTTTCATAAAGCCATTCCTTGAGGTTATGAAAATGTCTACCTAAAGTACAGTTCTTTTATCATAAAATGTTCACACAGTATCATGTGGCTTTCTCCTCCTTCCCTCCTCTCCTCCAAAAGCCTCCTGTTCTCACAGTTACCGAAGAAATAATGTACCCCCTTATTCCTTCATGGTTGGTGCTGTTCCTTCTGCTTTTTCAATTGTCTGCTTGCCACTCTTCCCTCTCTTGATGAACTCTTCATCCTACTGCTTCATTCAAAAGTCCCTACCTCTCTGCAGCCATCTCTGAGTGCCCCTGAAGCTCCCCCCCTCATCCCATATTGTCAGTTATGTCAGTCAACAAATGTCAGATAAGTAGATGAAGAAAGAAAAGAGTAGTCTTGTGCTAATGTTTTAGTCTGCATTTGACTTACTCTTTTCCCTGGTCTATGTTGGGTTGAAAACATTAGATTTTCCTTCTATGTTTAAACAGTGGGCCAGATTACTTGATAATAAAGATTTTCAGGCATAGAGCATTGAGCCACATTCATCACAGGCAATGTGGGCAAACTTCAGGAAACTTTGAGGTAATCCAACACAAAGCTTGCTACTTCAGTATTTTTACCTTATTTACAGGGGTGGGCAAAAATTAGGTTTACAGTTGTGAGTACACAAAACACAGAGTTATTCTTGTATTATTTATTTATTAATTACTAGTGGGCCTGTGCACAAAATGTGTGCATAGAGGAGGGGTTCCCTCAGCCCAGCTTGCATCTTCTCTAATCGAGGACCCCTTGAGAGATGTCTGACTTCTGGTTTAGGCCTGATCCCACAATCTGTGACTGCTGGCTCCTAACTGCTCACCTGTATGCCTATCTGGTCACCCCTAACTGCCCTCCCCTGCTGGCCTGATCTCACCCCCAACTACCCTCCCCTGCCGACCTATTTGGTTCTGATTTGTCAGTTTCTATGCCAGTCAGTGTCCAAAGCTCTGCCCTTTAGGCAGTCATTGGTTCCTCACAGTTCACCCAGATTTGGTTCTGATTGGTCAGTTTCTATGCCAGTCAGCATCTCCAGGCCTATCACTGGGCCTGATCAGAGACGTGAGGCTGATCAGCAGCCTCTGTGGAGGTCCAGAGAGAAACAGAGGTGCAGCTGCTGGTGAAGCCAGAAGAGATAGAGAGAAGCAAGCACTGATAAACAGCTGCCATAGCTGTTCATCAGCTCCTGCCTCTTTTTTGGGCCTCTCTCTCTCTCCTTATCCATAGCACCCTTGGCAGTCAGTGTTGTGTTGCTGCACACACACTGATGGCAGTCAGTGCTGGGTCACCACGGCAACCCAGCACTGACTGCAGGACTGGCTTCCAGTGTTCAGTTGGTTGTTAGGGACCCTGAGTTCTTATATATTAGGATTGTATTATTTATTTATATTACCACTGTAGACCTACTTTGTCCACCCCTATATTTATCAAACATGCCTCTTGCTTGAGCAGAGAAACTCATGTTTCTTTACCACTTTAGGTTAGTAAAGAACAACAACAGCATCATGAATTCAAAGTCTAGAGAAAGCAATACTCTGACTTTCTTCCAGCAGGAGGTAAATGGGTGCCTGGCAGGGAAAATTATGTGTTAAAAACTGATACAAGACTAGCCCCAGTTACTGATACATCCCTCAAAAGTTATTTAACACCTACTGTGTTACAACACCAAGCTAGGCCCTGGAGATAAGTACACATGTAAGTAAATAGGTGCAGTGGCTATAAGGGGCATACACAGGCATCTGTAGGGGTTAAAAGGACACACAAAAAAACAGGTCAGTTCTGCCCAATGAAATCAATAAAAGTCCCATAAATACACTGACCTCTCAGCTGAATCCTAACATACACAAACATGTTTTACACTAACTTTGTGTAGAATATTAAGGACTGCATAGCACTGCAAAATAAATTATGAAGATGGGTCTCTCCTTAATAAATGCATAAATTATATGAAAAACACTTAAAAACATAGTGGGCACATAAAGAAAGCTTGCAGTAGATGCAAAATAAATGAGTAGATATATATGGTCTCCTGATGCTACCTGAGTTTCAATGCCAACTCAATTATTTGCTAACAGTGTGACTATGGACAAGTTGCTTAAGTTCTCTGTACCTCAGTTTCCTCTTCTGTCAAAAGATGATAATATTACCTACTTCATGGAGTTGTGGTAGTAGTGAATGAAATAATGCATATAAAATGTTTATAATAATACCTGGCACATAGTAATAAACTGTTAGCTATTACAATCATTATAATATAATAGGGTATAAGCCCATATAATATTTTCCTTTGAAATAGCCAACATCAAAAAAGGATCATATATTTCAAAGCACTTATTAATAACACTTTGATAATTAAAACAAAAAGGAAACCTCATACCTGATATGCCTTGCATCATTTATGTTTCAGTTTTGCATTTTATTCTCACTCATCCCCAATAATGAAACCAGACTAGGTCCCATAATTGCCATTCTGCAACGAACTGCTCAGTATTCAGTTTCTTGAATTTTTCAGTGAGGTTCGTCCTCCAGTCACACTGCATTAGCATAATACTACCATGCTGATGCTTCCAATAATGCATGTTGCCAATGAGAACCATTCTCAGCAATACATTTTTACTTTCAACCATTGATTAAAGTCATGAACCTTAAAATTTCTGTTACACACTACACACACACACACACATACAGGTGTATGTGAATCTAAATTAATAATATAATATATAGATTATTTAATATTCTCTGATATTGATTAATACAAAATTGATACAGAATTAATAAAAGTAATACAGAATTTATTAATTTTATTAATAAACCTATTTTGATTAAGAACATTGAAGATAATATGATCAATGTTCATATATACAATGTTGTTCTGGAAAAGTTTTCTCTAAAGCCTTTATTTATTGCTAATTCTTTGGTTAGTCCTATGAAGATCATATGAAACTGACACTTTAGTTTTTTTCTAATTAAAGTAACATTTAAAAAAATCTTTCACATTTGAGGGATTCTACAGTCTCTTAAAAGTGTACTTTTCTTTCATTCTATGCTTACTTACCAGAAATAATCTGAAGCATTCTTATGCCATAAATATATATAATAGTCTATAAAAAAAATAAATACAGCAACTTAAAAATAATCTAATAAATGTGCTACTAGGGAAAAATCATATCAATAGAATATTATAAGAAGATATGGGTTTTATTATTTTCTAAAACCCTCTCACACTGTAATTATAAAAATTGCCACATAGAAGCTATTTGCTTTTTCTAAAGATTTTTTATTTTATTTTACAAAATTCGTATTATCCACTAATATTTCTATTTTGAAGAAAAGGGCCCCCTCCTATATTATTGGGCTAATAATCTCTTGGGCTAGCCCAGCACTAAGTCATCTATGCCTTGCAATTTGAGTGTGAGTAGCTTCAGAAATTCTCCCTGGCTCGATTCCTCTGTTGTGTTCTGGGCTTTCTGCCACATTCTTGGGCAACACCTCACACCACTTCATATCTCTTCCCTTCTTCCCATGTCCAAGTCTTGTTTCCCAGACTGACAAATTGTTCATAATTTATTAGAGACATCTAGCCCTCTTTTTATTCAGTGCTGCCCATCAGGCAGTGCCCAGGACCTTGACTTTCTCAACTTGAGTGTCTCATCCAGATTTGTCTAGTTATTTTGCTTAATAAAAGAACCATTCATGTGTGATATGTGCTGCTTTCCCAAGAGGGCAAAAAATAGTGGTCTTTCTCTTTTTTATAAAGCAGGGGTTTTTCCCCTTTCCACAATGTAGATTTTTTCCCAACAAAGACTTTTTAAGTGTGTTGTATGCATAAGATTTAGTCCAGAACAACTCAGTCTTCACTTTACTTCCAATAACTCCCCTTATGGTAAGTGAACCCCAAGGAGGTGAAGCAGATAGCTCCATGAATATGTTCTACTGTCTTCAGGAAAGAAAGAAAGCCAAGGGTGCCCAGGGAACCCTTGCCAATTATTTTTGAGGTATCATGGAAAATGGGGCCAAGTCAAGAAATTGGAGATGATTCCATGCTGACCTGATTTTATCAGGAAGAAAAAAAAGATTCTGAGAACAGGAAACAGTGAGTTTGAGATAAGTCCCAAGGAAAGGAAAAGTGAGCCTTTTGAGAAGATGGCAGTGATGATTAAGAACTAGTATGGGTTCACTAACAACAAAGCAACCCCAAGCAAACTAATTAACTTTTATTCTTCAAAGGAAAGTATAACTGAATTTTGGCAGTCTTTTAATCAAAATAATCATACCTTCCTAGAAGATAAATTAGAGATAGTTTATAGTATTGCTAGGAAGTTTCTAAAAGTGGCAGTATTACCTCCTTAAGAGTGATTAAGAATAAACTGGACTCACAGCACTTTGGAGGTTCAAATCGAAGCACCACAACTGATTAGCTATGTAAATTTGGGCAAATTTCTGAAACTTAGTTCCCTCAACAGTAAAAAGGGTTTAAAACTAGCTATCATAAAGACCTGTGCTTCTTAGGTGACATGTAGTGCTTTTTAACCTATCCTATCTAATAAAGAGGGAATATGCTAATTGACTGTCACGCCCTCATAAGAGATGGAGGTGCCCACAGCTAATAAGAGGGAATATGCTAATTGATTTCCACACCCTCAAAGATGGTAGTGCCCACAGCCACAAGATGGTGGCACCCAGTTCCCTTATCCCCACCAGGGTGGCTGCCTCCAGAGTCCCACAGTCCCCTAAGCCCCCCAGCTGCCCAGGGCCATCCAAGGCTCAAGTAACTAGGGCCGCTGAGGCTTGCACTGCCAGCAGTGGCAGCAACAAAGGTGTGATGGGACATCAGCTTCCCCTGATTGCTGGGTCACCTCCTGCCCTCAAGGGCTCCCAGACTGTGAGAGGGGGAAGGCCAGGCTCAGGGACCCCCACCCCCATTCCAGTTCATTATTTTCATGCACTGGGTCTCTAGTCCTTAAATAAATGCTCAGTTAAAATGGTAGATGTTATATTTTATTCTCATTAACTAAAGCTAATTGATTGTTGTCAAACTAAAGAGAGATCTCTGAAACTTGCATTGCCACTTCTATTTGCTAATGACTTGAAAGAAATCGTGGAAGGTATAGTAATTATACTGGCAGTATCCTTGCTTGCTATGCATGAGCTCTTTTGGGGAAATGGCCATGTCTTCTTGTTCTTGGTATCATCACTTCCTGATAGTGCCTGACCCACTCAGATGTGTTTTAAAGAATGACATAAAATGAAATTGATAACCAAAATTATGGATAGCAAAATCAGGATTCAAAAATGCACAAATAGGACAGCAGGCTTGGATCAGTGGTTGAGCGTTACCTATGGAACAGGAGGTCATAATTTGATTCCTGGTGAGGGCACATGCCCAGGTTGTGGGCTTGATCTCCATGGGGGTCATGCAGGAGGCAACAAGTCAATGATTCTCTCTCATTGTTAATATTTCTATCTCTCTCTCCCTCTTCCTTCCTCTCTGAAGTCAATAAAAATATTTTTTAAATGCCACAACTAATTAGAACAGTGGGCTAGTACCAAAGATGAGCTCTAGGATGGGTGATTATAAAGCCCACTATTTCCCTAAACAGCAAATGCAGCAAGAACAAGATGAAAAAAAAAATTAATTAGACAAAATTTGGTATGAAAAAGACTTAGACATTTTAGTTTTGTAAAAGTTCAAGAGCTAAGAATATGATAATGATGTACACCCTCCTCAGAGTGTACTTCCTGCCTTCATAAAATTCTAAATTATTAGAAACAAAGTCCAGAACAGGCAGGCACCAGGATCCATGTACTTTGCATAATTAGACCACATCTCAAGTAATGCATTCAGTTCTGTTGCCACATTTAGGAGAGAAATGGACAAACTGGAATCTATCCAATATGGTGAGAGGCCTTACAAGCCATCTCATATTAGAATGATTAAAGGAATGTTCAGTCTGAAAAAAGAGTAGACTTAGGGAAAAATGATAGCCATTTTTCAAATACTTGAATAACTTTCATGTGGAATAGGGATTAAATTTATCCTCAAAGCTTCATGAAGCTTCAGAAAAAAATTCATTCCAAAGAAAAGACAATACTAGTGAGAAATAAGGAAGATCTCTAGCTAAAATGAGCATGGGTTGTCTTAAACTTAATGGTATATTCTCACCAAAGTTATTTAATTTCAGTTTATTTAGCAAATGATTATTGTTCACATTTATGTGTGTAAAAGATTATTATTCACATTTATGTGTGCAATAAATAAGCCTTGTACAGGAAAGGAGCCTTAAAAAGTTTTTAGGTTAGTTGATTTATATCATTTGCAATGTCCACATATGCAGTTATAAATATACCACTGAACATTTACTTAGCAAAATTTACTGAATGTCATTACATGTCGATTTTGTTGTAGATGGTGAGTAATTTGAAAAAAAAGGCAGTATATATATATATATATATATATATATATATATATATTACTTTAATATATATATTAGAGGCCAGATGCTATTTGGACTAATTATATATTAGCTCTTTATTATATAGCATGAAACTCCTGCTTTGGATGGGATATTGGATCAAACTTAATATTTGAGATTAAATCAATCTAAAACAAAACAAAACAAAAACATTTTGCTTGATATAAATGTCACTGAGGAATTAAATTGCCTGAGAAAATTAATACCTGACCACTTCCAGAGTACACTGATAAAAGGGGAAGAAATTGTAGGTCAAACATGCCCTTACATCTATTCAGTCCCTTATTTTATAGACTTTGTTCCTATCATATCATCCTTACAAATGAATAAAACATATAAATTTGGAATGTTTATAAAATCTTAACTTGCCACTTCCATACCTGAATTCCACTTACATATCCCATAAAGAGATATGTAGCCAGCCAAGTATTTTAATACCACCATCCATAAAAATAAAAAAATAAAATAAAATAAAAGAGCGCCTGCTGTCTACTCCTCCTCCTTAAGAAGTAAAAGATTCCCTATTCTTAAGGTGTTTACAAAACACTTCTCCCGTTATCCTTTTCTTCTGAGAACAAGATGTAGAATCATAACCAATAAATGAATTTCATTTGCTATCAGAAAATGTAAGGCCAAAATATACAACACGTGCAGTGATGTTGATTTTCATTGTACAGGGAACTCCAATTTTCACTTTTCTTTGCCTTTGGTTTCACAAGTGCTTGCTTAAAAAAAAAAAAAAAAAAAAAAAAAAAGGTTAAAATACAGTAATTCTCTCTGCGTAAAACAAAGCTATAGTTTTAAGCACTGAACATAAAAAGTAATCTATGTTTCCTCAATGGTTAATTAGAAGAGGATGGTTTCTAAAAAGGAAACAAACAGAAAGCGGTAGAACTGCCTGGTCCAGCTCAGTGCCTCCCAATCCTGAGTCAGCAGTGAGGTATTTGCCAGTAACCATGAGCATTGTGTGCGACAATGACGGGGCTGCTTTAGCTCGATACTGTTCCCACACCTCTCTGAGTCGGCCCCAGTGCGTGGGTAACTCATGAAGTCACTGGGTGCCTGAGCGAAATATTGAAAGCCTGGGAGGTTATGAGGGTTTAGAGACAGGTGGAACTGGCTACATGATCACGGCCACGCCCACCTCTTAAAATGGACTTGGCAACAAAATTCATGTCAATATGACACCTGGCTGCGTAGGAAATTCATGACACAGACAGCAGGGCAGGCTTCAGATCATGGTACTGTGGTGGCTGTGATCTCCCCGGAAGCCTCTCAGGGAAAGGCTCAATACTCTATCTATTCGCCCTTGTATGCCAACTGGAATTGGAAGGGAGCTTGCTTGCTGATGTTCTGTGTGGACCCAGAAGTACTCCTGTACTGATAAGGTAAGGGCAATTATATCTCTTGGTTTGATTGCTAGAGATAGATGATACGGAGGTTCACCACGTTTAAATGTAGGTTACTGAGGCAATCTCCTTGGCAGCCTATTTCAGGATCTTGAACTTGAGCGATAGAACTGTTTGGTGTCCACTTGAAAAAGAGACAGTCATCGCTGCAATCGCTTTCTATGCAAGTTTCTGGCTGACGGGGACGCAGAGAAAGGAGGAAGGTGGTGAGCTGTGGTTGATGGTAAGGACTGATTTCAGAGGAATGTGTCAGAGCAGCGGATCTCCCTGGGCCCTACCTGATGATGTTTTTAGTAGCCACCTGTATTCAGAGATTTAGATTTATGAAAAGAGAATCGTATTGATACCTTCATTGCTTTAAGGATGTCTTTCCAAAGGAACTGTCACGGAAACAGCTCCTTCGGAGAAGCTGAGAAACCAAGAGGAGATGGCTTTATTGTGGAACAGCTTCTGCAGAAAGCCTTCTGCCCTCGAAGTTAATGTTTATGGGTCTTTTTGGCAAATAAGAGTCTCTGTTGCATGCTCCTCCAATGTTTGATGAGGTTTCCAAAAAAGTCTTAATCAAATCTAGCCGTCATTGCTGCTTCTTTCAGTCCTAATCTCCCTGATCCTGAATTATGAGATCCCTATCTATGAAAATAAAAACAGCATTTGCTAAAGCCTTTTTCAAAATTAAGGCTAAAACCACCCAAACGAATTGTTTGCTACCACCAAGTAAACAATTTTTTTTAAGTTTGATGAATTGTTTGTAAGCACTAATCAAGTGGGTGGAGTCATAAAAGAGGGGAGGGAACCATCTGAAACAATACATGTAATTTGTTTGCATTATTATTTGAGATAATTACAAAGCAAACGTTCAAAGCTGTCCTTTACACCAGAAGGGGGCTGGTGCGGGGATAGGGAGGAGAGGAAAAGCACAAAAACACCCAGCCGCTGTCAGCTGCAATCTAAAATATTGCCAGGTTAGCAACTGTCGAACATTTGCATTACTAAGAATGCCAGGGACAGAAGTGTCAGGTTGAATGTAGAGTGATGACTTCATAGGAAGGCAAAGCCGAGGATATGACCAGTTTGCAGTCACAAAGAAATCAGCTTTAATTAATTTGAGTGCCAGCTCTGTGTATAATTACACAGCTTGAGAGTTTGCATGCAAATGCAGAAATGCTGATTGTTCAAATACTTGCACTTGCTCATTAATACGTTGGGACTAAGCAGGGCTGGCAAGCAGACAGGGTACAGCACACACGGTGCCTGCGGGCTAATTTGTATTTTACTCTAGTTAGCAAACAGATTTCAGATGTTTTTCCTTCCTTTAAATAATAAGCACAAAAATACATGTGTCATTTTCATCTGTGGCATACCTTGCTTCCTTGATGAACATAAAATGGTTTCAGTTTAAAAAAAAACAAACTGTTGAGGCCACACTAATCATTGTTATGATGTTGATTTTTTATAACTATTTAATGTCAGTAACACTTATACCAGTTCATAGGATATTTCTAGTTGACATTGCATGTGATTGACCAAGTGGTCATTTTTTTTTTTATAATTGGCGAAACTGTTGTCAGTAATAATAAATTTATAATTAAATCCAATGAGAAATAAATCAGTGGCCACAAAAGAATTGCCTACTGGCCCATCAAATCTAGTATCCCAGGTTCAGCATTAGCCAGGTTCAGAGTGTGGAAAGGTTTAATTCTTAGATAAGACACCTAAATCTTAAAATGTACTGAGGTGAGATTTTCTAATTCAACCTCTGAATCGTTTAACAGAGATCAGCTTCAACAAAATTCCCAGCCTTGGCAATGCCCTAGGGAAAAATCTTCCTACACCACCACCCCAGGAATATCTGATACTTACTTTAGAAAGTGGTATAGGAAAATAAGGACTTTGCCCAAGTCTCAAAAAATCTGGTATTATCCTGCCAACACATTCCATGCATTTTAATGCAATTCAATTCTACAAATATTTATGGAGCCCCTATTTCTGTCAGACACTGAGAAGCCAAAGATACACAATAGTGAGCAAGTGAGACACAGTCCGGGCATTTGCCATTTCTTTTCTCTCCAGAGATGTTGAAGGAACCTAGCTCAGTTTCCCTGGGAAATGAAGGCTGTTAGTTGTTGTCACCTTGTAGAAGTCCACACTGCAGAAACTTGAATCTATGACCTTCCACAAACACAGTTTCCATGGCCTTTGTGGGAGAGTAATTCCCTCTCGGACATTTCTTCAGCTCTATTCCTGTGTGAGGTAGAGGAAGATGCCTCTGCCCCAGGGCTGAATGGAAACTGTGAAAGATGCCTGAGACAGTCCATCCAGCGAGCCCAAAAGTTTTATAAGACTAGATAGATGAGGAAGGCTGTCCATACCCTTATCTGAAAGCCTTTAACTATAAGAGTAATTTATCAAGGAGAAAAGTGGGCACATCATGTAGATGAATACAGCACACTTCACACCACTTGGTCTGACCAAAACTAGGCAGCCTCTACCTGTGTTCTCCATCAATTCAGGTTATGATGCTCTGAGGAACACTGACTAGAGAGCATGGTGATCCCTTCTTCCTAAAACATCTGTTCAAATGTCTACCAAAGACTTCCAATAGCTATGGGACATGTATATGTACAAAAGGGAAAAGTGACAGCTAAGAACATTCACCCACACCACCTAAGCTTCCACTTCACTTTTAGAGTGGTCATAACTCTCTCACCCTTCATATAAAAATATGCAAGAAGGAAGGAGAACATCCAGAATAGTGAAAAAACCTAAGGGTATCTCCAAGATATAATAGATAACACAGTAATTTGGAAACAGGATTTTTTTCAGGGGCTGACAATGCATTGAAAGTACCTGAGCTCAAACAACTTTTCCTCTTAGTTCTATTATGATTGGGCACCCACACTCAGAAAATAAAAAAAATAAAATAAAATAAAATAAAATAAAATAAAATAAAATAAAATAAAATAAAATAAAATAAAAATAGAATAAAATAAAATAAAATTTTAAAACATGTATGCATTAAGAGTTACATCTGGCTGGGACCAAAATATTAAACAAATATGTGGCATGTGGGTATATTGGTATCTTTACCAAGGAGAACAAAGAATCTTAGAGGATTTTGTCTATAGTAAATGATTTCCAATGTGGGCTTGTGGTGATATATGAAAGGGCCTATCTTCATGTAAGTAATGTAAGTAATTTCATGAAATAATTACAGGGTAGGAAGGAAAGAGAGTAAATGTGTAGAGCGGGGGGGGGGGGAATTTACTCTGCAAATAGAAAGTGTTAGAAAATCTGAAGAAGCTCTAGCCACAGATATGAAGAAAGTTTGTAACCTGGTGTAGACACACACCTGGAGATTCAGAACAGTCAGCTCTGCTGGTTATTACAGAGAGAGAACCATAGATGTGCTGGCAGTAGCTAATGATTCAGCAATGATTAGGTCAACAGGAACTATTTCGCAGATTCCTGAGTACAGAGTACATATTTCAAGATATGAGAAGAATGAAGGTGAGAATAATTGGAAATAGAAAGCCAAGGGAAAGAATTGAGGTTTTTTAAAAAGTGGATATTTGATCATATTTGTAGGCAAGAAAAGAGCTGGTAAAGCAGCAGCAGCAACTGAGGAGGTGTGTGTGTGTGATGGGAAATGTGTCCTTCATTGGGCAGGAATTGGGAACAATCCAGGTAGCTATGGTAGCTAGGATATTTTTTTTTTTAAATCTTACTCCAAGAAAGGAGAGGAGAGGGGGTTGGTGACAGAGAAAAATCTGAGGTGAAGATAAGGAAAGTTGGGAGAGTATGCACAAGATGCCTTTGATCTTGTGAAGACAGTGGTGAGATCACCTCCTGGAGGGCATAGAGTAAGGTAGACATGACACAGAGATTGAAAAAAAAAAAATACCATGACCTTACTTTCTTACTGGGGAAAAAATAGGTAAAGGAAAAAAAATGTACAATGAAATAGGTGAAGAACAATGGCTAAATGGAAACTGGTCATTGCAAAAGCTTCATTTAGCTATGAACTCACCCCATGGTAAATGAGTAATGGGACTGGGCTAACACCTAACAATTTGTAAGTTTAACATTCTCCAATATCAGTACAGCTAAAGTAATTGTTTACAGTTTATCACTCTTGTATTCTACAGTGAGGGAGGAACCATGGGGAGGGTATCTTACTGATAGAGTAAGTTAAGTAAATTAATGCACAAAAGAGCTTAATCTTTGGGTGAAAACCTACCATTTTTCCAGGGCTCTCCCTTTTCCTGCTCACCTGTGGCCTTGTGTTAACAGTGAAAGTATTTATTTAACAGAAGAGAAAACTGTATGGGGCTCCCTAAGTCTCCCTTATCACAATACTTTCTTTCCCCCTACATGACCCAGATTCCTGTTGGTTCATGCTCTCTGGGTTAGGCACCAAAATCAAGGCAGCATCTCCAGAAAAGCAGTGTTCAATACGGTGTTCACATACCACTTGGCAAAGAGAGAGAAGGCCCCAAGTTTGAGTCTTTGCTTAAAATGTCTGGAGTTATCATTAACATTTTAGGGCAGGTCTATTCTTAAGTTCAGCTGGTTATTTGTTTTCTGGCCAGAAGACAGGAACATAGCTCATCAGTCACTGCGTGTCTGCCAATAGACACAGGACATCCCCTGGGTGTGGTATAGGGTGTTGTATAGCAGGGGAACTGAGCATTCTGAAATTCCTAGAGAGATTGGTGGCTATGATAAGTCAATGTCTGGGACCTCAAGAATGAGGTAGCCCTACATCGGTAAAAGGTCAAGACAAAGATTGTCTCAGAAGGCTTCCAGCCTGCCACTTGCTGCTTCCCCCAATTTTCTTTTTGTTTGGCCTCTTTCACCGTCTTTTGCTATTCACTTCCCAACCTTCCCAAATCCCAAATGCTAGGGTCCTGTTGACCTGGTAAGATAATTTGTAGCATGTTATTTAATCTGTAGCATGTTAAAAAATAGGGAATGTTGAAGGTTTTTAAACAAAGTAATGATATTCCACCTAACCCAAAAGTCAAAGAATTCCAGAGGGTCTTCTTTATGTTAGTCACTGCAGTGCATGTAGGGGATAAATATACCTGGCCCTGCACTTCTTGAGCTCACCTTGAAATGGGAAGAAAAATCTGTTGGGCTGGAACATTTGGTAATATAGAGGCACCAAGAAGAGAGATACTTTTGTAGGGAAATTATTGAAAGAGCAAATGGACGAAACAAATTCATTTAAATTTGGGAATGCTCAGAAACATGAGCAAACTGTGTTTCAAAGATGTTTTTCTGGCAGTACTATACAAAGTAGTTTGAATGCAGAAGACCTAAAGAGTATTTTGGAGACTCCTTGAATAGTCTATAGGAGATAAGGAATGAAAGAGAGGCTAAAAATGACCAAGGTATCTCATGGGAAGTATTGACCGGGTTTTCAAAAGTTATTATAGAAAAAGACAGGAAAGCTGTTATATTTGACTCTACTATTTCAAACCTTGGGGATGGCATTTTGAAAATAAGTAGGAAACATGAAGAGGAGATGAAAACATGAGATGGAACATACTGAGTTCAATTTGGATGTAATGGGAGGTACCAGAACCTCTCCTTGTAGAGAACAGAGGTCCATAGATTGGCACTTGTATCCAGATGGAAACTGAGGGAGACAAGGCCAGAGACAGCATTTTGAAGGTCATCTGTAGACAAAGAGTATGAGATTGTCAAGGAAGAGAGAGAAAGAGGGCTGAGGAACAAAGATTTAGATTCCATGTATGAAAAGTGTGAAGAGGAAGGAGACAAATTCACAGAGTTAAAAGGAAAACTGGAAATAGCCATAGAGAGGAAGGGTGGAGAGAGTTTTGAAGGAGGGCCTGGCCAAGTGACAAGGAAGAGACACAGACAAGAAAGAAATATGAGAACATCGGATGTCACAATTAATTAGTCATTATTGACCTCCAGGAGAGAGGTTTCATTAAAATGATGGGAAGGGAAATCATATTTTAAGGTAGTAAGTTCTTAAATGTTTACCCGAAAACTAGAGGAAGAGAAGATAAGGAATAAGGAAAAGAATGAGGCAAGTGGCACCAGTTTAATTTGGTCTGCTATCCCATTTTACCCAACCAGAGGCCTGTTGTAATTCTGGTTTCTCCCAAGCTCTTACTTCCTGATGTCAAGTGAAGGTGGGTGGCAGTTAATGGGGAAAAGTTGATGATGGTCAAAGATGACTAAGGCTGTAAAGGCAATCGGGTT
This sequence comes from Pipistrellus kuhlii, assembly GCF_014108245.1. NCBI lineage: Eukaryota > Metazoa > Chordata > Mammalia > Chiroptera > Vespertilionidae > Pipistrellus > Pipistrellus kuhlii. Next base: position 139,020,013 of record NW_023425515.1, on the reverse strand, counting down.
CTTCCTACCGTTCATGCTTGGGAATTAAAAGAATTTCCCCCTAAGAAACTCATCTGCTCTACACCCACTGTCCCTGGCCTATTTTCTCTTTTTGAATACAATTTACCCTCATAGATGTGTGAGTGTGCAAATGTTGCTTCTTACATGGTAGGCCTATTTGAAAAGGCCTGAATAACATCCCTTTTGTGTAAAGGTGTGTTCTTTGGCTTCTGGTGACTTTAAAATCTACAGAATTCTCAGAATAGCTATGCTATCCATGTAGCAAATTTAGTTAAGTCTGCCTCCCTACATATGAAGCCTAGCTTAAGAAACAGGCTATTCTAGAAAATTCTAAATGAATTACATCTTTCCTTGGCTTTTGCTTTGATTCATCCACATGTTGTAGTGCTCAGTGCTCAGGCCTACTCGAAGCAATCTGGTAACCAATAGTGCCATATCACCTGTGAGTAGAAAATCATTTTTTGCCCAGTACAACATAAATACATGTTTTATGAGCCACCCACAAATCCTCTCCAACTATATACAGATGCCTGTTTATGTGTGCAGCTGAGATGTGACATCTGTTTTGTTGGAAAACAATATAACTATGTGTTTACCTAATAGACAATCTCTGTGCTAACATGTGGAAAATATGAATTATTTGTGTGCCATATTAGCATAGCATGCAATTACACATAATTTGTGTTCTTCCTTTCAAAATATAAGTATCTACCTTATATCTCTTGGCCTTTTTATATATTTTTAGTTGGAGGAACATCTCCACTTCTGCAGAATTTTTTTCTATATATGTATTTGTCTATTTATTGATACACACACACACACATATACACACACACACACACGACCTCTCTTTCTCACACACACACATTCTCTTAAGCCTTCAGGGAGGCACCCTCATAAACTTGCCCTGTATAGTTGTTGGTTTATCTGTCAAAGAAATTCATTACTAAGACAATGCTTTGCTTTATATGCTTACTAAATTTTTAAAAAGTGTTTTTCATTATATTTATGCAAACATAACTTGGCTAGCTCACAATTTACCAAATGTGAGCATTTGTCAGGGTTATTTCCAATCACTCAGAAAAATGTGCCTTTGTGTATTTTGATTATTTAAAGCAATTTTGTTTCCATTATGAGTGTGTACAGCCAGAATTGCAGGACTGTCTTGACTGAAGAAGTGGGAATGCTCTTAATTTTCATACGTGCATCTGCAGAAATACTTTTGATTGTTTAACCAAAGTCTAGGTAGTGATGTGGGCATAAATGTTTTTGCACACATTTCTTTTCCTTAGTGCTTCAGAAGAGAGGGGTAACACAAAGAAAAATTATATATGCTGTTATTTGCATTTAACTATATATATATATATATATATATATATATATATATATATATATATATCAATTGAAAGCTAAGGAACTATTTAATATTGTAAAGCATAAAAATTAGGATGCACTCCTTAAATAGAAATCTCTGTCTTGTGACCACTTCTTATTTATACATTAATTGAACATCTGCTATTTCCCCCAACACCCCCGTTCAGACTTATGCACACTCTATATCAAACTCTGGAGTTCCCAGAAATCTAATAGTGTTGCTTTCTTTGCCTTGAAGTAAATAAGCTTATTTCTCATTAGATGAATCCATTATTTTCCAAAACGACTGAAAAAGGACGTATAGTCAATTTAAGTCAACACAGTAGAAACCATTATCCTGAATATGTTGTTACCATGTAACTGTAGAATCAAGGTTTATTTCTGGGCTGCTATATTTCATGAACTGTAAGGTGCTATCCATAATAAGATGCCCCATTATTTTATATTATACAAAGAAAATTTTAAACTGCCAATGAAACTATGATACATCACTGATTGAACAATATAACCCAATTTCAGAACTGTTCAAACGAGGACGCAAAGCATCTCACAATGGGTAAGATAGCATATCTGACTTCTTGGAGAGCTTTAGCGCTTGGGTTTGGTGTATTAACCTCATCAGCAGAACTCAGAGGTGCTCCTCTCCTGCAAGAGATTTGCTATCTCCTCTATTCAGTGGGTCTAAAAAAAGGTTTCTATCTTTTCTCATTCAGAGATAGCAGGAAGATACTATTTTTTAAGAGTTAACTTTTTCTCTTTTAGCTTTATTGAATTACTAGAGGCCTGGTGCATGGAAATTCATGCATTGGAAGGGGGGGTCCCTCAGCCCCACCTGCCCCCTCTCACCATCTGTGAGCCCTCAGGTGCCAGAGGCAACCCAGCAATTGGGAGAAGGCAATGCCCCCATCACACTCTGCCGCTGCCACTGCCTACAGCTCAAGCCTCAGCCTGTCGGTCCCAGTTATCTGAGCTTCAGGCCAGCCCTGGGAGGCTGGGAAGCCACCATTCAAGGCTTGTCTGCACCTTGGCCAGCCCTGCTTGCCTGAGCCTCAGTCAGTGGAGGGTGCAGTAGGACCCAAGGCTTCCAGCAGGGCTGATGGGACTCTGGCAGCAAGTGCACAGAGCAGCCGGCCCTGCCCTGGCTTCTTGTGATGGTGTGATGGTCAATTTGTATATTATATTGCCTCTTTATAATATAGGATTATATATATATATAACACCAAAAACACCACAACAACAAAAACATTGGAATTTAAAAATTGTTTAAAAATTCAGACTTGATTCTTGTTTCTATGGGACTTGAAGCTATAATAAGTTTATCTGAGACTCTCTCTGTCTCCACTTACTCTGTCTCTCCCTGTTTTCTGCCTATCAAAATTCCCCTCCACACTTTTGTTATAGGAAACTGGAACAGAGATGGATATTAAATATGCCTTAAAACACAATAATAATTTTTTTTAAAAGCCAGTCAAAACTTGTAAAAAGTTTCAAAAGGTTAAAACTATCCTATCCCAAATTGTTGGGAAATGTATAAGCTGATAATTAAACAAGTAAATTATTTGACTTGGCTGTCACATGATGAATTTTAAGAGAAAAAAAACCATTTCCCTGTCCCATCAACATCAAGACCTTACCCAGTGCCTGGCAAATTGTGTTTTCCCAATAGATGCTTCTGGAGTTATTTAATTATATGATTAATTGTGACTAAAGAGTTCTCCCTTTCCTTAACTCAGTCTTGAAAGTAGGCATTAAGAGGTAAGAAATAATGGTATAAAAAATTAAATTGCATTTTAATTGATTCCTCACATTTTATCTAATAAATTGACTGTACCTCTGCTATGCCACCAGCCAATCGGAAGTGATATGCAAATCAAACCAACAAAAATGGCAGTTAATTTGCATACTCAGCCACGGAGTGACTGGGGTGGCAGGAGTTCTGTCCCATCCCTGGTCTTTCAGGGCCTCTGGCAGTGTAGGAAGGTGGGGCCTGCGCAGAAAGAGGTGGCTCCAGGCCTGAGTGGAAAGGGGCTGGGCCAGAGTGGAAAGGCAGTGCTGGCAGCCAGGGAAAGGAAAGCCCATTCTAGCATGAATCTTCATGCATCAGCTTCTAGTACTTTTATATTAAGATAACTTATATTATGCACAATATTCAGTTATTCATGACCCACCCATCTATTAAACAAACATTTATGAAGCATCTCATGGATAGAAGGATGAATGCATTATTGCCCTGCATACAATGGTTCTTAAACTTCCTGGTTTCAGGACCCATTTCCACCCTTAAAAATTATTGAGGATCCCAAAAGCTTTCATTTATATGGGTAAGAGCTCTCAATGTTTATCACATTAAAATTGAAACTAAAAAACGTTTGTTAATTAATTCAATTAAAATAGCAATAAAAAACCATTGCATATTAGCTTAAAATACATTTTTTATGAAAAAATAACTATAGTTGGAAACAAAATAGTCTGAAAAGTGACATTTTATACAAATATCTGCAAAGTCTGGATTAAGAGAGGGCAGCTGAATTTTCATATCTACTCCTATATCAATCTATTGCAATATATTTTGTTTGAAGTATAGAAATAAAGGCCATGCACAGACATTTGAAAAAAAAGAAAAATACTTTAATATCATTTTTTAGATAAACGTGATATTTTTCTCTTTTTGAATATATTTTTATTGATTTCAGAGAGAAAGAGGGAGAATCATTGATCTGCTGTTCCTTGCATGCCCCACACTGGGGATCGAATCTGCAACCCAGACATATTCCCTGATTAGGAATCAAACCATGTCCTCCTGGTTTATAGGTCGACACTCAACAAGCAAGCCATGCCAGCTGGGCTGTGATATTCTTCTTTAACAATAAATCAAACTTCAACAAATAATAGTTTATTAAAGGTTAGTTAGAAAGAGGTATCTCAAACCATATCAAAGAAATTTTTAAAAACTGTTGCATTAAAACACATTGGCTTAATCTCTCATTTTGAACATATCTTTCTCCCATGCATTCCATTTTGTAACATGATGCTTTGGTCATTTGGAAAACATTGCCTCACTGAATTATGCACATTTTTAAACAATTGTCATTGTTAATATCACCACCAAGCTTATCAGAAAAGTTTTTACATAGTGGGGAGTTGTCAGGTTCACAGTTGCAAATACAAATTATTCTCTGGATGGTAATTTTGTTTGGATGTTTGAATTTTAGCACTGGCCAATAAATACCAGTGGTTGTTTTTCTTGCAGTGACTTGCTTGCTTTTATTCCGCTTTTGAAAAATATCTGTGAAACACCCAAGTCTGAGTCACCACAGTTTTTCTGTCAGTGGCTTTTCAAAGTAAAAATGGTATCTTGTGAAGAGAACAGCTATTTCAGCTTGCAACTCAAACATTTATCTCACAAGTGCTTTTCTTCAAGACAATCCTACTTTAGAATACAGGGGAAGTGCTTTTTAATTAGATCCCATTTTGTCACACAGAATATTAAAGGCATGTATTCAGGGATTTGGATTTTAGAAAATGAATACTTAATGTTCTATTGTTTTTTTAAAGGACATTCTTAGTTGAAATTGGGGTGTTATTTTCTGTTCGTTCTTTGTTTTGTATTGTTTTTGTTTCTGTTTCACTGTATGTGTGAGGTGATTAAGAATATAATGACTGCAATACTACAATACATGTTGATGCCAGTGCCTTCACTCAAGGTGGTGTAGCAGTCCTATATGAATGAGTTACATCAACAGTGCAGATGTCAACAAAGTGAAAAAGACAAATAACGTCTTAGTATTATTTTGAAATAGATTTGACTTCGGAAATCCCCCAAAGGGTCTCAGGGACCTGAGGTACAAAGCCTACAGATCAGGTAGATAAATGAACATGAATTTTCTGTGCGTTTTAAATAAGTACTGTGATAAAGGAAAGCACTGTCTTTTAGGAACATTTCCCAAAAGAAGTTATGTCTGAATGGGAACCTGAAGGATAGATACCTAAGTGTCAGCCAATTAAGGAATAAAGTCTTTGGCTCACTGATTCCTTGCCTCAGAATACTATTTGTGCTTTCATTTTACTAACGCTCTTTCTAAAGGCCAAAGAGATCTGAATCCTGTAGTTCCAATATGGCAATTGGATTCCAAAAACGATGTGTGCCTGGTCAAATAAGGTCATCAATAAGGCCTTACCAATCAAGGCTGAGTTACTATCGGAATCTGGAAGAGAGAACCTGGATAGTTGCATGAGAGTCCGTGTTGTATTGCACAGAGATTTTTATGTAGTGATACAGAGGTCATCTATTTTACGTGTTTTGGGGCTCTGTGTCCAAACAGAAGCAAACTCAGACAAGTCCTCATCAGTATGACATAACTAGATATCACTAACCATTTTAACGAACACAATGGACAAAATTACTAGCATAGATTGCATTCCAAATATGTGATATAGTGACCTTACAGGCGTTGTAATATTGATGTGAAACAATTTGATAGATATTTATGGTATCCCCATTTTTAAGACCAGAACACTGAGGTTCAGAGGCATTCACAAGCCACAGGTCACAAAGTACCTAAACTGTGGAACTTGTGCCTGAGCCAGAGGCTTCTAACTGGGAAGTCTCTGTTCTTTCTCATCCTGGGAGCAGGCAGGAGGAAGACAAGCCCAGAGCCCACACTGCCCGTCTCCCACTGGAGCACCAATTTACCTGGGCAGCAGATGCTTTTTTTTTTTCTTTTCTTTTTGTTGTTGTTGTTAATCCTCACCAGAGGATATTTTTTTCCATTGATTTTTAGAGAGAGTGGAAAGGAGGGAAGGAAGAAAAGAGCAAGAGAGAAAGAAACATTGTTGTGAGAGAGACACATTGATTGGTCTCCTCCCGCACTTTCCTTGTCTGGGACTGGGGATCAAACCTGCAACCCAGGTACCTGCCCTTGACCTGAAATCAAACCTGAAACCCTCAGATCCACAGGCAGATGCCCTAACTACTGAGCAAAACTGGCCAAGGCTGAGTGGCAGATTCTTTTTTTTTTTAAATATATTTTATTGATTTTGTACAGAGAGGAAGGGAAGGAGATAGAGAGCTAGAAACATCGATGAGAGACAGTCATTGATCAGCTGCCTCTTGCACACCCCCTACTGGGGATGTGCCCACAACCAAGGTACATGCCCTTGACCAGAATCAAACCCAGATCCTGTCAGTCCCCAAGCTGACGCTCTATCCATTGAGCCAAACCGGTTTCGGCCTGAGTGGCAGATTCTTAAAGCATTTTCAAATTCAAAACAAAAATAGATATCCTATACAATAAAGATGTAATATGCAAATTGACCCTCACACTGTTGTACAAGATGGCCACCTCCGTGTGGTCAAAGATGGCCACCCCAAGATGGCCAGTGGGGGAGGGTAGTTGTGGGCAATCAAGCTGGCATGGAAGAGCAGTTAGGAGTGACTGGAGGCCAGCAGGAGAGGGCAGTTGGGGGCAATTGAGCCAGCAGGGGAGCAGTTAGGCATTGATCAGGTTGGCAGTGGAGTGATTAGGGGTTGATCAGGCTGGCAGGCAAGTGAACGAGTGGGAGCCAGCAGTCCCTGATTGTGAGAGGGATGTCCGACTGCCAGTTTAAGCCTGATCCCAGTGGGTCTAAACCCAGAGGGGTCCCAGATTGAAAAGGGTGCAGGCTGGGCTGAGGGACAGCCACCCCCTTCCCCCAGTGCACTAATTTTGTGCACCAGACCTCTAGTATAATGAAATAAAATGGAAACCACTTGAATTTTTAAGACTCAGATGGAGACTTCAAAGGAATGTCCTCTAGGAGAGGTCAATGTGGGGTAACCCCAGATTGCTCAGGTCAGAGTTCAGATACACCTGAATGAAGGGGACTTTGGATGCACTCTGAGACAATCATTCTTATATCAAACAATCATTCTTATATCAACGTGATTCCCCCAGTAACCAGGTCCAATGCTGTTCAGTTAGTATTCAAAACAAACTATTAGTGCTAGGAATGATCTTGTAATTCCTGATTGTTATGGGTACAAGGCAAATTTGTAAACATCTTCCATGGATGTGACATCAGTATGAGAAAAGATGAGGTTAGAAGGAAAGAAACAATTAACTTGAATATATGCGAACAGCAACTAATGTTTATTAGCAGATAATATTAAATCTAATATTGAGTGATAACACTAAGGGTGAATGATAATGGTGGTTATGAAAATGAGTGTGACAGAAACCATATATTTTTTTCTTTTGTATCTACGATGATACACTCTGAACACTGCATAAATTCATTGTTTAAGTAAACTGCATAACTATCTATGAGGCAATCTTATGATGCCCATTTGTGTGTGTATTCAGACATAATATCACTGCATTCATGTTATCCCAACAAACCTACGAGCTATTACTATCCATATGCTGCTGATGACAAAACCGGTCTCAGAGTAGATAAGTAATTGTTCATGTTTACACAAGTAAGTGATGGAAATATGCAGAGACCCCAGTGCGCCTATCTCAAATACCTCAGATTTTTTGATGCCATGGTGCCTTGATATTAGGTAGACGTAACTATATAATTCTTGTCTAAACTTGGATACCTTTAAGAGTAGAAGGAGGCTAATAATAACTGTGCCAGAGCAAGAGACATAAGTTGATATTATCTCAGACAATGAGGGATAAATGGTTAACTTGCTTTTAGGTACAGATAGGGGCTCTGCAGGATTAAACTTCTTAAAAAAAATACATTTAGATATTTCTTGGTTTTAAAATATTTACCAATCATTTCACCTTAAGCAAATTTTTATAATTTAAGGGGGAAAACACCTTTGTGTATGCTTGGTAGCTGAAAAATAGTTTCTACCTAGCAATTTAAGAAATAACAGTAAAATAAAAAATATACATTATTTCTGATGCATTTTTATACATGATGAAACAGAAGTCAGGCACAAAACTCTAAAGGGGACAAAGGAGATTTGGAAAACTCTAATTCAGTATTAGAAGCTAATGAATGTGGCACTTGCTATGTTCCAAAATATCATTACTTACTGATTGAGGAGTGGGAAATTCTGAGAAGTATGTTGCATACTTGAGTATTTTCCTACTTCAGAAATAATCCTGAAACAATAACTTGAGACTCTTTTATATAACTATGGCAGGTAGCTACTCCACCTTGATCCAAGTACAAGTGTGAGCATGTTTTTTTCCTTTTATAGTTGCCAATGTATCATAGGTGTAAGTCTTAATAATGTCTTTCCAGTAAAAGAAGAATAGCTTATAATTACTTTTGTTTCTTTTTCTTTGATGCAAGAGTACTCTCCTCCCAGTTTTTAACCTGCTTTGTTCAGTCTTTTGTTTAATCTTCTCTCTCTCATTTTCTTTCCTTCTCATTAGATTTATATAAAGTTAAGTGACTTAAGCTGTTTGTGATATTATTTTTGGATTTTACTGCTTCTTAGTTTGGCTGCTCCTGATCATATCCAGATTTATTTTCTAAAGGAAGCTAACTTAGTAAAATCTTTTTTTTTTCCTTTTCTTTTTTATACAATAAGTACTATAAACTTTCAAGCAAGCAGGCCACTCCAAAGTACAGATTTGTTCACAAACAGATGGGTTTTTCTTTTTTCTTTTTTTCATTCTAAAGAGACATACATACATTCTTGAGTGATACAATATGTGCCAGCTTTGAATAAACATGATATCCAGACATTAGGTCTAAACAAGAGAAAGAACAACAACTCAGATAGTGTATTCTACCATGGTGAGGTTTTGCTTGGTACGTGTGTGCATCTTGTAAATGTTTGTACTTAAAGTTGACATGCCATGCATGGTACTCCCACAAGCTTACCTTCAGAAGGAGGTGATGGAGACAAATATACATCTGCATACATGGCAACTTGCCAAGTGCCGGGGAAATTCTCTCTCATCCCCCTGTGTTCCTTTTCATTGTCTCCTCGTGAGCCCAGAACATAATAAGGAACAGAAGTCAAAGGAAGCAGAGTTCTTACGTCCACTGTCCACATTAGCAGAATCTGGTGGTACAATTAATAGCTGAGGTTCTAAAGCCAAACAGATCAAGGAAGACAAGGCATCTTGTTCCCACAGACACCATTAAGCGTGTCAATGCTAATGTTAGGGACATTTTGTTTCTTCTCTTTGTTATGGTAACCATTGCCAAGACATCCAAAAATATGCATCAGGAATGCTCAAGGTATTAAAATGTATAATATAATTTCATGTGAAAAGGGACAAGAGCAGAGAGAAGAAAGATGCAAGTGATGAGAAAGGCATTTATGCTATTGTATTTAATATGAATGACCTTCACTCTTTAAAAAATGTATTTAGAACCCTCCTGCATGGCTGGTGGGAATGCAGACTAGTGCAGCCACTGTGGAAAACATATGGAGTTTCCTCAAAAAATTGGAACTGCCATATGACACAATAATACGACTTCTAGGAATAAATACCAAGAAAACAGAAACACCAATTTGAAAGGATATATGCACCCCAATTTCATAGAAGCACAATTTACAATAGCCAAGATTTGGAAAGAGCTTAAATTCCCATCAGCAGATGAGTGGATTAGAAAATTGTGGTATATTTACACAATGGAATACTATGCTGCTGTAAAAAAGGAATTCTAACCATTTGCAACAGCATGGATGGAAATGGAGAGCATTATGCTAAGTGAAATAAGCCAATCAGAGAAAGATAAATACAACATAATCTCACTCATTTGTGCAATATAAAGAACATTATGGTCCAAACAGGTTTGGCTCCGTGGATAGAGCATCGGCCTGCGGACTGAAGGGTCCCAGGTTCGATTCCGGTCAAGGGCATGTACCTTGGTTGCCGGCACATCCACCGTAGCAGTGTGCAAGAGGCAGCTGGTCGATGTTTCTCTCTCATTGATGTTTCTTACTTTCTATCCCTCTCCCTTCCTCTGTAAAAAATCAATAAAATATATTTAAAAAAAGGACATTATGAACTGATGAACAAAAATAGATACTGAGGCAGATAAGCATCAAAAAGATTGTCAAACTATAGCAGGAAGGCAGGGGAGGTTTGCGGGGTAAGAGATCAACTGAAGGACTTGTATGCATGCATATAAGTATAACTAATGGACATAAGACACTGGGGGGAGGGGTGAAGGCATGTGCAGAGGGGTAGGGAAGGCTGGGGGGAGGTCAATGAGGAAAAAAGGAGACATGTACTACCATTTGTAATACTTTAAATAACAAAATTAAAAAATTAATTTAAAAATTTTACTTATTTTAGAAATAAAAAAGGGGAGAGAGAGAGAGAGAGAGACATTGATTTGTTATTTCACTTATTTATGCATTCATTGGTTGATTATTATATGTGTCAACCTTGGCATATCAGGACACGATGCTCTAATCAACTGAGCTACCAGGCTAGGGCCTGACTTTCACTCTTCCTCTCTTATAGTCTGATTTTAAAAAGTTATTTCTAGCCTTAAGGAAAATAGCTTGAAAGAACCCACATTTCTGGACATGGCAGGCAGTGTGGGGAAGGAAAGAACATGGTGCCTGGAAGCAGAAAGGTCTGTGTTGGGTGAGTTCTGCAATAGACTTTGCATAACCTTACACAAGTTTCTTCTATTATTTTATCTCTATTTTGTTATTTATAAAATGGTTACAATAATCCATTCTCCATAGTGTTGTAAGTGCTGAATGAGATCCTATACCCAAAATAGTAGCACGGGACATGAGTATAAGGTCATTCATTGGCTATTATTGTCATTAAAATAGAATTATATTCCCAGGAACAATATTGCTGCCAGAATCATATAGGAAACTCTATCTGAAGAATAAAAATTGAGGAACAACAAAGCAAAGAATGTCTATCTTCTCTTCCCCTGATGTTCAGAATTTTTGAAGAAAAATTTCTTACAGGAATATTAAACCAGGATAACCAACTATGATTTGTCTGGATCAAATAAAAAGCTAATCAACAATAACTACAAAATTTGAATCTTAGACCTATATTAAATCAGGTTAAAAACCATCAAAAAAACATAAAAAGATAATGCTACAAAAACAAAAACAAAACAATATAGGAGATTGGGAGGGCATAGGTAAAATAGGTGAAAGTGGTCAAAAGGTATTAACTTCCAGTTATAAAGTAAGTGTCATGGGGGTCCCTCAGCCTGGTCTGCACCCTCTCCAATCTGGGACCTCTCGGGTGATGTCTAACTGCTGGTTTAGTCAGTCAGACATCCCTCTCTCAATTTGGGACTGCTGGCTCCTAACCACTCATCTGCCTGCCTGCCTGATTGCCCCTAACTACCTCTCTCTGCCGGCCTAATCACCACTAACCACCTCTGCCTCGGTCCCCACCACCATGGCTTTGTCCAGAAGGAGGACCGGACAACCAGAAGATGTCTGGTCTATTCGGTCTAATTAGCATATTACCCTTTTATTAATATAGATATGGGAGGTAAGTTACTTCCATTGTTGGTGGTTGTAGTGGTTGTGATGGGAAAGATCGAAGAGAAGAACATACTTAAAAGTTAAGAATGTGAACATAGTTTCAAATCCAACTTTACTACATAGCATTTGACCTTCAAAAGAAATTGTTTTGATTCTGAGTCTTCTCATCTGTGAAATAATAGACCTACTTTATAAGATTGTGTGAAGCTTATATGGAATAATATATGTAAAGCAGTCAGTACAGCCCTGGATGGTTTGGGTCAATGGACAGAGCATCAGCCTGTAAACTGAAGTGTCCCAGGCTCATTTCCAGTTAAGGGCATATGCCTAAATTGTGGGCTCAATCCCCAGCAGGGAGGCATGCAGGAGGCAACTGATCAATAATTCTCTCTCATCATTGATGTTTCTATCTCTCTCCCTCTCGCTTCCTCTCTGAAATCAATAAAAATATATTTAACAAAAAGCAATCAGTACAAGCCTAAGTAAGCACTCAATATTATTATTAATGCATATGAGCCTTTTACCTCTATGTAGCATTGACTGGTCACATTGTCTCCATTTTTTTCATGTAGTTATTTAAGTTATCAGAACTTCCCAAATCAAGGTCCTGGAATGCTTGTTCCTAGAACACTTGAGTGTATTTGAGGGTCCCATGAAAGTGAAGTATTCTACAATATAAATCATGAACCAGTAATATATGACTTGACATAAATCCACAGGGTCCAAAACCTGGGCTTCTCTCCTTTAGAGAGACACACCCCATGCATGTCTCAAAAAAGGGCAACTATAGGTCAAAGGTCATACATCATGTTTGACATTTCACCATCAAAATTTGTGAGACTGAGCTTATAGGACTAATCTTGTCTGTTTTGACAATGAGAAGAAATATCAATAGGCTACCTATTTTGACAAAAATTACTAAATATACCAAAGGGAATATTGAATGTGCATTAGTCATCCAGAATAAAGACGAGATTACTTTCCTGAAAAGTTCAACTATACAAATAAGATAATGGATCACCAGAATATTTTATATTTGAAATGCATGCTTTGTTCACATTCCTTCTTCACTTGGAGACTTGTGTCATTTTTGACAAAGTCTTGGGTTTTCTTTACCTCATGCCTGGATTCTCCACTGACACTGTAATGGGAATTCCACCTTCAGATAGTATATGGAACTAAAATGACAATAGCAGAAAGAAGGCAAAGCATGCATTTTATACGTTGTACTACAGAATATTTTTCTTGACTATTTCTGTTATAGTCATTGACTATTGCTAAGAGAGATCCATTTGGAAATCTGAAAACATGTTGTCTCTAGAGGCTAGCCTTTTGAAAACACACTTTTCCCCATACATGTCATCACAAATTATATTTTTAAAAAAAGGATAATTGTAGATCGATCTACATAATTTTTAATTTTGTGGCTAGTTAATTACAAAAGCATATCCCTCTGGCATTACCCTTAGTCTATGAGGTATGTGTGCTTCTTTTTTTCAATCTGAAGATAAGGCATTTGGGGAGGAAAAATGTTTCATATTTTTTAAGAGGACATAAGACAAAACTTGCCACTTGCTAAAATTATTTGACCTGTGATGAACTCTTTGTAGTTCATGTTCACACATTAGCAACAACCTGTAAAGCTATGAGCTGTTAGAATGCACCATCAAAAAAAGAAAACCTATGGGAAGGGAGAAATACAAAGCCCATTTTTATAAGTGACCAAATGTCAAAAATGTATTAAAGGCATTTACAAGCTATCCTGTTCATTATTTTGCTGACTTAGAAACCTTGACGTGTTTTGTATCCATTTTATTATCTGCAAAAGTGGGAACTGTAATGGAATTTACATAAAAATCCTGCTAGAGAGTGGAGACTTTACTGCATAGTCAGCTTTGCCTCCTAATCCAATCTTCCCCAATGCGGTTGGTATAATAGTTGCCAAATGCAAACAGCGGGATCTTTGTTTGTAAAGAAAAGTATGAATTCGAATTGTAAAATGAGCACAAGTATTTTTCTATTACTCTGGATGCTTCCTCTTGCTGAGTTTACACACAAAGTCTAGCAGGAGATGTTGTTAAATAGCCTCGGAAATTAACCCAAAACAATTATCTTGGTTTAGCTGTGAAAAAAGACATAAGAGGTGTAATAAAAAAAAAGGATGTAAACTTTTTGTGATTGAGTATCTGTTGGGCACCTACCTATGTAGTTGTTAACCTTGTGGACAGGATTTCAGATTATTTATTATTTTTAATTGATTTGTTTTTTAAAAACTGCAGATTAAAAATTGTTTTCTCTCCTGTGATAGTCAGAGACCCCAGGGCAAATTGTGTATAAACTGGGTTATTTAAAAGTTCGGTTTAAACCTCGATGCATGGCCAGGAATATGCCCTTCTGCAACATCAATTTGAATTTTTATATCATACTAGATTTTGAGAACTACTATTGTGTTTTCCCAAAAATAAAACATCCTCCGAAAATAAGACCTGCTTACAGGTTATCTTTTGAGTGAAATATAAGACATCCCCCTAAAAAAAGGCCCCCCTAGGCTCTGTCACAGAATGAAAATTAATTTACCGTAAACTGGTCACAAGGGCTACCCCGACTGGCGCCTAGCAACCAGTGACGTTATGCGGAGCCCTGACGTCACTGCTGTGTCGAGGTGGAGCGGAGGTCAGAGTGAGCGGTGAGCGTGGGGCAGGAGAGAGGAGGAGACTTTCGCAGATGCGTGTAGAAGAACAGGAGGATTAGAGTGGACAGGACAGGACACGGTGAAGGTGGTGAGTGCTGGTCTGTCTCTGGTGACACTACCTGATGCTCCCGGCTGCCCTCATGATGACTGAAGGTTCTCAGTCAGTGGCAGACCCTGCTCCAGCCCAGATCCAGGCCCCAGCAAGTCCAATGACAGTTCCCAGGTGGGCCCCAGGGGGTAAATGTCTGATAAAGGGGTAGGGGGGATGTCTGATGAAGTTGTTCAGTGGCACAGGGGTGGGGGGAAGGAGATCACTTAAAATGACACAGGAGGATCAGAGGGGGCAATCAAAATGACACAGGAGGATCAAAAGGGGTTACTAAAATGGTAATCCCCCTCTGATTCTCATGTGCCATTTTGATTCCCCTCTGTGATCTCCCCTGTGTCATTTTAAGTGATGCCCCTTCCCCCACCTTGATACCCCAATTCCTTTTTTTTTTTACCCCTAGAAATGAGCTCAAAAAGAAAAAGCTACTCTGTGGAGTACAAGAAAGGAATCGTGGAAGACTCTTGGGACCAAAATCTTACTGCTTTCTGCAAAGAGAAGATGTTGAGTATCCAATTGGTCAAAAAATAGCAAGCAGATTATGGTAACCTCATTGAACAAGTGGACAAGGGAAATGCTAAAAAGCACAAGTGTGGATCAGTTTGGCAACCATTATTTTCCGAGCTGGAAGACCTGATCTGTGAATGGGTTGTTGACAGGAGAGCAAAGGCTTTGGTTGTGAATAGGGCTCAGATTCAAGAATTTGCCCTTGCAATGGCACCAAAGTTTGACATAGCCCCCGAAGACTTCAAAGCATCACAACACTGGCTGGATAATTTCCTTCAGCCAAGTGAACTGTCTTTAAGAAGATCTACTGGTACAACATTGTTTAGGTTGGAAGATACTCAAGTTATTAAGGGAGCACTCGCATTCAAGTCCTTTATTGATGATGCTGACTTCTCTAAATACAATATTTCCAACATGATTGCTATGGATGAAACTGGGCCAATCATCTCAAACAACAATTGAACAGCGGGATGTCTCCGTAGTGTTCATTCCCTCCACTGCTTATGAAAGTGCACGTGTTTCCTGTATTTTGGCAATTCGTCTGGATGGCACTAAAATCCCACCTTTAATCATTTCTAAGGGCAAAAGGAAAAGATTGAAAGTGTTTTGGGCATTTTTATTCTTGAAACTGGAAAAACCTGGGCCACACAAGCACTTATAAGGAAGTGGGTCGATTTAAGGCTGCCACTTGTTATGCGAGGGAGCCAAAGAGGTCTAATAGTCTGGGATGCAGCCAGCACTCACCATGCTAAAGACATGAAGACATTTCTTCACGAAAGAAAAATAGATCAGATAATGATTCCCGCAGGAATGACGGCCTATCTCCAGACTCTTGATATTGCAATAAACAAGCCATTCAAAGACAATTTGTGCATGGATTTTAATGACTACATTGAAAATAGAATGGAGAGAAATCAGTGTGGAAACTTTGTGAAACCTAAACTGCAAGAAGTTGTGACTTGGGTGAAGAATTCATGGGAGAAAATCACTGACAGTTGCATTGCAAATGCACTGCAAGCAGGCTACCTTTACAAGAAGTACTCATTTAAAGACAGTGCTATTGCTTAACATGAGAGATTTGGTCCACTGATTCTGAAAGAAATGGAGTCACAGAAATTCACCAGGAAATTCAGGAATTGGATTGTTATGATGATGTTCCAGAAGATGATGACATGATTGTCATTCAATAAATGAGTAAATTCTTGATACTGTAGGATTCACAGTTTGTCTGGTTTGTGTTGCCAACTACCGTATTAACATACCTTTATTTTCAATTAACAATAAATGTGTACTGCATTCTTCTTCATGGAAAAATAAGACATCTCCAGAAAATAAGACCTAGTGCATCTTTGGGAGCAAAAATTAATTTAAGACACTGTCTTATTTTCAAGGAAACAGGGTAGTAGAAGCACATCTCCAGCATACAGTTCACCACCCATTCCTACAATCTTTTTCCAACACCCAGTGCTGTCTTTGCCCTTAGCAGTAAATTTGCAATGAGTTAAAGCTTCCTATGGACTCCTTAAGAGAATATTACAAAAGTTACTATTTTCTTATTTTCATTTTCCTATATATGTAGCCAGAACTTTAACTTAGTCAGTTTTGCTTCTTTTCCTGTGATCTTTTACTCTCTATCTCCATAGTATTTGCTATTTTTAAATATTTGTTGGCTCTTATCTTGTAAAATCTTTAAAGTTACTTAGCCAGTTGCTTTAATCTTTCCTCACAAGCCCTGTCCTAACCTCTCTCTCTAGTCACTTCATTATTATTTTTTCATATTCACTCTCTCCAATCTTCCATATATTCCTGGAATTGAGTTTATCCTAGGCGAATGCACTTTTCCAGGTGCATCATTTATCATTCCTTGAGTCTTGGATGTGATGGTTCTTTCTATACAGCCCAAATGCTAGCGGAGTTTTTTTCCGGATCACTGTCAGCATGTTGACTCAGAGTGTTTTTTGAACATTTCCCACTGATGATACCTGGGGGAGCCTTTCTGGAAATGGGTTATCTTCTTCTAACCAGGCTATTTCCCTAGCGAGTCTATTTGAGGGATGTGATGTGAGAAAGAACATGATTTTGTGAACTGAGTTAGAAAACTGTCCAGTTAATCCACCCCATCCCCTGCCACTTTTAGAAAGACGTGTATTTTGTTGGCATTTTCATTCTTGTTAACTATGTTTTTTATGAAAATGAAATGGAAACATATGCAAACAAGTTGCTGTGAGGGCTATCAGAGTGAAAGTTAGAGAACTCATCTCACTTCTCCTAGCTGTGTTACAGATGATTTTAAACAAATGCTTGGAAAGGCCTGCACTGGAATTTAATATATACATTTTTAGACCAACCTAAAACCCTGACAATTGATTTTTTTCCTGCTCACAGATAATTGAGAGTGGAGTAAAATGGCTTTTTTGCTTTTATATATTTTTTATTGATTTCAGAAAGCAAGGAAGAGGAAGAGAGAGATAGAAACATCAATGATAAGAAAGAATCATTGCTTGGCAGGCTGTCCCCTACTGGAGACTGAGCTCACAACCCAGGCATGTGTCCTAATGGGGAATCAAACTGTGACAGCCTATGCTCAACTGAGCCACATTGTCTGGGCTTAAGTATTTTGGGTTTTTTTTATTTAATGTTAACAGGCTGTGTCTTTACATTTTCTTCACCTATTCATTTCAGTTCTTTTAAACTAATTTTTCTGACCTACAAAGCAGCTGATAGTAGCTACAAAATTGATCATGAGAAACAAGAGAAAAGAAATATAAAATTAAGTATAATATGCCAAAATTTTAGAAATACATTATATAAGTTTCTATATCATCATAAGGAGTACTATTTAATATGAAAAGATTATATAGTTATTAGTTGGAAATAGGGTAAATCAAAATCAACCACAAACCACTTCAAGAAGTATAACAAAAGATCATATAAAACCTATGCAACTATAAACCAAATCTGGAGAATGTATGAGCTTGATGAACATGGGAAAAAATTTATTGTCCTCCCTAAATTTTATATATTAAAATAAATATAGATCATACTGATTCTAAGAGACTACAAATTATAGCAACACACTCCCACTTATTTGGTAACAGCTCTTCAGTTAATAAACCACATCAAATTTACACACACAATATTTTTTGCTAAATGACAACAGCATACATTTATCTACAGGTCTACATTATTACATATCACTCTTTTCTTTGAATTACAAAGTTTGACTCAAAATCTTTTTGTGTATTCTTGATGTCATTTTTGAGACTTTATGGTAGCATCAAAGAGACAACCACCTGCTTTTCAGTTGATTCACCTTCTCTTATACATCTTTTTCAATACTCCTTAAGTTATATAAACAACAGAACAGACCCAAATTATCTTAAGCAAAAAGGAAACTTATCGGCTTTTGTACTTTAAAAATCCACAGTAATCTTTGGGCACTCTCTGCTCACGGACTGGAAAAGCATCACCATGATGCTTCCTCCATTTCTAGGCATTTTCTCTTCCATACACCACAGGCTGTCCCTTGTAGAAACTGCAGTAGCTCTTGTCTCATATCTTGTCTTTTATTCCAGGGGAGTTATGGGAGCTTCTTTCACCTAAACCCTTATAGAGTCCTGGGCCTGGCTCTCACAAACCTGACTGGGTCCTTCCCTGGACTAGCACCATGGCGGGTTCCCTGGGACTTAGGAAGTTACCTAAAGCCCACAGCACAATTCCAGAGAACTTCTTGTGATGATGGAAATGTTCTATCATCTGCACTGGCCAGTATGGTAACCACAAGTCAAGTGTCTGACTATTGGTTATTTGAAATATACCTGAAGCAGCTGAGGAACTAAATTTTAAATTTTATTTTAAATAACCTGGGCTTAGTCCAGCCGGCGGGCTCAGTGGTTGAGCATTGACCTATTAACCAGGAGGGTCACAGTTTGATTCTGCATCAGGCCACAGGCCTGGGTTTGTGAGCTCTATCCTCAGTGTGGAGTACGCAGGAGGAAGCCAGTCAATGATTTTCTCTTATCATTGATTTTTCTATCTCTCTCTCCCTCTTCCTTCTTCTCTGAAATCAATAAAAATATTATAAATAAATATATTAAAAATTAATACATTCAGCTGAAACCGGTTTGGCTCAGCGGTAGAGTGTTGGTCTGGGGACTGAAAGGTCCCAGGTTCGATTCCGGTCAAGGGCATGTACATTTGTTTTGGGCACATCCCCGGTAGGGGGTGTGCAAGAGGCAGCTGGTCGATGTTTCTCTCTTATTGACATTTCTAGCTCTCTATCTCTCTCCCTTCCTCTCTGTAAACAATCAATAAAATATATATTTTTTTAAATTTAATACATTCAATAAAAAAAAAATAATTGGAGCTTAAATTAAATAGCCACTACTGTGTTGTATAGCAAAACTCTATAGAGCTTTGTGTGTGGGTCAAACCTATTTACATTAGATGGACTGAGAAATGGTTCCTCAAAGGAAAGGTGGTTTTTGTTTTGTTTTGTTTTAAAGAAGCAGGTTCTATTTTACCAGAAATGGGAAATAGAGATCCCAATAGGTAAAAACAACAAGTGTTCACAATACTATATCCTAAACCTGAACATTTTTATTACCACCTTTCAGACTGAGAGTTTAATTTCACATTGTATGACTTGTATCATATCACTGCAGTTTTCCTATTTGGGCAGGGCTGTTCAGACTTAAATAAGAATGTATCTTAAGCTATTGTTAAAGACCCAATGCCATAAACAGAGTTACCTTTCATGCACACTGTGCTCATTTTTTCAAAGGACATGGTCAACAACATATATGGATCCAAATGTAAGTTAAAATTCATGTGGGATTTTTGATAAAAATAACTAATTGAAGTAACAAAAGTAGTAATTATCTTCTAGGCACCATCAATGTCAAATATGCAGTGTGACAATTGCACCAAAATGTACTTCTCTGCCTGAAGTATGGGAATTTTCTCTTTTACACTGACACAATCATTGATTCAACTAAGTTTCCAAGACAGATGAATTCCTGCCACATTGAGCTTGTAATTCTCAAATTTAAATATGTTGAGGCTAAATATACCAAATTATACAGGTTTATTACAGAATATTGAGAAATATGGAGGGACAATAAGATAAAAATTATCTATTATCCCATCATACAGTGGTAACTACCTGTAATGTTTTAATATATATTTCTTTTGACTTAAAAAGAACAACAACGAATGTGTGTGGGTACTTATGCATTTTTCATGAAATGAGAACCAACTGCAGTTACTTCTTTTTAACCTTATTTTTAATAACATTGTCTTTAATGGCTGCGTAGTATTTCATTTTGTATACATAAAGTACAACACTTAGCTTAGAAGAATATGTATATTTTAAAGTATTTGAAACACATAAATTCCAGGCAGACCAATATTGTTTACTATTTTGTTCACTGATGATTTTCAGTGTCTGACATCTAGAATACATGCAATACATTCAATAAGTACTTGTTAAATGAATGAGTATGGGTATGTTTCCAATTATAATTCAAAAAGCCAAGTATGAGATGGCCCACTTTCCTAATCCCTCATCAATCTAGGATTTTTTTATTTAGTTTTGTAGACAGAAGATGGTATCTCATTATAGTTTGTTCTAACCTCCTTATTTCTACCAGAAGTACAAATTGTGCCAAGTCATGCTTACTTAGGCAAAAACATGTTTCCTAAAGTAAGAAATTTGTAGCCTAATTTTGGCTGAATATCCCCAAATCTTAAAATTTTGACTAAGCAAATTCTAGTAGGAAGATTTTGTGTTTGGAAATCAAATTGCAGGCTGCTAAGAAACCACGTGACTTAAAGAAGTTATTAAGCACACTTGACCTCATTATTACATCTCAACACATATAGAGCCTGTACGTGCAGGTATTGTGTTTTAATAAATCACAAAACAGATAAGCCTGAAAGAAGAGAGAGATTATGACTCTAATGTTGAACTCCCTCTGCTTAAGCACAATAGATGTTTATTTTAAAAGCTATAGGAAAAAGTCACAGATACCAAAGTTTGGAACTCCAGAAAAACCTCATGTGGAACCAAACCTCATAGAACAAGGACATTTCATGGAGGCTGTCTCTCACTGGACATCTGCTTTTCTCTTGTTTTCACTCCTCTCGTTCTTGCTCTTGCTCCTTATTCTCTCTCTCTCTCTCTCTCTCTCTCTCTCTCTCTCTCTCTCTCTCTCTCTCTCTCTCTCTCTCCTCTCTTTCCCTCCTCCCTTCCCAAGTGACTTTCTCTGCTTCAGCACATGCACAGGCTCAAACATGATCCTGCACTAGCTTTGCATTCCTTTCCTATTCCAGCACCTAGTTGGCTATGCTCCATTTCCAAATTTTCTACTGAGAGGATCAGATCCACTCATCTTGGGGCAGTTATTTTTCTTCTCTCTGTCCCCACGTCAATTTGCTATGATGACAAGGAAGGATCACCCAGGTCAAATCCCAAACCTAGTACCCACTATAGATATGGGATTAATTTTCAAAGAAGAAGCTTAGGACTGGTAAATATCCCTAAAGGCATTTGTCCCAGCTGAGCCTGTATCGGTTAGATGCTGGGATTCACATGTAAGCAGAAAATTACTTCTATTATGTAGTAATTCACTAATCTAACTTGAGTGTACAATTTTTACACATCTTCCATACACATCATTCTGAAAATAATTTATGATAATCTTTTATTTTAAACCTAGTTTTAATTCTATAGCGATGCTTCTCTGTATTTATTTTTCAACTCGAGTGTTTTTTCATTTGTCCCTGTCAGAGATCTTTGATTCCACAGAAACAATTACTTTTAAGTTTATTTTTTGTTCTACCAAGCATAGGTTTCTATTTGTAGTTATTTTTAACTGGGATGCTGTATATAGCAATTTTGGTATTTTCTGCAGTACCGTTTTTCTCAAAATTATCTGACTGTGCAAAAATTAAATCAATGAAAGGAACTACCTCTTGCAATGCCACATTTCAAGCATTTTTAGGGATAATCCATTATTAACTGTGCTCATTATATAAGCAAAATGATTCATCTGAACTGGTGATTTGGTGATCTGTGTATTTCTTCCAATTTTTTATTTTCTTTGTATTTCATAATTTTTATATTTCCCCCCTTTAATTCTGGTTTAATTTAAATTGTTATGGGATACACTAAATGATTTTCTTTCTCATTGAAGTAATTTCTGACAGTTAATCTTCCCAGTTCTAACTAGGTTAATTGTGAGGAAAAAGAAAATAAATTATACTTAATTTACACCTATGAACAATAAACTATTTAAATCGAGGCATCTCCGTCATTATTATCCATCACCCTGGCCATATACTCTAGATCTTGTAATACATGATATATGGCTAAATTTAAGAATTGGCCATGCTGTCCTTTCATTACTACCACCATTCGGATATGTCCTCCAATTGTGGCTATATGTGTGAAATGACAGTCTCCCTTAATGACTGAGGGGAATAGTATCATCATGGTTCGGCCACCTTGATGAGTGAGCATCAATCACAAAGACAGCCAAAGATGTCAAATCCGCCGAGATGCTCTTTAATCCTACGATCCTAGAAAGTCACAACTGTCAGTACAGATCCAAGCAATTGTCTAGTTCGGTGGTGCCTATCCTTTTCAGTCAGGAGAACCGTATCACACCAGAAAACATTGTTGAAGAATTCCACTTTTAGTCTTGTTTGAAAAAGCACACAATAACCCATGCCTGGCACATTGTAACTAACACCTTTGAGATGGTTTGCACTGCCTTAATCAACTCATTTTCTCTGAGAACTGACAACACGTGTATAGAAGTGGCACTTTGCGCTATATTAAAGGTCAGAAATATCTGTAAATTAAAATTGGCTTTATTAACTATCATAACACTTTTTCAAAGAAATTGGTGCAAAACATGCTATTTATTTAGTCAACAGATGTTGCTTGTTTTGCTTCAAACACAAAAAGAATATGTATGCTGTAAAACCCACTCTTACCCTAATGATTCAGGTAATTGAGGGAAAAGTTTTGTTTTGTTGTTTTATTCTTTATTCAACATTATTGATCAACTTGATTTTCTGTTTCACCTAATATTGTATATACAGGCAGAGCCTATGATTTTATAAAAAATCTTGTCAAAGCTATCACAATTACCTTCCCATGATTCAGGTAGGGTAAAATTATGAGTGTATTTCCCTGAGGTGCAGTAAAATAGTTTATTTATTACTGCTTCCTCAACATCTCACTCACAGGTGGTTAGATTTTGAAGGATTATTAACTAGGCTTGTGCAGGCAAGTACAACAATTTGACTTCAGAAAGCCATTATCTGAACCAGCCTCCCTCCAGCTAGGACCCAAGGATATTATTTACAGAAATGAACCAGTGTATTATGTTTAATACATTCTTCAAACATTTGTACATGCACTATATCAAGTTTTCCTGTTTGAATGTTTCTATGTTGCATGGGCTCATTAAAAAAATTTGTCCACATAATTTTGTCCCTTAATTTCATTAGGTTCTTCAAGTTCCTACAGTGGTTTTCTAATCTATCAATTTTGCACTTCTTACCAAATGAAAACTTTCAGCTTCTTCAAAATCTATTTCAAAATGTATTTTCTTCAAGGACTTTTCACGATAAATTCCACTTAATTTTGGATTTCATCTAGAAAATTTCTAAGTTAGATTTCAAATGTTCTATCCTTTTTTTATTTTTATTTTTGGTACAGCATATATACCATGCTTATACACTGAGTGGCCAGATTATTATGATCTTTGAATGTATATATATATATATATATATATATATATATATATATAGCCTGGTGCATGAATTCATGAATGGATGGGGTCCGGCCAGCCTGGCCAGGGGGAGGGGACCCTGCTGGTCAAATTTACATATTAACCTTTTATTATATAGGATATACACAGAGTGACCAGATTATTATGGGTTCAGAAGTCATAATAATCTGCCACTCAGTGTATATTCCATTTGAACTGGCTTATGCTAACATACATATATATATATATATATATATATATATATATATATATATATATATAGTAATTGTTATATATATAATATGTAGTAATATATATAACATATATATATATATGTAGTAATTGTTGCTATTTCCTTATTTCATAAATGTGTGTGTGTTTGTTTTCCTTTCTGCATCATGATAATTCTTCGCTTGAGCCTTGAGGAAGCATGAACCTATGTATTTTGTGTTTTTGTTTTACTTTCATCAGATGGGGTTCAGTAGCATTTATCACTTTTAACTAAGCAACAACTATATTTTTTCCACTGAAGAGTAATGATATATTTTACAGTTTTCTCATTCATTAAGTTATTCATTAAAATTATTTATTGTTCAATTTCTTGGGTGTCTGGCCCTGGGCTAAATACTTGGGATACAATGGCAAAGAGAGAGACTCAGCTCCTGTAGAGCTTACCAACCTAGACCAAGACAATCTGTTCAAGGCACTTAAATCATGATACTACAAGCACATTGTTTCAATGTGCACACATTAGTCAGAGACTAGAGTATCACTAGTCTCTGTGTAACTTGCTTTACTGAGTATTTATTGATGTTATGGAACATGTCAATTTTAGTTAACTGTGATATATCCATGTATTTTTTCAAAGGGAAGTGAGCAATAGATCACATATTCATTATCTTGATCTTGGAGTCCTTCAGAATAGAAACAGAGGAAAGGAATGTTACCTGCTGCCAACTATTGTTAAAACAGCACAATGTGAAATCTACGCCCAGAGCAGTCGTTGATGTATTTCCCTAAAATCTCCAGATATGCCAGTCATAGGAAATACATCAGATAAATATCTCAGCAATAAATGTATGTGAAATTATACTTGTCAGAGAAAACTTGGAGAGAACTAGTTATGTTTTTTAACTCTATCATTGTTGCTTTCTGTATTAGGTTTGCCAATACCATTATAAATATTTACTGTAAAATGCTAATGTATATTATTTGAATGCTAGCACAGGCTTACTAGTACAGATATACTGCTTATAATGGCAAAGACAATGCTAACTAAAATGGTGATTAAAAATACACTAGAAACTTAGCATCTTCATAAAAATCCCAGGGCTCTTTATAAAAGCAATAAAACATGAACTAAAATAACATCTGTGCTAATCATAAGCTAGTTTAAAAGATAATACTTAAGAGTTTAGGGTGTTGTGTGTTTTTTTTTAAACTTTAAATTAAAAGATGCAAAATATCATGCCCAAGAAAGTTAACTTTTAGGATTTGTTGATGAAGGATGACCAAATAGGTGACTAACAAACAAAATGGCTCTGAAATTGAAATGTGGTAGAATATCATCTATCTGTCTTAGGACTTTTATTTTATTTTATTGACCAAAGTTGTCAATTAACCAGATTTTTTTAACATTTAAATTGCAAAAACAAAAAGGTGGATTACAAGCAAAGCTTACAATAATGATGTTTGTTTTAAAGAATCATCTAGTACTCTTTATATCCTCTATGTCATCTAGATTGCACACTAACCATAATATTTCTTATGATAATCTGAGACACTAGGTTTCAGTTACGTATCAGGTACTTGACTCTATTCACTGTATTTCATTTAACTCGACAAGAACAGGGAACCATTTCAGTGAAGTGACACAGCCTGGTGTACTAACTGATATCTGAACAACAGGAGGGAAAGGTGACTGACTTCTCTCCCTTTGTGAGCTCACTTCAGACAAGGGGTTCATGACCACACTGGAAGGAGTCAGATTCCAGGTGCAAACTGATACACACCTGAAGAAGCTAAAGAAAGCAAGGCCAGCAAGACTGGCATGGCTCAGTGGTTGAACGTAAATCTATGAACCAGGAGGTCACCATTTGATTCCCAGTCAGACCATATGCCCAGGTTGCAGGCTTGATCCTGAATGGGGAGTGTGCAGGAAACAGCTGATCAATGATTCTCTCTCATCACTGATGTTTCTATCTCTCTCTCCCTCTCCCTTCCTCTCTGAAATAATATATATATTTAAAAAAAGAAAGCAAGACCAATCATTAATATGCATTGTGCTAGTTTCTATGGTAGCCATCACAAAATACCCCAGGCTTAAACAACAAAAACTTATTTTCTTTCAGTTCTGGAGCTGAAATTCCAAGATAAGGTGTTGGCAGGTTTTGGTTTCTTTTGAGGCCTCTCTCCTTTGCTTGCAGATGGATACTTTTGCACTATGCCTTTTCATAGCGTGTCTATTTCTGGTATAACTCTTTGTGTCCAAATTTCCTCTTCCTATAAAAACACAAGTCAGAAAGGGGTTAGAGCAGAAGAGTAAAAAAAAAAAAAAATAGATGAAAGAATTAAGCAAAACCACAAAACTTCATAGACAAACAACCAACACTATATGGAAAGGGGGCTGAGGGAGGTAGAAAGGGTAGAAGGAAGATAAATGGTGATGGAAAGAAACTTGATTGGGTGGTAAATAAATAAAATAATAGCAGGTGATGTATTATAGAATTGTATCCCTGAAACCTATATAATTTTATTAACCAATGTCATTCCAATAAATCCAACTAAGAAAAATATACACCACAAATAGAACTAGGTTAGGGCTCACACCGATGGCCTCATTTTAATTTATTTACTTTTGTAAAGGCCCTATGTCTAATGCAGTCACATTCTGAGGGCTCAACAGAGGAATTTGGGGGGATACAATCTGGCTAATTGCATGTTTTGTAGTGGATTGAACAATGTTTCTCCAGTAGATAGGTTCACTTGGAACCTCGGAATGTGACTTTATTTTGGAATAAGATCTTTGTATGTATAATTCAGGGACCGATCTCCATATAGATCATCTAGAATTAGGGTGAGCCTTAAATCCAATGATGCATGTCCTTGGAAGTAAGAGGAAAAGAGAAGACACCCAGAGATGCAGAAGGGAATCCAATATGAAGACCGAGGCAGAGATTGGAATTATGTGTCCACAAATCAAGGAAGACGAGAGATTGCTGGTCGCTATAGCAGCTAGGAGAGAAGCATGAAATGGATTCTCCTTCAGAGCCTCTAGACCCTGCTGACAGCTTGATTTTGGACTTCCCGCCTCCAGAACTGCGAGAGAATACGTTTCTCTAGTTTGTGATAATTTGTTGTGACAGCCACAAGAAACGAATACAGATATTGGTACAGGAAAGTAATAAACACAGCCTCCATGTTTTGATGACTTCCATGTGTGAGGCACTCTACTGGGTCTATATTATCTCTTAAAATCCTTTAATCATCTATGTGAGATAGGCTCCATTTTATTCATTTTACAGTGAAGACACGGAAGCATAAAGAAATAGGAGTAACTCCCCTAGGAGGAACAGATTATTAAATGTCAAAGCCAGGATTCAAACTGATATCAATTTGACTCCATGCGGTGGTCATTCCACTATGCAGCATCAAACTGACAGATAAGAGTACCTTGGGGCTATGATGAATTGAAATTTTTGGGCTGAAAGGGCTTAACTTATTGAGTTTAGGCAGTGAATCATGGAGGCAGTTATAGAGAAGGGCAAGAGGCAGGAAGAAGCATTATCTTCCCTCCATGTTACAGAGAATTCCTTGCCCCAACATCATTCTATAACTATGGCAGAGGAATGAGGTCACCCTTCTCTTCTAACATCATGTTAGAAGATTGGGTTCCTATGATTTATTTCCTCCCCCAAAGCTCTGCTGAACCTAATCTCACCAACAATTCATTGTTGGGCAAGAACAGGCTCTTTCTTGAAATGGTTCTAAAAGGTCATATTTAGTTTGCAATCTTGGCTCTCTCTTAGACTCAGATTTCTGTGCTTAGTAAACTCAATCTGATTCTTGGTTGCTTCTTTACTGTTCTGGATTCTGGATAGCATGAATAGACTGTGTGTGTGTGTGTGTGTGTGTGTGTGTGTGTGTGTGTGTGTAATGGGAGTGTTAATCCTCACCAGAGGGCATTTTTTCCACTGCTTTTCAGAAAGAATGGGAGGAAGGAGGGAGGAGAGAGAGAGAGAGAGAGAGAGAGAGAGAGAGAGAGAGAGAGAGAGAGAGAGAGAGAGAGAGAGAGACATCAATGTGAGAAAGACACATCAACTGGTTGCCTCCCACAATCATCCTAACTGGGGTGGGGGATGAACCTGCAACCCAGGTATGTGCCCTGATCGGGAACAAAATGAAACCGAAATTAGAACACAAAATTGGAAGCAATCTGGCAAGAAAGATCACAGCAACCTTCGATCTAAACTTAAGCAAATAATAATGTCAAAAAATAAACAAACACTTCATGTCCCGCAATGCAGAAAATGTATTGCTCAAGTATGTCTTTATGGTGCCATATAATTTGGCAGGATCTGGATTTAGGTCAAGATTGAATGCTGAACTCACTGGCATACCAACCAATGTCTCCCATACGTCAGGTCCTACTTCTCAGGACCAAATGACAGATTCTCTGAGCTAGCCCTTATCTTTTTACAGTCATTTCTAGTATTCTACTCAGAACACATTGAAAATGGTCTTCAGTCTCAATCTGATTCTCCATCAGTAGGGACAGCTGAACACAAAGAAAGTCATTGAAACAGCAGAGTGGAAAATAAAACCTTTCCACAGATTTCTAGAGATTTCCCCACATATGGCTGACACTGAGAGGTTATAGGTATGCTGTTCACCATCAGGACCTTACAGAAAAGTAGACAGACTAGGCACAAAAGAACTGACATGCAGGGTGAACTGCAGAAGAGACCACAGAGTTCAGTGTGGTATTCTTCTTTCTGTTACACATCTGGAAGTTTCACTTCTCCTCATTCTGCATAGTGAGCCTGAGATGTGGTGTGATTTTCTATCTGCCTTTACCTAATGCAGTCTGGCATTCTAACACCTGTGTTTCTGATTTCATTTTCTTTGTGCTTTCTTGGCCTCATCTTAGGCCCTGAACTTTGTGCTTTTTACTTGGGACCTTTAACCTGATGATCATTTCTCTAGAGCAGCGGTTCTCAACTTTTCTAATGCCA
Source organism: Pipistrellus kuhlii (assembly GCF_014108245.1). Lineage (NCBI taxonomy): Eukaryota > Metazoa > Chordata > Mammalia > Chiroptera > Vespertilionidae > Pipistrellus > Pipistrellus kuhlii. The sequence continues at coordinate 138,990,885 of NW_023425515.1, read as the reverse complement.
TGACCCTTTGATACAGTTCCTCATGTTGTGGTGACCCCTAACCATAAAATTATTTTCGTTGCTATTTCATAACTGTAATTTTGCTATTGTTATGAACCGAAATGTGTTTTCTGATGTTCTTAGGCAACCCTGCTAGCGGTTCTCAAGCTGTGGTTTGAGACAACATGAGCAGTGTCACCTAAGACCATTGGAAAACACAGATATTTACATTATGATTCATAACAGTAGCAAAATTACAGTTATGAAGTAGCAATGAAAATAATTTTATGGTTGGGGGTCACCACAACACGAGGATCTGTATTAAAGGGTTGCAGCATTAGAAAGGTTGAGAACCACTGCTATAGATTCTATTTTCACGATTAGCCAGGTTGTAGGGCTCTGGCCAGCAGGACTTGGGCTGCTTCTGTTGTCATTCATTCCACCAGGTGCTCATCTATGCCTGCTGCCCCAGGGACCAGTGGCCTACGGCCCTCCTGATAGTGCGGTGCTTTTGCTTTTGGAATAATCAGGCCAAGAAAAAGAGCTTTGCAAAAAAGACCTTTTGTGCTGGCAGCTGCAGACAAGGCAATCTATTCAGCATGAACCAATCCAGGGAAGCAAGCCTGGCAGACAGAAAACAAAACAAAACAAAACCACTACCTCACATAACAAGAGTTGAATTAATTAACTCAGTTATCCTAGGGCAACCATAGCTGTCTAGAGTGCAGCCTCTCTAGTCAAATTGCAGGGTTCCACCGCTGATTCCACTACTTGCTACATGACCTTAGGCAAATTGTTTAATGGAATACCTTAATTTCCTCACCTTTAAAATGGGGATAGATGAGTTGGAAAGCTAGAAATAAAATCATTCAATGTAAGCACCCTCAATAGTGCTTGTACATAGCAAGTGCTCAATAAACTATTAATGGTTTGAGAAAGTCCATCAATCCATTTCCTCTGCCTTAGATGCAAAACCATCATCTATCTCTCTCTCTCTCTCTCTCTCTCTCTCTCTCTCTCCACACACTTACACACACACACACACACACAAAAACAAAACAAACAAACAAACAAAAAAGCGCCCTGGCCTGGACCAAGGAGCAAGAGCCAGACAAAGGTCTTATTAAACTATTTATATTAGGACATAATGAAAACTAATCTTTTCTCCCCCTGCCTTACACTATGGGAGGCAGAGAAAGGTAAAAAATGAGCCTAATCTGTTAATGGTGTTAGATATCTATTGATTGAACAAAGCAGCTAAACAAAGCAAGAGATACTCACCTCAGCAGAAGCCCTTCAAATATCAAGCTTAGATTCACTCTACCCAGCATGCCAAACAAATCCCTTCATGCTACAGTGTTTCTCAGCAGGAGGACTCTTGGGTGAAGTCACTTTAAGGATGAGAGTGTAGTTCATGGGCTTTTCTTCCAAGTGATTCTCTCACAAAATTCTTATTCTATTTCTATCCATTAGACAAAGGTTTATTAAATACCTATTGAGTAGATAGCCCTACTGGATGCATATTCACTTTATTTTTTTATTTTTTTATTTTTAAAATATATTTTATTGATTTTTTACAGAGAAGAAGGGAGAGAGATAGAGAGCCAGAAACGTCGATGCGAGAGAAACATTGACCAGCCGCCTCTTGCACACCCCCTACCGGGGATGTGCCCGTAGCAAATGTACATGCCTTTGAGGGAATCGAACCCAGGACCTTTTAGTCTGCAGACCGACGCTCTACCACTGAGCCAAACCGGTTTCGGCTGGATGCATATTCACTTTAAAAGGTTTACTTGAATCAGAACAAAGAACAATGCATTTCTGGCATTCCTGAATATGAAGTCTAGTCTATTTAGTAGCCATATCTGAAGTAGCAATTTATTTTGGATCTCAGAGTAGTAGCCAATTAGCCCAATATTGCCTAAAACCAATTTTTTACTTTTGGTTATTTTTGTAGAGCTAAGTCAAACCTTTGGTCTTGGCACTATTTCTGTTACAGCTTTTTGACACTATTTCTGTCAATGCCTTTTGGTCTGAATGATTGCATTGAAGAAGAAGCCTAATGGAGTTGAGAAAAGGGCAAGATTATTCAGACCCAGATATGGAGTCCAGATATACACAGAGACATGGCTCCAAAGTTTTAAGCCCCCATGGTGCTTACTGTTTGTACTGTACAGACTTGTCATGTGCTCCAGCCAACATTCACATTCAGTATTTGGAAGATAAGCCATTTGGTGGGCTTTCTATTCTCTATCCCCTCCCTAGGTGATATATCCAGAAGATTAGCTGCTATGAACAGAAGTGAGGGAGCTTTTAAGAAGAGAAAGGCATGCAATATAGCAAAAGGGATGAAAGAAGTTCAGATCTCAAAGAAAGTAATACAGAAGGAGGGTCACAACCTGCAGGTTGAGTGTGGAAAAGCAGAGTGATGGATTATCAAGCAGAATGGAGAAGGACATGGTTAAAGGTTTCTATTACCACAGAAAGAAAGGCTTCAAATGGGAAAAGATATATATGCTATAAATTGGAGAGTTATGCTTTCAGTGCACTGAATGGTTTTACACCCCTTTTGTGTATTACAGGCTAGAGGCTAATCTCAGTTGTAGACAAGACAAGGGAATTCTAAGAAAAGTGACAAGTTACAGAATCAGGGTAAAGAAAATTAGAGTGAAATGAAGTTGAAGAGTGAGACCAAAATAGATATTGCAAATAGAGAAAAAGGAACCAGTGCTAAAAAGAAAAGGTACATTACAAGGAAAAGGAAAGCCTGCAAAAAATAATGTTATGTTGAAACTGGTTTGGCTCAGTGGATAGAGCATTGGCCTGTGGACTGAAGGGTCTCAGGTTCAATTCCAGTCAGGGGCATGTACCTTGGTTGTGGGCACATCCCCAGTAAGGGGTGTGCAAGAGACAGCTGACCGATGTTTCTAACTCTCTATTCCTCTTCCTTCCTCTCTGTAAAAAGAATAAATAAAATATATTTTTTAAAAATAATAATTTTATGCTTTACTCAGAAGTAGAGTCACCTTACTTTTAGAAAACAGACCTTTGGGCAGTATATATAGCATCTTGAATGTTCACACTGAGATACTGAACTTTGTTCAGGAAGATGAAGTCTTTACATTTCAAGATATATACACTAAGATCAACCTCCACATAGTAATACTCATCCTTAGAACAAAACAATTAGATATATTCTATTACATTTCATTGAGTATTACCTTTACTTCTTACCATTCGGGATCTTTTGCAACTTAAAATTTAAAGGTACATCTGAATTTTACACAAACCTACCCACTTTTTCTCTAAAATAGCTGACATAATTTAGTCCTTGACTAAATTCCCCTTAGTAGGTATATTTTTCTACATAAAAGGAATCATATGAAGGTAACTTTAAATATTTCTAACCAAGAGGTCTGCAATATTCAATCAAATTTATGTTATCAGTGTAGAGATTATTTTAATATCTTTGATGTCAAAGCTATGCCTCAGAATTTCAAAATTCACTTTACTTTGAAATATAAGTATACATACTTTTTCCTACTATAATATAAAATATATATATATATTAAAATTTTATTAAAAATTGAACACAAAAAAGAAAAGTGCAAACTTTGCCAAGGATTTAGAATTGAATTTATTTTTAAATACCTTATTGTTTATTAAATATATAAACTATACTAGTAAGATAATTGTGAATGTGATTGGTATAAATTTTACTATTTATATGTCAAAAACTGAAGTTTGACTGTTGTGGGTTTACATTAACATGTGCATTTTTTTAAAAGGCAGAATTATATCCTATATAATAAGTATTTATCCTATACAATATGCAAATTAACCCTCATACCCTCACAAGATGGCTGCCTACAACCAGGCCGGCAGGGTGGTTAGTGAAAGATGACCAAATGATTGAACAATTAGGTGACCAGGCCGGTGGGGATAGGGGGGCAATTGGGGATGACCAGGCCAGAAGAGGGTAGCAGTTGGAGCCAACCAGGCATCAGGGGAGGGCAGTTAGGGGCCACCAGGCTGGCAGAGGGGGCAATTGGGGGTGACCAGACTGGCAGTAAGGGGTGACCAGGCAAATGGGGGAGGGTGTTAGAAGCGACCAGGCAGGCAGGCAGGTGAGCAATTAAGGAGCCAGTGGTCCGAGATTGTGAGAAGGATATCCGACTCTCAGTTTAGGCCCAATCCTGGGGATCAAGCTTAAACCAGCACTCAAACATCCCCCAAGGGGTCTCGGATTGGAGGGGGTGCAGGCTGGGCTGAGGGGACCCCCCCCCCATGCATGAATATCATGCACAGGCCTCTAGTATTATAATAAAAAAAGGGCCAGGATTCTCCCCTTGACTACCAGCTGTGCTCCTTATTTTTTGTTTTCCTTTAAACTGGGAATAATATGTTCTCTACGTAATTTGTTGAGTATAAAAAATGTTGTTGTAATCCAAATCTGTAAACACATATGAAACAGAGAGAAAATAAGAATCATAAACAACCTCACTCATTAAAGGTTTGTCTCCAACACATGACTAATTCTCCTCTCTTCATATTGCCAAATCCTTGGAATTTTCTTCTACTAGTGGAAAAGCAAGCAATGAAAAAAATAGAGATGAAAAATTTCACTTTTTATGTCCATCCCTTTATTATCATTCTTTAAATTACTCTGGTTGAAAATTTTTAGGCAGACAGCATTGAATTCAACACTTGAAATCAAGTGTCTGATATCTTATTTGTACCTTTTGCTTTAAATGGCATTATATGAAGAATGGAAGCAAAGAATGCAACAAAAAACAACTTATTCTAGAAATGAACATTCCCCAAAAGGAAATTTTTTTGCAGTTAGAATTGTTATTGTAAGTCTGGTCTTTTGCATAGTGAGGGATTTAGAAAATTTTATGATGTAAATGAATAAATAAATGAATGAATGTCTCTATTTTTTATAAGAAAAAAAAATATCATCCCACCAGTGTAGTTCAGTTGGTTGGATGTTGTTCCATGCACCAAAAGGATTCTGGTTTGTTCCAGTCAGGGTACATGCACTGGATGGAGGCTAGATCCTCTGTAAGAGAGTGCAGGAAACCATTGATCAATGTCTCACATTGATGTTTCTCCCTCTCTCTCTAAAAATAAATTAAAACTCTTTAAAAATAAAAGAAAGAAAATATATTTATTCTTCTTATATAATATAATTATTCTCCATAGAGTCATTCTTACCAAAATTTTCTCTCTGTCCCCAAATAATTGCTTTTCCCAGGATTTCTGAATCATCATTTATTGCCAAATATGGGACCTATATTCATTTCTTAAATTCTTTGTCAAGTTCAGTAGTAACGCATTTCTTCTATTTAATCCGGAGGTGAGATTTCCATACGCACTTAAAGAAAAGAGGGACAGGAATTTGAGAATTTTAAAAAGGAGGGAGGTGCTGTCATTAAAAAAAAAAAAAAAAAAAAAAAATGATGTAAGAAATAAGGACGTTAAGAGACAAAGCCGAACAAATGAGTTTGGAGAGAAAGCTGGCCTTTTACAGACTACAAGGAAACAGAGAGATTGAAGTACTTTTGGCCAGCCTAATGAAGGGTTTTGAAATGGAGGGTCCTTAGAGGAAATCTGGAATTAGAACAAGTTAAAGAAGCAATGAATGCTGGGAATGAATGGAGCGGGCTTGTTTGTCTAGAGTTGGTGCCTTAATAGAAAATAGGCAGCCAGATGCAATGGCCACCGCTGATAAATGGGCATGTAAGAAGAATGGGGGCAGGAAAGCACAGTGCTAATGACGGTTAGAGATTTTTTTTTTAAAGGAGCATATGAACTAATCCAAAGGAGTTACAGTTTTCTTTTTTTTTTTTTTTCCTCTCTCTTTCTCAGAATTGTTTATAGAAAGGAGAGAGAGGAAAAGGAAAGGGGTAATTTATAGGATGTACCTTAAGCACTATTATTAGAAGAATTAAAAAAAGAGAGAGAGAATTACCAGTAACTGTAAGTGCGTTAGAAATGCAGTAATTAAAAGGTTTTATAAGGAAAAAAGATGAGAATCAGAGCTAACGGTCTTCTATTAACCTCCTGTGACTTATAATTCACATTTCACTTTTTTCTCCTAGCACAATAACATCCACAGGCAATTTCTTGTTGCTGTATACCTATACATACGTAGCAGTGTAGATGTTAATTTGTTTTTCCATGTGCTTTAATTTCAGGGCAGGCTTTCGATGTGCTTTGCAAAGCACCCAGCATAGTGACTGTTAGCAACTGACATCTATTTTGGTAGCATAGCAGTTATCAGTAAGTGATATGGAAAACAATGAGACGCATGACGACGTTGAGGGAAAGGAAAGGACAAGGATAGATGTACGTGGCGATAAAGTGTATTTATTCCGGGAAAACTGAGGTGGTGCATACATGTTAGGAAGCGGGAAGTTAAGGATATGTTTAGGAAACAAAGTGGGAATAGATCAATGCAAGGAGTGTAATGAATCAATTCTGAAGGAAATTAAGAGCATTCCTGATGGGTGTTTAAGCAGTTTATGAACACATGAAAGCACTTGTGTTTCTACATCTTAAATTAAGAGGGGCTCAAAATGTCATGAGAAATCACAATCCATGAAATTACCGAGCAGGTTTGGCAAATGTTCTAAACGCTGCTTATGTTATCCCATGTAAAATCCTTCCAAACTGTGTAAAATAGGAACTCACATAACCCCCACCTCTGAGTGGGAAGCAGCCTGCGCAGTCACACGGGCAGCTACGTGGCACAGACTTCATGCAGGTTGAGTCTGGTTTTGAACGCAGGTGATCCCTGAGTCACACACTGGCAACCACTCCACCCGCTGCTCCGTCCAGAAGAACCATAAAGGTAAAATGTGTCTATTTTGAGGATGAAATTTTCACAAAGAAACGGACAACTGTGTTTACGTACCTCCTTGAAAAGGCAGCACTTTCTGAGGAGCTAAGAAACATCTTAGTGTTACTCCAGGGCTGGGGATGGTCTCTCCTGCCTCAATGCCATTCACCAAATGCCACTCAAAGATAATGTCTCTGAGTGCCTACTGGATTACCTGGGAGTGTTTGAGCCATTGGTAAAAAGAGAGTAGAAGAGGAAAACAAAACAACTAGATATCCCTATTGAGGTTCCTCTTTCTTCTACAGTACATGCTGTATAAAATGTCTCTCTTTCCAGCTCAAATTAAATCTCATTAAATTATGGTTGAAGGTTATTTTTGTAAGCTATTTGAGAGGTGATAATGTTCCATGAATTTTTAAATGTTATCCCCAATAGCCCTTGCACCTCATTTGTTCCAACAGCAGCATAGGAGATAATTTGAGAACAAACTAAGGTACTGAAATACTTAAATCATGTCGCCAGGAACAGAGAGGAAGCATTTCAGAAGACAATAAACATGAAAGCCTTTTTCTAGATAACTAGAGGCATCATTTCCTGGTAATCCTTGATTATTGGGTAATGAAGGACAGTGTGAGGCTAGGAAGAAAACACTTCACAATGCTAACAACAAAAATGGTTTAACTTTTTGAGCAATATAAAATTTACCAAGGGCCCAAGATAAGCATATGTCTCTCTTTCCCCCCATATTTGTTTAATGATTTGTATTTACAATCTACAGTAATTATGCAAAATTGGCATTTCTTATATACTATAGTTTAGACTCAAATTTAAACTTCCTGATATTAAAAAAAAAAAGTGCACAGTTCTTTAAGCTACTTTACACTATAACCTATATATAATAGGAGAAAATAATAAAGAAGGAAACTTTTAAGGTGAAGGGGTTGTATTTAAAATGCACATATCTCTCTCTTTAAAAAAATTATATGTATATGTATAAAATTTTTTTTGATGAGAGAGAATCATGGATCAGCTGCCTCCTGCATGTCCCCTACTGGGGATGGAGCCCACGACCCAGGCCTGTGCCCTGACTTAGAATCAAATCATGACCTCCTGTTTTATAGGTTGATGCTCATCCACTGAGCCACATCATTCAGACTGCACATATTTCTCTTGATCTATTTCTCTGAGAAGCAGATACTGTGTGTCTTAGAAATGTCATTTATTCTTTCTTAACCATCAGTTTCCTCAATTGTAAGACATAAAAAACAATGTTTCTCCTTAGGGATCAAACATTCTGCAGTACACCATTTGTCTTGTGGTTTCTAGGCTACCTGTGCTTGCATATTTATTTTATCAGAAAGCTTATATGCAATCTGAGCTGTTTCTACAACCCAACCAAATTTGCTTTCTATAGGATGCTTGGCTAGTTTTGTAGATGAGGTTTTTTTTGTTTGTTTGTTTGTTTGTTTTTTCATTCTAAAGCAGTTTATTTTTTACATTTTTTATTAAATTATGATCTATATACATATTTTAACATTGCCCCTCCCAAGACATAACCTCCCTCCCCAGAGTTTTGTGTCCATTGGTTGTACTTATATGCATGTATACAAGTCCTTCGGTTGATCTATTATCTCCCCCCAGAACTCCCTACCCTCCCCACTGTAATTTGACAGTCTGCTTGTTGCTTTACTGTCTCTATATCTATCTTTTGGTAAATCAGTTTATAATGTTCTTTATTATCCATAAATGAGTGAGGTCATGTGGTATTTCTCTTTTATTGGCTGGTTTATTTCATTCATCATGATGTTCTCCAATTCCATCAAGGTTGCTGCAAATGATGAGAATTCCTTCTTTTTTATGGCAGCATAGTATTCCATTGTGTAGATGTACCATAGTTTTTTGATCCAATCATCTGCTGACGGGAACTTGGGTTTTTCCAAATTCTAGCTTTTGTAGATTGTGCTGCTATGAACATAGGGGTGCATATATCCTTTCTGATTGGTGTTTTTAGTTTCTTGGGATATAATCCTAGGAGTGGGATTACTGGGTCAAATGGGAGTTCTATTTTCAGTTTTTTGAGGAAACTCCACACTGTTCTCCACAGTGGTTGCACCAGCTGCATTCCCACCAGCAGGGCACGAGGGTTCCTTTTTCTCCGCAACCTCACCAACACTTGTCGTTGTTGATTTGTTGATGTTGGCCATTCTGACAGGTGTTAGATGGTACCGCATTGTTGTTTTGATTTGCATCTCTCGGATAATTAGTGACTTTGAGCATGTTTTCATGTGCCTTTTGGCCTTCCTTCTGTATTCTTTTGAAAATATTCTACTTAGGTCCATTACCCATTTTTTAATTGGATCATTCATCTTCCTTTTATTTAGTTGTATAAGGTATCTGTAGATGTTGGAGATTAAACCTTTATCAGTGGTAACATTTGCATGTAGATGAGGTTTTAATAAACACTTGTGTGACTTTGTTTACCTTGTAAAATGAGACCAAAAGAATGAGTACTTCTACACTAATCAGTTCAAAAAGAGGTATAAAAGCATGCCAGTATTTGAGAGGAAATCTTTTCACGGATTCAGGTACTGCTTGAAGATAAACGAAGTAAATGCAATTTATTATATAATACTAGAAGCCAGGTGCATGAAATTCTTGCACAGGTGGATCCCTCAGGGTGGCCTACAGAGATCAAGCCCTGGCTCATGCCCCTGCCTCACAGCCCCACAGCCCCGCCTGGCACCCACCTGGATCTGGTGCCACTCACTCCCTGGTCCCTCCCCCTCTCCCCCCCAACCACCACTGGTCGACTTCTGTGGTTGTGTGTTGTCAGGGTGCACACTGGCGATAACCCACTCATGTTACTTTTTCACATCACTGTTTCTCTCTCTAAAATCAATAAAAACATATCCTTGGGTGAGGATTTAAAAAATAAAAAGAGTTCCACTGAAAAATAATTTTTCCCTTAGTACTTCTGTATATGTATGTATTTGTAGTGAGAAAGAAAGTGTGTTTGTAGAAATACCTAAGGCTGGTAGATGTTTTTATTGGGCTTTTTGTTTGCTTAATCTAAAGATATTGTTTTTAAATGGTGACTTTAGACACAGACTAACATCATCTTCATTTTACCAAAGACTGGAGGTATGAAAGTAGGGGTGACTTGTCCAAAGTTATATAACAAGAATTAGAAAGAGTTTAAGCCAGGTCTCAAAATTCCTTGTCCAATACTGTTTTTCAGATGGATGCTACTAACTTGTATTTATATACCCTAGAATTTAACGACTTTCCTTTTTTTTTTTCTTTTTCTTTTCTTTCCTTTAAACTGATACTATCAATTCTTTGAATTTATAATGATATAATTGGAGCAGACAGATATCCATTGAGCTAAGGAATAAAATACCAAATTTTGCTTGAGAATAATGGAAGACTTTAGACCACATCCACAATTTAAATTATTAAAATAGAGTCACCATTTGTGGAGCCCGTGAAACATTTATCTGGAAAGTGGTTAATGAATAGGAAGATTTGTAGATTTGTCTATCTCAATCATTTCACTTTCCTTTCATTCTTGCTCCAGTACACGAGTTTTATCAGCATAATGTTTGAAGTAGAATTCAGCTGCTATAAAAATACTCTAGCTGAAACCGGTTTGGCTCAGTGGTAGAGCATCGATCTGCGGACTGAAAGGTCCCAGGTTCGATTCCCGTCAAGGGCATGTACATTGGTTGCGCGCAAATCCCCGGTACGGGGTGTGCAAGAGGCAGCTGGTTAATGTTTCTCTCTCATTGTCGTTTCTAACTCTCTCTCCCTCTCCCTTCCTCTCTGTAAAAAATCAATAAAAAAAGAACTCTAAATAAAAACAGTACTTAGAAATTATGAAGATACTGTAATTCATGTAAAAAGCTCTAGGAACATAAAGTTTCTTTTTAATTTAAAAATCCATTCAAACTTCTTTTTCCCCTCTACTATCCCCAATTTGTCTTCTCAATTGATATATTTCTAAGCTTCACAAAATTATTTTGATGCAGCTAAAAGATTATTAATTTTACTCAAACATACTGAAGAAAAGCAGAAAAAAAGTACTAGAATAATATATTTCTCTTCCTGAGAAAAAGATTCTCACTGGATAAATGACAAACTGATGACAAGAAAAAAACTAAACAAACCATCTATCTAAGACAGCTCACCTAGCACCACTACCCACTTGTTTACACTCTTTTTCATCACCTTTCTTTATTTTCCTTATTAGTGCTTAAAATAACCTAGTATGCCACATATTGCTTATTTATTGTCTTCCCTCCCTTCCCCCACATCACTAAATGGTAAGCTCCATGAGAACAGGAAATGTGATCGATTTTTTTTTTTTAAACTATACCAGTAGTTTGCTTTCTTCCACTTCTTTCATTTGTGACATGTTTCTTATTCTCTGCATTTTGACTGCTTCCCTGTGTTTGTTTCTATGTATTGGGTAGAACTGCTAGGTTTCCTTGAATTGATAGAGTGGCCTTGTGTAGTAGATGTCCTATAGGGCCCAGAGGCTCAGCCTCCCCAGTCATCTGATTTGGACACTCTAAGTTCACCCCTTTGTGGCTGTGTGCACAATCTTCTTGTAGTTGAGCCTTCATTGCTGTTGGTGTCACTAGAAGGATTTGACCTCCAGGCCAATTGGCTGTGGGGACCGGCTGCAACTACAGTGGGACAGCTGCTGTGCAGGAGACACCTTTATGGGCAGGACTTGCTTCAGTGGGGCTTTGGTGTTCACTGAGTCTGCCCCTTGAGTGTGTCAATTATGGATATAAAGAGTTGTAATCTGGTATGATCTCACACTGGCCACTGGGTACACTGGCTCTTGGGTCTCCAGAGAGGTGTAAAGGCAGCCACTTCCCAGGGCCACCCAGCAGGAGCTACAGAGAGAGCTGCTGATTTCTCCTCTTTATATCGGGTTTGGCAGTGCCCATACATGGTCCAGCTATGAAGCAAGGCAGGCTGGTGCTGGGTCTTTGGCCTTTTACTGATAGGTCTGGGGGTCTCTGACCCAGTTGCAGCTTGTTTGACAGAGTTTTATCTGATAAAGGACAGGCTATTCATATCCAAAAGCCCCTGCACACAGCTTGGTTAGGGTTGTAAATTGGGTGGGGTAGGGTCTCAGGAAATCACCAGGCAGATCAAACAGAAATGGCTGCCAGTCAGCCCTGCAACCAGGGAGGTTCCAACATGGGAACAATGACCACTGCAAGCATCTCCATCTGGAAGAAAGTCGCCCCTGAGTTCCTGCCCCCATGCCAGCCAGTGAAGTTTCTCCTCCTATGTGTCTGGGTCCCCCAGAGCCTTGCACAGCACTAGAGCTCAGAGGAAGCAGGGCCTTGTAAGTTCAGTTAGTGCTGCCAGTCTTTTAAGAGGAGTAGCTGGGTCTCCAGCAGCCTGTGTTTCACTCAGCCCCAATCTGCACTGTAGTTCTTATTTCCCATAGGGACTTCTTTTCCAAGCTCTAGGACCCTGGGCTGGGTGTCTGATGTAGGTTTGGGACTTCTTGCTACTCTCCTGATTAAAACAGTGGCACATGTGGGTGCCAGACCAGCTCGTTCTGCTCCTCCACACTTCCTACCAGTCTCAGTGTGCTTTCTTCTTTACTTCTCTGGTTGTAGTACTTCCACTTAGCCAGCTTTCCAGGATTCTGGATGATGGTTGTTCTGTATTTTAGTTGTAATTTTGATGTGGTTGTGGGAGGCAGTGAGTACAGGCATTTGCCTACACCACCATCTTGATTTTCTGAGTTTTGTTTTTTTAAACACTACCTGACACATATAGATGTTTCTTAAATATTTCTTGAATAAATAAACTGGAAATTGTTTGGTGAATATAAGTTTATGACTAACTGAATAAAATTATATTTGTTGAAAAGATTTCTAAAATGTCTGTAGTGAGTTTGACAATATTTCTATTGTAATTGAGTTTCATATTCTCTTTTAGGATCATAATTCTGAATAGCATTTCTTATTATCCTAATATATAAAATCCCAGGGTCCATAATATCCAAAACGAAGATTGCCAGTGGTGCGGGGACAGCAACCCAGCAATGACTCCCAAGGGGGAAACGGATCAGGCCCAGAGAGAGTCCCAAAGAGAGAGACAGGATTTGATCCGCAGCCTCCCTGGCAGCTGTTGATCAGTTGTTGCCTCTCTCAGGCTTCACCAACAGCCATGCCTCTGGTTCTCTCCGGGCCTCCATGGGGCTGCTGATCAGCCCTGCCTCTCTGATCAGGCCTGGAGATAGGCCCAGAGACACTGACTGGCATAGAAACTGACCAATCAGAACCAAATCTGAGTGAACTGTGAGGAGCCAATGACTGTCTAGGAGGCAGAGCTTTTGATGCTGACTGGCATAGAAACTGACCAATCAGAATCAAATTGGCCAGCAATGGTGGGCAGGTGGGGATGAGATCAGGCCTGCAGGGGAAAGCAGTTAAGGGCAATCAGGCAGGCAGGCAGAGAAATTAGGGGCAATCAGGCAGGCAGGCAGACAAGTGAGTGGTTAGGAGCCAGTGGTGCTAGATTGTGAGAGGGATGTCTGATTGGAGAGGGTACAGGCTGGGATGAGGGAACCCCCCCCTTTGTGCACAAATTTTGTGCACTGGGCCACTAGTATAATATAATATATAAGTCATAGAAGTTAATATGAAATTCATACAGGTTTTATAACTGACACTGTTTTGCATAAATCTTCAATTTGGATGTGGTTTCTTATAATTGGCCAATTTCCCTGAAAGCAAGTAAGTAAAATGTATTGATTAATTGAGAACTGCAGTTAATTGGGTTTTTACTAAAATTTATTATACAGAACAGAGTAGCCACTCAATAAATATTTGTCAAATATGTGAAGTCTAGTTAGTTAAAATAGACTTATTATTTTGTTTTAGTTTCTCAAATAAAAATAAATTTTCAATTAAATATGAAGGTCATAACAGACATGTAAGCTATTTTAAAAATATCTCAAGTTCTTCTCATTCTCTTCCTCTTTTTTATTTTTCTTTCCCTCTTTTTATTTATTATCTTTCCTTCCCTTTCATTACTGAACAATTTTGTCCTAAACTCATTATGTGGAAGAAAGTAAGGAAGCTTCCATAGGGGCGTGAAATGGGAAGGCTTTGGTGGTCTAAAGAGCAGCATTAAAGTTTAAGGAGGTGAGAAGGACATCTGTGTGCAGAGGTTGGAGTGTTGGGCAGCAATAGGGAAGGAAATTGATTAAATAAGAGAATATATTAAAGATAATTGGGAGATAAGGTATTTATTGTTAAAGAAAGTAGTTACAAATATGAAAAGAGAGAAGCTACAATGAATCCTGTGGCACTGGTTTGGATAAAAGATATCAATGTGAACTCCTGGTATATAGATAAAGAGATAGATAACGATTTTATATATATATATACTAGAGGCCCAGTGCATGAAATTCATGCATGGGGGTGAGGGGCCTTCAGCCCAGCATGCACCCTCTTCATTCCAGAAACCCTCAGGGGATGTCTGACTGTCACAGGGATTGGGCCTAAACTGGCAGTCAGACATCCCTCTCATAATCTGGGACTGCTGGCTCTTACCACTCACCTATCTGCCTGCCTTGTTGCCCCTAACTGCCCTCCACTGCCAGCCTGGTCGCCCCTAAGCACCTCTACCTCAGCCCATGCCACTGTGGCTTTTTCTTGAAGGGTCTGGAAGATGTCCAATCTAATTAGCATATTACCCTTTTATTAGTATAGATAAATATTTGTCATATTATTCTCTACTTTTCTATGTATATTTAAAATACTCCAGAATATTTTAAGCAAATAAAAAATGGTCAGGTTGCAGAAATATAAAAGTTTTGAAATAAACCTGGTAGGCCTAAAAGCAACAACATTTGTGTAAAAGGGCATAAGTTGCAGTCAGCAACAAAACCTATTGTTAGGATTGCTTGGTTAATATTCTTTAGTTGGAAAGTCATGGTTTGGGCAAGGGAGAAAAGGAAACCAGCCCTATAAAAGGGAATGTCTGATTGGGCCATTGCCATAGCAGAGAGGGGCAGGTGAGCAAAGGTTCAGGCTGTCCCACAGGCAAGGATGTCTGTGTATATGGAACACCAGAGGACACCTGTCACACCTGAGACACAATTTGCTAACATAATTGCAGAGCTTAGGAAGAATCACTGTTTTTAAAACTAGTATTTCCATGACATATAAAATATATGTACATATAAATATACATGCACTCTTCTAAGCTTCCCCTGCCCTCCACTTAATATTCGGCTATGGCCTTCTTTTCATGTCAAGGAACTAGATGTATAGACATAATTTTTAATGGCTACAGTGTTATCCCTGACTGTTTGACATTACTATGGTTTACTTCACTAACCCTTTATTGTGGGGCAGGTTGCGTCTAGTTTCCCCTGGCATCAACAACTACAGTAAACATAATTGCTTATTTGACAGTTTACTTCAGACACATCCACAATATACTTATTAAAAAAATAAGAATTTTACCATTATTCTGAGATTAATAAAAACATTATAAGCAATGTGCCAACACATAGTAAGCATTGAGATTAAAAATGAATCACTTTTTCCATTTTCCTGCCAAAGATAGATAACCTGAATCCAATAATGAGTAAATAGAAGACAAACCTAAAATGAGGAACAGTTTACAAAATACGTAATTTGTAATCTTCAAAATGTTAAATCCATACTATTTAAAAGAAAACTGACAAAATCTTCCAGAATGAAAAAAAAAGACATAATAACTAAATCCAATGCTTTATTCTAAACTAGATCATTTTGCATAAAGCACATTATTGAGGCAAGAAGCCAAATTTGAATGGGGTCTAAAGATTATATGGTAGTGATGTACCACTTTTCTGATTTTGATGGTTGTATTTTAGTTATTAAAGAAATATTTTCTTGTTTGAAGAAAAAATACGTTAGAATATTCAGGACTAATAGGGTTGTGATATTAGAAAATTACTCTCAAATAATTTAGAAAAAATATCACTTGTACTGTAGCTGCAATATTTTTGTGACTTAAACTTTTTTCAAAATAAGAAAATAATTTTAAAAATTCAAGTTCAATGTCTTCTATGAAATTTTGTCATAATCCTGAAATAGTTGTAAGATCAATTTATAAAAAAAGAGTCTTATATTTAATGAATTTTTATAATACAATTTGTGGTAAGAATGCAGAGATGTTTCCCCCAGCCCCTTTTAAAATAAAGTGGAATAGTAACGAAAAAGAGCAATTATATTTTGTGAGATTTACAATGAAAATAAGACCCCTCTTGGCTCAGTGGTAGAGTGTTGGTCTGCGGACTGAAAGGTCCCAGGTTCGATTCCGATCAAGGGCATGTACATTGGTTGCGGGCACATCCCTAGTAGGGGGTGTGCAGGAGGCAGCTGGTCGATGTTTCTCTCTCACCAACGTTTCTAGCTCTCTATCTCTCTCTCCCTTCCTCTCTGTAAAAAATCAATAAAATATATTTTAAAAAAGAAAGAAAAAGAAAAGAAAAAAAGAAAGAAAAGAAAATAAGACCCCTCAGAAGTTTAATAGTATGGTTGTAATGATGATATTCTGGATTTTGTTGTTTTATAGTAAAGGCCTTTTTACATATTACTAGAGGCTTGGTGTACGAAAATTCATGCACTGGAGTGGGGGATCCCTCAGCCCGGCCTGACCCTTCTCACAGTCCAGGAGTCCTCAGGGGTGGGCATCCCGGCAATCAGGGGAAGGCATCACCCCATCACACCTCTGGTGCTGCCACTGGCAGCAGCGCAAGCCTTGGCTGGCCCTGGTTACCTGAGCCTTGGGTGGCCCTGGGCAGCTGGGGAGGTAAGGGAACTGGGGGCTCCAGAGGCAGGTTCACAGAGCGGCTAGGCCTGCCTAGAGTGGAGCCCAGCCTTGCCACATGCCTGACTCCCCGGGTCAGGTAGACTGAGGGGACTGGGAGCCACCATCTTGTGGCTGTAGGCACTGCCATCTTTGAGGGTGGGTCAGTCAGTTAGCATATTCTCTCCTTATTGGTGGTGGGCACTGCCATCTTCGTGACAGTATGGGGGTCAATTAGCATATTCCCTCTTTATTAGATAGGACTAGAGGCCTGGTGCATGAAATTCATGCATGGGGGGAGGAGTGTGTATCTCTCAGCCCAGCTGGGACCCCTTGAGGGATGTCCGGCAGTCTGACATCCCTCTCACAATCCAGGACTGCTAGCTCCCAACTGCTCGCCTGCCTGTCTGTTTGATTACCTCTAATCACTTCTGCCTGCTAACCTGACTTCCCCCTAACCACTCCCTTACCAGCCTGATCAACCCCTAGTTGCTCCCCTGCTGGCCCAATTGCTCCTAACTGCCCTCCCCTGCCTGCCTGGTCACCCATAACTGCCTGCCTGCCAGCCTGGTTGCCCCCAACTTCCCGTCCCTGCAGGCCTTGTCCCTCCCAACTGTCTTCCCCTGAGATCTGGTCACACCCAAATGTCCTCCTCTGCTGGCCCAGTTACCCCTAACTGCCCTTCCCTGCATTCCTGATCACTCCAACTGCCCTCCTTTGCAGGCCTGGTCCCTCCTAACTACCCTCCCCTGCTGGCCATCTTATGGTGGCCATCTTATGTGTTGGAGTGATGGTCAGTTTGCATATTACCTCTTCATTATATAGAATAGTAAGACGGAGTCAAATACCTACAATTGATATTGAAATATCAATCAATAGCATCTGACCAGGAAAAAAAATTCATTGTACTTTCCTAGTGACAGAAAAGTGAGTAAAATTGACATGTGCACAGGTAACATTTTATATTTACTTATATTGATATAATAAAATTATTTTCAAATAGCATGCCAAATAATAGGTTACAGTGTTTCCTGGCTGCATGAACTTAAAGTGAGTTCCAGCAAGAACAGACCATATAGGCCCTGCATGGGGAGAATCCTAGCATGACGCTGCAGACATCACTGAGTCTGTTCAATGTTATAGATGTCTTGGTGTGCAAGAGACACAGCCAAAATTAGAACAGCAAGTAAATTTTTTGAAGTGGAGCTTGAGTGTGCTATAAAGAAGGATTTGCTGAAAAGTACATTGGTGTACTTGGGAAAACTGGATGATTTTCTTTAAAACAAAATGTGAAAGTGTGTAATTTCAGAAATTATGACACTGCAATATCAAGCTTGGCAATTTGGATTTTATATATTAAAAAATTTAGATTAGAAAATTAAACATGTAGGGGAATAAATAAAAATATTTTACTCATGTTTGATCTCTAATTTAGTTGGTCCATCAAGAAATAGTTTTTAACATATTTGGCACTTAAAATATCTAGAAGATCACCA
Organism: Pipistrellus kuhlii; assembly: GCF_014108245.1. NCBI lineage: Eukaryota > Metazoa > Chordata > Mammalia > Chiroptera > Vespertilionidae > Pipistrellus > Pipistrellus kuhlii. The sequence goes on along the minus strand of NW_023425515.1, from coordinate 138,972,723 downwards.
TTATTTTCCCATTACTAGCAAAGGACCACTGAGGTTGTATATCTTTTTCCAAAGGTAAGGGAAGTTTAAAGGATACTGTCTTTTGAATATGCCTTTCTGTTATGGGGGAAATTCTCTTTATTCTTTTAGAAGATAGAACTGTGGTTTAAAGGATTTGGAGCATAATTGAAGGGGTGAGGCATATGGGGGCCCAGGTTATCTGAGATTTGCTGGCCTTTCATGGAAAGACTTTGCCTCATGTCTACATGTCTGCCAGCCCACAGGGAGTTCCTGCAGGCCAGGCACTGTGGTGTGATGATAGAAGCTAAGAAATAATAAGCCTTCATTTGTGAGAAAATTAACTTTTCACAAATATTATGATTTGAAGAATTGTACAGTGTTCACTTAAGAAAACAGAGTTCCATGTTACTAAGGATAAGGTAGATAAGTAACACATTGGGTTCAAAATACAATTCTGCTCTATATCTATGGAAACAAACTAATTATTTAATCTCTTTGTGCCACATTTTCTTTATATGTGAAATGAGGGTAATAACATCCAAATCATAAGCTTATATGAGATTAAATGAGATAACATGTGTAAATTACCCAAAGTAGTAACTGGGACATAGGAAGCACTAATTCCTTGTTATTATTTTAATTATGGGAAATCGTGGAGCAAAGATCAAGTTATCAAGCAAAAATAGAAGCACCACTAAGAAATCAGCGATTTCTTAGAACATATTTTGATTGATCATTATCTGAATAAGCATACTTATTGGTATGTAGCTGACACTATATTAGGGCATGCAAGTACTCTTTTTTAAAAAACTACAGAAATGGAGATGACAATAGCAGTATTCCTCACAGCATTGTTATAATAATTTAATTATAAAACTTAGCAATTTGCCTGGCACTACTAATAAGCACTCAAAAGAAAAGAAAAAAAAAAACTCTAGTTGTACAATTATTGCTGCTGCTGCTGCTGCTGATGATCTAATAAGATCAGAGTTTGAGAAATACATGTGAAGGCATAATTACAATTCTATAGTAAAATAAGAACAAGAGTTAACATTACAAGTCTTTTTAAGAATGAATATGGTTTTTCCAGATGGAAAGAACAGGAAGAATATTCATGGATTCCCCATGTGTTTTATCTAAACTTGACTTGTTTACAATGAGTCACTGGACCCACAATTATTCCATTGAGAAAGTACTTTTGAATTGACCATGTCCATACAAACTAATCAATCAACAAGTAATTGAACACTAAACCTGTGAAATATTCAGATAAAGTATAAGAGAGCCTCCCAGCTGGTTTTTCTGTATCCACAGTCTCCCTTCGTTACCATACATTTCATGAGATTGATACACTGATCTTCATAAATGCAGTTTAACAACCTAAGAATGTAAAGTCATTCTCAAATGCCTGCTGTATCAAAGCCAAACGACTTTGTCTGGCTTTAAGGGTTCTCTACAGTCTTGCCATTCAGAGTATTGCACCCGTACCAACAACACCTGGGAACTTGTTAGAATACTAGATAATCTCACAACTCAATCTAGACCTATTAGGGTCTGCAGCTTAACAAGATCCCCAGGTATGCAAATCGAGGCTTGAGAAACGCTGCTCCACAACATCCACTAATCTAAACCAAACAAAATCACAACTAACCCATAACACAACCCATAGTCCCATCAAGCAGAATTCAATATTTCATTAATATTTTTGCATCCAAAGTAATCCCTTTGCTCATGTTCTTAACTCTACTAGACATACCTTATTTCCTTCCTGCCTACTATCTAAGTCCCATCCATTCTTGAAGGTCTAGTGGAAAGTCTCATATCATCCACCAAACTAAGACCAGTGAAGCCACACTAACTTGCTGAATACTCTTGCATTTAGGTCAACACCATTTTATTATTATTATTCATTCCTTATTAATTGAATAATCATTTTCTGAATGCTTGCAATTGTTTACCAGGCCCTATGGCACTATCCAGATGCAAACAAAAATCAGACTTTCCCTGCCCTCATTAAGCTCTCAATCAGAGCAATAATAGTTCAGTAAAAAACCTTAAAGTCCAAGTGGGTAGATGGAGGGGTGCAGGACCATATAGGATAAAGCTATATGATTTGTGTTTTGAGGATATTAAAACTACTTAAATAAAGGAAGTGATTTTAAAATATATTAAGACTTTTGTGGTATGAAATAGGTTAGACATTTCAATTGTTAGAGACAAGACTAACACAAGAGATATTGTTTCATGTCCATTTCACAATCATTTAGTTAGACCATTGTGTTTTTTACAGATGAGCAATGGCTTTCTTCATTCATTCAACAAATATCAGAATGTTAAAAGAGCTCTTCTTTGTCTTTGTCTGCCTCCTTAAGTTTAGACATGGTAGGCACTGAGTAAATATCAATACTTGTTGATTGAAGACTGTCTTTGATCTGAAGTCGGGGCCTAGGTTTACACACGTGGAACAACCGTGGCACAAATGCGGCCCTCTCCTCCTACTGCTGCTAATCCTGACATAAGGAAACGTTCATGAGTTTGCAAGGACACTTCAGTTTACTAGTGGTGTCATTCGGATCAAAAAGTTCCTTCAGGGTGCCATGGGAGTTTCTGTTTCTCTGTAGCTAATGTTTGTGCTCACCAGAGACTGTGTTGGAGCACAGCCAACCAAATGGAATTGGCTAGTAAAAGCTTTTGTGGGTGAGCATTTTGGAAACAAGTTTCAAGACCATTTGCCAACAAAGACTCAGCAACACAGACTCAGCAGGTGGAATTTAAAACAACATAAGTTAATGTAAAGGTTTGGCCTTTACAGGGGCAGTGGAGATTTAAACACTTAATGAAAATTGTAATATTCTATCATCTTTGAGAGTAAAAGTGAAAGTTAGTTTTTTCTTGTTATTGCAAAACCAGTAATCAGTTCTTTAGACAGAAACAGAGGCTTCTGGTAGACAGACATTCTTCAAAAGGTCTCAAGGCTCACGCTCCAAACAGCGCTGGCGTGCACTAAGGTTAGATATTATGCAAGACCTTTTTGGAGCCCCTTGGTTCTTTCCATGTGATTCAAATCACATCAGGAAACTTCAAAACTAACCAAAGTAAAAAGATTATTTCCAACTTATGTAGACTAGAACTATACAGGATCTGGTGTCACACAAAAAGTGTGCATTACTTTGACTGAATAATAAGTAATTTCCTCTTCAAATTGGTTACTACTTAGCTTTTTTTTTTTTTTTTTTTTTAACATATGTATTTTTGTATTGACTTCAGAGAGGAAGGGAGAGGGAGAGATAGAAACATCAATGATGACAGAGAATCATTGGTTGGCTGCCTTCTACATGTCCCCTACTGGGAATTGAGCCCACAACCTGGGCATGTGCCCTGACTGGAAATCAAGCCTTGACCTCCTGGTTCATACATAGGTCAACACCTAACCACTGAACAACACAGGCCAGGGAGTTACAACTTTCCTTTATCTTACTCAGCAATCTCGCTAAAGATGAGCATTCCCACATGATGTGCAATTTTCTCTTCAGCTTTTAATTTCTCTGGGTACAGAAGAAAAACTCTGGATCCTTAATTGAGCAATTAATATTTATTAAGTGAATATAGAGTTTGAAGTTGGTGCCAAAATCTTCCTTTCATCAAGAGAACCAGTCTGACGGACGCAGTGGTGCAGCACCCAGCTTTAGGCAGAAGAGCCAGGTCAAGACTGAAAGGGGAACTCATTGTTCTCTAGTCACTCCCTGGCATCTACTGAGGTTCTTGAAAGAATGCCAATTAGGAACTATTTACATGTACCCTTGGAGGTTTTAGATAACTCTTCACTAAGAACTATTTGGTTTTCTCATTTAGACCATTTCTCCAGAGTAGGATTTGCAAACTTGCTGCTGAATATGCTGTTTGCAGATCGTGGCTAGGTTTCCATACCGACATAAAATACTGGTACTTGAAAAATTCATTAAAGAAGTGACTCGTCCTAACTCCCAGATCTAAATTTGAGGAGTGGTTCTACTATATTTTCTATAATGTTGTCCCAGAATTCAGGCAGCAGGAAAGAAAGAGTTCATATGCAAATAGTTTATGGAATGTGTCCAGACAAGGAACTTGCTGCTTCAGACCTTGTGCCATTAAGAACTTGGAATTGTTTTAAGCTTTTCTTTATATAGAAATCCACTTATCTGAATTTCTACCACTCATCTCAGTTTTCTAAAACACTGGTCTCCTTTACATAAGAAAACTCCTAAAGTTATACGGCTTCCAAACTTCATAATTATTGAGAAATTAGCTTTTTAATAATCACATTTTGAGCATAGTCTGCTAATACTCAGCCTAATTACAATTTTAAAATACATAAGACCTGTATTTTAAATAATCTTATTTATATTTGGTTAACTTTTGATTGAATGTTCTATTTAGTCACCATATATATATATATATATATATATATATATATATATAGTAACTTGCTGCTGACCCAGCCACAGAAAACATCTTTTAGACTGCCTACATTAATGAAAATTTTATTAGACACTACCAAATGTTGATTGAAAAAACATGCTAAAATATTACTGTCAGCCACTGGTGTACAATTTCTTACCAGAGAACTATACAACTTCAGGATAAAATGTTTACTGAAAATGATACATATTTTAGCAGCCACTAAAATTGTTAGGAAGACTTTAGATCACTGCTTCTTAATTATAGTTTAAAATTTATTACATAGGATCAAATTAAAATATAGTTACCATTTGCAAAATTCCAAACATTTATGAAAATATCATTTGCTAACACTTTAAATCAGACTCAAAGACAGTTTAAATATTTCTTATATGCCTACTAAAGTTTCTCTAGTCTTTTGCAAAATGCTAAAGTGATCATTTGCCCAACAATGCATATGATTAATATTCACCCAAGTGACATCAACATTTAATGCATCATGCCTTTACTTCCCATTAAAATTGTATTATTGAGGCTTGACCAGAAGGTTTTCATGCTTGGTCCTCCATATAAGTTGATACTCTATAGTAGTTCTCTTACATCGGGTTTTCCCCCTGTCTTCAGTTATTATCCTTTCTCTTACCTGCTTTCAAGAAATAGAAAAAGCCTTTTCTATGTATCAATCCAAAGTATGTTCCCATAAATGGGAAATAATTCAGTAGTCTTGTTGGGGGTTGATATTTGAATATTAGAAGTTGTTTCCTTTACTTGTTGGCTTGCCTATGCCTATTGAAGTCAGGTGACCCATGGTAGTGACTTGTTGGAGTGCATTTTGAATTAGTAGAAAACTTCTAATAGACAAAAGATGGCAGATTTAGCAAAAGAAGAAAAAATGAAGTACAAAAGTCGAAATGCATATTCTTTTTAAAAATATATATTTTTATTGATTTCAGAGATGAAAGGAGAGGGAGAGATAGAAACATTAATGATGAGAGAATCATTAAGTGGCTGCCTCCTGCAGGCCCCCTACTGAGGATTGAGCCCACATCTTAGACATGTGCCCTTGACTGGAATCAAACCCAGGACCCTTCAGTCTGTAGGCTGATACTCTATCCACTGAGCCAAACCAGCTAGGGCCCAAATGCATATTTTTATCAAGTCTTATACTTGCCCAACAGCTACAAGCCTCTCTGAAAATATTTGTATGTGTGGGTGGAGGCAAGTTGCCCAATAAATTATAAGAACTGTTATCAGATTCATCAGGACTTGGTTGTAAATTTGACTACAGTTTTGGCTCATAACGAAACGAGGAGGAAATATCTGATTAAAGTGTGCATTGCTGCTGAGGCAACTAATGTTGCCATAGCAATTGAAATGAAATGTGCAAGAAGATAAAAAATCTAACCCCTTTAATAGTTTTGAAAGTGAATGCACTGCCAATAGGAAAAGTTGTCTACAGTAGTAAGATAAAACACATTCCTCATGGAAAGTCTGTTTACTAGAGTTTTGTTGTACTCTTTCTAAATACATTGCTTTAGGTGTCTAATTTGAATGTTCTCCTTTAATAATCAAATACAGTTTTGACCTTGGATGCAGCTGCCTAGAATTTCTGCTGGATTATTTGTATCAAGGGAGTAGACATCTATAAAAAATATCCAATTTTTCCCTCTAGTTCTTAAAAAAGTGTACTAAAGCCAAAGCTGTCTTATTTGAGGTTGGAATTCAGTAATATCTAGAACGTGCTGCCCTCTTCAGGAGCTAGTGTTTAAAATATTTTGATAAAATTTTTAATCCATTTAGAAATTATAAATATGAGTTATAATATCAAAAATTGTATTAATAATTCTTTAGGAATAAAAACCACATGCAACAAAGTATGTCTATGTTTAAACTTTTTCCATTAAAAATCTTTCATTAAAAATCAATAAGTAAAACTTTTAAAATAAATTAATATATTATTTACTATGAAAAAATAATTTTCTTAAAAGAAACTGCATTTGTGGGGAGAATTCCTAAGTTATTACAATTCCAACTCCCATATTTACTATAAAAATGTTTCTAAAAGAGTAAAATATCCAAAAAATAAAATATTCTCTATGTGAAAATATTAAGATACACTTTAAATCATAATTTTATTCTCCAGCAAAAAGCCAGTAGATTTGTGAAGATAATATTTATACTTTGAAATTTTAGCTAGTTGTCATTTGCAGAAATAGTACCTTTCCTGGAAATAATAGTTTCAAATTACAATAACACATAATTTTTATTCAAAATACTTCACTTGTAATATTGAAAGATCTGAAACGTCATCATCCAAAAATTCAAACAAATTATTTTTCTGCTTATGTTACTTACTAAAATTTCTTTAGCCATCATCTAATTTTGGCAGAAGGAGATGAATTCAGAATGTTTTTTCTAAATTAAGTTTAGGACACTTAAAAACAAACAAAAAATGACTGACACTAATAACATTAATTACCAAGATATAAGAAAAGGATAATTTGTTATACTCTGACATGTTCCTTTTTATTAGAGATTTTGAGGTTATTTTGTACTAATAAAAATGTGAAAATAAATGTTAATTAAAAAATTTTAAAACAAAAAAATCAGTAACAAATATCATTTCAAAATACAATTTTTTCTAGTTTTTATTATGTGATACAATTAAAACCTTGTTTACAACCAAAAGAAAATCATAAAAAAGTAGATAGCTCTTTATCATCATTTATTCAGTGGGAAAAAGGAGGAGCTTAGATTCCTAATTTGTTTCTCAGCTTTCACATCAGATTTTTAGGTCAAGATTCCAAACAGGAAATTTACTTACATATAAATGATAAAATGGTCATTATGTTGAATCTAGAAAAGTAAACTGCCGCTCAATTTTCCCTTTGAGTTTTAGATGCAAAACAGTTGACCCATGTCTATCAATGTAAAATTCTACAGAGCCAAAGGAAGAAGGAAAAAAACAAAAAAACAAAAAAAACACCTGTTGACAATATTCTCTTGAGCCTATAAGATTTGTTTTGTGGAAAATAAAATGCTTTATTCTTGACTTTGAAAGTACTTATCACAACAATTGCTTAATCCTAAAGTAGCTCTGTCCAAAGCACATAATGCATGTTCAAGAATTCTTACAACACTAATTTGTGTTTTCTGCAATAGATTTACTTCATTTTTGTTTTGTTTTTGATGCATTATACTTGGTAGTTGGGATCCCTGTGGATGGGGGTATAATTCATATTTTCTTTTCTTTCCAGTGAATTCACGGCACAATGATAAATTTCATCTTTCCCAGAATGGTGAGTAAAAAGCTCTTTCTACATTTGATAGTACTGAAGACAAGTGAGAAAAAGTGAATTATTAAAATAAAAGTGAAATATCATTGTTAAATGTGTTGAATGATCTGGTAATTATAAGGTATCTTATACTCTTGAAGTAAATAGATGTCATATTTAAATTCTATAGCCATTTCAAAACTCTCACCACGTATGCTAGAGGCTCTTCAAAGGAAATATAAGGTTTTGCCTTCTCTGGGGGATTGCAGTTGAACATAGTGGAGTTTATATTTTGTTGTCTGGGATAAGTTACTTAAAAATATCACAGATATAGAAATAAATGTGGTGTACATTCTGTGAGCAGAAAGAAAAAGCATTTCTGGGATACAAATTGAGAATGAGTGAGTGAATATGAATTCTTTGGAATTTGTAATATTGCATAAAAACTGTCATTTATATTTGACCAGGACTTTGCAGCATCTGCAAATTTTAAAAGTATTTGTTTTCTAAGACATATAGCATAACTTCTAGGCAAATTAGCTACTGTATTATTTTGTCTAAACACATAGTTTTGTTGTCTCTATGCTTTATGAGTTAAAAAGGCAATATTTAATTTTAGTCTCTAACTGTAACCTCTTTACAATCCAAATAACAATAAAATTAATCTTACTGAGTGGAAAAAGTTATTGTAAAATGATATTGCTCAGCAAGTTGTCCCCTATGAAGTTTTTCCCCAAATGGTTCTTAGATATTCCACATAAAAGAAAGAATTTCTCCTTGTAGAAAAAAAAATCACTTTGAAATAAATCAATCATCAAAAAATACTATGTTAACTAAAAAAAAAAGTAGGGCACAAAATACAGACATTATATTTTGTATGTCTGTGTGCTTGTGTATTGAGGGAAGAGAATATTTATATCATACTGTAGGCTTAGAAAAAAAGATTCACAAAACAGTAGGAAAATGGGTAGTTTAATAGTTTTTATTCCTTCTTCATTCTGAATTTCCTAAATTAAATATGTATTAGTCTTATAGTAAAAACAAAAGCACTTTTTGAGAAATAGGCTATTTGAAATAGTACCAATTTCATAATAAAAATAATCTTATACCATTAAAAGAAAAACAACTACCTAATCCCAGAAGAAACTAAAAATCTATGTATATAAAAACCTAAGTGACTGTTATGATCAAACAACTTGTCAACCAGATACTATGGCATGCACTGACCACCAGGGGGCAGATGATCAATGCAAGAGCTGTCCCCTGATGTTCAGTGCACTCCCACAGCCAATCTCCTGCAGCCAGCCAACTTCCTGCAGACTCTCCCCCCTGCTGGCCAGCCCCAATAGGCTCCAATTGCCAGCCAGGACTAGGGAACCCACTCATGCACAAATTTGTGCATCAGGCTTCTAGTATAAAATAAAAATTAATTAACCCTAGCTGGTTTGGCTCAATAGATAGAACATTGGCTTGTGGATGGAAGGGTCCCAGGTTCAATACCAGTCAAGAGCACCTACAGTGGTCACAGTCTCCTCCCCAGCCTGGTCTTTGGTTGGAGTGCAGGCAGGAGGCAACCAAATTTCTCTAGATATTTCTCTCTCTTTCCCTCTGTCTTCCACTCTCTCTAAAATTCAATGGAAAAATATCCTCTGGTGATGATTAAAATAAAAACTAATTTGATAAAATTAAAAGATTTAAAGTGAGGGTAAAGCTATTTTATTAATTTTACTCCAATACAAAAGAATCCAGGCATATGTGTGAAAAAGTAAAGATTTAAAAACTAAAATAAAAAAGACCTGCAACTTCACATTGGTTTTCAGTATATAAGAATTTGTTATTTTATGGACTTTTTTCATAAGAACAAAAGGTCTGGCTAGAAAAAGCTAAAATATGAAAGTAAAATTTTAAAAATAAACTCACACATCAGGAATCAAACCCGTGACCTTCAATGCACAGGCTGTTGAGTGGAAGGGAGGGATGAGAGGAGAGAGAGAGAAACATCAATGTCAGAGAGACACAATGATGGGTTGTCTCCTGCATATGCCCCAACTGGGGCCAGGGATAGAACCTATGACCAAGATCCTTGCGCTTGACCAGGAATCAAACCCATGACCTTCAGTGCGCAGGTGAATGCTCTAACCACTGAGGAAACTATTCAGGGACACCTTTCTGTATTTGATAGTACTGAACACACATAAGAAAAAGTGAAGTGTTACTAGTATAATAAAAGTGAAATAAATACTATTCACATTAATGCTTCCCAAATCTTCACTTTCAGAACTGGTTTTGTGATTGTGTAGCTCACAAACTAAAGAAGATACTATAAAGGCTTAGAGCATTGAAAAGTTGGAGTCTTTGTGTACCCATTCCCCACTGGTAAAAATTAAGGGATTAAAGGCCAGTTGTATGATTTTGGGTAAGATAATTCATATACTAGTACTTGGGTTTAAAATTTCTGATGTGTTAAATCAGTCAGTTATACTGGAAATTTTTTTAATAAAATCTAAATTCCTTTCTAGCCCTAGAATTTTGCAATACATGGATATATCTTTAAACTTATTATATAGAGAATAAGATAATACTGTGAGATTTGGAGTCATTAGAATGAGAAAGGTTTTAATGAATTAGAAGCTAATTTCATACATTTGCAAAATTCACTTATACTAGTATTAGAAGTCTCATCCAAATTATATTATGTAAGAGAGAGATTATGCATGTGTATCTTGATAATATTCTTTCCATATTATTATTTTTAAAATGTACTTTAAAATTTAACCTGAATTTTCTCACTTTGCTCTGAATGAGATAACACTGTATGTTATGTGTGAAAGGAAATCTAGCTTTAGTCTTTTCTGAAGATTAGGGAGCCAAATTCCTACATATATTTGTATATAGACATGTATATTTTAAATAATTTTATGCTACCAAGATGCTAGCTAATCTGCTAGATTGGAGAATCAAAATTCATAATTTTGTTTTTGTATCCATTCTATACCACCATTAGTACTACTAACATATCACAGCATTTTATATAGAAAGCATTTTAACAAAATTAACCTCCTGTCTATAACCAGTGCAAGGTAAATATGATAAATTATTGGATAAATAAAACATCTGGCCAGGACCTATTTGGCTCAGTGGATAGAGCAGCGGCCTGGGGACTGAAAGGTCCCAGGTTCAATTCTGGTCAAGGGCATGTACCTTGGTTGTGGGCGCATCCCCAGTAGGGGGTGTGCAAGAGGCAGCTGATCGATGATTCTCTCTCATCGGTATTTCTAACTCTCTATCCCTCTCTCTTCCTCTCTGTGAAAAAAATCAATAAAATATATTAAAAAAAACCAACAACAACAAAAAACATCTGTTTATTCAAACTCTTTTTTTTTAATTTGTAAGTGTGCAAATTTAAGCACACAGATGTTCCGAATTACTATATGTATGGAATTGAAATATAGATACATATTTTGTAGTTATATATCTATTAAAGCTAAACTTTAAAACAATAAGTTTTTAGCATTACCAAGTTTTTAAAATATAGATTGGTGATAAATGTCAACTATTTAAATAAAACTATTTTCTCAATATAATTAATCTGCATTTCAACAAAATAGATTTTTTTCTCTCATTCCCAAATCTGGCTGTTCTTAATGAACATGGATTGAATGCATATTTCTGTGAATAGTCACAGCATCTAATCTTCAATCAACAATCTACACTAATAAAAGAGAAAGATGCAAATTGACCATACCATCACAAAGCTCACCAGCCAATCAGGAATGAGTATGCAAATTAACCAAACAAAGATGGTGGGTTAATTTGCATCCACAGGCACCGAGTGGCCAGGAGCAGGGCACTTGTATTATTGCCATGGCAACAATGTAGGTGTTATGCACTGCCCCAGCTACTCCGGGCCTCTGGGGCAGCATAGGAAGGCAGAAAGGCAGCTCTGGGCCAGAATGAAGGCAGTGCTGGCAGCCAGGGGAAAGAAGGCCCATTCAAGCATGAATCTTCGTGCATGGAGCCGCTATTCTATATGTATAAAAGGCTAATATGATGTGTCTGACCATCCAACTGGTCACTATAATGCACACTGACCACCAGGGGTCAGACACTCAATGCAAGAGATGCTGTAATGCACACTGGCCATTTACAGAGAAACAGCACCATGGACCTGGCACCCACAAAGCAACACTCATCTTCTCCCAAATGGGACACAGGCCCCACCATCACCCAGAGCGACACCCCATCAAATTGCAGCCAACACTGTTGAGACCCCATGGCCCAAAATACAACCCACAGCCCAGCCCAGCCCTGAAACAGTGGCTGTAGGCACCGGGTAAATGGTGTCTGGCTTATTCTTCCTAGGAACTAGCCTCCTTGGAGTTTCTTTAACTCAGGAACTAGACTTACTTTATAGCCAGATGCAAACATTTTACACTTTAACCAAATGTCTATGAAGTGTTTTCATGTGCCTCATCTCATTTGATCCTCACAGAAGTCCTGGAGTAGGTACATAGGAAACTTGGTGGAATTCTATTTTCTCTTAATTAGCCAGAAGATGGAGATTTAGAAAGTTTAGAAACTTGATTCAACTGAAAAGAAATAAGAAATGGTGGACCTTGAAAATGACTTCAGGTTTCCTCACTGCACAGAATATAGTCAAACACTGTTGCAGTCAAATATTTTACCTTTTGATCTCCCTGTGTGTTCTACAATAATAAATCTGCTTCATGTTGATATTTACTGCTGTGCTGCTCACAATTACCTGAAAGAGAAGTTGGGTGCTTCAGTGGACTGGAAAAAAATTAGCTAAATAAGAAAGCAGATCTAATTAAGCAAGTTTAGTCTTTATATATAAAAGGCTAAGTTGACTCATGCATGGGCAAGACATATACAGCTTTTGCTGACACCAATCACACGTGTGTGTTTCAATCTGTCATTGTTGATCAAGAATTTGGTTGACACTTCTATTATAGAGAAAGGGTGACTAGCAATATTAAAATATTTCTTCTAATTAATTTCCTTTCAATGTGCATGAATCCATGCACCAGGCCACTAGTATAATATATTTTACTTCTGTGGACATTAATAAAAATATTTTAATTTTATTAAAGACAAAAATTGTATATTGGAGTTAATTGTAGTCAATAGTCATTTTGCCATTTATCTTTTAAAATTCTACCACTTTTTCCAATATGTCCAATGTCAATTTTTAGGTCAGATAATAGTATTAAATCTTTATTAATTAGCCAACAGATTGATTACTTTTAAGATTTGGAAGAAAGCAAAGATAAAAACAGTCCTTTCCTTTTCCTTCAATTAAAATTGCATGCAATTATTCTTGCAGAATATAGATCTCTGTTGGGATTTCTGGTTTCAAACAAACTTTTTGGTTCATTTAACAAGAATAATATTCATCTTAATTAGCAAAAAACAATTGATGGGCTTTTTACAAGAGGGAGTTCACTCTGTGCACTGATTACAGCCACTAGATTATCCACTGGGGGGGTGGGGGGAAAGAAGAAAAAAAAAAGGTTCTGCTTTTAAAGCAGTTAGTTCTATGTTATCTGTTAGTGGCCATTGCTTTGAAGACAGGATGTCTTTCTTGATGAGTGGTTAATAGAGTTTGTTTTAACCTCCAAACTTTCCTAAGCAATATCCAAATTTGGCTTTTCAAATGATTTATTACCATTTTATATCAGTTCAAATATACAAATCAAAATGATTAAATAAATCAAAAGACATTTCTGGTGTGATTGAATTGTTTTATATGATTTATAAAGTTAAAATATTTGCTTCTTACTTTTAAAGGAAAATATTTTTAAATATTTAGTAGTTTAAAAATAAAATTGCAAATACATCAGAAATAACAAACCATAGATATCCAAGTGTCCTGTGTACCTTTCAAGTTCTCTGTAGAGCCTTTTAAAATTCCTTAATCTTTTTTAACCAAAACTAAATTTTCTCTATCCCTTGCTTTTCCTTCTCATTTTAGCTCATGTATTTGAATCCCTAAACATATTGTTTGGTTTACATGCTGGCAATAATATGTAAATGAAAATATATGTATTTGTAACTTTTCCATTCAATGTTATGTTCCTAAGTTCCAATCATTTGCAGCACATAAATATAATTAATTAATTTATACTGTTTTATTATTTATTTGTTTGTTTGTTTGTTTATTCTCCATCACCGTTTATCCCCTCTATGGCCTCTTCTACCTCCACCCATCCCCCTCCTTCTTCCCAATGAGCACACTGTTGTTCATGTCCATGAGTTCTCAGTTTATCCTGTTTCGTAGTATCCCATTCAATTACATAATTTGTCTTCTTCCACACTAATGAGTATTTGGGGTGCTTCCAGTTTTTTGTTTTTTTACTCTTACACAGTATACTGCTATGAACATTTTGAACATGTATAAGTGGAAATGTATAAAAATTTCTCTAGGGCAGTTGCTTCTTAACCTAGAATGATTTGGCTCCCCAGGGAATATTTGTCAATGTGTGAAAATATTTTTGGTTTCAAAACTTGGAGGATGCTATTGGTTTCTAGTAGGTAGAGACCAGGGATGCTCTAAAGGCCAGGAAAGCCCCCACAACAAAGAATATCTGAACTGCAATGTCAATTGTGCAAGGTTGAGAAACTGCTCTAGAATATATACTTGAAAATAAAATTACTGGAGACAGAATATGGAAAATTTCAAATTTATTAGATAATTCCTAACTGTTGTACAAAGTATCCATTTGACACCCCTACCAGGAATCCTAATATATAAAAACTCAGGGTCCATAACATCCAAAATGATCGAATACTCCACCAACTGGAAGTCAGTACTGGGTTGCCATAGCAACCCAGAACTGACTGCCTTAGCTGCGGGAGTCTGGACCCAGCACTGACTGCCAGAGAGGCTGCAGATCAGGCCTAGAGAGAGGCCTGGGGAGAGTGAAGCAGGGTCCGATCCACCTCTCTCTTTTGCTCCACCTCTCTTTCTCTTGGCCCTCCACTGGGGCTGCTGATCAGTCCCACCTCTCTGATCAGGCACATTGATAGGCCTAGAGATGCTGACTGGCATAGAAACTGACCAATTAGAACCAAATCTGGGTGAAGTGTGAGGAGCCAATGGCTTCCTAGGAAGTAGAGCTTTTGACACAGACTGGCATAGAAACTGACCTGTCAGAACTTAACCCGGGTGAACTGCAAAGGCAGAATCTAAGGTAGGGTCTGAGGAAGGGTTTTAAGGCAACAGCTATTTGGTGTAAGGTGTAAAAAAGCCCTTCAATTTTGTAATGATCAGTTTGGCAGTATAGTGTATATGGCTGGCTATCAGTCCAGATATAGGGATTATGTATTTTTGTCTGCCAAGAGCATCTCCTCCTGATAAAAGCCTTTCCCTGCTGCCTCATTTAAGTAATCCTATCCTATATAATCTATCTATACTACTAAAAGGGTAATATGCTAATTAGACTGGATCAACCAGCCATCTTCTACACGTCTGATTTCCTTCTGGACAAAGCCATGGTGGTGGGGGCCAAGGCAGAGGCTGTTAGGGGTGATCAGGCCAGCAGGGGAGGGAAGTTGGGGATGATATCAGGCTGTCAGGGAAGGGCAGTTAGGGGCAATCAGGCAGGCAGAGGCTGTTAGGGATGATGAGGCTGGCAGAGAAGGGCAGTTGGGGGTGAGATCAGGCCAGCAAGGGAGGGCAGTTGGGGATGACCAGGCCAGCAGGGGAGGACAGTTGAGGGTAAGATCAGGTCAGCAGGGGAGGGTATTTGGGGGCAACCAGGCTGGCAGGGAAAGGAAGTTGGGAGTGAGTTCCGCAGGGAAAGGCCATTGGGGGAGAGATCAGCCAGCAGGGAAGGGTAGTTGAAGGCAAGATCAGGCTGGCAATAGGCAGTTAGGGATGACCAGACAGGCAGAGGCAGCTGAGGGTGAGATCAAGCTGGCAATGGAGAGCAGATAGGGGCAATCAGGCAAGCAGGCAGAGGCAGTTAGGGGTGATTAGGCAGGCAGGCAGATTAGTGGTTAGGAGCCAGCAGTCCCAGATTGTGAGAAGGATGTCCAACTCTCGATCAGATTTCCACCAAGAGGTCCCCAATTGGAGAGGTTGTGCACCAGGCGAATAGTGTAAAGATACATGTTCAAATAATGCTGCATTTTTGTTAGCATTTAATATTGTCAGATACTTTAACATTTTCTTAAATCCATTTTGTGAATGTGAAATAAAACTTCTTATGATTCCTATCACAGTCTAGAATTTTAAAACTGGAATTACAGTATAGAATCTCAGGTCTGGTGAGAATGTATTAGTTGATAGATCCCAAAGAAGGCTGACTCTGAAACTTCATTCCAGTTCTTAAACTTCGAGGGGTCCATGAGCCAGTAAAGTGCCTTTGATCATTTGAGTCGTTTCTATAACGCACAACAAAATGGTCCTGATAAGTACACTTTATAAATAAAATTAAATTCTGAGATGGTTTCCCTGCATGCTGATAGTCATAGAAGGCAATGAATGAAAAATAACTTTAATTCCTTTTTTACTACATGGGAAGGAAACTGAAAAGAGTCCTCAGGTAAGTTCTTTTGAAGCCCCGAGGCAGGTCAATGTCAGAAGGATTCCCTAAGACTATTTCTTGTGACAGGGTTTAGGACCACTAGTATTTAGACAATTAAACTTCTGGTATTGAAAGGGATTCTAGCAAGAAGCCCATCCTGGATGTAATATTATTTTTTCAATTACTTTCTCTCTGAGATTTTGCATAACCTGAACAAAAGAGGAAGGGGATGAAAGTCAAGGGAATATAAAAATTAGGGAGCATTTTATGCTCTGATAAGGACCTGGCTGGTCCATTTTAATTTATTTACTAATTAGGTATTATGCACATAGTTGGGTCTCCCTCCTGTTCCCCAAATACATGTGTCAGAGTCCAAACCCCCAACCTCAGAATATGACTATAGTAGTTGCAAATAGTATTCAAGGTTAAATGAGGTCATTGGAGTGAGCCTAATCCAATATGGCTGTAACTGAAAAAAAATTAAACATTTTTTTAAAAAGAAGAAGAAATTAGAACAGATACACACAATGGAAGACTACATAAAGATAGAGTGTGAAGACCACCATCTACAAGCCAGGGAGAGAGTTCTCAGAGGAAACAACCCTGTCTGTCCAATCTACCCATAAAATGTCTCCCAAATATCTGATTTACTCTCTGTTCCCGGCATTACTACCTTAGTTTAGGTTTTGCTTTCCTTGCTTGAAATATACCAGTAACCAGCCATCAGCTTTCCTCATTCTTATCCCCAGGGCACAGTACCTGGTTCCTAAGCCTGGCTGTGCACTGGAATTTTGGGTGGCAAATGTTTAATTCCAGATTTTCAGGTTCTAGAGCCTGGAGCATATCTGTTGAATAAGAATCTACAGACAGGTAGGCTGTAGAAATTGGTATTTTGAATAGGTTCCTAAGTTGATCTTATGAATAGTGGACATTGGTTGCTTTAATTTGATTGACCATCTTTTTATTAACGGTCATGTGACAGTTTACCCAAAACTTCCTACTTTAGCTTTTTGTGCACATTTCTTACTTGCCTTCTGTGATTGCAGTGTTTGAGGAATAACAAATCTAATCACACTCTTTTGAAGCTGTGTGTCTTTTACATTCACAGTGTATTTCAAGAATGTTTTTGTCAAAGATCCACATCTATTTTGTGTTACAATATGTCTGTCTTTTGAGAAGCTACAAAAATACCATGAAGACACTTTGATAAGTACAATAGTGGAAATAAATGAAGCCTATCCAATCTGTTCACTATATGCAAAGTGTTTCAGCATGAGGACATCCCCTTCACTTCCTCCAACTACGAGAAAGGACTGGCAGAGCATTTACTTCTCTTGTAGTGCTTTTGTGGCCTGGCCCTATACATACTGGTACCTACTGTGTGGTGGGATCACAAGTAAAAGTGGGTTTAGAGTTCACCTTAAAAAAGAAGAATGTAACATCTCACATTCTACTATAATCTTTAATATTATAGATTTAATTTATATACTCATCACTTGGCAAAAAATTGACAGCTTTATACCTTGAAAATAAAAATCATACTGCTCTTCTACTTTAAATTAAAAAAAAAAAAGCTTCAAGGGCAAAGCAATGGGTCTTTGTATCTATGCATAGATAGGCAACATAACCCTAGAAAAAATAACAAGTAATGGCAATCCTTAGAGAGAAACTCTGCTGTTAGTCCTACTTGATATCAAAGGTGCTTTTCCAACCATACTTGATAACAAAAGAAAAACTTGCCAAACTAATTGATCCAGTCAGTATTTGTTTTCTATCTATTATATTAAGCACTAAAGGCCATGGTGCATGAAATTTGTGCACGGGGAGTAGGAGTCCCCTTAGTCCAGCCTGCACCCTCTCCAATCTGGGACCTCTCAGGGGATGTCCAGCTGCTGGTTTAGGCTCAATCCCAGGGATCAGGCCTAAACCAGCAGTTAGACATTCTTCTCATAATCCGGTACCACTGGCTCCTAACTGCTCACCTGCCTGACTACCTGATCACCCCCAACTGCTTCCCCTGCTGGCCTGGTTGCCCCCACCTGCCCCCCCCCCCTCCACTGGCCTGGTTGCCTCTAACTGTCCCCCTCACTGATCCGGTCGCCGCACACAGCTTCTGAGTGGTTGTTACTATTACTGTTTGGTCATCCCGTCTGGTTGTGAGGGCCCTGGATTTTTATATATATTAGGATTATATAAAACTTGAGGCCCAGTGCATGGCTTTGTGCACTGGTGGAGTCCCTCAGCCTGGCCTGCAGGATCAGTGGACCTCTGCAGCCACTGCAGCAGGAAGAGGAGGGTGAATATTGGGATGGGGTGTGCAGGGGGAGTATCCACAGGAGAGGCTTGTGCTTCTGCAGCTGCACTCACCAGCTGTGAGCTGGGCATCTGGTGCCTGTTGGTCAGCTGAGCAGTGCTCCCACTGTGGGAGCTCGCTGGCCACCAGTGTTGAGCATCTGCCCCCCTGGTGGTCAGTGTGCATCATAGCTACCGGCCAGTCATCTGGTCGCTTAGGGTTTTATATATATGAAAATTAAAACATGGGATGATTCCAGAATCTTTGAAGTTTACAGTTTAGTCAAAGGAATTCCTAGTTTTTAAAAAAATAAAAATAAAAATAGGATGCTTCCACAAGCCTGGAATGGAAGCAGAGAGGTAGAGTGTGTGAGTAGAGGTCTTGCCCAAATGACACTTCCTGGAGGGACCACTTACTTACTCTGTGCTCAGATGTCAACAGCCAGAAGGACCCTGGAACTTGAATAAACAAATGAGCATGACCTCGTTCAGTAGAGTCTTTGCTCTCTGTGCATACTTTGTAAAAGGCCGTTAGAAAAACTAAATATGATCCATGGTCTCCTTTTCCTGTTCTAAATGTATTCAGGTGCTCACTATACAAATATTTTATTAAAAGTACTTATAAAACAGGGCCTCTTAAGCAGACTGAATGGGCTCAGCTTGAAGTGATATACCAGCCAATCACCTAGTCCTTGGGTTATTTCTTCCTGGCTCATATTTCTAACATTGTGGAGTCTTTGGATTATAATTTTGACCACATAGTACAACAAGATTTTAGTGTTTCCAAACTTGGTTAGCATCTCCAGGAACAGCAAGCTCACTGTTTGTTCTATCCAGATATTGTATATTTGAAAAATTCTGACTACAAGAGGCTCTGTTTTTAAATGGAAATATGCTTCATCACACATCAAAAGCATCTTAATTCAGCTCCTTTGGGCCATTTGGAATAAAGACAATCTCTCTCCCACTTAGTTTTTAACTCCTAAAATACAGGTGAGACTTTTATTAAGAAGATTTGGGAAATTGGAAGAAGTAGGTAAAAGAAGGAAATAGCCATATTCCCAGTACCCAAGGCAACCACACTTAACATTTTTATATATATCTTTCTAGACTTCGTACTTTAAACAGTTGGACTCACTATTATTTTACATAAGTCATGATCACATATGTCAAGGACACACACACACACACATACACACACATACACATCACATAATCTTGTTCCCTTCTAGTGAGGGAAATCCGCTGAAGAGGATATGTGGGCAGGCACTGAAGAAGACAGACCTGAGTTCAAAGTCAAGCATTGTCACTTGTCAGTTTTTATTGCCTTGGACATGTTAGTTGGACATCTTTCAGCCTCAACATTCTAATCTGTAACCAGAACCCACTTCTTGCAGTTGTGGCTAACATTAATCAGTGTAAAATGTTTAATACCTTGCTAATAAATAGTAAGTGCTAAATAATAATTAAAACTGTTATTAATATGTTTATACTATTCTGATGTAGCTATCAAATATAACAATATTCAGGCTAAAGTTCCTTAATTTTTTCAGCCTTTTCTCATATGACATGGTATTTTTTTTAAATATAATTTATTGATTTTTCACAGAGAGGAAGAGAGAGGGATAGAGAGTTAGAAACATCGATGAGAGAGAGAGACATCGATCAGCTGCCTCTTGCACACCCCCCACTGGGGATGTGCCCTCAACCAAAGTACATGCCCTTGACCGGAATTGAACCCTGGACCTTTCAGTCTGCAGACCAACACTCTACCACTGAGCCAAACCGGTTTCGGCTGACGTGGTATTTTTTAAGTTTCTTTCCCATGCAGGCTGCTCAATACTGAAAGTGTTGTAATCTTTCCATTCATAGCTTCCTTAAAATCCTGTTCTCAGAACTGAACATGGTCATCGCAACAACTTAAAATAGAGTCAGATTATGTCCCCCATTAACCTATGCAATCCTAAAGTTATTAATGCAGACTAAACTATGATTTTTCTTTGCCCTCTCTCTCTCCTCCCCCTCCCTTCCTCTCCTTCCTGCTTCTTCTCATCCCTGCCTCAGCTTCTGCTTCTCTTCTTCCTCTTCTTCCTCTTCTTCTCTTCTTCTTCCTCTTCTTCTACTTTTTCCTCCTCCTCCATCTCTTTCTCCTTATTCTTCTTGAAACCATATCATACCGTTGGTTCACTGCCAAGTAAACCCTGAGTATTGTTGCTAGGTCACATATCCCTCAAATCAAATTTAGGCAGTTGATGTTTTGGTCCCAAGCTAGGACCTCAAAATTCTTCCAACCAAATCATATATTGTTAAATTCTTTCTATGTTTTAGTTGTTAAGAGCTTTTAGATCCAGATCTTATAATCCAATGTATTTATTTACTTACCACCCCTATTGCATGTAGCCATTTTTAAATAGTCCTGTCTTCTTATAGCTATATCTCATTCATTGATAAATGTGTTCACATCATACTTGGCCAGGGACAAGGGCCTGTGATGTACCACTTGTAAAACCTTTCTCCAGGCTGACAGACTCATTAACATTGCCACTGGGTACACTCATTCAGCCAATTATGAAAACACATAATAGTAATATCCCTAAACCGGTATTTCTCCATCTGACCTACAAGTAAATAAAGAAAGATTGTATTAAATGGTTTTTCTAGAATCCAAATATATCTATTACCCTGATATATTGGTTTATTAACTTTATAGAAACAAATCTATGTGATTGAGTTGAATAACTTATTTTTATTGATCTTATACTTTTCCTAATAATCATTTTTAATGTGCACAAAATGGTCTTTTATAAATATAATCTAAGCTAATGGTGGCAAACCATGGCTCAAGAGTCACATGCGGCTCTTTGGTCCCTTGAGTGTGGCTCTTCCACAAATACCACGTGCGGGGGCACATGTACAGAGCGATTGAAACTTCGTGGCCCATGCACAGAGTCGGTTTTCGGCCTAGGCGAGTCTGTTTTGAAGAAGTGGCGTTAGAACACTTAAGGGGCCAAAAGAGCCACATGTGGCTCGAGAGCCGCAGTTTGCCGACCACTGATCTAGGCTAACCCCACCATCACCCAGCAACATCAATTTCATTGAAGAATCTGCAATTTTCTTAACATTAAAGTATTCTTCTCATATCCCCTCTCTCCATTTCTCAGAGGTAATCAGGAATTACTAAATAGTTTCATACAGAAGGTCTCTAGTAGAAATTCATAGAGGTCAAGAGATATATTCATAGCTAGAACAGTCAGTTTCTCCCAGTATGGCATAGAGCGGACATAGACTATGGACTTAACTATGTTGACTAAAATATATACTAATTCTACACTACTCTATTTGTATGATGTGCAACAGATGATTTAACCAGATAATAATGCATGTTTTATAGGGTTGCTATAATGATTAAATGTGTGAATGCATATAAATACTTAGTGCATGATACCTACTAGGTCCTCAATAAATGTTACCTATATTATAACCTCTTTACCTATTTTGGCTTTCAATTTTTAAGCAATGTCTAATAGCCTTGACTTCATTCATTCATTCAACAAATATTCCTTAGATAGTGCTTTGTACATACAAGGCCTAGAGATACACTACCAAACAAATTCCCTGCAATCAATATAGGAGAAAGAAAAATTTAAGTATATAAAGTAATGGCAGTCAGTGATTTGGAGAATAAAGAAATACAAAGGTTAGAGAATGTCAGAGAGAATTATTTCAGAGAGTGTGGTTAGGAGAGATGACATGCGAACAGAGATATATTAATGAGCCAACCGGGAAGAAACATAAAAGAGTCAAGACGTTTTGCTTTCTCTCTTTCATGAATGAATTTTGTGTTTTCAGTTTAAAAACTGGGCTTATTCCTGTACTGATCTTCGTCCTCATTTCATGATAAGGAAATCATTTTTGATTCTTCTTAGCCTCTTTCACAAGCCCCAGCCTGTGCTTTCGTCCTGCCGGTGTTATTTTTATAGGTCTTTTCCACCTTCATATATTTGCGCTTGATTATGTGTCCCCCTTTGCCATCTTTGGCACATGCTGTTTTAAATTCAGGGCCTGTCGGGAGATCCCTGTGAAGCCCACTGGTTTCTTCAGTTCCCTTCCCACTTTCTTGCTCATTAGAATCATTTGTGTTTGCATAGGCAGAACACTGCTTAAATCAAACTCTGAGAGTGCACGGCAGCTTTTCCCCAAGGTTCCAATCATTTCCATTTTACCTACTGGTTTCTGTCAGAATTGGGTCCAGAGTAGGAGTTCCCTTTACTGCTTACTCTGCCTTCTGGGAAATGAAATGATCAGCAAAGCTGGTCAAGGAATTGTCAGTGTTTTTTTGCTTTTGAGGAATGAACGTTTCTGCAGCTACTTCAAAACGAAAGTCCTTAATACTGAGATTATGTTGCTGCCCTGATAACTGTGTGGTCTGCACAGGAAACGTATCCTCGATCAGGAACTCTGTAATGCTCTCACGTGGTGCTATCACTTCTCTGTCTCTCAACGTATGTTCCTCTAGATTGGTCTCCAGTGTTCCTTCAATTTACACGTAGGTTCAGAGCTTCTAAGCAGCAAGGACTATTTACCTACCTTTTCATTGGTGTGGCCTAATTATAACTTAAAGGAGATTGGATTTAAGTTGTTGATCTGACCAAATTATGCCCAGGGAACCAGGAAGTTTCCCTACAGCTTACTATTAAGAAGCAGCATGAAATCCTAGAACGCTGTGGAATAGCAGGTGGATTCTATTCCTGACCAAGCCACATACTAGCTTGCAGATTGATCACATCAAAATTAACCGGCTCTTACCCAGCTGGTGTGGCTCCATGGTTGAGCATCAACCTGTGATTCAAGCTGCGGTCAGTCGTGGTTCCATTCCAAGTCAGGGCACATGCCCAGGTTGCAGGCTCAATCCCAATGTGGGGTGTGCAGGAAGCAGCTGATCAATGATTCTCTCTCATCATTGATATTTCTATCTCTCTCTCCCTCTCCCTTCCTTTCTGAAATCAGTAAGATAAATGTTTAAAAAGTAACCCTAACAGGTCTTTAATTTAAGGACCAAAGATAGGAAGCAAATTGTGGCCTAAGAAGGTGAGTGGACTTGCCCACAGAAAAACATCTATTAATAGTTACGGATAGTCATTGCAAAATAAGGTTGTTTTCCACCCCTTAGGCCAGTAAATTTCTCCCCTTCCATGATTAGCCCAGAGACTTGCTTTCCTCTTCTGTGAAATCCAAATAATATTATCTACCCTTCCGTGCTCCACGTAGTTGTGAGAAGGGAGAGATAATAGGTATGTAATAATAGTGGTTGTGTAAGGTGGTATTATTACAGTGATGATTTTAATGATTTAATCTGTAGGTTTCTCTGGGCTTTTCTCCCTTCTTGCTTAAGTAATTTGCATTACAAGTTCAAATCTGTGGTAAGATGTGCTTACTTTCCTGAAGATTTAAACAAATTGTAGGCTGTGTCACACAGAAGAAAGAGTGGGGTTTTGGCATCCCTGTGATCAGCATGGTAATCTTTCTGTACTTAGTCCCTCCAGGGAAGCATGGCATTCCTTCTCTGGTTTTAGTTTTCTTGTCTGCGTAAGGGCTGAACGTTCCTATCTCCCACAGTTGTGAGAATTGAGATTGAAAGTCTCAGTATCACCCTAACTGGTGTGTCTCAGTAAACAGAGCCTCACCCTGTGGACTGAAAGGTCCCGGGTTCGATTCCAGTCAAGGGCATGTACCTTGGTTGTGGGCACATCCCCAGTAGAGGGAATGCAGGAGGCAACTGATCAATGTTTCTCTCTCATTGATGTTTCTAACTCTCTCTCCCTCACCCTTTCTCTCTGTTAACAAAATCAATAAAATATACATATTTAAAAATAGAGAAAGTCTCAGTATCACTGGTTGTTCTGGTTTTATCTATTTTCTGTAATTTTCTCCTTCCTCCGACTATGAACTTCTTGATGGCAGAGACTGTTTGTTTATCTTTGTATTCTGAGAGTCTGGCACTCAGTAGCCACACAGAGTGTTTGTCGAATGAATTATTTACCAAGGTGAGCAACACTGAATGGGTCTGAGAGTGGCAGCATTTTGTAGGTCAATGTTTTTCCAACTCTGCCCTTAAGAGCACAGCACTGAATTTTCTAGAGGTACTTTTGGAGCTGTTAAAAGTTGTGAGTAGTGAACTCCTGGCCTTCGTCTTGCTATAATTTGAGCAGATGTACATGTTTCTTTTTAATATAGCGCTCTGACATTTAAGGGTGTTTTCAGAGGAAAATGCTTTTTAGCTAAGAGAAAGTTGAAACAAGATGTGCAGCCTTTAGAGTCCCAAAGACACAGCTTCTAATTCCCCTTTTAGCAGTAGGCACCTTAGGAAAGTTAACCTTTCTTTGTCACCATTTCCTCGCTTACCACAGGCCTTAAGAGCATCCCAGGTTGGTTATAGATGGGCAGGAAGCTGTTACACGCACACCTGCCATTTCCCAATGTAGTTAGCCAAGAATAGCAAAGTGGAATCCATCTGGATCCAGGTGGCCATTTGTGTCAGGAGCAGGTGCACACAGGCAGTGTACCTTGGCTTGGCTTTTCTCTTCCTCTGGTTCCCTATGGGCCCCACAGCTGCCAATGACACTACTGCCAGCGTTGAAAAACACAATTTCTAAAACAAACTCTAGACAAATTTATACTTATGGCCCAGGCACCTCCATGTAAGAAAAAAAATGCTTACAAACATCGGTCTCTCTCAGCTCTAGAACCGAACTAGCACAAGCAAGAAAACCTCCTCTGGACAGGATGGGGAGGAGCAGGCAAAGTCAGGGCCAGGGGTCTCTCCCTGGTATCTCTGTCTTCTTGCCTTCCTGGAGGTTTATTTTGAAAATGAAATGTAGTAGGAGTAACACTAAAATATTTAGTAATGTGTAAATGGCTGGGCTTGGGCACCAATAGATCAGAACAGATGCTGGTCATAAACCATCCGCAAGCCTTGCCAGTGCATGCCAGCCAAATGCCAACCCTAAAATAAAGTAACATTAAAATGTCCTCATGATATCTGACACATAGAAGGTGCTGGATTAATGTCCATCCCCTTTCCCGAACCCCTCTTCCTCTTGAACAAAATACACTAAAAACAAACAAGCAACAACAGCAAATCCAAGAAGACATATCCCCAAATAACCTAAAAGGTCAAGTGTATTTCACTAGTACAATATATTAATGAAGGGAGAATTTCTAACACAAAAATCATCCTGTAGTCTAGAGTAAAATGAATATTCTTGAAAAAAAAATTAATTGTCAACTATTCCCTGAGTTAGAACCCAGCTGTTAGCTAACTGGTAGTATATCTTAGTTACACCCGCTGGGGACATGGTTTTTCCTCTGAGGTCATAATTTTTCCTGCTAGGAAGGGATAATTCATTAAATTTAGTTATAATGTATTATTTGCTTTAAGGCAATGTTTCCCAGGAGTTGGCACTGGAAATGGGGAACACACTACCAAAGTCACCTGGATCTCTCTCCCGACTCCCCCAAATCTTCAAGAGATTTAGATGCCTTCCTTCCTATTAAGAATCTGCCAGAATGAGCCATTGGAAATATGTATAGAATTCCCCTGGTAACTTAGCTTAGAAGAAGAGTTAAATTAACCTTTTGGGGGTTTTGTTGCTTTGGAACTTCTGAGAAAAGAAGGATGATTTATATATATATATATATATATATATATATATATATATATATATATATATATATATATAAAATATATATATTTTATTGATTTTTTTACAGAGAGGAAGAAAGAGGGATAGAGAGTTAGAAACATTGGTCAGCTGCCTCCTGCACCCCCCCCCCCCCCCCACTGGGGATGTGCCCGCAACCAAGGTATATGCCCTTGACAGGAATCGAACCTAGGACCTTTCAGTTCACAGGCGGATGCTCTATCCACTAAGCCAGTGTTTCCCAAACTTTTGACATATGTGTACCCCTTCTATAATTTTCGTAACACTGAGTACCCCTCATACTCATGAGAACATAGAATTAGGCGCAGCTAAGCACGGTGCAGTGCATATCCCCACCAAACTCCGGTGCAATGCGTACCCCCACCAAACTCTTCCCATACAGTACCACACTTTGGGAAATACTGCGACTAAGCCAAACCAGTTTTGGCAAGGATGGATATTTTTGTTGTGGAGGAAAACTGGACTCTATCAACTTCAGTAATGGACGAGGGTGGGTAGAGAACAGACAACAGGGGAGAAGGGGCTGCAGGACAAGCACTCACCAGCTTCACTGTTTAGTCGGGGCTCTCTCTCCAGTCTCACCAGCAGGTCCTGCAATTGCTGGGCATTGGGGAGCTTGTAAACCTTTCTTTCTGTGTGGCTCTTAGACTGAAGGCTGGCCATGCACTCAATGCCTGTGTTAGCTTCTCCTGCATTTCCACTTTAAATCTTTACTTCTCTTTGCCTCACCAGTCTTCATTACTCTTATTACTTCTCTTATTGTTTGTTTATAAATGTCCTTAAATTCTCTTTAAAATGTGTGTCTATTGGATAACTGTCTAATTGTACTTAGCTCTTTCAGAATACAATATGTTTAACGTATATTCTTCTAATGTTATAGATTTAAGAAAAACTAAGCACTGTTGACTAAAAGAGAATGAAAAATCATAAGCTGTGAATATAATAACAGTGAGTAGACTCTTCAAATTGCTAACTTAAAATAAAATAGTCAAAAATATCAGCAACAACACTGGTATACATGTAATATTGTAATACATTTTTATGTCATCATTATAAAGCTTATATTTCAAAACCTACTTTGAAATTTCTTTCATATAATACAATATGTAAGAATATTCAAAATTGTTCCACATTAGCTTGTACAGTTTTGGGCATTTATTCAGCAGCATTTTGAAGAATTGTCAACTATTTTATTAATGGTACCAAAATAATAGCAAATATTTAAAGACTCATTCTGTGCCAGGTACTACCTGTATTGATTTATACAACCCTCACAACACTATAAAATATTTGTAATTAGTTTCCCCATTTTATAAGTAAAAAACAAAAACAACAACAACAACAAAAAAAAAAACACAATTCATTTAAAGACATACAGCTTAAAAATGGTGGAGTTCAAGTCTGAACCCAGGTGGTCTAGTCTAAATTCTAACTTTTTAAATTATGTTGCTTTTCTAAAATACAAAACAAAAAGTAGACATCTTAAATTTAACATTAACTAAAGTTAAATGAAGTTACACTTTACTTTCTTAGAGCCTTTTCAGATCTTTCAACAGTTCTTTTTTCAAGGTAAGGGAAAAGAAAAGGCTAATCTTCAATACAGTTTTAATTTTTTTAAAGTAACATCTGTGGCTTTTTTGAAAGAATGTGTCATGTGCTTCAGTGGTGGTGCTTCAAAACCTTTTGCAGAGCAAAGTGATTTAAAATGGTATTTACCAAATTCTCAACTGTACCAAATCGCAGAATTTTAAGTAAGAAGTGAATATAAATGATTTCAGCTAGGTATAGCTTCATTGGATGCTTATTAAGCACCAAGAAAAGAAATTTCACTTCTCATTGTATGTGTTCTGTTAAAAGTAAAATAATAATAATAATAATAATAATAATAATAATAATAATAGTAAGAATGTTTCATATTTTTGTATGGACACAAACTAAGTTAATTGGCCAAATTAATTATCCCCAATTTTTTGTATTCAATGTATCTTTTACCTTACTATTTGGCAGGAAAGTGAAAAGGGAGAGAAGACACAATTTTTGAAAAGTAAATGCTGTGATTACTAGAAGCTCGGCTTTAGTTTTGTCATTTAGAAGATCCTTGCTTAGTGAAAACTAGGAAAGAAACTTCTAACATGAAGAGGATCCACTCGCTTATGCCAACATGTTTCTAGGTTACTTAGGAAATTATAATATTTGTGGTGTTTTCTTTTAAATGGAGGCTATCCCAACAGTTGACAGACACAATTGTTCTAATAAAGTTTTTTTTTTTTAAATACGTTTTTATTGATTTTAGAAGAAGGGGAAGCGAGGGGGAGAGAGACAAAGACATTGATCCTTGATCGTCTGCTTCCTGCTTGTTCCCTACTGACATGTGCTTGGGATGCTGCTCAACCAACTGAGCCACACAGGCCAGTGCTGTTCTCGTTTTAATGGTGAAGTGGCTTAGATAATTCTTTAACAAATTAGGCGGGAGTTTGTGTGTTCTGAAAAGAACAGTTAAAATTTTTGTAAAATGGGTAAATAAGGAGAACAGTATTTTAATAAGACATTAATTACAAATGGGCCTGATTCAGTGGTTGAGTGTAGACCTATAAACCAGGATGAAACAGGAGGTCACAGTTCAGTTCCTGGTCAGGACACATGCCCGGGTTGGGGGCTTGATTCCTGGTAGGGGGCATGAAGGAAGCAACTGAACAGTGATTCTCTCTCATCATTGATGTTTCTATCTCTCTCTCTCTCTCTCTCCCTTCCTCTCTGAAATAAATAAAAAATATATTTAAAAAATAAGCACAAACAGTCTTTTCAGAAGTTATGTATTAGTCAGGATTTTTAAAAGATATAAAGGATATTTTGCAAACACTATAACTAAGATTTTTTTAATTAGCATGTTTAATATAGGTGATTTGCTGTGAAGTAGTTCATTATGATCATATTATGTAAAACAGAGTTATCTTCCTTGGAAAAATATTTTGACTTATAATCATATTAAAAATTTGTATGTGAAAATATAAAATCAAGTAAAGAATAATGATAATACAAATAAGAGATATAGCATGAATCTGGGATAGTAAAAATAATGTTCCTAACTCAGTTTCAGTCGATAATTCTAAGTAAATATTCCCTTTTGAAAAGTATAATCTTAAGGAAGAATATTTTTTTTAAATATATTTTATTGATTTTTCACAAAGAGGAAGGAAGAGGGATAGAGAGCTAGAAACATCAATGAGAGAGAAACATCGACCAGCTGCCTCTTGCACACCCACTACTGGGGATATGCACACAACCAATGTGCATGCCCTTGACCAGAATTGAACCTGGGACCTTTCAGTCCGCAGACCTACGCTCTATCCACTGAGCCAAACCGGTTATGGCAAGGAAGAATAGTTTTGAACATATCTGAGACCATCAGTTCCTTCTAGTACTTTTTAGTAAAGGGCTTTGCCTGTTTACCTTAAAGCATTTTATGTTTAGCTGTTTCTGCTATACAAGCATGCCTTAATTATTTGTTTAACTAATAGTTTTTAAACTAGGGTATTAATCCTTAAAAGGGTGTTTGTTTATAAGAATGAAGAAAACTGAGTCTTTCATTTGCTTCTCTTGGTGAACTATATTATAGGACACTAGGTGTTACAAAAATAATCAAAATCATGATTTGTTACTGTTGAGGTATCTTACCATGATGAGAAACTGACAGATAGAAAAGAAGGCAAGAGTAAAGAACTGTTGAAAAGTGGTGTCAAGTGGGAAAAAAAGAGAAAAATGTTAAATGTGAATTTAAGTAGAGAGAGGATTAAGCCAAATGGTAAGAATAATGGGGATACTATAACTTAAATACTGAGCTATGTAGTAAGTGCACAAATGAAATAGTTTATATGCAAATCATTTGGACACAGTAAAGCAATATTACTACAATTCAATATATTTCTTCATATCTTACCGGTACAATGAATATTGACAGCATATCACACATGTGCTCATATACACGTTACTAACACTCAAAGATTTAAATATTCATAGAAGGGAGGAAGAGAAAGTTAATGAGTGATGGGCAGTTAGGAGTTGGTTGAATTACATATTCCTCTTACCTATTTCAGACTTTATAGAGACAGAGGTAAAGATACATTTCACTTTCTGTGATGGCCACTGTTAAAGTAGAACATAAAACATCACAAATCGGGTGATTCATTGTACACGGTAAGTTGACTTGGGTGTGAAGGGGTAAAAATAGGACCTTGTTGGCGAATGTGGATGAGTCAGAGAGTGCATGTTTTGTTTAAAAAGGAAGATCTCTGCTAAAACCGATTTGGCTCAGTGGATAGAGCATAGGTCAAGGGTCCCAGGTTCAATTCCAGTCAAGGGCATGTACCTTGGTTGTGGGCACATTCCTGGTAGAGGCTATGCAGGAGGCAGCTGATCGATGCTTCTCTCTCATCCATGTTTCTAGCTGTTTCTCTCCCTTCCTCTCTGTAAAAAATAAATAAAATATATTTAAAAAAATAAAGATAAAAAGGAAGATCTCTCCTGCTAAATGTTGTTAGGAGGTGATGTACACAAATGTTGCCACATCTTCCCATTTTTTTCCCCTAAAAGCTGTAAACCTCTATTTTAATTGAAATCTCCAAATTTTTAAAAGTTTAAAAAAAAAATACACTGTGTGATCCACCTATGGGGCCAGTAAATTAAACTTGTTGGCTAGGTTTTATCCAGGCCAGCAGTTTGTGACATCTATTGTGTACTGTGCTGAGAACAGGGCATATGAAACTTAGTGAGATTTTTAAGGAGCTTGTTGTCTTGTGGGGGAGGGATAAATCAATAAATACAACCATGTCTAATGTGTTATGATAATCACATTAATTTTGATAGTTCTTCAACACTGAGAAATTCTATGTCATCAAAGAAAGGTAAAATGATATTTAGTATCATTTTCTTAGCAAAATACTATACTGATATCTTTTGTAAATATTTTTAAAAACGTAGGAATTTAAATTTTAAAAAGCATTTCAACAGGAAATCAGAACATCTTCCTTGGAAATTCTGATTAATTTACTCCTTAAGAAAACACAACTAAAATTTGCTGGTGACTTGGCAGGAAAAACTTAGTTAAAATCCTTTCTGGCTCTTGGATGTAGGGTTCTAGCCTTTGAGTGCTTAGTGAATCATAAATGAGGTAAGATGAAAAATATGATACTTTTTACCATAATGTATAAAAATGTCAGATGTTTTGCCTTTGAATAAAACCAAAGTGCTAGGGTGCAAATTATAACCCTTGAAAAGCTTCATGTAAGTCCCATTGATTCTAATTTCTGAGGTTCCCTAGACACATCTTTATCTTGTTTAAGTTGGGATGGAAAAGTAGAAGGGAGAAAGACTATTCTATGTAAAATGGGTCAGCCACTTTTCAACTTCTCTGAATTCAAAACCTCAAATTAATTTCCGCCTTCCTAGAGTTATTCTCATCTTACACACACACACACACACACACTCAATGAGGTAATTCATAGTGCTAGAAATTCCTTGAACAATTTGTCTATATTTGCATTTCTATTTACTTGAAAGCATACACAAAAACAATGTTATCAAATTTTTTTTTTGGAAAACACTCAAATTTTCATTGTAATCACTTAATGTGTGTGAATATTAAAATATTTCCATGTGGCCTATGAAAATATTTCAGTAGCTTGACCAAACAAATTTGTTAATAAGTAAATTTATCTATGTATTTATGCGTACACTTGTGATAAATATATTTGTATATGAGTTTTAGGTTATTTGACTTGTAATATTCAGTGTGTTACAATACTTGGAAAACAAGTAGCCTTATAATTGAACTAAATATTACAATACTATGCATTATTATAGGATCCTAATTCATTTATTCCATAACTACTTTTCAACATCTACTACTCAGGCCTTTTGTAGACATTAAATGGGTCTCCGTTATTCAGAGAAGGTGAAGCGTTTCAAAAATTATTTTGTCTGATAGGTGCATGCCATTCTGAGCAGGGGAACATCATTTCTTGTACCAGACAACTTACAGGTATTTCGGGCCATGTCAGCAGGGAGAGAGGAGCTTCCACAAAGAAAGTTCCAAAAAGGAGTTTTAGGAGCCTGAGCTTTTCAAAGAAAGACGACTGTCTTCCCAAGAGCTCATGATGCTGCTTTGGTATAGCAGGGACCTTCAAAAGCTGTGTTAGACTGTGGAGGGCCTCTCATGCTTCCTTACTAAGGTTTGAATATGACATGGTATAGTATAAATATCACAAACAGATTGAGATTTTAATATGCATACAATTAGGCCCTTTCTGGAAGATTAAAGCTAAAAAAAAATTGTTAAAAGGATGGGTCACAAAATTAAAATAAAACCTGAATGAATCCACCAAAACCTAATATAATGGAGAGGGGAATAGTAGCCCAGAAGAACAATTGGAAAAAATATACTAGAGAAAGACCAGAGGGTAAAAGCTATATATATGGCATGCTTAAAAATAAAATTAACGACAACCTGTCATCATTATAATTTATTCTATAATGTTGGGGGATTACTCAATAGTTTTCATTTTTTATGAATAATAATGAATCTTCAGTTGATAAAGAAGAACCATAAGATCTATTTGAGAGAAAATCTTGTGAAGCAAGTCTGTGAATAAATACTATATAGTTAAAATTCCCGAATGCCATGCATATTAAGCATATTATATAAATCTTTATATCCTAATTAGTTTTGTGTATTTGCTTATACATTTTTGTGTATATTTCTTACTTTCCATGCGTATTTGCCCTCTGTTTCCACAGATGATTTATTTTTCTGGGGAGAGAATATGTTTACCACTTTGCAGTAGCACCTAGAGCACTGACTTGAGGAGAGCAGGCTTTCTATGGGTCCTGAATAATTGCCTTTATTAGCCTTTACATTTTGAAAATTATTTCAGCCTACAGTCTCGTGAAAAATGCAAAATTAAAAATGAGTTTAGAAAAGAATGCGCACGTTCCTTGGACATTAAATCACCCTGTTATGCCAAACATAGCACAAATGGCTCTCTAACAGGGATCCTGCGCAGTCGGTGGGTGATCAAAGACCACAACAGCAGCAACACCAAGTCCCACCGGTGGTGTCAAGGACAATGTATTCTGAATTCTACTTTGTGTTTCTTCTGTGACAGAATGCCAGAACACAAGCATATAGACCCAGACCTATACATATACACGTGCATATATATAGACTTTACAGAATTTAAATAATTCATCCAAATAAATTATTTACATGATTTAAAAATTCCTTTGTCAAACAGATTAATGGAACCTTGTTATTCAAAAGATAAATCATTTTATATGAAGTGGCAAAGACTTCAAGGGCTAATAAAGGTTTTATGAGAGATAAACTTTTAATGAATTAATACGTTTTGCATGTACTTATTTTTCATATATGTAAATATACACACAAGTGCTTACAATGATATTTATATGAACATTTCTGACTGATTTTTAAGAAAACGGTGTTCAGTGTTTAAAATAAAGTATTTTTAGAGGTTTGATTTTTAGGAGCTGATCAGAGTTGTCATTCACCAAACAAGTAGAAGGAGGTGTAAATAACAGTGCTGTAAATATTATTATTTGTGTAATAAGTTAAAATAAATGTTTTTTTTTTCTGTTTGTAATTTATATGAACCCATAATAATTAGTCCTGAACAATTGTATATATGTTTTCTATGGTTTGAAATGTATTTAGCACTCAAGTCTTTTTGCTGTGTAGGTCTTAATTAGAAAGATATTTTGCTCTAGAAAATTATGGTGAACTAGTATTTTTATAACAAGACCTTAAGACCCTGGGAAAAATTTTAAGGATTTTTATGGAGCTCAGTACACATTCTTTAGCTAAATTTTGGCATAGTTTCAAATTGACTCCAGTGAAATTCAATTGCTTTATTTTATAATTAAAAACAAGAAAATCATAATAACAAAAACATATAATGTATAGCACTCATGTTTATAATAGAAACATCTATAAAGAAAGAAACATGTTCTAACTTTTCTCATTACTCCAAAGGGAATTGCATCTTTAATCACACAAAGCACCAACTGCTTTCTAATTTTGTTTAAAGTGTTTCAATACTTACAAAAACCAGATCAGGTTATTGGAAATCTAGAGCAAATTAGAATCATTGGCCTCTGCTCAGTTCGATGTAAGGGTTCTATGTAAATCATAAATTTAATGGCATACTAAGACACACATCTGTTTCAGTTTTGTAGAAGTTAATAATCTAACTACAGAGTATTTAAACACTTCTTTCATTAACTGGAAAATTGAAGCAAAGATAGACTTTCCTCAGTTATAAGGTGTAATATTTTTGCTAAAAAGTTTGATAAGCTATAAATATACATAAGTAGTTAAAGATAGATAAACAATCAATCTAGTATCTATCTATTTTTGACATTACATGGTTTTCCATGTATAAAAACATTCAATATATACAAATAGGCTATATTATCATCTCAAATCTATACCTGCAATATATATATATATATATATATAATATATATGTACACACACACACACACACACACACACACACACACACATATATATATATATATATATATAAAATCATTTTGCAATAGGGCACTGGAGAGTAAATTTTGAGTAATTATATAAAATGTCAAAATTCATTAAAATATTTTTTCAGATTTCTTATTTGATTACCTATAAGTTTTTTTTAATGATAAACGATAGTCCTCTGGGGATCCATATTATGTGAAAAATAGTTTATATTCTTTGATTTCTTGAACATTTTATAGCTAACATTCTTACTCAACTTTTCTGTAATTTTACTTTAACTATAAATATTTTTCATGTTATTTCCATGACCTCTTTCTTTAAGACATGCCACTTCATATATAGCAGAAACCCAGTCTTATAATAAATGTGTTTCAATTATCATTAGACAATAAACAGGAAATTAGTTTTTCTTGCAGTGTATTCTACATTATCTGAACAATGAAATATATGTGGTTTGAATTTGGGTCATTAATTCAGGTAGTAAGGACATAGTACTAATTAAATTGGTATCATAAATTACAGACCCATAATGAAGGGGAGCACTCTTTTAAAGTACTAATAATCCTCTGTAGTTATATTGTAGATATGTGATGTCAGTAACCAGGACAGTTGGACAAGAGTATAGATGGTTCTGTTCATGTCTCCATCATTCAAGCGAAACCCTTCAAAGAAAATGTTATCCAGGTGTTGCTCTGGCAACTTCTCTTCACTGTAGAATAGCTGGAGAGGTTATTTGTGTGTTTTTATTTTTTAACCTAAAACAAATTTTCTTCATTGGGTATCACTCAACAGACGAAATTATTTCAGTATTCCTTGGATATGTCAGTGACATTTTAGTAGAATTCTAAATTTGGATGCTAATTTTCAAGGAAATGGACTCTTTTATAAAGTACTTATACTTATCACAAAAATATATCACTATTACATCATTGTTTGGTCTAGGACCTAAGTGATTGATTTCATAGTGACCTGAAGAATTCATTGTAAAGGGTTGCAATAAATTGAAACTCAATTATAAAGATTTAAATTATTCTTGAAAACAGAGATAGCAACATTTTATTATCTTTTCAAGACACTATGAGAGCTAGATTTAGAAGAAAATTATTTGCAAATTGCTGTTCTCCTTTTTTACATACTCAGACAAATTTATTTTTACTAAAATATATGCAACAAATAAAGGCCTTAAAAAATAAAGCATATAAGTAGAGTTAAAAATAACCATCATATTAATTATAGAACAAATAATGAAAAATGTTAGTAAAGCTTATACAATCAGAAGTATGAACCAAATTCAAGGTGGAACATCTCATGTTACAGAATGTTAGCCTACAAAGTATTTTCAAAACTGAAACAAAAGAATTTTTAGGCTTAGAAAATACTAAGATCATATATTATCATTATTATTTTATGCTATATCATTAAGAAAACTTTCTGCATTGTAGTCTGAAAATACTAGAAGTGTTATATAATTGTATCTTTGACTCACTTTCTAAAACACAAGAAGAGCATTTGTGAGTTTGTTTCCTGATTCTTAAAAGCCTTTTCCAAGTTTTGCTATATCACAATGAACTATGACATAAGTGATCACAGCCATATTCTTAGAGGCACTTAACATGCAATTTAGACTTCTTTAAAATTGCTATTTGGTAAACTTTAAGGGTTTGGATTCAATAGACTGCCTCTACTATTAATCACTGCTTTTGTTTGCACCTGAGACATTCATGATATTTGATCAATCAAGAATTGCCCATTCAAATGTTTTATATTTAAAACTAAGAGTTGTAATATTAGGTTACTCTTAGTTTAACTTCAAAAATTAAAAACATATACAGACATTTCATCTGTATTGTTGACAGAGGTTTTCATATGTTAATAAAAGGAAGGTCTATTTTTAAACTGTATACTTTAATAAAAAGCACTTGTTTATGAGTATTTTTGATTAACAAACTGATTATTATACAAAGTTACAGAAAGAATTTTAATAAAATGAGTGTTCTTATAATTATACTTCATGGTTTGTCAGAAACATTGATAGATGATCTATATGAACCAATTATAGAAGATTCTCAAAGTGCAGAGATTAACAGGAGTTATGGGAACAATCTATGTGAAAGAAAGACGAACTTTGAGTTGTGTAAGACTCAGTGCAACAATAATTATGAGAGATGTTTTTAAAAAATTGCTTACTTTTGAGTATCATAATGATAAGGGTATACACATTTTATAATCCTTTATATGGTTACACATATATGAACACTAAGTGCATAGAATGAGTCATGCTATCAGTTGTATTGCTGAATATTTTTGAAAAGTATTAATTACAAAATGATAGGTACTTAAGAACATATATGTGATTATAATACTCCTAAATAATATCATTAAGCATAGTATACTATAATCATTTTTATACCATAGTTTAAAGTGTCATTATTTTTGGAGATGACACTTTAGATAGAGTTTGGCCTTCTTGCACAAAGATTTAGTTAGCTTGGAGAGAGCCAGGAGAATAGTTAAAACTTATTGGCTTTGCCAAATGCTTTCATATGTTTCTGTTCTCATGGAAAATGAGTTTTGATTTCTTTTCAGCCTACATGCATGGCAAAGCTAAAATGAAAAACAAAGCTTGCAACTTTCAACCAGTTCTAGTTAAGTTTGGTATTCACATATTGCTTTGATCTCTAGCGCTTTAAAGCATTTTCTGGAGTATGCAAAACTAGTTTCAGCACTAAGAATCATTGAACAGTAACAAGGAAGAAGAGGAAACTGATCAGGTTTAGGATGAAATGGAGCTAATTTTGTTTCCATTTCTGTATCAGAAGCTAGAACAGTTTCACATGTTTTCTGTTTGTTTGTTTTAGTTTAGAACTTTTGAAGAGCTCTCATCACAGGCCAAAGTTCCCCATAATGAATACATCTTACCCTCACTGATTGTTCTCTACAGCTGTGTGGCTCAAACGTCACACAATTTTTTGGCCCACTATCAAGTTCTGGGTCTTTTCTCCACCCCACTCAGCCCACCCCAGTGCCAGGGTGACGCGGTGAAGAAGTTCCTCAGTGTGCTACCAGCTTATAATAATCACAATATTCTGTAACCAAGCTCACATTCATACTTCTTCAGATTCTTTGATTTGGCACCCAAACTATTGTTAATCATACATGTGGTCTGACAAGTACTTCATCACTTCCCTCTAAACAAAAATGCTTGGATGATATATAGCTTTAAAAATTAGCATAATTTCTGTATCAGAAATATGTGAACCCACAATGAATAGAATAATCTTCAGTTTCTTAAAGTCGCTTAAATTAAAAACATGAGTTACTACAGTTGGAAAAAAACATGTATGGTTAAAATGTTTGAAGTCCATCAATCTCTCTAACCACATAAGCTAATGAGTTCCTTCTGTTTTCTTTGAATGAAATCACCATGAGTGGTTGGATGTTGATTTAACATAAAACAAATGGAAATGGGTGTTTCCTTTGTCCTTTGTAAAATTTATTTTTAAAAAACAATTAGCAGGAACTATGAATAAGTCAGTGATTTTGCCATTACTTAAATAATAATATAGTTTGAGTAGTTACATTGATTGCATTGCAGCGAATGCATAACATCCCTCCAACTCCCCTTAACTTGCTAACATCTGCAGATATTATTAAGCTTCTCATTTCATTTTTTTCTACCATAACACCTGTATTGTTATAAATTATGTTTTAAATTGTCATGAAATGTAAGGCAAATTATGTTTCGTGTGTGTGTGTGTATGTGTGTGATTTGTGTTCTTTTGTAATAGCAGGTTTGTGGCTAACAGCTTAATCTTGAATATATCAATGCAATTAAAAGCTGTTTCAATTCTTTCTTGTGGGTACAAAGAAGGTTGAAACATTATTATATATAAAGTACAAGGAAAGAATCAAACATTCTTCAATATTTAAAACATTATCCTGGAGAAGGAATACATTGAGGTATAATTTTAAAAAAACAGTAAAGCTTATTCTATTCTTAGGGGGGAAAAAAGGTGTTGAGGCCTTTGAACTCTATAAAATACCCTTTTTCTTGAATCAGAATTAAAAACTTTCTATGAGGCACTTTCCACTCCCTATAGGTTTAATCCATTTCTGACAGCTCCTTCGCCCTCCCACGCATCCCTCCTTTCTGGTGAGGTAGTCCCTGTGGAAACAGTGAAGAGTGGCTCACTGGTGTCCAGAGCATCAAAAAGGCCAGACCTGTGACATGTACACAGTAGGTTCCTGCAGAGATTCGCTCTGAGAGAGTTAGATAAGTAAGTAAATAAGCCAACATATGGCCAGCCTAATTCAGGCAAATTTTTCTATTGATTACTTACTAAGCTCACTGAATAAAAACTTCAGACCAAGTTTTGCCTCCCAAAAGAAAATACAATAGGATTAGGCTGATCTATGTGCTCATCGGGGCTTCTTGTGAGAACCATGCCCAGATGAGTGAGAAACCTTCAAAGAGAAACAAGAGAAAGGGCTAAAATCATTCAGCAAATTCAAATTATTATCAGTTTGACATATTTTGGTTTGCAATCTTGAATAAAATAAATTTAAGTTCTAAAGGAGAACACGATACAAATGACCTCTGAGGATTGAGAATTCTATATTTCTGCCTTTTGTTGAACTAAAGTAGCCTGATTTAATTTTCCTAGAGAGATCTGTTGTGTGTATACATTCTGACAGATGTAAAAACTTGGGTACATAATAAGGTTTCATACCAGCTCTGGATAAGTGTGGGTTTCTTCTCCCCCCCCCCCCCCCCCCCCCCCCCCCCGGCCCCCCTTCAGGCATTTAACTTATATCCTGCATCTAAGAAATTCCAAATGAAGGTGTTTGTGTAGTTTATAATGCAAAAGCTCTAAGTGGTTCCTCATACTTTCCAGAATGGTGAGAATAGTAAAGCATCAATACATTAAATAGGAAAAAAATTTGATCACCAAGGATTCATGTTTTAATTTGGGAATTAGAATGAATCAACCAAAAGAGCATGTTTCAGCTATTTGTACTTATGTACTTTCAACTTGTGATTTTTACAAGTTAAGAACAAACTTGACCAGTAGCTAGATTTACTTTAGAACTCCAAGTATCTGGCTTTGTGACAAAATACTGATAAGTATTTAGAGTCTTCCTGTGTTTTTTTTTTTTTTTTTTTTTTTTTTGTTTTTTTTTTTTTTTTGTACAATCTGCTGTTGACATTTTAATAACATTGTTGTTTGAAATGATTTCTGAAGTATGATGACTGCAACATACCCACAGCAACAAAAAGTACATATTGTTTCTGAAAGCAAAGAAGCTCAAGTTTCCTGGTATTTAGTAGAGATTTAAATCTTGGAGACTAAGTTTTTCTTGAAAGCCAATGCAAACGTGCTTCTTTAATTGAAGGTTGCACTCAGTAGTAGAATCAGTCAT
Organism: Pipistrellus kuhlii; assembly: GCF_014108245.1. NCBI lineage: Eukaryota > Metazoa > Chordata > Mammalia > Chiroptera > Vespertilionidae > Pipistrellus > Pipistrellus kuhlii. The sequence goes on along the minus strand of NW_023425515.1, from coordinate 138,932,474 downwards.
TTAGAAATATATCTGAAAACTCACTTTCAGCTCAGGAATTCTGTAATTAAAAAAAACACAAACACACAAAGCACAATAATCCAGGTTTGCTTTTCCTCGTATGCAGAGGATACTTAACTGGCTTTTAAAGATTTTCCAACCATGATTTTGTCCCTTCGTGGTCTGTTCTCTTCACCTTGGGTGCATCCTTGGCACTGCCTGGATGCTTGCTGTCCCTACTAACCAACCAAGAGGTGTAAGGAAGTGTGCTCAGAGGACCAGAGCACAAAGCAGCTCCAAGGTAAGGAAATGAGGAAAACAGACCTCGCAGCGACGAATGCATTTGCGAGTACAGAGCCTGGAAGTCTCCCCTCCTTCCTTTGCTTACCCCGGTGAGTTTAATCAAAAACAAACAACACGCTCTTGTGAAATAGAGTCAATAAAGTCCAAGTTTGGCCGGCTCCCTGCATCTACAAAGAAAAAAAAGTCATCGCAATTTTTAAAAATGTAACTTTCATTAACGAGCGCGCCGGAAATCTCAGGTATCAAAGACACAGGAACCCCGGAGCGTCCCCCGCGCGCCCAGCCGGCCGGAGGCCGCCGCGGCGAACAGACGCCCTTTCTCCGCGGAGCGGCCGCACAAAGGAGGCTGCGGGACCAAAAGTTTCGGGGCCTCCGGCTCGCTGCGCGGAGAGAAAAGAAAACCTGGAGACCGGGAGGCTCACAAGACGCATCCTGGGCGCCTCTTCCAAGTGCAGGCAAGGAGAGAGCTCCGGGGCCTGGAGGGGAGAAGGGAGGGGGCGGCGAGCCGCTGGCCAGCCTCCCCCCCCCATTCCCTCCTGCCCCCCGCCCCCCGCGTCCCGCCTCCAGCCGAGGCCGGAGCGCCCGGCTCTGCCGCGCTCGCCCCGATACCCTTCACCCCGATCCAGACAGAAATAAATGTTTCCATGCAAAGTGCGTGTGTGCGGACAGGATGGAGAGCGCGCGCCGGCGGAGCGCGCGGAGGAGCGGGCGCGCAGTGAGTGGAGTTTGGGGGCGGAGGGGGCGCGGGAGGGGCTGAATGGGTGTGTGGACCCGGGGTGGGGTGGGGTGGGGGGGAGGCTGACCGCGGAGTCCCGGGGCGGAGGCGGGGGGCGGGGGTGTGCCGAGCCGGAGGGGAAGGGAGGGGCGCCGGCTTCCGCGGGCTGCCTCCTGGGCGCGTTCCGCGGCCGGGAGTGTGCGCGTCCCCAGCCGCTGCCTGGAAAGCCCGCGGCCGGGTGTCCTCGGGGCCGCTGCCCGGCCGCCGCCGCTCGGAGCAGCTCGAGCCCGTGAGTGTCCCCTTTCACTCCCCTCCCCCCTGCACGGGGCGCACCGCCGCCGCAGCTTCTCCAATGGAGTGGAAAATGGCCATTGGGCGGCAATGAGTTATAGATCGTCTGCTCCGCGTTTTGTACTTCGCTGCCTGTCATCTTCTCTGGAGTTTGCCGGGGCCGCTCGCTGGAAAAACAAACAAACAAACAAACAAAAAAAAAACCGGGAGGGAGAGAGAGGTGTCCTTTGCCGCCGCGCACGCTAAGATGTTGATATGATTAGCCCAGCGCCGGCGGGGGCGCGGGGAGGAGGCGGCGGCTGGAGGTGACTCCAGTTCAGACCTCGCCGGGAGTCTGTGTCAGGACTTTGCGCTCCCCCGTCTCTCTCTCTCTCCCTCTCTCCCTCGCTCTCCCTCTCTCTCTCCCTCTCACTCTCTCTCTCTCCCCCCGCTCACACACGCAGAGGTGCCGGAGCCACATCGGAGCTTTCCTGGAGGATTCCTTGGGATTGTTGGGGGGCATCTCCACTCCGTGGCCGCGCGCGGCGTGCGCCTCCCCGCGCCTCCCCGCTCCGGAAGCCCCGCGCCCTCGCCTGCAGCCTCCCGCGGGGCAGCGGCCGCGCAGCCCGCCCGGAGCCCGGGGCCCCGGCATGTGAGGAGGGGCCGCCGCTCGCCCCAGGCCGCGGGGTCTGCGCCGGGGAGGCCGGTCGGGCCGGCGCGGACCGGGGGCTGAGGGGCTCGGCCGGACCCACAGAGTCTGCCATCCCTCCTCCTGCTCCGAGGGGACTCCCCAAGACTGCGCACCTCTGTCGAGCTTTTGCCTGCGCCACCCCTGTCGCTCTTGATTCCCGAATTTTTTTGAATTTTTTTTTCCAAGGAAGCGCGCGGTCTGGGGGTGCGCGCGTGTGCGCCCAAGACCCCTCTGGAGAGTGGGGAACTGCGGGACAATGTTGACCTAACCCCGGAGGCGCCCGGCTCTGGCTGCTCGGTTGGAGGAGAAGGAGGAGGAGGAGGAGGAGGAGGGAGGCGGCTGCGGCCGAGCGGAGGGCACTCGGAGCCGCGGTGCGGACTCCGGCCTCGGTCCCGGCCGCCGGGGTCGCCCCGCGCCTCCCCGCGCGGCCCCCGCGCCACACGGCCGCCCCCGGGGCGCGCTCGCTGACCGAGGTAAGAGCCGCGGGGACGGACAGTGTGCCTCTGTGCGGGGCTTCGGGAGACCTGTTTGCTTGGCGCCTCCTGCCCGGGGGTGGATGCTTGGAGGTGACGAGGAGCCGCGGGGAAATGGGGGCTCCGCCGCTTGTTTAGGTTCCTCCGGCCGAGGGGGTGACCCGCGCGCTCGCGCTCCGGCTGCTCGCCCCCTCCCCCTTCCCCCCGCCTCTCGTCCTCGGAAATCCACGCACAGAACTCCCCATCCATCCCGTCCAGCCGCCTTCTGCCTTCCCGTGGAGCTGCTGTAACGCTCTCCAGGCTTCAGTCTGGTTGCAGGGGCCGCGGGGAAGAGGAGAGGAGGGTCGCGTTGGGCATGTTTTGATTTTCGGAAAGCTTGAGTCGAAAGGTTCCTTTCGCCTCTTTGCACCGCGGTGCGTCTGGGGAGGGGTGAGAGGAGGCGCGCTCTCGGTGGGGCCGCTCGGCTCGGGGTGCGAGGCCCTGACTCCCACCGCACCCCACCCCACCCCGCCCGCTTCGCCGCCTGTAGACCCGTCCGGGGCTGGGAGTGGAACGGGGCGTCCCAGGGCCGGGAGCCGGGCCAGTGGAAGTGGCCGGAGGGGGAGGTCGGGGCTGAGTTGGTTCGGATTGTTGTCGGCAGTGAGGCGGTGTGGAGAGGCGAGGATGACAGCAAAGCGCAGCCAGATGTGGCGGGCCGGCGCTGGGGCTGGGGCTGGGGCTGGCAACGATTAGGGGGCGGCCCGGCGGGGCGGGCGGAGAGCCTCCCGGAGCCGCAGTGAGAGGGCAGCAGCGCGCCGCGCTGGGCCTGCGGGCGAAGTGACCGGTTCCTGGGATGGGTGTGCGGCGTGGAGCCTGGTTAGTAGGAGGGGGGTACCGGGTGGGGAGCTGCGGGAAGGTAAAGGCGTGGGAGGAGCGCGAGGAAAGGGGGGGACCCCCCCAAGGCTAATGAAGCGTGAGGGCTTGTTGATTGGCCGGGGCGCCGGACCCTCTGGCGGAGAGGTGAGGGCGAGCGCAGCCACAGAGCGCCCGGCCGCGGGGAGGCACGCCTGCAGGACTTCTGCGCTCAGGATCAGCAAAAGTTTGTTCTTTGCTCCCAACTACGGGGCTTGGGTTAGGAGAGATCGTTGGAACCTTTACTTTGTGCCCTAGTGTCGCTGAGCGGAGATTAAGGAACGTATGTTTTTTTTTTTGTTTTTTGTTTTTTTAAATCCTCTGTTCACACTGTCCTCCAAAAGCGCAGTTGGAGGGACAAGTGCTGCGGTGTCCCTCTCCTTTTCCATCTTCTATGGACTCCACTCCTTCACCCCCTCCCCCCCATCCTCTCCTCCTTCCCTGGCCCCCTTCTTCCCTTCTTCCTGATGCATACTGTGTCGTCTCGGATTCAGACCGGGGAGGAAATGTTTTCCTCCTGTTTCTTGAAAGGTGTAGGCTGCTCAGCAGCTCCTCCGAGCAGCCCGGGAGCAGCGCCGGAGCCGCAGCCACCAGCCATATGGTTCCCGTTACAAAGGCCAGGTTAGAAGGCGCTCTTCTCCCCGCCCCCACCCCGAGTTCGTCCTCGATTTTCTTCTGCAGTCTTTCCTCCGAGTGTGCACTTCTCTCTTCTCTCCTTCCAGAGGCGTAGCTTGAACGGACGTGGCTGGTTTCATTCATTTCCTTGTCACTTGTTTGTGTGCGGAACGGGGCCCCACCGGGTGTGTGTGCTCCTCCGCTCAGTTCGAGTTGCACAGTGAAGAGAAGTCCTATCCATTTGGTAAATGATTGCCTGTTGAGACGTCTCTTTGCTAAATCATGTTTGATCCCTGGCGGACTTTCAAGGATGGGCACGAAGGAGGCAATGTATAGCGAGAGCAGATAGATCGGGCTGTGTGATGTCTTTGGCAACGTTCCAAGTTGTGATGGGACTCTTGACCTGGGTGGAAGGTAACTTTGTAACTTTAGAGTTAGTATCTTCCCAATACTTGAGAGAAACCCTCTATAGAGAAAACCTACTTCTGGTCAGGTGTGTTAGGGAACTTTTTGCTGGCCCTTCTCCACCCTCCAATAAATTTATGCGTGATAGAGAGAATACTGCAGAACAAATGTTCTGTTGTCTAGTTTATTCAGACATTCCGATTCTCTTCTTTTGTTGCTCGCCTCTAAAAGAGGTGCCATTTCACATCATTCTGCACAAATTGTTTGAATTAATGCAAGTGTGAATTCTTACCGTTTGAAGGGGACTATTAGCATATCAAAGGTTTCTTAGCTTCAGCTCAATTGAGAAAACTTCAGCCTGTCTTCCATTTGCTTCCAAGGGAGGCCCAAAGGGCAGTGAGAATTGTAAAGGGTAAAAAATAGGGAGGTGGATTCGGGCTGTGTTTCTGAACTTTTACTGTTTTGTAATTATGTGAGTGAAAAACATTGTCCACTGCTATGGAGTCCTTGCAAATGGCAAGACAATTATTTTCAATTGATAAATGGTTTGTTCCTAGAAAAAAAGCGACCTTTTATTTTATGATAGTCACTGTTGCCTGTCTTTTGGGGTCCCTTCCATGGAAGAGAAAGCTTTTCCTCTAACTTAATAATTTTCTAGGGCCTACACTTTGTTATATTAATAAAATGGGGAGGGAAAGGCTTTTCATGAGTCTATAAAATAATGGAAATCTTGTGATAAAAGCACATTCATTTGTCACCCAGAAAACTATTTTTAATTCACTTGTTAAATTAACAGGAAAAAAAATCAGTGGACTATTAAAACTCAACATGAACTTTGTTAATGAAACTTCTATTGGAAGTGTAAGTTTGAAAGGATGCTAAGTGATACTCAGATTTTTGTGTGAATGGTATTTTAAATATAGAATTGTTGGATTATTGTTGCATCTCAAGTTTTGCATTTTATCAAACAGCGAATGCTAGAATTCAGATTGCAGTTGGTTTATTTTTCTTAATATTTATAGTGCATTCGCCAATACTTCTTTAAGATTCATTCTTTGAATTTCTTTTAACAAGTCAGTATCCTTGAGTGAAGAAACAAGTAAGAACAAGTACTTGGGTCATTTGGGTCATTTTATGGTGAGCAGATGTGTCAAGAGAGAACTTTTTCTTTAACTCTTTGGGAAGTATTGGTTTTATTTATTTAGGTTAAGATTTACTGAAGCTTAGTTTAAGATGAAAATGAATCTCAACGAAGGTTTTAAAAAAATTTAAGTTCATATTTTTAGTAGTTTTACCTTTGATGGTTGGTTAATTTGAACGTGAATTGATATCCTTTAACTGGAGGAGGGTTTTTTTTTTTTTTAATTGTTGAGAACTCTTGTTTTTATCTTACTAGTGAAAATTAACATTAATGAACAGCTTTGAAGTGAAACATATTAACTGCCAAACATTTTTGGGCTTCAGTTTAATAGGATGATAATTTTTTCAGATTAAGATGAGTTGTTTGTTTTTGTTTTTTTTGTTTTTAGTGGCATTCAAATTGTACATCATGAACCTGAAATCATCTTATAGTAGTGTATTTATCTGATCCCTTCAGTTGTCTAAATAGTACTTTCGAGGAAAAAAAAATCATACATTGATGTAATTGCTATTATTGGACTCAAGTTGCTGTTTAACTAGCTTGCTTTGAGTGCAGAGTGCTATAAAGAAAACACATTATCCATCAGAGCTATTAGTAATAACCTAAAAATAATCTAGAAAAAATTGCTCTTCATTTTACATTGTGATGATCCTAAATTCAACAAATCTTTAAAGGTGTAATATGTAGGGAAAATAAGACTTTCCAACATTTAGGTGACAAAATTGGACTACTTAGAGAAAAATTAATGTGTTGTAGGAGCTCTCCAGCTGTCATTTTCAATCATTGTGGGTTACTATGTGTTGGCAACAGAAAAGGAATTTAGAAATGCAGATAGCTCTGGGAGCAGGTAGTTGGGGAAATCAGAATATTGAATCATGTGGGGTAGAATAAACCAATTACTTCAAGTTTTGACTTGAGAATTTCCAATAAATTTGTTTTTTTCCAGGCTTTTGACTCTCTGCTTTATTAATGGGCTAACATCAAAGCATACAACAAAACTTCCAAGTGTTATAAAAACTAATATAAACATACAGATCGCACATGTAGTACTGCAAGTCCCAATTTAAGGCAAGCAGTTGGAGTTTTTATTGCTGCAATTTTCACAATCAGCAGAAACGTTAACACCAAGCTTCTGGGAGGTTCCTTTCTTAAAATTAGCAAGAGGAGAGCTTTAAAGCTAAGGCTTACTGAGGTTTAGATCTCTGTCTGATCATTATTGGAGCTTTCTGTGTTTTATTTAAATATTTAAAGTAATATTTAATGTCTTAATATAGGAATGTGTGAGCTAAGATTGAGATTTTTGGGGGGACGGTAATTAGAAAGCTGTACACCATAGAAATAAATTGTTATTGCTCTATTTTCTATCAAAATATTTATTTGACCTGACTTTAGTAAAATAAATGATCAAATGAGAGTTTATTGTCAGGTGTAGTATGAGATGAAGAGATCATTACAATTTATTCCAAGGTATGGGCTAAATACACTTGTATCTGTCTACCTGAGAGAAATCTGTTTTCATTTTAATAAGAATCCATACCACTTGCCAAATAGCTGATATTTAAGATCACAGACCAATTGTAGTTAGATTAGGAATGAAATACAGTTTGGAAACTTGAAGAATTGAGTGTAATAGGATTGCTATTTTTCTAAAAAAAAAAAAAAAAAAAGTTCCTTCGAAGACTGTCCACATTGCCCCTTGATGTTCACTGTATCTGACTTTGTGTCTTGAAGGAAAGGTACACATTTAACATCTGTATGCTTTTCTGTAGAAAAGGATCAAGTAAAATTAAAGAGGAATTATTCCCAAGCCTGTAAATTTTAGAGATAAAATACATAATTGCAAAAACCTATATTCATTTAGTTCTTGCAAAAAATGCCTAGCTAAAAACTGCGTGAATTGATCATTTCAATCGTGGTTTAAAAATAGCAACTTTATCTGCTAGACCTAAAAAGGACTTGAAATTCTTGTTTTGGTCATATCGGTTCTGAAGGTAATTTGTTTAAATATTAGCTCACATTACCCAAATAGATAACTGTTTTGTAACTATTTTCAAGAAAAAAATAAAACATTTCAATTTTAAAGGCAGATTAAAATCATAGCTTAACTTACCTTACATAACTCTAATTAGTCTATAGCTCCACCCAAATATTCATCTCTTCAAATAATTCTTGATTAAAGGTAGAAAGGTGGAAATGTATTTAATCACACAGATGACTATAATTAGACTTGATGTTAGCAGAAACATTGATTGTTTTCTGAAATCCTTTTACTATATAGGATTGGTCAAGTAGTGATTATTATTATTTTTTAATGCTTTACGAAAAAGGTTAAGAAAATGGGTCATTTAACCTACAGATTGTTAATTATTAGAATTGGGGAAATAGAATCCTAAAATAATGGCATTTTTATTGACCTAGTGAGATAATTTTTAAGAGTAACCGTAGAGTGTGTAATTCTTAAATTTTATTGAAGGTTTCAGTGTGGTATTTTGGACTTAGTATAAATGTATATTATAAACCATGAAAGTATCTTAATGCTGTTTTATGTAGATATATTTTTTGTAAGTGGATTATTGTGTCATTAAAAAAAGGTCCTAATCATCCAAAAATACTTTTAAAAAATCTGCTTAGGTCACTTATCTGATAGACTAAATGTAGACAATAATTTACAGATACTTTCCAATTTGTTCTTATCTAACTATTTTAAAAAGCTATTTCTTAGGAAAATTTCCATATTTTGCAAATAAAAATTATCTTAAAAAAAGTTAGATTGAATGAAGGAACCAAGCTTAACATCCGCAAGCAAGTGCAGCTTATAGCAAAATGCTATTGATTGCTTTGGAAGCCAAAGCAAGTTTAAATACAATTTGTTTAATTACAACAAAAATGCAGTTTTATGAAGTAATATAGTTTGTCTTCGTAGAGGATTTTATGCATCGTGTGGTGGTAAGTAAAATCCCATCACAGTTTTATAAATTTGTTCAATTACCAGAACGGATAAAAGAAAAAAAAAATCAATTTAAGTTGAAATGCAACAGAAATTAGATTACCTTGGTTGTAAGAACTTGCCAGCAGTGTTTAAATAGCTTAATGATATCAAAAGTTACCATGTTTCACAGTGTAAGGATATTGGCACCTGTTTTAATATACCTATATCCTTGTATACTTGGTGGCTTTAGCTATGTGACCATTCTTTCTTTTTGCTTTCCCATTTTTGATTTTATGGAAGCTGTTACATGACGTATAAGATACTATTTCCACTTGCACATTCTCATTTGTTTGGGAGGTTTTTCTTTTAGTAGTTGCTTTTCTGGATTTCTGTCATTTGTCATCAGTTAATAGTTCAGATCAGTGTAGTCAAGTATCAGCTGTGATTTCTATGAATCAAAAGAAACCTATTTCCATCAGTAGGGATAGCTAGGTTATCAGCAACAGAAACAGAAGTTTTTACTATTGACCCTCGAAGTATAGGGGCCCGTAAATCTTAGATTCTCATGGAAGGAAAGTGGCATGGGATTGATCATACCAGATAGCTGGGCACCTGTTTTATGACCTACACCTTGATTCATTCTGGCACCCAGATTTCCTAAAGTGCAGAGCAGGCACAGCTACTGTTCATAGTCACTCGGCTGTTTTTAGGTCATGAAGTCAACTTCCTGGAATTTCTGGGGGAAACCAGTTGAAAAGGGAGGACAAATGTCACTTTAAATAGAGATGTTTAAGTCAGATTTCTGCCTGAGGGTAAAATTTAGGTCTCTCTTAGCCCGGATGTAATGTCTCCCTCTACAGAGCACAGCATTAATCACTACCTGACAAGAAATCTTATGCTGAGCAAAACGGGCCCTTGTTGGTTTTGTCATTGATTCTCCCCCCCCCCCCCCAAATCTGCGAGGAGTACATTAAAAACATTAAAATTCACACACAGGGATTATACCTTAATCTCTGAATTTCAGAATTGAAATTTAGTTGCCTTAAAAGAAGTCTGCTTAAAGCTGGAAAATTTTTGGTCACTTTTAAAAAAAAAATTAAAGCTTAGATTCAGTACCTTAATAAGAATAGAATTATTTTCTAATATTAAAAAAACTCCAGGCATGTTAAGCAGAAGTCAACTTCTTGAAATACTGACCAAATCTTAATTTGTTTAAGTAATTTGTGTTTTTTTTTTTATCATAGGATAAAGAAACATAATAAGTTATTAATTCTTAGCCATGAAAGATGGGAGAAGTTGAAAAGATGTTTAACCTCAGACGCAGATCAATTCAAACCTATTTCGTAGAACAAAATCAGATATAACCCTGTATCTTTTTCTGAAAGAAAAATAAGATCTTTAGCCATTGTAGTAGCGAACCATGAGGTTCCTAATTAAAAAAAAAAAAAAAAAAAGAGTATTGCTCTTTTAATTATTAGATAATACTCTTTAACTCCTTCCTTGGTCAAATTATGTGTATAAACATGTGTACATACAGAAATGTGCAATTTATATTCTTTCCCTTTGTATATAAGAATACTTATGGACAGTTATTGGCTAAAAATTAGTGCAAATGAAAGCCTAAAATGTGAAATATGTGTGAGATACGTTTTTAGGCTGATTTTGCAAATGATATGACTTATTTAATCTCTATTTCGTTCTCAAAGGTCTTTCCTGCCTTTGGAACATGAAATGCTTATTCTGTCCACACCTTGCATCGTTTTGTAGGTATTTTACATCATCCACACCTCAGACTGATTGTTGCTCTGGATCTAGGACAGAATAATCTTTCAAAAGTGGTTCTTGTCTGCCAGGGTCAGGCTTTGGACAATGCTTTTGACCTTGCTTTGGACAATGCTTTCTCTCCTGGAAGAAAGTAAATAGTGTCTGTCTATAGAGACAGCAAAAGAGAATTCTGTCCGATTTGTTTATAATGAGTTCTAATTTTAATCACTTATCCTTAAAATGTAATAGTGCGGCATCAGGAGGCCATATAATGGATGAATCATTATAATATTTTAGGTATGATCTTTAGTTGATATATTTGTTTTATGCAGATTATATTTATTTAATCAGCTCTTGATTACAATATATATTTTAAAAAATCATGTAGGAATGAGTTTCCATGTCTTTACTTTGAAGCAAAGTATTTCCATTTGGAATTCTTCATTTCACTGGAACCGTCCACTCGGAAATTTCTTTCCTCTGAATTAAAGGCATACCATTTCCCCCCTATTTATTACTTTGGTTATTGATTATAAGTTACAGAACACATTTTTTATATAGTATTTTATTCACTTGTTCGTGTTTTTAATCTCAACATGCTCATGGTGTGTTCAATTCTTAATATTTCTGCTTTCCTGTAGTTACCATTCAAGACAGTTGGGGAAACAATCATTTTGGTGGTGATGTAAGGTTATATCTGTAGCCCAGTGATTGTACATATTTTCATATAACTTGACAAAAGATTAATGTATATGCCTTTTCCCCCATTTTTTAAAATATTACTGAAACACCTTAATTTGCTTCATATGCATCAACAAATAAAATTAAACTAAAATTATGATGTCCTAGTCATTTTCATTTTTACTAAGGACAGTTAGCCATTTTTGTCCTTTTCAAAGTTCTGTTTGTCATGAGAAAAATACTATGTGGATTTTAGTTTGTGCTTCCTCTTTATAGAGCTGTATAGACAAATAATAGGAACATCGCCACCCTATCCCCTTCTTTTTTCCTGCTGCAGATGCTGTGTGTAGTATCCATAACCTTGATGGAAGCTTTGTGTAGCACCCATAACCTTTTCATATTGCTATTGGTTTTTAATCTAGGTCTAGGGCCTCATTATTTAAAAATATAAGTGAAACAAAATTTCTCCCTTAAGCAAAAAACTTATAAAAACAATGGTAGCTATTATTAAGTTGCCTTTTCTCTTAACTTTGCTTTCTTTAAGTAGGAAAAAACATAACTGATATCTCTGCATGGTATTTCTGTATATTTTAGCATGATAATTAGCACATAATTTTTACTTGGTTAATAAGGATATTAGTGGATTTTTTAAAATCCCTTTTTGCCTGTCTGGTTTCTTTAAAGGTAGGTCAAACTGAATTTGCCTTAAATTTCTGCAAGTGGGAAATCTTAAGAGAAGCATCAAATATTGTTCAGCAGCAATTTTTTGATTACACTTGGGCCTCAAACTTTGAAACCATTCTTAACAATGTCCTGCGCCGCCAGGCCCCCCCCACCCCCCTTTTTTTTTTTGCAGAGATGCATCTTGTATCTGTGTACCTGGGGAAGGGCATACGGAGGAGAGTGTGAAAATGGACTCGGAAAAGATATTATGGTGGACCAAAGAGCATTTTGCAAACCGAATCGATTTTTCTTTTTCTTTTTTGTATTGAATTAATGAAAATAATTTATTTTTCAGAAGTAAATGCTCTCTAGCTATAAGTTCTAGGATTAAAGACACCGTAATTGTTATGGCATTCATTTAAATTTCATCTTTTATCTCTCACTGTAAATCAGTCCTAAAATGCCACCTCTGTTTGTTCGCACGTTGCAGTCAGATGCTGCCTCAGATAAAGGGGTTGGGCAGCACTACTTTGGGGGCCCTGTCATTTTACACTGCTGCTGCTGTAAGCCAGGCAGTGTTTTCTTTTCCTGGGAATACACCTGGTGAGAGTAGCTCTTAGGGTGACTGAAAAGTTTGTGTATCCTGCCTGCTCAAGCTGCATTCTTAACCAAGATGAAGGACAAGAATAATCATGTCGAACCACAGGTTTATAGGAGCAGGCATTTTAATCAGATAATTGGTAAGGAGGCGGTAACAATGCTAGGTAAGAGTATTTTTGTACAACAGTGACCTGCAACTTTGTGCAGAGAACTGCCTACATGTTTGGAATATTTTTGCTAGCCCTTGTTATTACCTGCAGAGGGAGCTTGTATATGATATAAAATAATCAAGGCAGTATAAATTGGTACTATCTCATTTGAATATTGTTTTATTAACATACTTCTTATTTTTGTTTGAGAAAAAATTATTGTAAGTAAAGTCAAGCATTTTGGGATGAGTCAATTATAGTGAAATCCAACACACTAAATGCCAGGTATTTCTAATTTCCTGTATTCACAGATTAATAGATGTGGTTTTTACTTTTTTCTTAATTAGTAAAGAACTTGAAATATAAGGGAGATAATCAGCTCCAGTTTGAGATTCTGCCTTTCTTTTTTCTTTTTTAATGATTAACTGAAGCTTTAGGATGGTTGCAGAAACAAGTCTTGTTCTAATATCTAATCATTGTGATAAGACAGATCCAGATTTTAAAGATAATTTTCCAGATTACGAAAAATATTATCAAATGATTACTAAACAGTAAGTAGTAAGTTATATTCCTATACATTTAATTAATAGGTCAAAATATATGACTTGCTTATGTTCTTTTCTAGAAATAAAATGATCACTTTGGATTAATGGCTTTTATACTAATAATGAACTAATCATTGCAGTGACACTTAAACAGGGAAACTACCAGTAAGGACAATATCAAATGGTTTAGAAAACTGCTGACTAACTTGGAAAAACATGAATGCAAGCAAGATACTACTTATAATAACTGAATTCTATTTATAAATAGCATGTCAACTAAATTTCTAAGAAATTATAAGCTGTATACGCAGAAATGCTTGAGAATTTTGCCTTAAGTGTTTTGATAATCAGGATGATAAAAGCCTTTTGGAACATTTGGATCTTTTTAGTGAGCAAATGTTTTCATTTTTACGTGCATATACTTAATTGTGCTGGGAAACTTAAGGATAGACTATTATATTAAATTCTAATGAAAAATTATCTTTTTATTTTGGGTTTTACATTTTTGTATAGTAATGTTATTTCAGAAGTTGCTTGTTGGGGAAAAAAAGAAAAAAGAAAAGGATTTTCATCTATGCATCCATGAAAATGGATACAGTAGTTCATTTTTCCCTTAGTTTACCAAGGAATGATATGGCAGACAAAACCATTTGTTTTGCGTTTTAAGAGGCTTTGTTTCTTAATGAAACTTATTCTTGTGGACTTATTGTTTTATTAGCTAATCTATGCTAATGTGAAAGTCAGATTGATATTGTTGCACATAATGACCCTTAAATAAGGAAACTTGTGTAATAAAGAGACTTATGGTACTGGCATTGGCTTCTATATAAGTATTACTCTCTCAACAGGGTCATGTATTATCTTAACAGTCAATGCGACATTTATTCAGAGCATTTCCATATCAGCATAAGAATGTTTGCAACAGCAATTACACTTCAATAGGATTATGATGGCATGTTTCACAAAAGTATATAAATGCTCCTTTTCCATAGAAATGATAGGCACCTGTCCTGCCAGCTTTATTTCTTTGCCTTAATATGATAAGAAGAGGTTTTTATCATCGCTGCTACATATAAAAGGCACAGACAGTGGAATCCAGCATTACAGTTCATTACCCTTTTTTCCTCAAGTACCACCCTCCCTTCACAGAGAGGTAAGGGTTACCAGAGAATTCATTCCAGAAAAATTGTGACTTGAGGAGCAGTAACTGTCACGTAGTTAGAGAACTCATTCCAGGGAAATCATTACTTGAGGAGGTAACTGTCACATAGCGCATAACTTCTGTGAGGTTATTGGAAAGGCACAGCGAGGGTAAGTTCTACTTGTTCTCTCTTACATTTAAAGGTAGACAGCTGAGTGGTTGGTAAAAGAGTGAGATCTGAATTCATTGCAAAGGAAATATGTTATTGACAAGTTAATTAAATTATTGTTGTGAAAGTATTGTTATTAATTTGTGGGTATTTATAACAGGGAAGTTATTGGCAATTGCTTTTTAGTTTAAAATAATCCTGACATTCTTTGTAAGTTATCAAAGAAATTTTATTGGATATTCTTGAATTAAAAAGTATGAATTATGAAATATCTGATCATCTGTATAGATGTTAATGAAATGCTCCTGCATTTATCTTGAAAAGATTTTTTAAAAATGCTATATTATGAGTAGGATATAATATGAATAAGATTTCTCTAGATAAGGGAGAGATGTGTTAAGAATATAAACTTGAAATAATATTTTAATATAAATTTTATAAAAATGAATTTCTATTAAAAATGATTATATATTTTATACTCTTTGAACCAATAGTCAAATATTTTAACATGTTCACATTTTAAATGAAAGTTAACAAAACATGTAAATAAAATACATTTAAAAAATACCAGGATTTAAAAACTAATGTTAATTATAAAAATAGATAAATAATATCAGGGGGGTTTTTTGTTGTTGTTGTTGTTTTGCTCTTTATGTATTTCAAAGGCGTTTCTTTATGTCTGTGTGACATCTTTAAACTAAAACCTAACAAAGATTTAAAAAGACTCCTTTTTTATGTACATTTTAGTATGATATTATGGCATTCATATGAAAGTGGTACATTTAATTCCAAGCTGCAATGAAGAGAGAACAAATTTATGTTTGTTTTAAAAAAGAATAAATTATAAGCTTTCACAGCTTTTCTCTATAATTTATATGTAACTGTATTACCTTATATAAAAGCAAATACCATAACTCAGGAAATATCTGAAATTGAAACTAAAAATACTGCTGCTTTATGTGTATGGATAATTTTATCTTATATTTGTATGGTTTTTATATTTTAATATAAATATAATTAACACTTTTTTAAGGAAAAATAGATAAATTATTAATTTTTTGTGTAATTTTTTAAAGAATTTAATGCTCATTAAATCAGATTATTGATTTAAAACTCATTTTTAAAGTATATTTTGTTGATTTCAGAGAATAAAGGAGAGGCAGAGAGAGACAGAAACATCACTGACAGAATCACTGATCAGCTGTCTCCTGCACGACCCACATTGGGGATTGAACCTGCAACCTGGGCATGTGCCCTGATCAGGAGTCACCATGGCCGTCTGGTTCATAGGTTGATGCTCAACCACTCAGCCATGCTGGCTGGGCAAAAAGCATTTTTGTTTTGACCAAATATAAGTCAAAGTAGAGTGGTAGTTGTTATTACTTTTATCAGAGCCCCTACATCAAAAGTTAGCATAGGTTCAAGTTAGTTTAGTCCAGCATTTTACTACTACTGGTCAGAACATCATAATAGTGCGTTATATCTTAGTAGTAACTATTGGCCTGCAATAGTTATTGGCAAGTGCAAATATTAATACCTGGACATTTGAAATTATTTGAATTATACTTCAAGAAAATTTATGTTTTAGCTCTTTGCCATTTGGGATTCAGAGCAGCAACGAATTAAGGTATTTCAGAATATATTCTAAAAGCACTTTTCTGTCTTTCTTTGTAAGAATTTGCGGTTGATCGTGCTTATAAAATATTTTATAAAATTATAGTGACAGAATGATATTGAACTTGCTGATTAAACATAGCATTGCCTTTTTAATGCAGTTATTAGTCTTTCACATCTCCACGTGTTTTTTATTTTTCACTAATTTCCTTATATTGTGTTACTAATATGTTAGGAAGTCAATAAATTCTCCCGACATTTCAGCCCAGGAAACTAATTGGTTTCATCAAAAGAGATTACATCTTTTAAAACAATTACTAGTCTGTTAATAATATTGTGTGAGTAAAAAATCCAGGAACAAATCGTATCTTAGAATTCACATTTTCTAAAGTTACACTTTTCAAAAACATTTAGAATTAATTCTTAATAGTTTAAGAGTATTCTTAAAAAATTGGAGAATAAGAATTAGAGTTCATTAGAATAATACTAAATTGAATAGCCTGTAATATAACTATTGCTTACGTATTTTAAAGATATTGAGAACTCTTTAGATTACGCACACTAATAGCTCATTTCTCTATATTGTCTGCTAATTCTGTGAAAATCAAGAGGATCAAAATTCACAAGGTTGCAATTAAATCACAATATTAACTTTTAATTGAAAATAAATTAAAATGTAGCTTTAGTTTGTTAGCTTATTTTATTTACATTGATTTTACCTGTTTATAAAGAATGCCATCACAAACTCATATATTTATAAAGTTGATAATATCAGATGTTTTTTGAGGTTCTTAACGCCTTTTTAGTATCTTGTAAGTTGTTTTAATATATTTGATACTTTTTCTGATAGAATGTTTTCAGCTGTTTTAATAATTTGATGTTACTCATTTCTGAATTGCTGCCTGAGGCCTTATTTCTCTCTTTTTTTTATTTTTTATTTTACTTATCAAGTAAGCTACTGTTTGACTTCCTAAAAAGAGCCAAGTGTAAATTTAAGGATTAGTATTTATGTATAGGTTTTTCATTGAATGTGCAGTTAAATGGTGGTGGTCAGAGTGTTTCTATATGACCCAATCTATATAATTATCCCTGCGTTATTTGAAAAGGGGATTTTTGCCATACCTTCCTGTTTGGCGTTATTCAACTCTTGTAGAAGATGATTATTCATTGTAATGTGGGTGATATTTTTATACTTGCATACTCTTATTCAATCTGAAAACCAGAAACTTTATTTCATGTACTTTTTTTTCCAAGTAAACTATAGTTTTTCATTGAAACATCTTAAATGACAGATTGAGGAATGTACATATACTGCCATCCTATAATTAAATTTGTGCTATGAATAAAATGATTTTTAGAAGAAAAAGGTAGTTTGTATATAAAAATAATTTACATGGGCAGCTACATAGCACAATTTATGCCTGTGATTGGCCTGTCATCCTACTTGATTTAGATTTGTTTCAACTAAAATATGGTAAGGCAAATATATGTATTAGTTCTTGGCCAGGATTCATTGTCATGATTTCAGTTTTCTAGATGAAAATTAGGTTCTGTTACCTAAACTTATAAATATTATATTGTATATAAGACTTAAGAATCTATTGATTTTCTCTCTTTATCTCCTTTTCTGTTAGATTCTAAAACTTAAACTTTTTTATTTGTTGACATTAATTTCTCTTTATTGCATAAAAGTTTTAAAAAGTAACAAAGTATATGCAACCATGAATAGGGATTGGCTTGTAGATGGGGAAATATAACATGTATTAATACATATAATAATTAATTGAAGCTGTTGGAAAGTCAAACTGAAACTATTAAGAAGAATTCCAGGAAATAGTATATGAACTTGGCTAGTTAAATTTTTTATTAATATTGCTTATAAAGGTTAATTTTTGGTGAGGATCACAACTATACTATGGATTTTTAAAACTCTGCTTAATCTATTTGAACATTAATTCCTTATTCAAGCTTCAATATTTCATCATTTTAATATACAGTCAGAAAATGATGAAATTTAAGTGTTCAATATCCAGGTTAAAATATTTTTAACTTACCTATCATGCTGGTATAGAAACAGCTTTAAAGATAGAACTTCGATCCATTTGTTTTGTTGCAAGATTTATGGATAAATTGAAAATGTTTTAACAAACAATTCAGTGGAAATTAGAAGCTTCCTATCTTTAGTAGTAAACTTTATATGCACTTAGTGTTTTATTGATTCTGCATGCACATAGCAGTAAAGAATTGAACAATAAATCTAGAACAGCACAGTTTTGGGTTTAAAAAATATGTATATATATTATAAATCTTGAAAATTGAAAGTTCTTAGTTCTAAATATAATAATCAGAATTTTATATTTGTCTTCCACAATGTAGTGCAAATAACTAGTGGTGTATTTGCTTGTGTAGCTAAAAGGCAGAGGTTTCCATCTTTGGATTTAATATTCAAGTTTATATTAATCTAGCTGAAACTCCTTAAGCCAACTTTCTTTTATTGGGAATTTATAGGGTACAACTTAGACCAGAAAGATGTATTTGAATGACTTAAATCTTAATTTTTGGCAGCCTGTCACCTTTCTATGTTGGACAACTTACAGTTTTCTTAAGGCTAAGAGTTACAACCAAGCCAGAGCGATTCAGTTTTTGCCATTATCCTGCATCTCTTTCCCAGTTTGAATAAACTAAACTGTATTAGGGTGCACAGTACCAGAGAGCTTTTACTATGTAAAAGAATTTTCTGAGAGTCCAATTAAATTAAAAGTCATACCCAAATTATCTTTTGAAAAATCTGTTATTTCATATGTGGGTATGTTCTCTGAAAGTGCATTATGCTTCTGTAGTTCAGAGCAGCCCTTCCCAACCATGCCACATGTCTAAGTGACAGGTGAGGGCTGGGATGCACTTTACTAATTCACAGTGTTTATATGCTTTGAGTTTTACTTTCATGCTGTTACTTTTCGGTTCCCTACATTGCCACAAAAGGTTATTATGGCAGCACAGGTGGTTTTTAAGAAGTGATAGAGCTTCCAGCACCAAGTTTGCCCAAAATTACCAACCAAAAACATATGCACTTGCTTGCATTGGTCCTAAAGTCTGTATTTTTAAATATTGATGGTGTTTTAATCTTTGCAAGGACAGTTTAATGCTAGGGATGTCGAACTCAATCAGAGAAGGGGCCAAAATCTAAAATCCAGCCTAAATCGAGGGCCGAATGGTTTACTGAACAGTCATAAACTGTCATTGTGATGGAAATGCAGCGGAGTGCAGTGATGACAGCGCGGTGCGGGCCACATTGCAAGGCCTGGCAGGACGAATTTGGCCCGCGGGCCTTGTGTTTGACACATGTGGATAAGCACAGTTCCTCTAGTTGTTCATAACTTCTGGGCTTTCATTCTAGTCATTTTAGATCAACAACCAGGAGAAATGTACTGTCTGGGGACTCTGCTTTCTAGGTATTTATAATCTCATGAGGGAACAGACATTTCTACAAATAATTTTAATATAAGGGGTTCTATGATAATATATCATGAACTGTAAAGGAAGGGCTGTGGAAATATGGGGTGGATGAAATGAATTCAAACGAGTAACATGGAAAGAAGAGACCCCGTTTATGTAGACATGAAAGCAGAGGAGAATTTTGTCAGATAAAGGCTTTTTGAGAAGGAAGACAGGACAAAGGTAAAGACACTGGAAAACGAAGGCAAAAAGGGTGCCCTAAAGAGGATGTATGGAAGGAAGGAATTGCATAGGAAGTGGAAGAAGGTGAAACTCGGACATTAGCTTGGGACCTGCTAGTAAAGAGCCTGATCTCCTAAGATTATGTTTTAATATGTAGGCCATAAAAGAGGTTTATTGAGAAAGTGTTACATTTAATTGCTAACTCTTCAGGTGGTGTAGCCAATGAACGAGTCGGGGAATTGGGGGGGGAACAGAAACCTAATTAGGAGGCCTGGATGACAGCGTAGGTGAGAGGCTGTGGCAGTAAACAGGTGGGAAAGTTTTATTACAACGATGGGATAGAGTTTAGTAATGGACTGACTGTGGGCTAGAGAAGAGCTAGGCATGAAAGCTTAGGTTCCAGAAAAATCATTCATTTCTGCTAGTAGCCTGTTTGATAGCAAGGGAGAGGGAGGGAAAAAGCCAGTTTTTCTGACAATTCTTTGAGGTGCATGCATTACACCAGAAGAAGACCAGCTGCACCCAAAATTGCTTCATTGTATACTTTGTAATGTAATGTGGTATTTGTGAAAAAAAAATATAACTTTGCTTCCTTTATAGATATTTCTAAAAATATTCTGCGTACGTTAAAATGGTCTATTTTTTTCAAGTGAAAAAATTTATTATGTGGATTGAAGATTGTAAGACTAAGGTTTTTGCTTTGTTTATTTGCATTTTATCTGAAGTCTCAATAAGATAATCAAGACTATACATGTCAGTTACTATCACCTGAGTAGAGAGAAATCTTTATTTTTGTGAAAGACTACCTTTATCACAATTAGGCCTGTTGAGATATTTTCTTTGTTTGGGGCCGTTTTAGTAACATTCTCAGTAGCTCTTGAATCAACTAATTTGATATTCTTAGGTTTCCCTAGAGACCAGCCTGCCTCTTCTCCGAAAGCTTAGGAGTTTCTATGCCATCAAAGACTAAAAAAAAAAAAAAGGGTAATTTATGGTGGCTTTCTCTCTCGTTATCATGAATTTATATATTTATTCTGTTGGTACATAGGAAATTTCCCAGCTACATATTGTTCATTATCAGAATAATGAAATCGTTTTCTCAATAGCTTTTCAGTTCTCCAGACTGAGCAATAGCTTTTGGGTATCATGGCTGAACCTTTGTAACCAGTTAATTATGGGTGACAAGGCTGAAGAACAACTGAAAGCCCCTATCAGCACCTAGCATTGCTGATTAGCTCAGGGTAGGCTCTCAATATATTTGGAATAAACAGTTATTGTTGATAATAAAGATTACAATAACTTTTGCTAGCATCCACCCAATTTCAGATTCCTCTCGTAGATGCAGTAATGATAAAGGTAATAAGAAAAGAGTTAGTACTGGTATTTCTGTGCTAACCCAAAAGTATTCTTGCTTCCATATATAATAACAAAGAAAATTTGTGGGATGTAGTTATCATATTGCTTAATAGAGCTTAATAGAAAGTTCGCTGTAAATGCTTATTATTATTACCATTGATGTGGATTAAATTTGATTCACATTGTTTTACATATTTAAGTGGAACATGTCATTTGGCCTCCATTTTCAATCTAGTTAGTTTCATTTTTCTCTTCCTCCTGTTCTCAATTATGGTAAGGGTTTCTTTTTTCTTTTTCTTTTTCTTATTTTTAATTACATGGTTTTCTAGTATTGTTGTATCTCCTTTAGATGATAACGCAGTGACTGATGTAACTGGCCTTTGTCAGAATGGTTGCTCTGATACTGAAAACAGGAAGTATTGATGTGTACCCATCAACCAGAAACTGTCAGTACTTTTTGCTTCCACTTACATTATGTGGTTAAGTAAAAGGGATCATTTTCCTTTTATAATATGATGCCTGATTGAATTACCACAAGGAAAGCATGCAAGTAGGATTCCTTTTTCTTCTGTAGTTCTTCTCCTTCACCTGCAATCACAACTCCATATCCTTGTTTCCAAATCATCCCGAAGATTAGGATCCTCCCCCGTATTGCCAGCTTTAAAAAGAAGTAGTCGAAGAAACTCTCAGCACTAGCCGGGGTATGAAGGCTGACTTCTTTTTTCTCCTGGTGGCTCAGTCATGCTGCAGCATAAGGCAATCACCATGAGATAAAGGGAGGGTATTTAAAGGTGGTTGATACCGTAGTGTGGATTTTATTTTATTTAGTTGGTTAAGGAAACCATAAAAATAAAGTAGAAATGTTTAAAGGTATTTGTCATGATCTCACTAATATATGGAATCTAATGAGCAAAATAAACTGACAAACAAAATAGACCCGGAGGCATGAATACATGGAACAGACTGTCAACTGTTTGAGGGGAAGGGAAATGGAGGTACTTGATAAAAGAAGGTGAAGACTTGCCAGAGAACATATATGCATAGTCCATGGATACAGACAAGAATGCGATGAAGGCCAAGGGGGTTGGGGCCGGATGGAGGTGAGCAAAGTGGAGGAAAATGGGGGACATTTGTAATAGTGTCAACAATTAAAAAAACACCAATTAAACATTTTAATGATCATAAGAAAAATGTGTAAAGAAAAGTTTCAACACAAAAATTTTTAACAAATACATGGTGTAACCATTTAGTCACTTAGCAAATTTAATATCGCATATAAACTTTTAGCAAAGGTGGCACAAGATCCAAGACCTTTTCTGGTATGCGAGGAACCATTCTTCAGTGGTAATTAGATATCGCATGTGTATTATCTTTGCCTTTTATTTAAGAAATGACAGTTTTCTTTGGGAGTTGAGGGTGCTTATTTGCCTTCCAAAATGTCTTTTAGCGACATACTGAAATGTGATTAAAATTTCATTGTGTTCTTGCATTCAGAGCAGAGGAATGCTGTAAATTGCATTGTATGAAACTGAACAGTATCTATGGCTTAATTTAAGGTATTAATAAAACCTAAATGTGTACATTCTAGCTTTAGTATTTCAAGATTTTAATTTAGTGAAATGCCAGAACATTTTCTTACATTTAGTTTGACAGGTGTTATATGAAAGTGTGTATTCCTAAATTAGGAGAGACATATATATCATACCATTTACAGAGTCTAATTATTAAAACTTGTTAAATTTCTTACTTAATATTCAGATATCTTTCTGCAAACAAGCTGCTTAGTCTTATTGTCAATGTTCTTTAATTCATATATCAAAGTTGATTAAATTGCCAGTGCTGGCCTGAGGAAAGATGGAGTTAGGATTTAGAAGTAACCATGGTTTTCCAACAGCCTCAGTAAGTCATAAATGCTAAAAAAAAAAAAAAAAAAAAAAAAAAAAGGCACCACAGTAGCATCCCATGAATTGTATTATAGACAATATCGGATGGCTGAAGTTTAGCCCTCAGTGTGAAACTTACTTTTTTCATATAGAGGCGAGACCTAAACCCAAGATTAACATTGGAGTGCTAATGTCAGTCCCATAATTTTGGAGAAGAAAAGAAGTGTGAATGTTAATTTTTTTACTCTTTGTTCTGAATGGTGATAAAAGTCTATTGTACCCGTATGTTGCTCTCTATTTAAAAAATTTCACTTTTAGGAGGAGTTATGCTATCAGAAATAGTATAGTCACAAATTCAGATTATTGCTAGGAAGTTGTGTGGATGTGGAAACCTACCTTGGCAAACATTTTTGTTATAGGTGGTGAGCACTGAATACAATATATAGATGATGTGTTATGTAGAACTGTACACCTGAAACCTATGCAACATTATTAACCAATGTTGCCCTAATACAATAAAAATTGTCTTGAATTTTTAATGTACTTTGAAAATAAATAACTTCTCTTTAATCAACTTTCCCAATCCTGCTTTAATTTAAAAGCAAATTTGTTAGGTTTATAGTTTTGCATAATTTCACATTTTGTAATACTTTAAAACATTTTAAATTATTTTCAGTTATAATTAATTTTTTTTTTCAGACAGTATTAAATTTTCAAGTGTTTGGAAGCAAAACTTGAGTTGCATGTTCATTTCTTCCACTAACTGTGGACCCTTTCACTTCCTCACTTTTACAGTGAGGAGAGGAGGCTCAGTGGTTTTTGAAACTCATTGGTTTTTGAAACTCTGGAGGGTGATTTATTTGACTTCTATAAATAATAAAATGATAATGTTTTTTATGCCAAACTGATAAACTTTCTGAAAATAGCCATTTTTTTTCTATTTTAAATTGGCATTCCTTAATATTTAATCAAATACTGATTAAAAAATAGTCCCAGATAAGGAAACAAAATCTGTGCAACTCCTATTTTAGGAGATTTCTTAGTTTATTCCAGTTTTTTTTAAAAAACCAAACGTTTCAGTTTTACACTCCAGTTTTTGAATTCTGTTCACTTTTCTTTATCCTTTCCATTCTTGTTAGTTACTTTGCACAGCTCAGTTTATTCATTCACTCTTTCCTCTCTCTATTTACCAACCTTCCTTCCTGTTTGTTAAAAACATTTCTTGGGTTATTTGCCAGGCATGGTGCCTGACACTGAGGTTACAGATGTGGAAGTCATGGGATCTATTTTCAGTTCTCTAACAATAATTTGAAAAGGACACTTCAACACTGTTTGATAGTGGAAGGCACATTGTACTTTGGAACAATGGCAGTGAGTGTGGTGTATATTTAGGGAAGGGGTGGGAGTTAGTTGAGTGATGGGTCAAGGAACAAGTGGCAGAGGGGATTTCAGGCAGAAGCAGCAGCAAGAAAGGTACAGAGGTGAAGATAAGCCTCTTATGGTCCCCAAATCGAAGTAACTTAAAGAGGAAAAACATGAAATAAAGGATGGTCATTCTCAAACTTGGATGCTAGCTTAAAAAAAAAAAAATCCATTAAAATTTATAATTTCCAGAAATTTGGTTGATGTGTTGTATATTTATCAATCTTCAGGATGTTACAC
Source organism: Pipistrellus kuhlii (assembly GCF_014108245.1). NCBI lineage: Eukaryota > Metazoa > Chordata > Mammalia > Chiroptera > Vespertilionidae > Pipistrellus > Pipistrellus kuhlii. Next base: position 138,908,157 of record NW_023425515.1, on the reverse strand, counting down.
TATTTATTAATCAGAATTAAGATTGAAGTGAAGAGCAAAAGTCACGGTCCTGAAGGAGCACATACTCTATTAATCACATTAAAATAATTTGTAAAGTTATTTGTGCCCTTGGCTCATTTCCTTACCTAATTCTGCATTCTGTGTGGCTTGTCATACCAGCCTCAGTGCCTTGAACAAAGTATGTATCCTGGAATTTTTTGTTTGTTTGATGTCAAGAGATAAATATTGAAAACTTTGACAGACAAGATATTAAAAATAGTTTAAAAGCTTAGCTGAGGAGGAGGAGTCACAAGATACTCCAATACCTACTATCACACAAATGATACAGGTAATGACCATAGGAATTTATGGCAGGGAGAGGGTGTCTCCCCTCACCCCTCGCTTGTAGTGGTCAGGTTGGCGGCTGCTGCTACTTCTTCATATTTTTTTTAATTGATTTTTTTACAGAGAGGAAGAGAGAGGGATAGAGTTAGAAACGTCGATGAAAGAGAATCATCGACCAGCTGCCTCCTGCACACCCCCTCCTGGGGATGTGCCCGCAATCAATGTACATGCCCTTGAACAGAATCGAACCCAGGACCCTTCAGTCCGCAGGATGACGCTCTGTCCACTGAGCCAAACCTGTTTTGGCCAGGTTGGCTTCTTTATGGCATGGGAGGTTTTTAAGCCTATCAAGGTTCTTGATAGGTGGAAAAGAGGGAAATGCTTTCCATATGGTTAAAAAACAACCTGGATTAAAAGTTAATTTGAAAGGCATATTCAGAATTACCAACCAAATAAATTGGACAGAAGCAGAGGGTTGCATTACATACTTTTGAAGTTGGATCTGTTTGGATTCTTTTCCCAGATTTACTTTTGGTACATTTTAAAAACTTTTTTCCCTTTACCACTGCCCCTCCAGCTCCCTCCCACCCTGCTGTAATTTCCCTATTCTTAAAATAGAGGCACTGCATTGGCTGCGATAATTACAGTGAGATCATAATATGTGTACTTATGGGAAATTTTTAAAATCAGCATTTCAGAGATCTGCCCTTTTCAACTTACAATCCCAAGTGTTTTCTTTGTCTTGCATATAAAGTGATCTCTAGGATTGGTTCCAGTTTTACACATTTTTATGGTTTAGAGTAAAATTAGGAAGATTAGTCTAATGGAGGTTGGCAGGCTGGATGGAGGGTGAGAAGTCAGCCATGAGATTTTTGCAGAAGTTTAGAGAGAGGTGAGGGCAGAGGGAATGAAAGGAATGAGAGGGGATTAAGACATTTCCGAGAAAGAGTCAATAGAACAGCGTGAATTTATACCACTTTAAAATGAAGTACTTTTAGATTAACAGAACTATATTTTACCCATACTTACAATGAACAATGCTCCAGAGGATTTTGGTTTTAATAGGTATTGGAGGCTGAGCTAATTTCATTTATGTGTGTGTATATCTCCATGTACACTAGTACACATTTAATAAGTGTGGTTCAAAGAAAATCTGTTACTTTATAGTGGATGTGATTTTTTTTTTTTTTTTTACCATTTCCCAGTAAATATATTTCTTTGTTATTGTAAGTCACCAATTGAATGATACATATACATATATATATGTATAAGTGTTTAATTCATATTTAATAAATATATTGGTCTAAAAGGTATTTTAGGAGACAAATAGTAGAGTAGAAGCTTCTTTAATACATATGACTATATAAAACATTATTAATGTTAACAGATGTTGCACTTTAATCCTCTAGAATGATTGTTTGGTACCAGCAGGAGATTTATTAAGCCTGAATTGTGTGAAATTGTGTGTGCATAAGCTGCTACTTAGATTGTAAAAATGCTATAGAATACTCTTAAAAAGTTTTAGCTATAATTGGCAGAGAAGTATTAACTGTGCTGAAAGAAGGATGTGTTTATGGTTCGCCCATGTGCTTTACACTTTTTATCATTTATCATTTTGTATTAATGTCACTGATTTATTAATTCATGAGCAGGCGGGGGAGAGGGGAGTGTAAAGGCACCATTTAAATACGTGTGGCAAATCTATCCTTATCACTAGAGACATGAAAAAAAGTCATTTTGTGTTATCTGTAAAATGGAAAGGACATTTTAAAATTTCATTTACTGTAATCCACTTCACTTTTAGTAAAGCACCTAGATTATTACTCCCATAATATAATGCTCTTATTAAAAACTTGTAACCTCCTCCACTCTTTTGTCTTATATGTAAGATTGATAGAAAAGTTTAGCCTTCGTGTAAGGTAACTATTAATTGTAGTTTAGAAACGTTATTCTATGGTTTGTTACAGTGTGACTTCAATTTTAAGAAACATTAGATTGTAGACAATACAAATATGTACTGTTAATAGTAGCAAAGTATTTTGATTAGGTAGAGCCTAGATACAGGGAATTGTAAAGCTCTAAAAATACTTTTTGTTCCAAAAGAAATGTGTTCATTTATTGTAACTTCATAGTTTTTTGGAATAAGGTAGGTGGTTTTGGCCTCGTAGGATTTTTAGCCTTATGGAGCAAGTGAGCGGATTAGAAGTCAGCAGTTTCCTGCTGCATACAATGTAGAACTGGGATATATCCAGTATTTCACATGGGTGAGTAGCAGTGGTGACAGATATTTCAGGAGTTTGAAGCCACTTTTACCAACAGCTATTTGAAACCATCATACTAATGCTAGAGTGCCTCAGGGAGTCTTGTCCAAACCCCATTAGTTTTCAGTCTCCCATTACTGACTGTTTTGATTGGGTTTACATTCCCTCCTGCCAAACTATGTAGTAAGATAGGTTACAGTGGGAATGTCCGTTCTTTTCTTTTCTGGATTTTCTCCCCAAACACTGTAAGCTGTACCTATGTGCGCTCTGTTACACACACACACCGAAACACTAATTTGTTTTGGTCAGTAGAATGCTGCTTTGTTTTATTTTTCTCATTTCCGTGTGGTTAATTTCCCTTTACATTAACATTTAAATTAATTTCTTACAATAACAGGTTAAAGTTGGTTCGGCTTCTTTGGCAGACACTGATAGTTACCGGTCAGTTCATTACTTGGCTGAACTGCATTCAGCCCTCTTTGTGTTGTGCCTGTTCAGCTATAGAAGGGGTTGGCAAGCCGTGGCTGGCCGGCTGTCGGTGCAGTGGAGTTGGCTGGCACACAGCCATACTCATTCATTACCCAGTGTCTGTGGCGGTTTCATGTCACAACGGCAGAGTTGTACAGTTGTGACAGAGACTGCATAGTCCGTAAAGACTAAAATATTTACTCTCTGGATGGTTATAGGAAAAGTTTACTGATCTCTGGCCAGTAATATCAGTCTACATAATTCCTTCTAATCTCTCCAAACATAATGGAATACTACTAATAGTTTTTAACTTGAGTGATTTGAAAAGTCACTGGTTAATATCATTGGTAGAAACTAAGTACATTTTTTTTTAATTTGTGAGTTTTTTGTTTGTTTGTTTTTTTTGCTTTATATGTGGAATAGCAACAGTGGATATATCTTCTTCAGTTTTCTGAATTGGAAAACTTTTAAAAATTGTGCAAGAGAATACATTAGTCTTTTACCAATTAAGAGAGTCTTGGCAAGTAATTCAAGCTTTTCTCAGCTTTTTAATAACCTAACTTTCTTTTTATTAAATATCACTGTTTAATTACTATTCTGATGTTACTTGAAATTTTAATAGAAGTTATAAAATTCTATTGTAAAGTTGAAAACCCATTTTCTATAAACCACATACCACTTCTACTCCATGGTTTAGTTAAGAAGCAATAACACTAATTTGATATGAGTGTTATAAAATATAAAATTATATATTTTAATGAACTAAAGTTTTTTTAAACTTTTTGTTTATAACAACCATTCAAAATATTTATTACAGTTAATTGCTGTTTCTTATAGTGTGTCCATGAATATTTCTCTTGCCTTTCCATCTGAACCTCCTAATAATGCTCTTTAGAAAAATCAGCCAGACCAAACCAACCACACAGACTCTCAGTGTGACCCTCGAAGTAGAGTTTGCTCTGTTCATTCACTTAGACCATGACTTTATTTTTAATGTTGTGGATTAAGTTAATTTTCAGAAAGAATTGATATATCCCTCTTCTCTACAGCTTAATAAAATGTTGTGATACTGAGTTTTTCTTGTAGATGCAGTTATATAGGGTGTCTCCAAAAATTAATTCACTTAATTTTCAGTCCTTGTCAGGTTTAACTGATTTGAAATAATGGATACATTCAGAATAAGCTTTGAACAAAGGAAAAATGCATATGGTATGGGACAGCCTGCGTATGGTATGGAACATTGGCCTTAATGCAGAATGGTTTGGCTAAGGATAGGAATTTGCTCTTTCTGGAAGAAGGCCCGGCCGGATGTCATCCTGCTTTTGATCATGTGCTTTTGATCGTGTACTTCACCCACAAAGGCCGAGTGTGAAATATGTGAGCTGCATAAGTCTCACGTTATTAAATTATGGCTACCAATGTAATGATTTGTAAGTAGGTTTCAAAAAAGTTTTTGAAATGGCAACTTCTTGAGATGTAATTTTAAAAAATGGAATTATTAGAGTAATTTCTGAGACAAAGTTGGTAGTGAGACATATTGCAGCAGCCCCTAAAAATCTTCCTTAAGCTTATTTAAGATGGAATTAGGACCATAAACCTAAAATTGGAGAAATTGGGAAATAATGGAATAATAGATTTATTGTGTATTTCTACCTGTGTGTACAGTTGTTGAACTTGAGGCCTAGATGTTTGTGAATTGTCCAACCCTCACAGTGGAAGGTTAAGCCGGAGTGTGCTCCTGATCTCAGTCTTGGGCTCTTTTCATCGAGATGGTGGATCTAGGTACACAGTTCAAGGGAAACTACAGGTCTAGAAACTCCTTTTATTTCTCTTCTGATCATTTTGGTACAAAATACATGTGTTACCATTAAGTTTTTGGAGAGTTTAGCAATTATTAATTTATTTATATTTTCTTGTGTTTAATTCTTAGAAGGTTATTCACCTTTTGAAGATGACAGTCATTTTAATCTGTTTTATAATCTTTCAGAACCTAACAGGACCAATACATATATGGTGAAAATATGAATAAGTAATATACTTACCAGAACTCAATATAAAAAATACCTAGAATGTAATCATTAGATATTCATTGACTTAAACTGATTCCATGCAATTATAGTGTTAACATTATCTACTTTATCTTATAATTGCAAGTTTAGATGACATTATATATTGACATAGTTTGCAAATGAGCTGTATCATTTGATTATAAACGGCAATGTGCTATACACTTAAAATTTCCTTCAACTTCTTACTGTGTATTCGTTAATTTTCATATTTTTGAAATCACTTAACTATTTTAATCAGGCTACCTCATACCTTTAAGAAACCTCTGGTGGCCATCATGATGATCTAATATATACAACAGATCCTGGGTCATTATTATTTCATTTAGTGGTTATATAGACCAAGAGGGAATCTGAATATTGATCCAAGGAATGCTTACTAACAATGATGCATGAACAAAGGATCTAGTACAGTGAGCCAAACATAAGTTTACCTCTCATGAATAATGTTGGATCTTCTTCTTTTTTTTTTTTTTTTTTTTTTGCCTGACCAATGATTACTTCAGTCATTAGGTGAAATAAATGATTAGGACCCAGGGTTAGGGAACCTTTTTTTTTTCCCCCCCAAGGGCCATTTGGATATTTATAACTATTCACAGGCCATACAGAACTATCAACTTAAAAATTAACCTGCTATATTTGGTCAAACATTTAATTAGTTCACCCCTAATGCCTTGGCAGGGCCAGACCAAATGATTTCAAGGGCCTTATATGGCCAATGGGCCCAATATTCTCCACCCCTGGAGTTGAAAGTTCTTGGCTTATTAAGGCTTTTTTCTTTTTTCTCGTTAGGTAATCACAAGAAGGGTAAGGAGAGCACAATGAGGTATTTTGAGAGAGACCACATTCACTTAATTTTGTAACTTAAACTTTATCATAGGTATCGATATGTATGTATAGGAAAAAAAAACATAGTATTTATTCGTTCCAGTGCTATCCAAGTTACAGGCATTCACTGGGGGATCTTGGAACTTATCCCTTCTCGGATAAGGGGGGGGCTACTATAATTAGCCTTAATTGGAATGCAAGCTCTGCCACCTGCTAGTGGTGTTACTTTCCCTTTCTGAACCTCATATTTCTGGCCTTTATAATATTGACCTCATAAGGATTAGTGATATGTGTCCAATATAATATTTCACATATAATCGGCACTCAAGAAATATTTCTAGCCATAGTGCCCATAATTTATATTCAACTCAAAAAAAATTACATGAGAATTCTGGACTATGGGGAAGTTAAGGGGTTATATATTTTAAAGCTGGAGAGGACTGCCATTTAAGAATAGCTTTCTCTTACCTAGGGGAAAACCTAACTCCAGTGCTGTAGCTACGCTATACTTTTAATAATAAATACAAACTATTATTAAACAAATAGATTTATGAATTTTTTTTTTTTGATAGAAAAGTTGAAGAAGCCATCAAATTTCCATGATAAATAAGGTAATATTTTGGATTGGGCATGTAGCTCTTCTTTTTTTTTTTTCTTTTGAAACTTCATTTGCAAGTTTATGTTCAGTCATAAAATGTAACCTACATTGGTTTGAAAATGACAGCCATTTGTTTTTATTATTTCAACTGGAAGGGTTTTAATGAAGAGGATGGCAGAATGCCCTGCCCTGTGCCTCTAGTGTCCACGGCACAACCCTCTTCTGCATGCTCAGCACGACTCCAAGACAGATATTACTGCAGATAGCAGATGTAATTTACTGGGAGCATTCCTGAACTCTTCTCTTTCCTGCTCCTCCACTAAGCCACACATTCACAGGAGAATTCCTTCCTTCACAATGAAGAAATTTCAATAGAGAGTAAGATCAGTAATGAATGTTAAAGGGACATTAGCATAACTAGTTTAATTTAAACTACTCTAGACTTGATACTACTGTTCAGGTCCTCAGAAAGGAAACAGAGAAAGACGGTGGCGACTAGGGGTGGTCAGGTGCTTTTAAAAATCTCCATCAGCATTCTCAGCCCCAGCCCTATCCTTGTGAGGGAAAGAAAATAAACTCAAAGGCAAAGAACGTTGAATGCCTGGAGCTATAAAAAGGCTTTCTGATTAGCGATAGCAAGCGTTTTTTCTTGGAGGACTTACTGAAAGAAAACTCCCAAGGGTGTTGATGTTTTCTCCTATGTTAACAAGAAGAGGGGGGATTCTAACCTAGAAGGACGGAGGGCACATAAGATATTTCTGAAAAATGACCACAGAGTGAGGTTTAGCTAAATTAAAATGCACCTAATTCATTTTTTACTTTCTAATGCATGGGGGCAGCGTGGGTTTGGTATCCTTTTTTGTTGTTTTTGTTTTGGTAAAATACAGAAAAGCAGCTTTCTTTTACTAGTAAATTCTGCCACATAATGTTGGTAATTGTTATAGCACAACTAAGATCAGAGAGATCCCGTACAGCTATCTTTAGCTTTCATTCAGAATTGACGTAGTACATTTAGTGCGTAGAATTTTAGGCTTACCCCAAACATTAATCTTTTATTTTATATAGCATTAGCGCTTAATAACATGGCGGGGTGACTTTTGTAGGTCTCATGCTTGGATGGCTCTTTCCTTCCTCCGTTCTCCTCCTGCATAGAGGTGTTTTGCGTTTAATATCCAGTATTCACCGCAGTTCAGTGCCTACGAATAGAAGTAAAAGATAAAGCTTTATATATAAATCTTTAAGGTGGCTTTGCTCTTAATGGAGTATCAACCTTAGGTAACCAGTTTTAGACCATTTTAAATGATCTTGTTATCTTACTAACTTGAAGCTTGTCATATGCTGCTACTTGTATTGATGCTTATCAGCAAATTTTTTTTCTTTTTCTTTTTTCTTTTCTATTTTTACTAAATAGGCATCCTTACATACAAGGTTAAATGTGATTTCCTGGTAATGCCCCATAAATACATGACTATTAGTGGTGTTTTCCTAACTTTGCCCACAATTTAAGACCCCAGGATGGGATATTTAATGCAGCTAATAAATACAGGGTGAAGCAAAAGTGGGCTTACAGTTGTTCCTATGGACAAATAATACAAAAATCAAGAAATTATACAAGAATAAATCCTGTGTTTTGTGTACTCAGCTGAAGAAAACCAATTTTTGACCAACCCTATATAATCAGGTTACCATCTGAAAGCCTACAGCTAACTGTATATTATTGTAAGTGGGGCATAAAACTTTGAAGACTGTTAGGATATAAACAATGCTGAGGCGTATTCCTGGAAGTCCATGTTCAGCTTTGGAAGGTTTTGTAGTAATGTTGCATTAATTGACTTTTTACATGACACAGTAATAGGATATCTACATCTTAAAAAAAAAAATCTTGACAGAGGCTTGGTAAACAATGGCATGCGGTTTATAGAGACAAGATTAGGATGAAATTGTTTGAATCTTCTTACTTGAAGGATAAGAAGAAATGCAGGATGAGGTTATACATTAGAAGTGTCTTTGATCTTTGAAAAAGCGTAGCTACTTACAGTTTAAGTAGAAATGTTCTGTTTCTGTTTTTATTAAAAAATGAACTGTTTCTTAGCATTAGCAGGGGTTTCATCGGTGCACTGTGTCTTTACCCTCCCAGCTCCTCTCTGAAGTTCTGGGGGTGGGGGAGGTGGGAGGAGGGACGGGCAGAAGGTTTCTAAACATCTAAAGAGAAACTGGCTATTAATATGGGGACTGGGCTCATCTTCTCTGTTCCTTGAGAGAAAATTTAATAGCCCTTTTCTGACTTTGTGTCTTATGTTCTTTTGCATTGTGAGAAGCTTTTCCTGAGCTTCATTTTGCAGGTAGTTACAGAGTTTGGGAAGAGTGTCAGCAGCATCTATGTCTATGAGTGTCCATTGGCTGGGATTTGATTTAGGAGGAACTTTTTTTTTGGGGGGGGGGGATTAGTTTCACCTTATTCAATTATTTATTCATTCTATCCTTAGCTGATTGTGGTTTGCTAAGTATTTCAGTTTTCATTAACGTTTTTAAATGGAAGGTTGTTTTTAATTTGGATCACAGCAGTAAAATCTTTTGATTTAGTTTTCAAATTGCATTTAAAACTCGGGCTTTGCTTTTTTATTTTTAATCCTCACCTGAGTACATGTTTTAGAGAGATGGGGGATGTGTGAGAAACGTCCATTGGCTGGCTGCCTTCCTTCCATTTGTGCCCCCAACCAGGGATTGAACCCTACCTAAGGCAGGTATGTGCCCTGAGCGAGAATCACACCAGCAGCCTTTCCGTGCACAGGACAACACTCAACCGACAGAGCTGCTCCTGCGGGGCAGAACTTGAGCTTTGGAAAATAATTTTATTTGATGTGAGAGTGATTGGATAGAGATTGTAGAAAAACAAATGTGATACTCCTTTTAGTTACTACTCATTGCACAGTGATGGGCAGACTTCAGCTTTATTTACATAAAAGAAGCCATGATTTTATTACATTCCAGAACCTGTTTCTGTTTGTTTAGAAGCAATCACTTGGACTGTCTCATAATCGACTAGAGCATACTTTTGAAATTGTGTCCTGCATTCAGATTGTAAGACTCCACTGCCATTTTAGTATAGTGAAACCCTGTTCACGAAATACTGTGTCCTGGCCAAAGACCACAAAGGAGGCCTTGGTTGTACGGTTTCCTCCTCCTCTTCCCCCTCTAACAGAGGTTTTCCTATCTTGGCAGCTGTTTCCTACAAGGCAGTCATCAGTCCCTGATTTCTTCCTTCCCTTTCTTCCCACAAACAAGGACTCTTTCAAAGAGCGGATGACTGAAGACAGACTGATCTTGGACGGCTTTAAGAAAGTGGAAATGTGTTCAAGAGTTGTGCTTGTGGGCAAGCAGCCCGTGTGTGTTAGTTCATTGACGTGAAAGGACCCACTACAACCAAAGCTTGGACAGTCAGAATTCTGTCAGGAGCATTCCAAAGGCTCACACTTAATTCTACTTGTAGTTCTGAACATACCTCATTCACACATTAAACTTATTCTGCTTGCTTCATCAGCGCATTGAACAGTCTATAGGGTATGAGAAATTGTTTATTGATAGGGCTTTTCAGTGTGACAAGCCATGAAATTATCTAACTTCTCCTTATGCTTTCCATAAAAGAGCTCGCAGTTTTAAGGCAGGGACTTTGCCACAGCAGTTATAAGCTGCAGGTTTTCTTTGGGGTTTGTCTTTGGATTCATCTTGGGGAGCTCAGAGTGAAAACCGGATAGAGGGAGCTAGGCAGTTCCGCAGGGTTGTGTGCCCCTTGTCTTCATCCCATTAATTTCCAGTGTGTCCATTCTTTTTACATTTTTGGCATTCAGAAGGGGAAACTTGCTCTTTCCTTCATTTTTGTTTTATTTCTTTGGACAGAGAAGCATCTCAGGTGTTCTCTCCTGTTGAAGAACCAGATCCTAAAGGGGTGGTCAAAATTAGACTTGGCTCAGAATTATATATATATATATATATATATATATATATATATATATATATATATATATATATATATTTGCCACTTCCCCACCAGTTCGTTTGTTCGCTTGTTTTTAGAGGTGCAACCTTGGAGATGAAATCATTATCCTCTAGAGTTAGTTTTTATTGTTGTTTGGTTGGTTGGTTAATACAGAAGAGGAGTGGAAGGGAAGGATGGAATGAAAGAGAAAGAAAGAGAAACATCGATGTGAGAGGGACACATTGATTGATTCCCTTCCACACTACAACCCACATATGTGCCCTTGCCTGGGAATTGAACTTGTAACCCTTCAATGAGAAAGCTGACGCTCTATCCACTTAGCACACCAGGCAGGGCTGGGCTGGAGTTTTTATTTGAATTCATTGGATGGACCTATGTATTCAAGATGTAGGTTTGATGTTATTAAGTTATACCTTGCTGCAAGAAAAAGCAATATTTGAAAAATCTTAAACTTTCAAATGAAATAGTTGAGACTTTATTAATCGGCTCACTCTATGAATAACATCATCAGAGAAATAATAATTTGATATGTTGTGTTTGGAAATGAGGTATTTTTGGAGCACCGTTATTATATAAAGTACAACCATATGCTAAAAATTGTGCACTCTTCTACAGAAAAATAAACCATTTCATTATATCTCTACGCTGTCTTGCAAGATAACCCAATGAAGTTGTAGATAATGATGCTGCTACCATTGCTAGAAACAAACCAAAGAAGTATATGTTTTTTATAAAATCTTGTTAGAGGTGTTATGTATTAAAGCCAGTCCAGGTGACCCTTGAATAATGTGGGGGTTGGAGCACCAGCCCTGCACAGTTGAAAAATTTGTGTATAACTTTTGACTCCCACAAAACTCAAAATTCTCCCTTAATTCTGTGGGGATTGGTACCAGGACATCCCCTCCCCCCCACCTCACGCGGATACGAAAATCCATAGATGCTCAAGTCCCCAGTATAAAATTGCACAGATCAATGCATAGTTATATCTGTGGGCTCCCAACTGTGAATAAAAAAACCCCTAAAAAACAGTACTGGCATTTACTGATGATAAGTAGACTCTCACATTAAAACATTGTGTTGTTCAATAGTCAACTGTAATTTAATAAAAAGACTAATATTTGACACAGTGACAGATGAATTGTTCTAGAATGACTTTAAAATAAACTTTTCAAAGAAAAATTAATCATTAAGAATTTATATAACCATTATTTTGTGATTCATTTGTTCTGGTTGTCTATAAATGCTTTTTGGGTTTTGATCATTTTTGAGAGGTGAGGCTCTACTATTCAGTGTGTAGGCGCAGCTGCCATATTGGGTACAGAATCAAAGTTTATACCTTTTTTTTTTTTTTTTTTTTTTTACTAGGAGGTGGAGGAAAGAAGGGAGGGATAGTTATTTTTAGTTTCACCTTTTTTTGTAAAGCACCAGGACCATAGAGTAAATGATGGATTTGTTTGCTTTTCAGATATGAGGATCAATGATGCAAACTGCTGGGTTCAATGAAGCTGGACATTTTTAACTAGATTCATTAAGGAATACAAAGAAAATATTTAAAGGGATCAATAATGGTGTCTTCTGGTTGCAGAATGCGAAGTCTGTGGTTTATCATTATAATCATCTTCTTACCGAGTATAGAAGGTAAGTGCAGTTTGAATTTTTTTTTTTTTTTTTTTTTTTTTTTTTTTTTTTTTTTTTTACATTTAGGAGACTGAAACAGTGCAAGCTTACTTATATAGAAGAGTACTTTTTATTATTTTAGAAACATCTTAAAAATATTTTCTTAATGTTGCATTATTTTCATTACAGAGCTATAAAGAAAGTGCTAGAAGTCTGAATTTTTATTTTACATACATTTATAAATGTAATAATTTTAATTAATCCTGAGATCAGTAAATTGAAGAAAATATTTAGAATTTTAAAATTGGCTGATCACATTTATACCTATTACTGGAGGAAAAGAGGTATACTGTCAACTAATACAATAGATAGCAGCAAGCTTATTATTACAATGTCTTTGTAATAAACTTCTGCAAAATTTAACATTTTAATTTTGCCAAAAGAATTTTATTTTATTTGCTTGTTCCAAAATTGTTCTTTATTTATCTTCTCCGAGCTCTCAAAGTTTCCTACTTTCAGTATGTTGATATAATTTAATAATGCAATTCAAGTAAGCAACACATGATTTAAGTCACACATGAAAGTCATAAATGGGATAGTATTTTATTTCTAGAAGATACTGCTCTTTGCGTCGAAATTGAAAGATGCATCAAATCTAACATTAAAATGTAATATGTTTGAATAAATAGTACTGTAATGGTAAGCAGTGAGCAGAAACTGAGTTTAATAATAAGAATCTCTGCCTTGGAAGGTTATAAAAATTTTTGTGTAATCTATAATTTTGCATCTGCTTCCCCCCCCCCATCCCCCCCGAGAAAAACTAACTGAATTCCTGCTGTTATGTTTGAATGATTTTATACATTTAAGAAAATTTCCAGGTGTGGACCAATGGCTCATTAGTCCACATAATGAAAAAAAAATTCCAATCAAGATAGAGACCACTTTGCTGGCACAGTAGCTTATCTCAGCAGGAGGCTAGCAAACAGAGACTTTTTCATGAGGTACTGCAGTTTTATTTCTAGTGTCACCTTTCCAGGTCAAGATTCATATCTGCTGTTTAGAGAAATTTCATTTTTGGCACATCAGGCCGCGGGGTGTTGCTTTTGAAGCATTTCCCTCCTACGGGTAAGAAGAACCAGGGAAGAATGCACACTGCTAGTTGTGGGAGTATACACAGTTATGTGTACCGTTAGAGCAGTGATCCAGCGACGTGGTTTTGTCTTAGAAAAGTTTGCCAGGACATGCTAGTTCTTTATTGCCAGAAAGCAGATGATGCTCTGTGATCACCTATAGAGAAAACCAATCAAAGTTAGGTGTGAGAGCACAGGAAAGAAGATACAAATTTAACCTTTCAACCATGCAATGTCTTCTGGTCCCTGTGACAGGATCGGTTACCTTTTCAAATCTTAACAGAGGTGAACACTTTCGTATTAGTACTTACTAGTAGATCCTTACAGATAAACTCAGATCAGGTTTCCTCCCTCCTTGCTCATTTACTGATTACTAAATTAAGCCAGGTGCTCAATAAAAAATGGGCAAGGCACAGTTTCTGCTCTTGAGCTCATTGTCTTGTGTGCCCAGGTGGAAATCTCAAATACCCATTGGGGCCAAGCAGACACAGTAACTTGAGTGTGTTTGCAGGTCAATGGAGGTCTGCCCAGGCAGGGAAGTCCTTGCTTGGGGACCCATGATTGCCTTTTATTTTAGCCTGGTTTTGCCAGTTTTCTGGCTTTGCAATACAAAGTAGACATTAGATTTTTAAGCATAATAAATAGTAACTAATCAAGTTTTTAAGGACAACATAAAATGTCTTTGTATTGTATTCAGTCATGAGCCATGCCTGCCTTTTCAGAGCTGTCTCTTCTGTTTATCTTAGTGTTTTCCCCTTAGCATATGATTTTCAAGGCTTAAACACAATTTTGGGTTAGTTTTAGATTTATACAGATGAGATGTACATTTCCACATTTGCTAGAAGGACTTATTCTGTCAGATGAACATTATAAATCTCATGTTTTGTGTGCATATAAGAGCAAATCACTAAGCATTTTTATAACTTTTATTGTGGTAAAAGCTGATTACATATACAAAGGTTTAATTCTTAGAATTAGGTTGTCTCCCTCTCACTATCTCTTTCAATTAGTATCTCAGAATCAATTAAAGCCTGACCCATTAAAATTTACTTATTTTTGAAAAATAGAAACTGTTTTTTTAAAGTCTCTATTCCCTGTGTATTTTTTAAAATGCTGTTTAGAATTTCCAAATAAAAACTAGTTATGAAAGACCAGACTTCAAAATATTTTGTAAGTTTTTCTTGGAATTGATTTTATTCCTGGAGAACTAACCTCAAGCCCTTCAAAAATTAGTTTTCTGGAGAAACTGGTGTGTTTTGATTCTTTTGGGTGATTTCTATAAGCATAGTAACCCACTGTGGAATCATGTATCAGTAAGTAGGAAAGTAAATTGAATTTTTGTGTCCTAGAGAATTAAATTATGGTATATAATGGAGCCCTGGAAAGTATAAGTCAGACATATGAAGGCTTGCTCAAGTGACAAGTTACGAATAATAGCAGTTCTTCAGCAAAGTCAGTAATACGGATTTCAGGTTGAATTTTTATGCAGTGTGTATGTAATTAGATTTTAGTCAAAATTTTAGTTAATTAACTCAAATCGCATTTCTGCTTGTCCTCATTTCAAAGAAAAATATTATTCTAGGTATAAAAGCCAGATATTCTAGATACAGTTGTACATATTTATTTTATATACATCAAGACAATCTTAGAACATAGCCATAGAAATAGTATCATACCCGTTTTTAATGTAGTTTTAAATTCCTTAAGCACATTTTACAATGACTTTTGTGTAGATTGTATCTTCCTAAAAAAGGATGTTAGATTGTGGGGGTCTTTCCATTAGTTGTGTGGTAGGAAAAAAGTAGATCTAGGTGTTATGTATGAATTCGAAAACCTTTTTGGCATATAGATATTTCCTTCTGAGTAGTCTATAATCTAGTGGAAGGAATTGTTCTCCAAGGTTAAATTTAAGAAGGATCATTTATTCTTTTTTCTTTCATTCTTTTATTAACACACGCCTAATGAAATGTATAAAATTTATATTTTATAAATTGTATAAATACTGTGTATGCACACACAGGCATACATAGTTTGTCAGTTTTATGGGCTCTTTTTATTTTTATTTTTTTTGGTTCACTGTTGTGTTCAAGTTTCTAGAACAATGCCTGACTTATAGTAAGCACTCATTCATCATGTAAATAGCATAAATCTTTAAAGAGGATAATTGTCTTAATCATTCGAGAGGGGACAATAAATACTTGTTATAACAAGGTGAAAAGTACCATGAGGCTGATACTCACAGAGGTAGAGGTGAAGGGTAGCTGAGTTGGGTGGGGTGTATGTCAGGAAGTAATGATGCGATGATGCTTGAGCTGAATCTCAAAGTTGTTGACTAAGCTAGGTAGAGACGGTGAGCATGGTAGCGAAGAAACAAAAATAAATGGAGAGAAAACAGCGTAGATATGAAATAAATCGTTACACTATTTTTCAAACTTTAGGAACAGCAGAATCATCTGTTAGGTGTGGGGTAGAGCCCAAGCATTTACATTTCTGACTAAAGTCTGGGATGACACTGTGGTTGCTCAGCATCACACTTAAGAAGCACTATAGTATGAGTGTGGGTGGAGGAGGTGGGGTGTTAAGGGTGCAGAGGTGTGGATATAAAGTAACTTTTTAAAAAGAGTTTTAGAAGAAAAAAATTACGGTTTAATTCATTGTGATTCAGAAGTCGCAACCAGTTATTTACTGGGAGTTACTATCTATACCTTTTCATATAGCTCTTTATTCCTCTGTTGAAGTTCCTTGGGTATAATTTTAGGCTTCAAAAAGGAATTATTTTGTCACTCTGTTTTGACAGTGTACTAAGAAAGAAAAAAAAATAACATAGAAAAACTGTCTCCAGATTGGGAAAAGCAGAACATATTTTTCTGTTAAGGGTAAATGTGACATTGTCAGAACTCCTAAACCCTTACTTCAGTTTGTCTCTTTTCATTGTGATAACCTTTTCTTTTTCTTGTTGGAAATAACTACATGGCTATTGCTATGATAATGCTGAATTAACTTACTGTAGGGACTTTAGATTTCCCAGTCTAGCAAAATTGACTATTTTTGTTCATTTCAGTATATTTGATTAGTTGAAAGCTAGGAGGTAAATTTTCAGCAAGGTGCATGGGGATTTGGCAGTATGACTCCTATTAAACTTAATGGGAGTCACAACTCCCATTAAATTAATAGAAATTGTACAGCATATCCATGTTCGCTGCATAGCAAATGTAACCTTATATTTTAAATTCACGAATTATGTAAATTAACTTTGGGTTAAGCAATGTATTTTTAAAAAATGATTTTCGTTATATTTTTAGTGCAGATCAGTGTGATTTTACCCCTTAAGAGAGTAACTAACTGTATTGCTCTTAGGCCACTTTAAGTATTCCTTATTGTATGAAATGAGTGTAATGTAATTTGATTGCAGCAGTTTTCTTCTGCATAGGTTATGATCTAATTCAGTTTTAAAAATAAATATTAATGCCATTTACAAATTATCTGATGTTGTTTATATTGTAAACACCAAAATGCCTTGTAGTACTAATAACAGGATTCAAAAGCAAGACATATTTGCTCTGAACGTGGCTCAGAAAAAAGTTGGAGAAAAAAAAGACTAAATAGGATACACTGGTGTTCTTTTTTAAAGTTAATCTGGAATATATTTTGGATGTCTTATTTGACATTTAGTGTCAAAATATGCCATATTTTATATGAAGATTAAGTTCCAGTGCCTAATTATTGTTTTTTCTTTACATTTTTCCTCTCACTTTTTATTCTAGTTCATCTTCTTCTTTTCCAGTGTTAGGGAAGGTTTGTTTATCCACAGTCTCTGTTGATTCACCTGTAGGCCTGTGACTGGTGGTAAAGTGTTATAAATCAGTGTGTCACACACAATAGACCGAAATAACATTGTATTTGTTTGACTGTAAATTTTTGCAAACCTTTATTTTCTGACAGAAAACACTACATCAGATGTTTAACAAATAAATCTGTTAACTATGAAAAACATTTGCTAAGAGTAAAGCGGTTATAAACTTGTCCCTATAAGAGGACATTTTTGAAATACTGATTTGATATCAATATCAGGCACTTAACCACAGTCAATGCCATATTTTGAAAGAATCAATAGTGTGATACAGGTAGCTCAATTAGAATCACAGGAAGCATGTAAAGCTTCTTAATTTTGCTTAACAGTAGTTGTGTTAATTACACACTGAGTACTTTCAGTTTTGATTAATTTTTTGCTTAATGTTTCGAAATCATACACACTTCCTCTTTTTTATCTACTATCTGTTTAGGTTTCAGGAGTAGGGAATAAGATACTACAAAGGCTAGAGCCCATCTGAGTATTAATGCTGAACTGGCATGTCTTGAAGAACTGATTTATCTGCCACGTTACGGAGGGAGTGCCTTACTGAAACATATGCTTGGTACCCTGTGGTACTCTTTATTTTCTTTTCACCTCCTGCATGACAGAGAATGACATATGACAGCCGTGCAGTCTGCATGTATTAGACATCAGTGTGGATTAGTGAATATCTCCTGACATCTTTCAACCCTATTCTTGAACTCCTTTTGTCAACTTGACAGAAGTGATTCCAGGAGAATACCTAGCCCCAGCCCTGGGATTTCTTGGCTAAAATGTAAGGCTGGGAAGGGAATTCCCTATCAGAGCTTTAGGAAGCAAAAACATTTATAATCCCTCCCTAGCAGCATGGCACTCCACTGAGTTTGACTTTTATGTTTGCTATTATTCTTGCTTTGAAGGCTTATTTTTCTTAAAAGTTCATGTAGCCTCCCTCTTTGAGTTTGAATGTAATACATTATTATGAGAAAAGATATGGGGGGAAATTAAGGTAGGAATTTAAAATTGTTCATAAGTCTAGGACCTTGATAAAACCACGACACATTTTCCTTTTTGTTTCTAACACACATTCTTGATGTTAAAGATAAAATACAATTAAGACTTACAAAACAAAGTTAGGTTTTTCACCTCCATCTCTATATACTTTTATATATATTTTTTTCACTTCATGGTCTCATAGCTTGTATTAGTATGTCATTATATATTTAGATAATGTATGTTAACAGTTGCATTGCAATTTATTATGTATACATAAAAAATAATTTACTCTTCTCTCTAATCGTTGGCCATTTTAACTTAATTTCATTCAAATAAATGTAAAAGAAATATGTTATAAATTTTTCCTTTATATCTGGTTATTTCCTGAGACTAGAATTCTGGAATTCTGATTAATTATATCAGGCACATGGATAGATTCCAAACTGGTTTTTCTGAAGGGTTATACCAATGTTCATTTGATTACCAGTGTGTGAAAGTATCAGCCTACAACTTGGCCAGCATTGGTTTTAAATTTTTAGAAGAATTGGCACTTCCTGTGTGAAAAAGGGGTCAGATTGTAAAAAGGGGGTGGTAATTTCCTGGGGAAAAAATAGAGGGATTCACATAAAGCAAATTTTTGTTTTGCATATGAGTTTATCTGAAAAAGAGATTAAGTAATATTTATTTTGCTGGTTATTTATAGAGCCTTTTTACTGTTGTTTTGTATCTCTTTGTATCTAATTGGTGTGTGTGTGTGTGTGTGTGTGTGTTGATAATCATTAGTTCTCTCTCCCCTTTACTTTCCTGCTCCATCCTTTTCTCTGTAGTAAATTAAAATCAAGTGGTAGGTATGCCTAACATTAAATTCAGGTCTTGATTAGAGACAATATGTTACTGAGTGAGGGACTTCATAAACATTAGCCAAACACAATAGAGAGGATCAGCCGGGGGCCTTGTTGGTGGTAGTGGGGAGGGAGCTGTCGGATTTTAAGAGACCCACTTTTATAGGGCAGAACTCTGTGATAAGGTGATGGTGGCAGGTGATTAAAAAGTTGGTAAATAAAGTGAAGGAGACTGGTGGTACAGGTTAAGTATGTTCCCTTGTTTAAGGAATGCACCTTGATTAGTTTTGTTTTCTGGTTGTTTGGAGTAGATCTGTCAAATACCTGAATTTGTTTCCAGGCAGAAAGAAAATAAACAGTAACCAGTGGGAGGAGAGGAAATCTCATTGAGGACCAAGGAGAGTAGATATTAGGATATTGGGAGAAGGAGATTCAGGAGAGATGTGCACAGGAGAAGGAGAAATTTAAGGGAGGTCACGCTGGATGTCTTTAATTTTATTTATCTAGAACAGTGCTCCTTAAAATTTAATGCACGTATAATGCACTTGGGAATCTTGTTAAAATGTAGATTCTGATTCCATGATCTGGGGTGGGCTGCGAGAGCCTGCATTTCTAATAAGCTCCCAGGCAATGCCTAGGCTGCTGGGCAGTGAGAGGACATCTGTATCAAGGAGTCTTGACTATTAAAATGTTTAGTCTAAAAAATTAGATTTTGGGTGACAGTGGTTCCTACCTTTGCAAATCAAGATGTGTTTCTAACCTTAACATAATTGAAATATAGAAATAACATCTTTCACTTTTCTAATTTGTTTTGTCTTGAAAAGGAACTAAGCTACCATATGACATTTTTATATTTCGTTATACTTTTCATCCTGATTTATATGCCTTCTAGTGACCTTTCATCTGATGATTTGTTTTGAAAAATCCCTGAGTAAATGCAGCCTGACCCCTTCTCCCTAATATTTCTCTCTAGTCCCCATTGATCTGTCCTACTTTTAGTCTGGGATGCATGGAAATGCTACTTTTAATAGCATTTTACTACCAATGTGCTTAATTCTTGAAGTAAAATTATAAGACTAAGTAGTGTAAAGTATATATTATGTTTGTCTTAATCCATGTAGGAAGGTTTGTATTTTACTAATTTTTCAAAGTTTATATATATATATATATATATATATATATATATATATATATATATATATATATATATATATATTTTTTTTTTTTTTTCTTTCTTTCATTTTTTATACTGATGTTTATTTGGCAAATAATCATCACGTACAATATTGCATGTCAGGTACTATGGGAGGTCCAGGGCATGAAATTATAATAAGGAAAAGAGAACTTTCTGCTTCCATGGAGCTTGCATTTAGTTAATATATTTTTAAAACGTAAGGATTTTTGTCATTTTCACTCATGTATTAGTGCCCTGACATCATAGCACCATAAAGGAGCATAGGATGGGAATGTAAACTGGTTATCTAAAAGAGCTTAAAGATACTTTATCTGCTTACGGTCATCTAGTGATTTTTTTCTGCTTTGTAGATCCATATGTAATCAAAGATTTTATTTAAGTATTAGATTTTATCTCCTTTTACTTTTCCTATCAGAGATAAAGATAGGTTATTGATACGATTTATTTTAGTTATGATAAATCAAATCACATTTACTCATGAAGTTCATTAAATTATTCAGCTTTTAAAGCCAAATAAAAAGTAAGTAGGAAATTTTAAACAAAGAGTATTCTGATATGGTAACTTAGAGGTAAAAATACCTTTTGTTTGTATTTATTGGTAGAACTGGGAATTTTAGACTGAGAATCACAACTTGGACATTAGCGAGCCACTTAGAAGTTTCAGTTTACAGGATGAGAAACGAAGGCCTGCAAAGTGTCCCTTTGTCCAGCTCTGCTCACTGCCACTCCATTTTCCTTTCTGTAGAACCAAATCTTTACCTCAGAAAGGTCATTGTGTATTTTCCTACCTCATCAGGCTGACACCCAAGAATATTTAAGATATACTTTAAAATATATTGCTTAACATTGTTTCACTTAAGGGTGACAATTGAAAAATATCTTTTATTTCAAAGTTTTTAATATCATTACATTCAGATTAAAACTACATTAGATTGACTTTATTTTGAAATATATTAAACATAATAACCAATGTTACTAACTCTAATTTTCAAATAATATTCAGGAATTATATAATCATAAGCACATATTTTTTAAAAAAATCAAAATTTCTCTTTGAAAGTGCAAACTGCTTCAGAATAATTATCAGAACATTGAAAAACTGAAATATTACAACAGTAGTTTTGATTTTTGTTCAATGTAGCTTATCAGTTTTACACTGAGCATTTATCATTGAAATAATAGTCAAAGGCATTGCTTTCCTCTATCCCCTCCTTCAGGTATGGGGCTTTAGACATTATCTTTTCCCTTTTGTTTGCTTACAACTGGAAGCTCCTTTAATCCTTTGCGTTGTTTTAGAGTTTAAGCAAATAGAGGCCATCCCAGTTAGCTTTTAAAAGCTCTTACTTTTGTTGCATTAATGGCACTCACTATAGATTCTGGGATCCTGCTTTATTTACCAGAAAGCTTGCCTTTGAGATCTGTCATTCCATTCTTTTAATGGTGCTGTTAATTGACAGCAAAGATTGAGTGGAAAACCTTTAGTGACAAAAAACTGGATATAGGTATGACTCCAATCTAAAGGCTGATGAATCTTTGCTGCTTTATCCCTTTTCTATTTGTACTAACGTACTAAGTGCAAACTAGAAGAACAAAGTACAGTTAAAAGCATTCAGAAATGTTAAGCAACACTAAAACTCCATAACCATTTAAATGACAGCGGCTGACTATTTGAGTTAACTTTGTGTTTGGCTTAATTTGGGGCCCTAATTATTCCTAACTTACGTGAGTAGATTTCAATTATAGTATCCTGCAGGGATTTGTAGCTAAGGCAACTAAAAGAATCATTTTACATAAAGTACTTTTGTTCAACTGATTAGGCAAGTTAAAACTTAATGATGTAAAATTGAAACCTTTCTGGCAAGGTCCAAACAAAAATGTTTTTAGTGATTTTGTTAAAAAATTAAAATAAGTTTAATTTTAAGTAATGTTTTGGTTTTGGGGAAGATTGCACTTCATTGTCATAGTGATAATACATGTATAATTGTATACCTACACACATATATAAAATGTATCTTAAGATTCCATGTTTGAGTAAAGTAATAAAACAATGAAGATATTGGTCACAGTACAAACCTTCCTAAATCATGTTTAATCGCTTCATACAATCTTTGATATATAGTTAAGTATCTTTGACACCTAGTTTTAGAGAAGAAACACAAATAACTTGAATGACTAGCACTTCTTGTATTTTGGAATGCTTTTCAATTGAGCACAAATCAGGGATTCATTTATATATTTGAAATGCTATATACCAAGAAGCACAAGGACACACAATGAGGTTGACATTGTGCTACAGTTGGTAGACAATGCAATATTTTTAAATGCCTCTTCCTAAATATTCTTTCTCCCAGTAATTTCGAACACCTTTACCAGACTGAAACCTACTTTATGACTGTTAGTGACAAATCCTACTTTGGTTCCTTATTAGTCTGTATATTGGAGCGAAATGTTTAAAAAAATAAAGAATGCATTTTTTGGCACCGATAGATCATTTTGAGACTTAACCATAATATTTCACTGGAGTATCATAGCTGTTTAATATTAGTCTAGTCCAGTGAATGAAGTTAAGAGCCAGTAGCTCTGCTGTCTTATCTTCTCAGCACCCCTTTGTCATCCCAGATCTCCTCACCCTTTCTCTTCTCCCCCTTTACCCTTCCTCAGTTTTTGAACACCTGTTTTATGTTAGTCATTGTATTTATACATTTGCACGAGACCCAGATCCTTGGAGAATCATGCAAGAGCGGGACACTAGACCCTACCATGCTATGGGATCCAGAGTCCATTCCCTACCTGCACTCATGCCTTGCTTGCATGCAGCCCCACCTGGTGACCGGTCTTTGGTCGTTATGGCGTTAGGACCACTGGGTTTTTATAATATAGAATATATGCATTATGTTCTTTAATCTTGTCAATGTGACCAGCTGTTCACCAAGTAAAACAAAATCTATATAATTCAAGGACCCCAAATTGGACTTTGAAGTGGGGTTTTCCTCCCATAACTCCAGGCAGGCTATATTACTAATTGTTCCTTGGAAACAGTGCCAAGAAATCCACCCTTCCACCTACTCAGTTCTGTTTGTTTTTTAGGATACTTCAGGGGGCTTTTACTGATATAAACAGAAATCCTGAATTTATATAGCAACACAAGTCCAACAGTGTCAGTCACTAGCCACAAGTTCTTGAACACTTTAACCTATGGCTAATGTGACTAAAAACAGACGTTATTTTATTTAATGTTAAGTAATTTAAATGTAAGTAGCCACAGTAGTTAGTGGCTACTGTCATGGACACAAGAGTTTATAGGTACTTTTCTTTGTATATGTAACACTTTTGGGAGGGGGTGACCTCTTATACTTCCTTTATATGTTTTTTGTAAATTCTTTGGAATCAAGGGCGATTTCCTACTTATTTCTGTATTTTTCATAGTGTTTTGGCATTCAGCAAAATGCTTCTATTAATTGGTAAGTCTATATCCAAAGAACATTGTACCAAAACAATTACTTTAAGTACATACTTAATTGATTGTGAAGCAGTTTCACTAATGATCACCTGAAAACAATGTGGTGAATTTGTGAATATAGAAAACAAACAAGTGTCTCTGTATGTCCAGTATACAGTTTTGCAGGAATGAGGTCTTTGGGATTAACAGCTGAGGATACTTTTAAGACTTAAAAATCAAACCTTAGTTACTCACTACAGCCTCAGTTCTTAAATGATTTTCATTGAAGCTTAGAACGTTGGTCAGCAAACTGCAGCTCCCGAGCCACATGCAGCTCTTTGGCCCCTTAAGTGTGGCTCTTCCACGAAATACCACAGCCTGGGTGAGTCTATTTTGAAGAAGTGGCGTTAGAAGAAGGTTAAGTTTAAAAAATTTGGCTCTCAAAAGAAATTTCAATCATTGTACTGTTGATATTTGGCTCTGTTGACTAATGAGTTTGCCGACCACTGGCTTAGATATAAGAAGGAGGAAATTATATCCTTCTAATAAATAATGGTGTATTATTATAATGGTATAGAATATAGACATATGTTACATTTGAATATATATTACTGTTTTGGTTAATATAGTTTTTAATGACTGTTACTAATATTAAAATGTTTACAGCATAATGAAATTGATGGCTTTGCTGAGGGATCTTCATAATATGTCTTTTAATTATATATGTGTGTGCATATATACATGTATATTTATGTAGGTACATATATGAATATTTATATTTATGTATATCTATTTACTGATAAGTGTATATCTATATACCAGAAGTGAGAATTTCTTATTTTTATTTAAATAACACTTGAAAATGAATACCGATTTTACATAAGATCTGTCTCTTTTGGAAAAAAATTCTATATGTATTATAGTAAAAATTGAGGTAGATGCAACTATAGAAAAAATTTTTATACAGGTACCTCCCACTATTTGAAAGTTCTCATTATATCACAGCTTTTAAGAAAAACCTACCTTAGTACTTGTTTTCACTAACTCAAAGAAATCCAAAGAGATTTTCACTTTATGGGGGAAAAAAGGTGAAAAGCAAAAAAAAAAAAAAAAAAAAAGCATTCAGTGTTTGTTTTGCAGCAAGCCATTATAGAGGCAGCTTATACCCACAGCAGCGACAGTGGCCTCGCCAAGCTCCTTCCTGGGAACTACACTCAACATCAAATCACCGAAGCTTTTAACTATGTCTGTGAGCATCTGTATGTTATCTTGATCTATTTTGTGCATCTTTTAGCAAGGTGTGTCCTAAGCTACCAGAAAAGACTAAGGGAGCTCGTAAGAGTGTTACGTTGAATGTAAAACTGGGTGTAATTAAACATTTTGATCACGGTGAACAAAATAAAGACATTGTGTGTGCATTGAGTGCTGAGTCTGGGAACATTAAAAACTTTCTGCATAAATGAAAATTGCTTCTTTGCTTTACATTATTTTGGCTTTTGAAAAGTTTCATAGGAATGTTCTCATTTCAGATAGTGGGGGAAACCTATATTCATTAGTTTTTAAGGCATCTGAATTTGACTTAGAATGATGAGTTAAAAATAATATATTTTAGTTTTTCTTGATATGCTGAGCATTGATTTGAGCTTTCAAAAGTGCTAGTTTCTGAACCACGCATCTAACAGTTCATTATCAGGTTTTATAACAATAATGATGTCTCAGATTGAAGAATTATTTCATCAGCTTTATTCCTTTATTTATTTTATCAAGCCAATTCATCCCATTCTTGAAATGAAAGTTTGGCATCCCTGAGAATAATTGAAAAAGAAGGTGTTATTATTTCATAAGAGGAAGTTCCAGAAATGGTTGTGCCATGGCTGTGCTATTAGAACAAATGAATCATCATTCAGTTCACTCTCTGGAAGGAGAGGGTATAGTTTATTTTAGGAAAATATATTTATGAATATAATTTTGTTTATGTTTTTGGGGAAAAACCCGTAATACTTTATAAGTATGGTTTACATATTTGTCATTTAAATATGAAGGGAAAAAGAAAATAAAATAGAAGGAAAAAATTATAATTTCCTGAATGTAACATGAGACTTAACTGCTTTTTTATAGTAGTTTTTCAAAATGTGATCACATGAAAGTACTGGGTAATGAACCTGCGTAGCTTTCGGTTAAAGTCCGTGTGTCTGTCCTTCTCTTTAGCTTTTATAAAGCTCTTTGCTTTAGCTTTTGCTCTCTGTCAATGTAGGAAAAAAAGCCACACACCTTAGTAAATTCTACATTTAATAGAAATATGTGCTTTTATGATTTTGGCAGCTAAGAACCTGACTGTTTACATTAAGATCAAATAACAGTGAATTTTTATTTATGTATTTTTAAATAAATTTATTGGGGTGGCATTGGTGAACAAGATTATATAGGTTTCAAGTGTACCATTTGTATGATACATGATCTGTATGTTGTATTGTTTATCTACCACCCAAAGTCAAATCATCTTCTGTGAATTTTTTTTTTTAACAATTTCATTATTTTTTCTTAGTTGTACTTTTTTTTTGTTGGTATTCTCCATGAGGAGGATCTGATACTTTAATTTTTCCCTGTGAATTTTGATTTTTTGTTGTTGTTGGTATAGTTGAAAATAGTACCCAACTGTCAGTCCATTTCAAGAGGGAAGAAGGCAGATGCAGCTGGTCCAGAGGAGAGAAAGTCTAGTTGATGCATAAAAAATTCATGTCAGCATTTCGACACTGCATTCTTTTGGGGTATCTGTTATCACTGAATAGGAAACTGTTTCAAATTGACAGGCAGACAGAATGTTGTGCTGAATGTGTAAATTGGAATTATCACATCGAGCAGATCCCGTCACCAGGTGCTGGCTTGGAGCGTGGTTCTGCTCCAGTGTGGTTAGAGTGGCAGGAATAGTTTTATCTGTTAATTATCCCTCATCCCATCCATTGTCTAGGTTTTTTGTTTGTTTGCTTGCTTTTTGGTAAACAGCTTGGCCAGGTGTTTTTAGGAATGCCTAGCAGGACAGTGCAACACTTGCAGGTGCTTATGTGGCAGGAAGATGCCATAGAGATCACTGAAAACAGTTATATCCATCTGTGTAGAAAAGATTATTGCTCCCAGGAGTTTTTTTTACTCCCAAATGTACTGAAACAATACTTGTCAATATTTTGTTGACCCTGAAATACTGGTGAGAGCAAAAAAGGTGATGGTTGGCGTTTTTAAGAAAGCAAGGACATTTAATTAAGCTTTATGTTTGAATCTCTTAGAAAACTTGGATATGCAATCTATGTGGATCAGCGGTGAAGTTTTCAAAGATTGTAAAAATGAAAGTTAATCAAGTGTAAAAGAATATTAAAGATGAATCTTTTGTTTCTTTAGGCTATTTGATTTTACTGAGAAGATTTTTTAAAATATATTTTATTGATTTTTTTACAGAGAGGAAGGGAGAGGGATAGAGAGCTAGAAACATCAGTGAGAGAGAAACATTGATCAGCTGCCTATCAGGGATGTGCCCGCAACCAAGGTATATGCCCTTAACCGGAATCGAACCCAGGAGCCTTGAGTCCACAGGCTGATGCTCTATCCACTAAGCCAAACCGGTTTTGGCTTACTGAGAAGATTTACTACTATGTAATATAATTGTATTTTTCTGTCATTTTTTCAAGAAATACTTGGTAATATAGTACTGTGATGTTTGAAAACAAAATTTAGAATTTTTTATGCTTTGTGAATTTCTATCACAAGCCATTGCTTAAGTAATGCTCAAATTAATTTGTGCTTGGAGCATTTATGCTAGTGTCATTTTTCTTGAAATGTAATAACGAATGAAAATTATTATTTGATTAGTTCTGTTAATTATGTTTTCTTGATTGTCAAATATTTTTCTTAAAGAGTTTATGATCTATCTTTTTTGATCATATGGGCATTGAATTTTCTCAATACATTTTCTACTGTTGATTACTTTTTTTTTTTTTTTTTTTTTTTTTTTTTTTCTGTTATGGTAAGAATGAAGAGCTAGATTTTACTACTTTGCCCAGGACTGTGAAAGTTGTCATGGTATTTCGACAGCTGGTCACATTTCAGTGATAACTGCCAACATTTCACAGGATTTATCCTGTCAGCTTTGATTTAGGATTAGACATTATTGTCTTTTGTATTGACTTGGTCTCTGTTTCCTTTCACTGACATAGCTTATAGTGAAATTACATTTATACCAGAATTTCCCATGGAAGCGAGAAAGGGAATATATTCAAGGGCCACAAGTTTTGGTCTTAAGTCCTTTGGTTTAAATTCTGACTCTAAATTTACCAGCTATGTGCACTTGTTGAATTATTTAACCTGACTCTGCATTCTTTTATATATTATACAACTGCGAAAATGCCTACTCTTTAGAACTATTGATGCTTTGAAAATAAAGATGTTTAATTATTTAATCATCAGTAATTATTGAACAAATCCAATATGCCAGTACTATGCTGTATGCTAGGCATGGTTCTTGCCTTTAATGAACTGTACAATAATTGCTATACCTTATGACACCTACAAGGGATGGGAAGAGAGCTGTATTAGTGGCATGCCCAGATAAAACTGGGTATATGAAGGAAAGCTTTCTGGTAGAGGAATTCCTGAATGGGGAGGAATTGGCCAGCTAAAGAAGAATGAAGCATACCAGAAGAGGGACTAGAGTGTGCTAAATCATTGCCACTAAAAATGTGAATTGCAAGCGGTTCAGTGTGTTTGCAAGACAAAGAGCAACAATAAATAACACAGGTTAAAGAATATGGGCCAGATCACGTGAAAGAGTAAGGATTTTATCATGTGGTGATAATCATGAATACTCATTGAATAATTTCAAAAGTGATCACAGATTTTTATTCTAGCGGTATTTATTTAGATTGAATGGGGTCTACTGCTGAAAGCAGAGAGAAGGTTGAACAAGTTCCTTAGGGGCTGAGTGATCAGCAAAAAAAATGAAGAAAGTATAAATAAGTGACACAAAACTGGAAAATGAATGCCTGTCTATAGTGGACAATGCTGCTCAGCTTCAGTTGATTAATTTGTCAATATTTTTATACTTTGCCAATGTGAGTACCTTGTCAGTTGATCTTATTTTTCCCCTTCCAGCAAAGTAAGAAATTTACTTTAAATGTTATGTTTCCATATTTCAAAATGTTGACAACTATTTTGAAATATAAATTCAAATACTGATGGGGCAAATGAAATATATCTGTGAGCTGGACTCATTCTGTGGTTTGCCTCTACCCTTTCTCTTCAATAAAGACTATTGAAGTAACCTAGGTGAGAAAGAATGAGACTGGAAGTAACTGCAGTGAGATTACCTGAAAAGGAATGAATGGATGAGATTTCAGAGGTGGAATTCAGAAGTAGAATTGATGGGATTCACTGCTGATGGAAAAAAGGATTTTCAAGTTGGTTTGTGGTAAGGAATGGTGTGTAATGGATGTTTAGGAATAAAATAAAATGGACATGCTCAGGATCCAGTAGCAATCATACTGCCTGGCTTGACTTCCAGGTACTTCACCCAGTCTTGTTCCACTCTGTCAGCTTCGTCTCCTGCCCTAAGTCTAGAATTGCCCATGTTTCCCAATTTAGATTCTAGATAAAGAAACTCAAGGGTCTTGCTCCTCTCTTTGTATGAAGTCACATCCTAAGTTGCTTTTATGGCCATGAACTGGCTACCCTTGACTTGAAGAACTATGTCTTTTTCAATCAGTTGTGTTGGGGTGCTGGTAGGACCTCCAGGACTGGCTTTTCCCCCCTTAGCAGTGTCTATAGGCAGACCATCGTCGGTGAGAATGAACTCAGCATTGGCAGAAATGGCGATTTATCTTTAAGCATGGTGGGTGTGTGGTGTCACTGTGGATCTTAAATTCAACAAGATGAGAAATATGAAAAGAGAAATTTGATGGATCACTTATGTGATCAGTTTAATGAAGTTACACCATTAAAAACATAGTTATTGATAGTAAGCTCAGATATAGACAGCCTTGTCAGTGGGAACATACTTATAGAATTTTAAAAATATATCTAAGAATTAGATACTTAATATTAACATTCCATATAGCCTTAATAAGCATATAACATGAAGCTTGCTTTATCACCAAAGAATAAACATTAGTAAAGTTTGGATAACTTTTATTATATGTATACAGAAATAACCAGTTGGGTTTCTTTTTTTAGCCTCACCTTATTGATTTTAGAGAAAGGGGAAGAAAGTGAGAGAGAAACATTGATATATGAGAGAAACATAGATCAGTTGCCTCCAGTCCAGATATCAAATCTGCAACATAGGTATATACAGTGACCTCGAATCGAACTAGTAACCTTTCCGTGCACGTGCATGGGATGACACTCTCCAACCAACTGAACCACACTGGAAAGAAATAGTTTTCCCTAATTTGTGCTTTTAATTTAAATCTAAAAACAATGGCTACATTTTGTTGGACTCATATTACATACATATCAAGCTCATTGCTCCCTATTTATTGACCTGGGTAAAGCTCCCAACAGCTCTATAGGGTTTATATTATTTTTCTCATTTTTTTTTAACCTGGGGAAACTTAGGCACAGTAAGTCAAAAATAAATGCATAAATTAGATTCATTCATTCTCATGACTATTATAGCATTTTTGATGCTCCTTAACTTAGTAATGAAAATCTATTTTAATTTTTAGTTTTAGAATGTTTCTAGATGTACACAGTGTGGTGCCTAAGGTTTAAGCTTTCCATAACTTAAGCATTGCATCTGTGTAAAAAGGAAATGGTTTTAAAAGATGTTCATAAATGTATACCCACTATTTACACTTTGTTTGGTCTGTTTGATGTCAGACAGCCTATTGAGAATGTGGAAGATAAAGGCATTCCACATATGCTTTTTGTCTCTCGTGCCAGACATCTTACTTAGCTTTATTTTTTTAGCTGCATTGACTACATATTTTGGCATTGAATCCACAAATTAGTAGACAAGCCTCTATCAGCTCACTTGTGGTTCCTTGGGGCAGCCTTCTCTAAAATGTATCACCCATTGACAGCTTCAGTGCAGAGAGGGCTTGTTCCTAATCAGTAGACATACAATTGAAAGATTGTATTGTGATTTGAATATACTATGTTTTTTAATTTTAAAGGTTCTTGGTATATTACAATACTTATAGGTTATTAAATAAGTGAATAAAATTGGAAAGAACCATTTTCTGAAATTCGAGATAGACTATCATTGACTATAGATACCATTGATCTAGTGATGTATGGACTAGAGAAGAAATTTTCTTGTGTTTATACAACCATGAAGCTTTCTTCATTCTCACTGCTGTCACCTAACTCTTTATGACTCTTGGTATTTTGAGACTGCACTTCTAGCCACTGAAATTTACTGTTATTCTCCTGAGATAACAGCAATGTTGGTTTAAAGAAGACTACATGGAGAAACTTTGAAATTCTGTGAAGGCACTTCAGGATGGAGAAAGCCAGAGCTTAACAACACTTAGAACATGTCACTAATACCATCGAGCCACTCCTTGACTTGATTTATTCCTGAAGTCATTTGTTATTTCATCCAGCAAATGCTGTTTATTGAGTTCTTCCTGTGTGGAACATGTTTTGTACTTGGTAGGAGGAAGAACTGAAATGAAGAAGGAACATCATTTTACCTATTTTCATAAACTTCCTCTTAGGACAATAACAAATGTATTATAAAAATATTTAGAGCTAAGACATAAGACAGTAATGTTTATCCTGGATTTTATTTCATTTGCCAAAGTTAAAACTGGCAGACTTGTAAATTAAGAGAAAAGAAAATTAATAATTTAGATTTATCATATTGTTGTTTATTAAGAACTTAAAAAAGGCAGGCAATAATGGGGGAGAGAAAGCACTTTGAAGTTTTAAAAACTAGATGCTTTTTAAAAGAGTAGATTAA
The DNA here is from genome assembly GCF_014108245.1 of Pipistrellus kuhlii. NCBI lineage: Eukaryota > Metazoa > Chordata > Mammalia > Chiroptera > Vespertilionidae > Pipistrellus > Pipistrellus kuhlii. The sequence continues at coordinate 138,876,613 of NW_023425515.1, read as the reverse complement.
CTGTACTGTTTTAATATTCTCGCTATTAGTAAATTTCCCAGAAAAAGAAGTCACCTGATCCATAATGACACAACACCTATTGGCAGTTCTTGTGTCCCTTTTATTTTGTTACCACTAATTTTGAACTTTCTCAAGTAGCCCCTATCCACTTGTTTTATATTATTTTTATCTTGTTCTGGACTTTAGTAGACCACTCGGACAGTTACTATGTAACTAATTCCTCCTTTCTATTCCTAATAAATAGATTTTGATTCAAAACTCGTTTTATGTATCTTCATGAGGGCAGGGACCATGTTTTTTTCTAGTGTTTATTCCCAGACCTCAGGAACATGCAAGGGACAACTAATATTTTTAAATGAATAAATATTTGATGAATGCTGAATAGATTGATGAATGAATGAGTTCCCCAGCAGAGGAATATATATTGATGGAAAGTGAGTAAGCCTTTTTTTTTTATTGAAGGGAGAGGTTGGCAGTGTTGAATTTACTTTTTTTTTTATAAACTCTAGAGAAATAAGTATTTAATTTGTCGTAACCTTTTATTTGACCAAGCAGATTCACATATTACTTTTCACATCTACCAATGTAAACTAGAACATATGTATGTCATAGAGGAGATAATAAATCAATATTAGAGGAATGAATGGATGAAGGATCCCTTTTCACACTATTGTGAAAAGAAAAAAAAATGATCAGACCTTTGATTTAGGGGGAAAATGCTCATGGAACCAAATAACATAAAAACTATGCTGGTTTCTAGCTACTAAGTCATAAAGTAAAATGAGCTCACATCGGAAGGCTGTGAATATGATTTTTAGCTTTATGTTTATACTTTTTATGGACAACATTCTGTATAGATTTTTACATAGGCAAAGTACTATTCATTTTATGGGGGTTTAAAAGTGCATGGAACTTAGGAGATTTGTGATTAACATCTGGAGCTAGCTGGTGTCAGAACATAAATTAGAAATCAGTTGGTATGGTTCCTGGGCTATCGATCTTCACCCTGTGTAAGGTTTAGTACTGAGGATGGGCCTCTGCCAGCTCATGCTGGTCTTCATATTGCATTGCAAGCTTTTGAGGTCTCCAAACCGCAGTAACTATTGGTTGGGATGCAGATTGCTTGGTCATAGCACTTCTGGGTTGCCTCCTAAGTATTGCTAAGCCTTAGTGCCTGAGGAGCCTCAGGTTTTAATCGATGGTCCCAGAATGCATTATCTGCTAGAAAAGGGAAATCATTCAAAACCATGTTTGACAATCCTCTTCCCCCCAATTTGAGGAATGTGACACTTCCCTAAATAACAGGGGCACTCTCCTGTGACGATTCTCAAGTTGCCAAGAGTGGGTTGTAGCGAGCAGATTAAAAAATGGAAAAAGCAAGGGGAGGGAAACACCTCTCGCCATTATTTAAATTTGATTTACTTTCAGGCGAGATTTAGCTAGGGGTTATGAAGGGTGGGGGATCCCAAGAAACCAGGTATCCTACATTGTGAGGCCACTACAGAATAAATGGGCACGTTTTTCACCCCCCAAAATTTATAGCGGAGTTATATACATTAGTTGTAAAATAAAATAATGAACTTGTCTAAAAAGATTAGAAGTCAATACATTTGTCCCAAACTTATTGAATTATGTGTCACAAGTATTAAATCACCCCTAGACTCATGTAGTTCCTTAGTACCAGGAATTAAGTTTATCTGGATAGCAGCAGATATTTCATTTTTAACAGTTTTAAATACATTAAAAGTAATTACAATTTAAGAAAAATATATGGTGGAGGAAGACTTAAAAATGCTGGATTTTTCTTTAGTGTAAGTCACTAAAACTGAAAGCATTGTTATATTTTCAATATTTTTGGTCTTTTAATTTTATAATTGACTCTACATTTAATGGATTAACAGTGATATGGCAACATTCATAAACATCCCTAAATAGTAAATAGTCACATATTTGATGGCTTAATTCCTATATCCTATTTCAAAAATACTTTTTTATTGATTTCAGAGAGGAAGGGAGAGGGAGAGAGATATAGAAACATCAATAATGAGAGAGAAGCATTGATTGGCTGCCTCCTACACACCACACCCCTTACTGGGGATCAAGTCTACAACCTGGGCATGTATCCTGACTGGGAGTCACATGTGACCTCTTGGTTTGTAGGTTGATACTCAGCCACTGAGCCACACCGATTGGGCCTATGTTCTTCTAACAATAAGACACTCATTGTGAGCCTTCAAACTGTCTAAAAATAAAAGATTTTGTTGTGTGCAAACTTAATTGCCAAGTGGTGTGCCTGAAGGCAGCAGCATATCACTTGGCAAATGTGTACATGTTTGGTGAGAACCTGCTTCTGATTTAGAAGAAATTGAATGTGTTTCCTGCAGCATTGAGACACATTTTCTTTTTCCTCCAAATAGCTGTCATTGACTTACACAAAATATTGCACCAGTGAGTGAACTGAGCAATGAATTGACCAATGGTTTTTTAATGGTAAAATTAAGAAAATTTATTTGCATGATTATTGCCCTGTTTCTATTTAATTTGACAGCTAGCCTATTTTGCATCTTTGTTAATGTGAAATTTTCAATCATTGTAGATATACTTACAGTTAAGTAGGAAAATTAGATTTCCCCATCTCCTTGGATTCCATCGTATATTTTACATTATCTCTAAAACTTGTGAAAACTGCTGTGTATGTACTGCTTATTCTCCATTAGTGTCAGTGTCCCTGCCTCTTTTCTCTGGTCACTATTCACTCTAAACAGACAGGCTTAACTATTTTAAAGGGATACTAAGTAGAATAGCATGCTCCATTGTCTTTGCACTTCCCATCTACAATATATTTCTAAAACTGGGATGTACCTTTAACTGGCAGACAAAACCAGTTGTCTCACTGGCCAACATTTTTTCATTTAGTTCCATGCCAGTGTCTCAGTTTTACTTAGTAGCTAAAATGTAATCAAAATATTAAGAGTTGGTGAGTGAGCCATATCTAGTTTTTCTAATTAGACTTTTACCGATGCAAAGATAAATGTGAAGTATGAAAACTGGAAGCTTTTTAGCAGCCTTTACTACATCACAGTTATTTTTTTTTTCTGGTCTCTTTTATTTGGGGATATGGAAGCTTCACATAGTTGCTACATTAAAGATTGTGGTTCCCTCCACAATCCCCCTCTAGTTTGAAAAGAACACAATAGATCAGGAGCCTACCTGTTCTAGGATGTAATCTCTTTGATTATCCCTAACTTTCTAATCTTTCTCAAATGTAGGATTGGTAGTTTTAGCTATTACTTTTGAGCCAATGCTTTTTTTTTTTTTTTCCTGAGAGCTAGGTACCCAGGAAAGTGAGGGGGCCTTTGTGAGTAACCTTTATTGTTTGTATGCCCCACAGACAATCCCAGGGAGACCATGCATCACCCTAAAGGGAGGGGAGAGAGGGCTGACATCATAACTTTCCAAGAACATTGGATTATTTTAAGGGACACAAAAAAATTAGTTTGAAAGAATTTCTTTAAAATGACCTACATAAATTGTGAAATTTAAAGAGAAAACAACTGGTATTGTTTAAAGTTCAGAAAGATGAAAGTGCTACCAGCTTTGGAAGGGGCAATGTACAGAGCATTTTTTTGTTCTCTGAAGATTTCTTATGCCCGTGGTTACTCTGTCGATTAGAGGAAAAGGGGTTAACAATGTTTTCGTGACTTCCTGCCGAAGATGATATAATTTTTAAGTTAGTCCAGTTGAGATTCAGATCCAAACTGCTTTGCTCCAGAGTCCTTGTTCTCGTTAGGCATGCTAATCTTGGAGGGATAGGAAAGAAATGTTCATGTTTCATGAACGTGCCTTCTTTCTCTTTCTGGAACATGCCAGATTTTTTTTCTTGTGTCTGGAACTCATTCCTCGGCTTGTCGCACCACTGCATTTTTTTTTTTTCTTTTTCTTCCCTCCACATCTTTTAGATCTTCGCTCTAATTAATGTCAGCCTCCAGAGAGGCTTCTCCTAACCATCTTATGGAAAACACCGCCCAAGTTACATCATCCTGTTTCTTCTTTCTTAACTGTTCTAGTATCTGTAAATACTGTATTTGTATCTCTCTCCCACAAGCTCTATGAGGATACAGTCCTGTCATTTTTCCTTTTGTTTTCCTCAAGTTTTGTTTACAGAATAGTACTTGGCACACGTTAGTACATGTACTATCTGTTGGATCAATGAACAAGTGCAATTATTATATACCTGCTTGTTTTTTAAGGATGTAGAGATTAATTATTACTATCGACTCAAAATTGTTTAAAAAAATGAAATTGGGTTTCAGCTTTAATTTCCCTTATTTTTGTGGCAGTCAAAAGTTATTTTAAAGGAATAGTAATTATATATAGATTTCCATGAAAATTATTGGAATTTCTTATTAGAACTATGCTTTATTGATAGAACACTTTGTAGCTTGCATTAAGATCCACTTTAGCAAGCATGTCTGAATGATCAAGTTCTTAATTTGATTGTGTATCTTACACAAAATAAAGTAATATTTCACTGACATTTGGAATTCTGTATGAAATAGTTACTCAGGAACTTGTGTGTAGCATGAATTGTAAGCTTACTTCCAAGGGTGAGCTCATAGTTAGAATTTAAATGCCAAGAAAATGCTTTCATTATTAGAATATAAGTTGCTATCTCTGGTTATCAATAAATTATACAAAGTTATTTAAGAATTGCATTACCTTCCTAGATAGGAGAAATTGAGATCTTGTTTTACATAAGAATAGTGGTTACTTTTTAAACTTTGGGAAGCAGAACACAATTCCACTAATTTAAGTTTTTCTCAAGTAAATCTAAGCAGCAACTTTTCCCTTCAGTGATCTAATATAGTCTATTGTACAAATTTCATTATCTTTATATTATATCTCAAAATTCTTATGCCCCTTAATTTTGGCAATAAGTTACTATTATGATTAGTGGTGGATGATTACTAAAATCTCAGTGTTTTGAAAGGTCTGCCTATTTTCCAAAGATAAGGAAAAAATCCTTGGATATAATAATGTTTTGCTCTACTGCTGAACAAGGTAGCATTTTTTTCCTGAGCCCCATGAGAAGAAGGAACACTCATTTGGGTGCTATAAAAACAAACCAAACTCCTTCCCTGGGGGATTCTGACTTCCTTTGCTGTGTGCATGTCCCATGTAGCTTTTTTTAAGTCTGTATCAGTAAGTCAGAGAGTAGGAGGCAGTGCTATTTTATGTAAGGGATAAATCACTTTTGAGGCTAATAGGTGAATTTTATATTTAAACCTATATTTAAAAACCGTTTAGTTAAATAATTGTGTAAAATAGTATCTGATCATCTGTAGATTAATTCTTTTCCACAGACATTTTGGATGAATTGCTTTTCTTCACTTGGAATTGCTAAATGCTAAGTACCTAAATGAAATACAATTATAAAGGAAAACCACATATTTAATTGCAAAGTCAAGAATAAGCAAATGTTTTTTTGTTTTGTTTTTTTTAATTTTAATCTATATGACAGCATTTCTTTTGTGTGACTGTCAGGAGTTAATGTATCAAGAATTTAGATTGTGTTATTTGTTTATATTTTAGATGTTCTCTCTTTGTGTTCTTTATGTAATCTACCTTCTTGATTCATGGTAAGGTGTAGGTTTTAGTGATTCCATTTGGGAACATGTGGTCTCTTTGGAGAATATGATAAAAGCTGGATAACAACTCCCAGGTAAATAGGATATTTCACATAGACACAAAATATTATACCCTTGAAATCTAGTTAATGAAAAGCTCTGAAACAGAAACAAACACATAGAGAACAAATTGATGGTAACCAGGTGGGAGGGGCATTGAGGTCCTGGATGACAAAGGAGAAAAGGGATAAGTAGAAATTGGCAGTGATAGAAATAATCACAGGGAAGTAAAAGATAACATAGGGAATAAAGTCAGAAATATTGTAACTATGCATGTTGTCAGATGGGTACTAAACTTACGGGAGTTTCTCTTTGTAAGTTATATAAGCATGGTTCAGTGGTTGAGCATTGGCCTGTGAACCAGGAGGTCGCAGTTCCATTCCTAGTCGGGACACACACCCAGGTTGTGGACCTGGAAATTATTTTAGTTACTTGGTATTTTTATTTCTGAGAAGTCATTGACAACCAAAAATATTAAGGTATTTTAGTACATAAATATGTACATATATTCTAGATTTCTTAGAGCTAGCCCATAGTCAATAATATCATGATATTCTTACTGTGATAGTGTTAAAAATGTGCTGTAGTGTTCACTAGTATAAAGAAATGCTGACAAGTCTATAGTATTAAAAAAAAATGGGTAAAATATCAGAAACATTTATAATTTACTACTTGATCATTTTGTCAGCTTTATTAGTTTAAATGCTTAACTATTTGGAGCACATGCTGGATAAAAATGAACAAATATATGGCATGATGAAACCATTATGTGGAATGTAGATTAAAATGAGAACAAACTAAGTGCTATGTTTATTCTATACTAGAGGCCTGGTACACAAGATTTATGCACTTGGGGATGAGGGGTGTCCCTCAGTCTGGCCTGTACCCTCTCGAAGTCCAGGAGCCCTTGGAGTATGTCTGACTGAAGGCTTAGGACTCCTCATGGCTTCTGGCTGAGTGGCATTCCCCTTGTGAGAGCACACTGATCACCATGGGGCAGCTCCTGCATTGAGCATCTGCCCCCTGGTGGTCAGTGCATGTCATTGTGACAGGTTGTTCCACCATTCGGTTGATTTGCATATTAGCTTTTTATTATATACTAGAGGCCCAGTGCATGAAAATTTGTGCACTGGGGCGGGGGTGGTGGGGGAGAAGAGGTCCCTCAGCCTGGCTTGCCCCCTCTCTCAGTATGGGAGCCCTCAGGGGATGCCCTACTGATAGCTTATGAGAGCCTAAGCCGCAGTCTGGCCTCCCTCTGCAGGAGGCAACTGGCTGATAGGGGAAGATACCACCCCCATCATCCCCTCACTGCTGCTGCCACTGCCGGTCGCTGTGGCAGTGAGGCCTGAGCCACCGGGGCTCATAGCTACCTGAGCTCTGGGCCTCACAGTCCCTGCCATGGCTGCCTGCCTTTGGCCCTCACAGCCACTGTGGCTTTGTCCGGAAGGACGATTGATCTAATTAGCATATTACCCCTTTATTAGTATAGAGGATTACTGAATCTTGTAGAGAAAATGATGAAGTTAAAGCTCATGTTTGTTTTAAATACAGGGTCTTGTCCAAAATGTAAAGTTGTTTTAAGCCAACTGTCTATTTCAAAGATGGTACTGATAGACCACCTGCTTTTAACATGCTGACAGGAAAGTGTAGGGATGTAAGAGAGTTTTGGTGATTTGCTTGCCTTTGAATATAAATGAAGCGAAAATCATTGATCTTATGCTCTTACAAATAAATTGCTAAAGTATTCAAATCTGTGGGAAAGTGAAGGCTGTTATAAGGCATTACCATCAGCTTCTCTTTTTATTATTATGTGAATATTGTTAATACTGGGTAATCAAATATAAATCATATATAATACTTTTTAACATCTCTAAATGCTGTACTTTGTGAATGTGCTTTGGCACTTTCTGATTAAAATGTAGAAAAACTTGTTGAACATTATAAATGATAAATCAGTTATGCCTAAAAATTAGAGAAAAGGGAGAAAGTTATGAAAAGTAAGCTTAGCTAAGGTTAATCAAAATATTTTTAGGAATCAGATACCTTCCATACAAGGCAAGATCTGGTTAAATATGCAGAGTATATTAGATAGGATGAAAGCCAGAATTTTTTGAGATTGTGGATAGTATATTCAATGACTAAAATTGCAATCTTTGAGTAGAGAATGAAGGAAATTGGGATAATCATATGATTCTTAATCTCCTCCCCCAAAAGGAAATATCTAATTCTAACCAGTGAATACACCAAAAGTACCAGTGTTGATGAATAGCATTTCAATTTTTTAAAATTTATTAAGTATTACATATTTGTCCTCATCCCCCCATTACCTTCCCAACCCTCCCCCCCCCCCATGCCCCTACCCCTCTGTTGTCTGTGACTACTGTTTAGGCTTATATGCATGCAAACAAGTCCTTTGGTTGATCTCTCCTCCTTACCACCACCTTCCCTCTGAGGTCTGACAGTCTGATCGGTGCTCCCCTGTCTCTGGGTCTGTTTTTGTTCATCCGTTTATGTTGTTCATTATTTCCCATAGATAGCATTTCAATTTTTTTTATCCATTAATAAAGTTTACTGTATAGATTCACATTCCTTCTGGTGGTTGTATATCAAGGTGAGAAGAATTTAATTTTGGATGTAAGTCAAGACATGGAATAGTGAGATATTATATTTGTGAATAATCAACTATAGATTTCTGTTTGACATTTAGGTGGTTTTATCTGAAGAATGTGTAGAGTGTTCTAGGTCCTTTCCCACTCATAAACTTTCAAAACTACAAAATCATGATTCACTTTAGAAGGGCAGCTGCTCCAACTTGCCCTCCTCATGTTCATCCATGGCACTGAAAACTTGCCATTCCACTCTCTCAGCATGCCTCTCTTTGGAAACAACTTAATTGTATGAGATTGTCGTAATCTAGCTGTAAGTTCTTCTGAAGATCATAGGTCAAGATGAAAATTAAAGGTGAGCTTTGCTTTATGGTGTCAATTATACCTTTTGGAGCAATGGTGGATTATTGATCAAACATTTTAATAATAAGCTTCAGTCTAGATTAATTTATATTATGTAAGGTTCATTAAAGGTAGCAATCAACGTAGAATGAAATTGTGAAATTTTTAATCCTGGAGGTTTCTGCCTTTTTCTCCTTAATGAAATTAGTATTAATGAAACTTTTAATGAAATTTAAAATCAAGAAAAAGCGATAAGGTAACCTTAAGTTTTCCCGAAGTGCTTCTGCAGTTGCTTGTCTTCGAGGTCTGAACTCTGTCATTGTAAAACAGCAGGGTAGCAATATCGTAGCATTTATTAATAGGTGCTTACAAATAGTACTCTGTGATTAAATCTCTTATACAACCGTCGTGCAGGTTTAAAGGAAAGAAGGTTTATGGAAAAGTCATTTGCCTTTATGATATGGTTCTAGGCTTTTGAAATCAGTATTAAAGAAAACATGTTTGACTTGCTGAATGAGCAAAAAAATTTTTTTGGGGGGGGTTTTGATTACGCTACCAAAAGAAAAATACCTGGCTGCTTTATGTTCTAAACACTTAATAACATAAGTCGATCACTTTTCTTCCCAAATCCCTGAAACAAGTGACCTAATCAAACAAAAGTAAGGAATAATGGGAGGCAGCCCAGGGATGGTGGTTCATTTGCAAGCAGCTGTGTGCAACTGTCAGAACAAAGGCAAGTCAGCTTGCATTAAAGGATATGACAGCCCATTCCCCTAATAATACTTATCTTCTACTGTTTGGTTGAAAGAGTGACTGACTGCCAAAACCGGTTTTTGCTCAGTGGATAGAGCATCGGCCTGCAGACTGAAAGGTCCCAGGTTCAATTCTGGTCAAGGGCATGTACCCTGGTTGCGGGCACATCCCCAGTAGGGGGTGTGCAAAAGGCAGCTAATGGATGTTTCTCTCTCATTGATATTTCTAACTCTCTATCCCTCCCTCTTCCTCTCTGTAAAAAAATCAATAAAATATATTTTTTTAAAAAGAGTGACTGACTTGAGTAGCTAGCTACTCATAAGGGCTTGGGATAATGTTTCAGAATACAAGATTATTAAGTAAAGTTTACTAAAGCACCATTATAATGCTTTTGAGGGACAGAAACACTATGAGTATGCTAGGTTCAATAGGTTTTTAATTGCATTGCTGTTGTTATGTTGGATTTGAACTATGATATATTTGAGTCTACTTAATGTTGCACCATAGATTCTTGATGTGCTTTGTAAATGTGGAACAGCAGTTAAATCTCATTCTTTAGAACAGTGTTTGAGTGCAAAAGCCTCTTCATGTTTACCTGGAAAAAGACTTGCCTTTTATTTGTGGTTTGATGTATTACCTGCTTGTCCTTGGAGGTTGTTTTTGGAAGGGTACCGAGGGCTTATTGTGTGACTTACATGCTGATGGGGAATGGAGAATATCATCTGTATCTGGCACTTCTATTTTTAATTATGGATTTAAAAATATTCCAGAAGAGGTACATTTTCTTCCATCCTGACTTTTTAATGCATAGTAAACAATATGTCCTTCACTTGAACTCTTTCTCCCATAAATCAATTGTGCGTTTGCTATAGTACTTCAACTTCTTAAAGTACATAAAGGAGAATACTGCATATCAAGTGCTTGTGGAATAGTCTTTATTCATTTGAATAAAAATCTAACCCTTGAGAAATTTTCACTTTTTTAAAAATCTTTAATGGAACAGTTAAGGTTATTTAAAAAGTTAACATTAGAAAAAAAAAGTTGGCATATTTATGTTAATTTTCAGAAAATTGAAAAGAAAAGAAAAAAACCTAAACCATCAAAATCCTTTCCACATCTGACTTACATGATAGAATTGCATTCAAAAATATATTTAAAAAATTAGTACCTGGCCAAAAGTGAGATTCAGGTTGGTTTATCATATGCTTTGAATAATATGTTCCTGGAATGTTTTTAAAGCAAATACTTGTATGTTGATCTATTTTTTTCATTTAGTATTTTTATACCTTTGTATATATTGTACCATGAAATAATTATTTCAGAATGTCAACATTTATTTTTAAGCCTATATTTCCATTATATTATATTCAATATGTACTATGAAAAGCTCTTATTTATACTAAAGTGAAAAACCTGTGATCTTTTACACTCATTTAAATGTGCTATATAACATTACTTTGATTCTATTAGACCATTTCAGATCACGAGAGAAATCCTTGCTTTACACTTAAAGAGCTGTTCATGCGATAACAGGTAGAATCACCTGAGTATCAGTGAATGCTTGTTGACTTGAATGACTAAGTTAAAGACCTTAGAAGTTAAAAGGACTTCGGAGATGATTTAATCCAACCCCTTAATTTTTGACTCGAGAAAACGTTCATGACTTGATGTTTGCTCAGGCTAACATAATTTAGAGGCAGCATCAGGGTAACTCATACCCCTCAAACTGAGAAAAATTCTTAACTTTTACTGTTATTCCCTGCCTTTGATTTTTATACAGCTAACTGTAAAGATGAAGCTCAGCTTCAGAAACCTTCAGCCTTGGTTACAAAGTTATGGACTGGCTCTGGATAATAAATAAATGTGAGCTTATATATGCATTTAAGAAAGAGGAATAGAAATAAGTAGGGTAATTAATTACTTTCTAACCTGTTTAACCCTGTTCTGGGCTGTGGGTGGCTGATTTGGTCACTGGCTGTACAGGGTGTAAGGCATGACCCACTCTGGACAGGATCCCTGTCCATGGCAGGGCACACTCACACCCACACTCAGTCAGGGACAATGCGCATATGACAGTTCACCTCATGCACACCTTTGGGATGTGGGAGGAAACCAGAGTATGTGGAGAAAGTTCACACAGAGTTGGTGAGGATGGGCAAGCTCTACAGGGACAGTGGCCCTGGCAGGAAATCGATTATTTCTCCCCTCTCCTCAACTTTATAATGAAACTTCATTAGAGAAGCATCTGTAGTGGTTTTTCTTTTTTTTCTTTTTTAAAGAGTGCCAGTGAAGTAATAGTAATAACATTTTGTTATGATAGATATGCTCACTTTAAGATGACATAAAGTGGGATATTGGTCAGGATTGACTTTCAAACTAAAAAAAACCCACACGTTTGCCTTTATCTCAGTGCATCAAAATTTATTGCTTTAATTGAGATGACTAATGTGGCATGACACAGTGCTTAAGAGCAGAGTCTGGGGCGAGAATGGTTGAGTGTGCATCTCAGCCTGTTTTGTCTTAAACACGAGTGCTCTCCTGTTTGTGACCTTGGGCCACATAATCTCTCTGTGGCTTGTTTTACTTATATTTAAAATGAGGATTATAATAACACTTGGAGGATTAAAGAAATTAATGTTTGCAAAGCATTGAGACCCATTTAAAAAAAAGCTACCCACTTGGTATTGTTGAGAAAAAGGTTAGAGATTTTGCTGCTGGCTTAAATACATAGCTATAAGGATACCTTGCCCTATAAAGTTATTGAGTGTGGCTTATCTGCTTAATAGCAATCAAAACTATTTAAAATGTTTAACTCGTGTTAATCATAAATCAGGCTTGACACAAGTAGTTTTATTGTGTTTGAAAGAAAGAAAAATCTCTGTAAATGAAGTTTACAGACTTAACGAACAGACTAAGAATATTTATAAAAATCTGTAATTCTCCATTTATTATATTAGAATACCATATAGGTTTAATGAATAAACATTTGTAGTTTCTGGCCCTAAAATTGTACTAGAATTTTGGGAGGAGTTCTATTCCTCTGCACTAAGCTTACCTAGATTCTTAAGGAAGACATAGTTTTCTCAGTGAATACTAGTAAATTCCTTATTTTCAAAGCCTATCTCCTAGGCATTGGAAGACGATTAGGGTGCCTACCTTACTTTTCTTCACTAACGTAACCTGTCATGACAGGGTTTTTCATTATATAAAGCAGCTTATGTACTTGCTATTGGTCAGATATTACATGTATGTAGAAATTACTATAACATTGATTAGAAATCTACTTATTAAATGATATGACATTCTTGTAATAATTTATTGTAAATAAGCAACTATGATTTCACCAAACTGAATGAATACTGATGGCATATTTTTTGGAAATTTTTCAAAATACCCAAAAATATAGCAAACTTTGACATATGGTACTATGTGTATGCTTTTTAAATTATACGTTTGGAAGATATTTATGTTGGGAACATAATTGTTTGCTTTGCTAACATTTCTTGACTTAATGTAAAAATAGGTTTTAGAAGATTTATTTATACTTTAGATCAAAGCATGTATTTAAAAATTATTCTTTTGTTTGAAAGTTGTAAATGATTAGTAAAAACCCTTTTTTACCAGGCATAGACTCAGTCTGTTAGCTTCATATTTATTGTTTCTTCATTACTTTTTCCGAGTAATACTAAGACACCAGCAGATGGTCACTTTCCAACTGATTTGTCTTAAAATATAAAAGTTCCAAAGAGAGATGTTGTAATGTGTCCTATCTAAATTAACAGGTTGTCATTTTCAATCATTTTATAATTCTAAAACATCTCAATGTCACATAAAGGCTAAAAGCTAGAGTAAATGACATCATGGGAAACTTGAAATAAATACAGGCCTATGTGGTTTATAGTTCTGTTCTTGAACACTATTTTCTTAAAATAGAACTTAACTATTTAAAAAAAAAAAGATGCATATGATACAATATGGTGGCATTTTAATTATATTGGATTCCAGTATAATTAATTCGTATTTAAAATTAGCAGTTTTAAAACATATACAATGCGTTCTGAAAGAAAATACTTCATTCAAAACCATTTAATGAAATAAATATGTTAGCCTAACAATGAACTCAAATATGAAAATAATTTATCTGCTTCACGCTTCTACCCATGCCCTGACCCTATGAAGGAAGAGCTGTACCTCTGAGACTTTAGAATTGTTTTCAGTCCAGGACCAGACTGAAAGTAACATTGTGGGATTAGAAATGCAACCTGTAGATGAATAGATCCAGAGTCAGTGTGATTAGGAAATATCTGGAGATACTGAACTATTCTTAAAATACAGGGTAATTGTTGAACAAACTTAGGGAAATTATAGAAATGCTTAGGAGTAAATGTTTGAAGAAACTAGAATTATAGCATTTGAAAGTAAATAATTTGTTTCAATCTGTCTCTGCCAATAAATTGCCACTAAATATGTGTTCTTAGGCAGATACTTAGATCTGGGCTATCATTTCTTCATATAGAACGTTGGACAATTCTTACATCCTTTTAAAAAGCTTTAACTATTTGATTGGTGATTAATTAGTGATTTACTCACCCCAGAGTAAAATATTTAAAATGCATTTGCCCAAGGTGTATTTGTAATGAAGTGCAAGGGAGTTCTTATAATGATTCTTTTTCAGAACTGCAATAAAAAAATCAGTGGTTATAGAAACTCAAATATAAAAAAATGAATTTGATTTCAGGTCCTAAATAGTAGCCCTGTACTAAAAGCAAGTCCTATAAATATGTTGAAAGTTGTTTGCTTCCTAATCTGGACAAACAAAGTAATAATTCTCCAAATTACCTCATATCTATAGAGATACCCTCATGTCTTGCCTGTTTCCTAGAGTGATCATTTGCATATCCTTATGGGTGTCTTTCCCTCTTGAAATGCTTTCTGGCATGTTACTCAAGCCTCACATATCATCAGGAGAGTTATTTCTTAAGTCGTTGGATGTCCCCTGTCTCCTTCAAAGACACAAAACAACCTTCTCTGATTTGAACAGAGATGGAAGATTAAGTCAGTCTTAAGTCTTTCTTAACTTTGAGTGTTTTATAGAAAACAACTTTAAGATCCCTTAGTCTTTTCCCTTTAGAACCTGATTTTAACCAGTACAATGGCATATTACAGTCTTTTAACATAGTAGTGGTATTACTGTCTACCCCTCAAATCCCTGACACCACTTCTCCTATATTTGTTTGAAATACCAGTATACTCAAATTGCATATTATGGGATAAATAGGCTTATAGGCTAAATGTGAAACTATATATTGTTATGAAACAGTATGGAGATCTTATGAATACTTAGCTCAGAGTAATGAGTGATAGAACTTTTTATTTTGGCAAGGCATTCATTTCTGTGTAATTTATTTAAATATTAACCCTGTGTTAATATTTGCATTTTTCAGTCAGGACACTTTTATTTTTCACAAACTCTTGCAAACAGCACAGAAAGAAAGGAAGGAAAGAAGGGAGGGTGGAACAGAGGAAGGGATGGAGGGAGGGAGGGAGAGAGAGAAGGAGGGAAAGAAAGAGTCACCTTTGAGATTGCTGTTATCCCTTGTTGTCTTCCTCTCTGAGTTGTCAATATGCACATCCTTCAAGTTTAAGCTGATATCTTCCCTTTATAACATCCTTTTATTTCACAGCTCCAGTTTTTAACCTGTCCTGATCCAATTTTTTTAATACCCCACAGTCTGTGCCACATAAATATTTACACACACATACACACACAAGATTTATAGTTGTAAGTACACTAATCAGTTAATTCTTGTTTTATTGTTAATTACTAGTGACCCAGCGGCCCCATCCACCTGCATGCGCCACGCCCACCTGATTTCATGACATGTTGTTCTGAGGAGAATAGAAAAGTTGATTAAATATCCAAGAATTAGGTTGGTGCTAGATAGGCAGAAGTGACCACCCTTTCCCCTACCCCCAATAATCCTTGTGGTTTGCAGAGTTCAGTGGTTTCACTTACTGTTTAAGAGACACTGCTTTTTAACAAACCTAGTGAATGATTTAGCCAAATATACTACTAATAAAATGTTCCACATAGATTCTAGGTTCTTTTGGTATCCATCATAGTTAAATTCAATTTTATCTAAAAATTTACAGTAAAAAACCTTTTCCAAGTAAAATAGCCATGCTTTCTGCAAAGCATGTCCAGATAATTAGAGATGTTTATATGGCTAATAAGGACATGGTAAGCATGAACACAGTTTGAAAAATTAGGAACATTATAAACATATACCTTAACTTTATGGGTAGAAGATAACCCTGAGGGGGAGACTAAATGCCCTTTGTTTCCATGACATCTTTTAAACTGATATATATGGTTACTGTTTTTTGCAGTTCATCAGATGCTCATAGCTCCTTTCAACTAGTTCTGGTAGATAATTAAGACCTAATAATACATCTATTGCATGGAATGCACCGACTTTTCTCCAATGCCTCTAGATTAGCAGAATTGGAGAAATATAACCCTCAACCATTTTATGTTAGGCTTTATTCTTTTGTGAAATCCTAGTTGAGAAAAAGTGTTTTAACCGTCAATTGCATAAAATTTTATTTTTCCACAAATATGTTTTTGTGAGCTTTCACCTCTTAGAGCTGTAGTCTGCAAATTGTGGCTCGCGAGCCACATGTGGCTTTTTGGCCCCTTGAGTGTGGCTCTTCCACAGAATACCATGGTCTGGGTGTCTATTTTGAAGAAGTGGCATTAGAAGAAGTTTAAGTTTAAAAAATTTGGCACTCTAAAGAAATTTCAATGTTGATATTTGGCTCTGTTGACTAATGAGTTTGACGATCACTGTCTTAGACTATTATTATTTGACCCAATTTGTTAGTGGTTAATATGTATTGACTGTGCAATATAGTCCAGATCTTGTCATCCCTCTTTGTTTTCAAAGTTTTAAATGTTGTATCCATGTCTTATTGACAGCATTTTTTTCTACTTAATTATGTCTTTTGTTGACAGCTCAAACTGTCTCTGTTTACTCTTATTTGGAATGCAGCTGGCAACAGCAGTTGGTTTGTGAAACCAAAGCACATAATTAACTTCCCCAGTTAAACTAGTGGGTTTCATTAGGAGAAAGGATTTTAACCGCTATGCTGCTTTAGTCTGAGAAGTTACCCATTTCATCTTCATGGTGGTGTATTTTATATGAGAACTTCAGCAGAGAATTTTTTTAAGTGTAACATTCTAATACTACTTGAATACTACAATATTCCAAAAAGTAATTTTGAGTTACTGGTTGGACCAAGAAAATTAGGTACCAATATTCATTGTTAAATGTTATAATGAACTTAGTGGGGCCAATAAGAAACATTTGGGATCATGTTGTTTTCACATCTATTTGTCTGAATAATCAAGCTTTGATATAGATTTTTGAAAGAATGTAAATACCCTTTTTCTCCTATTTTCAAGGATTCTTTGTAGTTAATAGTTCTAAAGTAAAACAGATAGTCACTGACTTAAAATGATTCAACTTATGATTTTTTGACTTTATGATATGCAAACCAATCACATTCAGTAGGAACTACTTTGAATTTTGATCCTTTCCTGGGCTGGCAGTATGTGGTATAGTACTCGCTTGTGATAGCAGGCAGTGGCAGCAAGATCGTTTTGCCCAACTGTAGGCTGATGATGTTTGATAGGTTATGTGTACGAAATGCATTTTTGATCCAGGATTTTTACAATTTAGGATGGGCTTATTAGGACATAATGTAAAAACGGGGAGAATATACTTAACCAATAAATTTCATACTGTGAGATTTCTTATCTTTTGTCTTCTTAACTGTGTAAGTTACCCCGTTTTTTTCCTGATATTGCACCAAACTGTGATAGTCTGTTCTCTTCTTCTAGGTATTAGCCAGTTCAACTTTATTATTTTTCCATTTCTAATATCTTACCTGAATTCCCTTAATTATTACATTTTCTTTTTTAATTTTAACTAGTTTTCTTGCTTACCTGTTTAGTCCAAATACTAAATACTCTTTTTTAATATCTAAGGTTCATGGTATTTTTGCAAGCAGAATTGTGGCTCTGGTAGTAAAGACACACTACAAATATTAAAAGAAAACGTCTTAGTTGTTAATTTTTACACACAAAAATGTTTTGGGTTGAGAAGAATTTTTTCTCTCTTTTCAGATAGATAAAGTTGTTTTATTTATTATTCGTCCTTTGAGAATAAAAACATTGTTTTATGAATGATTTTTAAAGAATCTTGTCACCGTTTTTCCTCCTCGAATTATGTTAACAAAATACAGTTCCTTAGAGGATATTGTGGAATTCTTTTACTAAAGTTTTACTTTTGACCTGTTCTTCCAAATTGCACGATTTTCTGTCTGGTATTTTAACTTTAAATTGAAAATTGCTAATTATGAAAGCTAAAATTTATTGAATGAGTTCAGACTAACTACAGGGTGGGGCAAAAAGGTTTGCAGTTGTTAAGATGGAAAATAATACAACAATTAATAAATAATATTACAAGAATAAACTTTCACAACTCACCAACTATAAACCTACTTTTGCCCCATCCTATATGTATTGAACAGTGTGTATTATTTCATGTAACACTCCCAAAAACTCTTAATCAGTATTGTTATCTTTATAGCTGGGAAAGTCACCAGTTCTAGAGAAATGTGGCTTACGTGTGGCTCAGTACTGAGTTTTAGTAAATAAAACAGAAAAGAATAAATGCATTGAACCATAGTAGTTATCTTGCTGTTGAAGAAGATACTTTTGATTTTTTACTGTAGACTGACAGAATTAAAAAATATGTTTATAATATTTCTTTTACACTAGTTGAATGGGATAGAGCGCTTCAAAATTGTGACTTAAAAAATAATGCTCCAAAAAAAATACACCAAATGAACCTAAAGAATACTTTTGAAAACAAGTAGAATTGTTTTTAGAAAACAAATATTCTTAATGGAATCTAGTTAAGGAAATAAAAATAATTCATAGGACATTGTGAGAACAGTGTATGGAATTAGAGATATTAAATTGTGAATTTGTTTCAGGATTTTATTTTATAATGGTTTTTAAAAAGAAGTAATGAGGGGAAAGTTAAGTAAACCATTTTGAGCTAGTAATAATGTATATGGCACCGATTTTACCCTTTCACTTGTAATACTTGGTTTATAAATGTTAAATTAATGTTTAGATGTAAGCATTTGTCTTTATATCTCCTAACTTACTATTTCATCTTTAGAATCAAATGCATTTTTTTAATTTGAAGTTTTATTTAAGATATTAGTGATTACTGGTTCCAAGTAGTAAAAACTTCCTGTAACCACAGCTGCTAAGGACCGCCTCGGCGCCTGGGTACCGGTTCTTTGCTGAAGATTGATGGGAATATACTGCTGCTTCCTAGTTAATTACTGTCTCCAGATAGCAAAGGAAAGGCCTTGAATTCAGTGTTTGTATGGTTGCAGGGCCCTGTTCAATCCAGTTCAATTGCTGTTCCATGATTGACTGAGAGGAGTAGAAAAACTACTTTCTCAGCCTCTGACCGGAATGCTTGATAAGGCGTGGTGTCAAAAAGGGCAAGACGGGGGTCACAGCAATTAGGGCAGAGGCAAAGTAGTTTCCTGGACTACCAGAGGAGGCATTGTGATTTATTATTTATTACTTCAAAACCTCATTCTGTGATCTCATTACGGATTTGGATTTCCATAATCTCCACCTCCACCTCATTTGAATACTCTGTTTCTATTGTTAAGATGTACACTGAAACAATCCAAACCCATGTTACTCTAAAACAGGGGCAAATGAGGCTTACCCTTAGTTCTGTGAAATCTAGAGAGGTCATTAGGTTACAGTTAACTGAGATTAAATGGACCTTATGTTGGGTGATGTTATTAATCAACACTTCCTAAAAACTAAAATCTGACCTCAGTGGGGGTCTTCAGAGAAGCGTGGCTGCAATAAATGTGTATCTTTTTGTTGAAAGCAACTTAAAGTAGTTTGTTTTACAGTGTATCATTTTATGCGTAAAATACATCTTTTGTAATTATTTGTGTAATTATATACTTTTTATGTTGCCCAAATTATACTCTTGTAAATTTTATAGTAATCACATAATTCTTTAACAGAAAACACAAGTTCAGCTTCTTAGAGTGAGTTAACTCTCAGATAATTTTGTATTTCCTATGTTTTCTCTTACTAAATATTTATCAGATGTTTATCAACTTAGCAGTTGCTCTAAGTTGACTACTTATTCTGCATTGTTAATAATCAAATGTGATAAGCTTTTTAACATGGTTTTTATTTATTTATTTAAAGAACACAAACTGACAAAAATAAATTTAAATCTTTATTGAATTTCTATTCAAAATGAATTATTTGCATGTACTGTTTTTTAATTAAAATAGCATCTGCTTAGCTCGTTTACATTCTTTCTGTCAGAATTTCTGCCTGAGGATTCTATATATAATTAATGTAAGAAAAACAAGACAGTGATCCCTTGGTAGTAAACTGGTAATGGATTAAAAGACCATAGCTCTGAAATTCCAGGAATGTGACACACTTTCTCAGAAAGATGCACTTAGTGTTGAGGTCTAGATAAATTGAAAAGTGCCCTCTAGTGTACTTAGTCAAAGCAAGACATTCTGAGTGTGTGTGTGTGTGTGTGTGTGTGTGTGTGTGTACACATATATATTATTGCTATTTAAGAGGGATTGCTATAAATAAACTTATAAGTAATATTAAATGCAATTTAAGGAGAATCATTACTTTGTCCAGAGTATAGCTTTGAGTATTCACCTAAGCCATGTGACTAGTGTCTTAGAATGTAATGTCTTACATTAGCTAAGCTAGTCCAGGGAATTTCTTTATTTTAGGATTTGGGCTGGATTAGTGCTTTTCAAATTGTAGAATGCTACCCATTATCAGTTTGTGTAGACAGTATTTAGTGGGTATGCACAGCACTTAAATGAAAGAGAATAGCAAATAGAGTCCATCCTATATAATCCTATATAATAAAACGCTAATATGCAAATCAACCAAACAACAGAATGACCAGTCGCTGTGACACACACTGACCACCAAGGGGCAGGCGCTCAATGCAGGAGCTGCCCCTGGTGATCAGTGGGCTCCTGTGGGGAGGGCCGCTCAGCCAGAAGGCAGGCTCCCAGCTGGTGAACTCAGCAGCGGTGGTGGGAGCCTCTCTCACCTCTGCAGTGCTAAGAATATCCGACCTGACAGCTTAGGCCCACTCCCCGTGGTTGTTCAGCCCAAGTCCAGACAGACTCAATGTATGGAGATAAGGAGACAATGAGCTATGGGAGAATTTTAGAAGGGCTATTCACGAAATGGTGAGAGTGGAGGCTGTTACAGTGAGCCAGAAGCTCTTCTTTTGATAAATAGTAAATTGGTTTGACACTCTTTACATAGCACACTGTCATTGGGTTTCCCAGCCCATGGAGTTTTACTTTGTTCTTTTGAAAATACTGGATCAGCTTTTGATACTTTCGCAAAACGCTCAAGTAAAAATAAATGAAATATTGAGTGTCTGAATTGAGGCTAGCCTTGTTGATTAAACAAGAACTATAGTGAGAAAATATATTTTCAGAGAATACTTTCAAAATTATACATTTCTTATAATGTAGTACATTGTTAAAATGAAAGTTCTTAGAATGGAATAATAGCAGTAGTTTTTAAAAAATGATCTTGATGAGGCCTGTCAGTCCTTTCACTTCTGGTCCAATCCTTACCTGTTTCAGCTTGTGTATTCCAGATATTAGCGATTATAAAATGTTGCCTTTCCTGAGGAGCCTTCCTTGATATCTTTCCTGTCAAGATAGTTTTCTGTCTTTTGTGAGGGTATTCACCTTCCTCTCATTGTATGATGTGCTCTCCTGCTTCATATTTTTAAGACTGAGCTGCTTAAAAGTTGAATCTGCACAGTTCATTTCAGTGCACTGTGTTTGCTTACCTCAGGGTGACCATTTAATAAATCTTTCAATGAAGAGCAAATGAACTAAACAATGGAAATATACAATAAAACAAGGTAATGAATAGGAAATGGAGTTCAAAAGGATACAAATGGAATTACCTCAAGGAATTAAAATGGGATTTAATAACATTTGAACATAACAATGTTACTGTTGGCATGTTACCATATATTTATTAAGTACCCACCTTTCTTGTACTGTAATTTTAATTGTGAACAGAATAGAAACTATGCATCCTCAGGCAGACTCATCTTTAGTAACAGTTCATATTATTGCATGATGAGCACGGGGAAGATATGAAAAAAAATCCTAATTGTACCTGAGAAAATAGTGAAGTTGCTTGTTTCTTTAAGATTTTCTCTTAAAGAAAAAAAAAAAAAAAAAAAATATATATATATATATATATATATATATATATATATAGAGAGAGAGAGAGAGAGAGAGAGAGAGAGAGAGGAAGGAAGGGAGAGAGAGATAGGAACGTCAGTGATGAGAGAGAATCATTGATAGGCTGCCTCTTGCACGCCCCACACTTGGGATCCAGCCCACAACCAGGGCATATGGACTGACTGGGAATCGAACCATGACCTCCTGGTTCATAGGATGCCGCTCAACCACTGAGCCACACCAGCTGGCCTGGAGTTACTTATTAAAGGTAGTTACATAATTTTTGTTACATTTTTTGACACCACAGTTATTTTTGCAGACTATACCACATTGAATGTGAAAAGTGAATGGTAAGGATACTTAGAAATAGTGAGTACCTCTGATTGTTTTGGTTAAGGTGAATTGTTAATGAAATAGGAAACCAGGTCATAGGCACTTTGGCAAGATGACAACCCTTATGTAAAAATATATGCAGGTATTTTCCATCTTTTCCATCTTCAGAGTGCATACCCCAACAGGTCCCTCTTAAAGCTTTATATGGCTTAGGAGAAGTTTATCTTTGGTTACCTATGTAGAATTATCTGTTTTCTGTGTGTGTGTGTGTGTGTGTGTGTGTGTGTGTGTTTGATATCCACAGAGGATGTACCCATATAGACTTTCAGTATATACTTATCACCAAATAATGTGCAGGCAAGCATTTTCCTCAGAAATAATGAAGTTGAATTTTGGTATGATGATTAATTTATTCAACAAACTGACTTCATACTAGACAGTGAAAACAGAGGTTACCAAGGCAATAGTCCAACATATAGAATCTTTTAGTCTTATTTCCTTTGAAACCAACAAAGTTGTTGTAGTCTTTGATCATTTGGGTAATAAAAAATGCTGACATATGAATGCTGAAAAAAAAAATTGTAATGTTCCATCTAATGAAGTGTTCATCATTAAAATGTTTGTCACTGACTTTTAGGTGACTGGCATTTTGCCTATCAGGATTTCAAATAAAAATTTCCACTTTTATAGTACACAAATGTGTTAACTAGATGAGGGAATTACATGTTCAAAAATATAGTTTGCAAATTAAGTTTAATACAACCTATTGAAAATCTATGAAAACCTTTAAATGTTCATTTAGTGGATTTAATTTAAATACCTGAGAGAGATTTCTCAGAATTGCAGCGATACCCATGGTGAAAATAGGCTAAAAGGGTGCTGAAGCGAAGTGGCCTGGAAACTCAAAAAATTAACCGCTGATAGGACTTGACAAGGTACTAGGTATAGTGAGAGGAGCTATTAAAGCTGGTCTTCAGATTCCTTTTTTAGTGATGTGACCTTGGATGAATCTCAGTAGCCGCCATTTTCTGAGCTGCAGCATTAACATCAAATTAAGTGCTTACTACAACCAAGCTCTGATCTAGATACTTGGGATAAAAACAAGAGGAAGTATTTATTCCTGCTTTCAAGAATTTGGGTTTTTAGGAGAAGAGACATAGAAGTAGGTAAGTTTGCAGCCACGTGGTGAGTGCAGAGAGAATGTCCGTGGTGCATTGACATAATTAGAACACAGTTTGGGAGGGGAAGCTTAAGAGAGCTTACGTATGTGGTCAGAGAAGATGCCTCAGAGAAGTTTCTCCTGTCTGGAGTCTTAAAAAGGGAGGAGTAAGATTCCACCAAGCAGCCAGGATAGTCTGTGGATTCAGTCAGGATAGATCTTCAAGAGGAGGGAGCTCTGTGTGTAGAATATTCTAAGTTCTTGCAAGTCACTGTCCTAATTTCCACTGTATTGTTGAACGTACCTAGGTGTACACACACACACTCCACACATACACACACTTGACAAATGAACTTCCTGTCCTCGAAATATTAGGGAGCAGAGATAAGAACAATATGGACTAGCTGATTTCTAATGGCCTATAATTGTGATTGCATAATCTGAAAATAATCCACAGATAATGAGTTATTCCATTATATCTGGCTGATAATTTACCAATTAGGTTCTTTCCTTAGAACACTGGAGATGGAATCGAGAACTTATGCCTAGGTGTCAAATTGCACCACTTTTAAGAAAAGTATGCTGGCAAAAGTGAGGCCTACAGTTGCCAAGTACTGTTTTTGAAGACTTTACAATGTAGTAATTTATTTAATCCTTACAGAATTCTATGAGACATAGGAGTTTTTATGTTATTATTTTTCCGATTTTACAGATAGAGAAACTAAAGTTCAGAGTTTTACCTCTGAACAACACCTATCACTGTGCTAGTAAACAGAGGCACCTGGGTTCAAATCTAGAGGGTCTGTGCTGATCAGAGTATTTCCAAAATAGCGTATGGTTCAGAAGATCCTAGAAATATCAGTCTGGTACCGAAGACCAGGACTTCCAAGTTTTATATGTGTAGCCAAGAATTAGGTTTTAAAGCACACAGGACGTGCGCAAGCAAATTAGCCAACTCTGGGATATAATTGGATACTTTTCTACAAGTTAATATGGTTGACAAGCTTGCCAGAATGCTGTTGCAGAGTTGAGCAGAGCAGAAACTGGAAATCAGATAGATGTTCGAAGACTCTTAATTTTCTTCAAAAAAGCACTTTCTTGTTTTTGAGAATTTTATCAGCCTTCTCTGTTTCTTTTTGCCTTGAATAGTAAGTTATTGTTTTAAAACTGGGTCTCACTAAAGAGCAGTATTAGTTCTTTATCTCCACATTCTTGGGGCATCCTTAGGAATATGGATATGCTGGCTCTGATCTTTGCCTTTTCAGTAAGGCTCAGTGTACAAGAGTGGTATGTGGGGGGCACTATGAGTTGTCAATGACGTCTCAGAAATAAAAACACCAAGTAATTAAAATAGCTCACCTGGCACCATGCCTAGTTATTGCACTATTTTAGATTATATTTCCTATGCTGTACTTTACATCCCTTAATTTTGTAACTACCAATCTGTACTTCTTAATCCTCTCACCTTTTTCATCTAGTCCCCCAGGCCTTCCCTCCTATGCCAGCCATCAGTCTGTTCTTGATGTCTATGAGTTTGGTTCTGTTTGTTCATTTATTTTGTTTTTTAGATTCCCCAATTAAGTGAAATCATAGGGTATTTGTCTATTAAATCATTTTCTATTTTCCTTTACTTTGCTTATATTTTTTTTTACCATTATGTATATAATTTTATCCAAATCTTTGTTAAATTTTGGGATTCTATAAAAATATATTTTTATAAAGTGAATTTGTTAAGATTCTTTTCAGAAAGATTGCATTCGTTTGTAGACTTAGAAATGTATGAGGCAGTTTCACATTACACAAACAAACAAATCTTTGGTAATTTGATAGAAGAAAATTTCACCTTGTTAAAATTTTTGGCTTTCTTTTGTCCTTGCCAGTGAAATAGAGTATTATATATACTCTTCCTGTTCCTTTTGTTTACCTACTCTGAAATTGCTATCATGATTGTTACCCCATTCTCATATAAAGCATTTAGCCCTTGTATTATTTGTTTAGACAGTTTGTCTTGGGAGATGTAATTTTCTGAAACATTTCTGTTGTTATTATAAATCAGATTCTGCCTAAAGTTACTCTTAATTTTCTTACAAGAAGCACTTGCTTGTTTTTGAGAATTTTATCAAGCCTTCTGTATTTCTTTTTGCCTTGAATAGTAACTTGTTACTTTGTGGGGTTTTTTTGTGTGTTTTTTTTAATCTGGTAACATTCAGCTATAAGGGAGAAATTAAAAGTATTTGAGTCTGTGCATGAAATCATCCGAGTACACTAAAAAGTTGATTGCACAATTATTGAATTGTAGTTTCTTGTATTTCAGGTAACTTTTTCTCTGCTTTTAAACTTGTTTAATGAAGATCCTTTTGCTGGTGTTCTAAATGTAAATCTTGACTCAGGTTTTTAATTGAAAGTAATTGAAAGTGCCAAGGAAGGGTCATTAGAGCAGTGTATTAGGGCACAAGGACACTGGTCCAACAGGGTTCCTACCAGCCATTCTTCTTGCAGCTCCTTACACAGTAGACCCTGGAACACGTCGGGGTTAGGCTTGTGGACATGGTGCAGTCAGAATCTGTGTATGACTTTCGATTCCCCAGAAATGTAACTACGAATAACCTACTGCTGACTGGGAAGCTTTTCCACTAACATAAACAGTCAATTAACAAATATTTTGCATTTATATATTACATACTTACAACACAAAGTAAGTTAGAGAAAAGAAAATGTTGAAGCCATAGGGAAGAGAAGGCACATTTTATAGCACTTACTGGAAAAAAAAGAAATCTGCGTGTTTTTCCCCCCAGTAAATGTGGACCTGTGCACATTCACTAAAAGTGAACTCTTTTAACCTGTGTTATTCAAGGGTCAAGTGTCATTTGTTGGGATGTCTGACACCAGCAGCTGGAAGTGCTCTGTTCCCTCTGCACCGCTGCTTTCTGCAGGAGCAACTCGGGAGGGTGGTTGTGGGTTGTCTGTGTAGGGGCAGGGCTTTTACACTTGGATTTGCCACCATGCTGTTTCTTAGTTCTCTTCATGTTCAGCTTGGAAGTTAAAGACAAGAAAGGATATCATTTCAACTCTGTAAAAAAGTACTAGTATTTCTTTTTTTAAGGCAACATTTTATAACTTTACAGTGTCAGATTTGAATTATCTATTCCTTTCTCCCTCTTTTTCTGAATGGTCTGGTGACAGATTTGAAAATAGTTCAGTGTGTTATTTAGAATTTCATCTTTTCATTAAAAATTGAACAAACTTCAGCCTGGCCGGGTGGCTCAGTTGGTTGGTATGTCATCCTGTACACTAAAAGTTTGAGGTTTTGATTCCCGGTTGGGATGCTTACAGGAGGCAATGATTTGATGTTCTCTCTCACATCGATGTTTATCTCCCCCCCCCCCTCTCTCTCTCTCTCTCTCTCTCTCTCTCTCTCTCTCTCAAATAAATTAAAAAATAAACATATTGAGTGAGGATTAAAAGACTTTTTTTTGAACAAACCTTAACCCCAGAACACAAAAACAGTAACACCAAAACCACCCATGAAATCAAAGTCATTACATTGTCATTTAAGAAATTATGTGATAACATTCATATCATTTTGGGAAGTCGTTTCTGTTTTAACACAGTTAGAAGAGTACTTTATAAGTCATCATTTTGCTTCAGGGAGGACCTTTCTCACTGAGTGGGTTTTCTGTAGTTGTAG
This sequence comes from Pipistrellus kuhlii, assembly GCF_014108245.1. Taxonomy (NCBI): domain Eukaryota; kingdom Metazoa; phylum Chordata; class Mammalia; order Chiroptera; family Vespertilionidae; genus Pipistrellus; species Pipistrellus kuhlii. The sequence continues at coordinate 138,849,661 of NW_023425515.1, read as the reverse complement.
AAATGGTGGAGTTGCCTCCAAATTGAGAATTTTTAGTTTCCATGACATATTCCAGAGTCTAATGGAGGAATTAGAATGGACAAAAGATAAAAATACAAATGGATAAATGAGTGAGCAATACATGTCTAGGTGGTGTTGCCAGTAAATATATATATATATATATATATTTATGTCTGTGTAGGGGCTACATTAAATGATTAATATGGAAAAGATTACATTAAATGATTAATATGGAAGTAGAAATAAATTGTTGTACCTGAGGAAATGATGAACACTATTTTGCAAGAACTTGGTATTTCTCTCCACTGTCATAATTTAGGCTCTTTACATAATACTGGCAGGTTAAAAGGACTGTATGTTAATGAATAAAAAATAAATATGTTTTAGGGTTTGATTGGTAAAGATAAAGGAATAAGCCGAAACCGGTTTGGCTCAGTGGTAGAGCGTCAGTCTGTGGACTGAAGGGTCCCAGGTTCGATTCTGGTCAAGGGCATGTACCTTGGTTGCGGGCACATCCCCAGTAGGGGGTGTGCAAGAGGCAGCTGGTCGATGTTTCTTTCTCATCGATGTTTCTAGCTCTCTATCCCTCTCTCCTCCTCTCTGAAAAAAATCAATAAAATATATTAAAAAAAAAAAGGAATAAGTCAGCACTGGTAATGGACTCTGGCCTGCATTAATGTTTCAGTAAAGCTTGGAGTACAGCCCCAGTTCCATGGAGGCCCCCTATAATCAGAAGTCCTGGTGCTTCCTGGATCCCAGGCAGCATGAGCAGTAGCATCCATGACAGGGTTTAGATCAGAGTAATTAAGTAACAGTACCAGAAAGTTGAAGTTTTTACATTACACTTACTAAGAAGACTTTTATAGAAATGTATGGTTTTACAGAAATGTACACAAAGCAGAGAGAATGGAGACCATGTTAGACAAGCACTATGTTTCCAATCAAGTGCTTGAAGTCCCTCCCAAGTCTAAGCTTATATCAGCATGCACTGTTTTTGTTTTTGTTTTGGCCAGATTAGCATATTTTTTTGCAAAAATTCTCACAAGTGATGCAAAATCCAGTGATAGAATTCCAATTCTGGTCTCACAAATTCCCATCTCGTAGCAGTGCATCTGTTTATTAGGAGGTATCCCCTGAATGTGACTGATTTCAGTCCCTAAGTCACTGCACTTGTTGCTGGGAGGTATGTATTTCAGTCACCAGCCTGAAGCACAGAGAGTTATGGCTTGACATTGCATAGCTTGGAGGGGATTGTGGGGAGATTGTCTTTTCAAAATCATTTGTTTAGAGTGGAGAAAATGGAGTGAAACAGTTCTTTGTACTCTGAGCACCCCTATTTGGCAGCATTCACATCTGTACTGCACAGAGCTGCAGTATTGATTCTTTGGCTTTCAGAGCCACCCTCAAGTTTTTCCTTAGATTGTCAGAGTTGCAAGATGGATTGGATTACACTTTACTCATTGGGATGCTTTTTTTTCTTTTCTTTTCTCGTTGTTGAATTAGAAATTGGTTGAAAACACAGCTTTGAATAAATGTCATAGTAATAGTGTGATTAAAAGGCTTTAGTTTGCTGATGCATTGAATACTTGACCATCAGACACACCGCTTCCTTTCTTCTTCTTCTACAACTGCAGCACACCGCACACCCTGACTGTGCCTCCTACACGGGAGTCCCCCAATCTGCGGCTAAAGCTCATTGTCACTTGGAGAGGCATTACCATAGCATTTCAGACCATGAACCTGGGAACTGAAAGACCTGGTTTCAAACCTCGATTTCATTCTTATTGGGTGTGTGATCATGGACAATTCAATTTTTCTTTGCTTCACTTTCTTCCTTTTTAAAATGGTGATAATAATGATACGTATCTCATACAGCTGTTTTGAGGATTTATTGTCAGTGATTGCTTGTCACGTCTTTAGAGGGACTTCTGGTGATTCTGGATTGATGAGAGTGGCAAATCCTCTCCCTCCCAAACAAGGTATACTCCTGGACAGAATTGACAACAACCGCCATTTTAGGGCCCTGGAAATTAACCAAAGCCATATAAGAATTTGGGAAGCACTTAATGATGAAAAATTGATAGGATTTTTGGTTTGAACAATGGAAGTTTAAAGCCTTCCACCTTGGGACAACTCCTTTCCCCCAACTCTTTAGCTGTGTATGTCATTTTAGTCATTTTGTTAGGGTAAGGCCGATGGTGAAATGCAATGATGCAATGACTCTGCTGCCAGGGAACATTACCTTGATGTGGAGCAGAGGTGGAAACCCATGCCCAGCAATGTTGTCAGTAAAAGCAGTCAACACTGTGGAAAACAGATGGGGAAAACCCGTAGCTCTGCCTGAGATTGTGGTCCCAGGTGGGGAGACTGGAGGGCCAGTCTGAAACTGGGAAATCTTGAGAATAAAAGAGTCAAAGTTCTTTCAATGCTTTTTTGATGAACGGGAAACTACACATGTGTTGTGGAGAAAAATTATCCAGACTGACTAGAAAATGTCCTGGATTCTGAACACTCTTCCTCACCCACACTCAGGTCAGTCAGCAGAGGTCAGACACCTTGTTATGTAGGTTCATGGTTTTTGTGAAAAGTCTCTGCTCCATCATTGGCTGGTCACTAAATGTGGTAGAGGCAGGGGTGATCCTTAGGAAGCCAGATGAGAAAATAAAAATAAGAACTAGAATAACAACAGCAGTAACAACAATAAGGAGAGATTTCAGAGCTATACGCTATGGGGGACACCAGTGTGCAGATTTAAATCCAGTCAGGATACTAAAAAGAAAATGTCACAGCAGCAGTGATTCTCAGGGAAAGGAGATCTGAATTAAGTGTTGATCATTGTATTTTTATTTCAAATGTCTAGTGTTCAACAGCAAAACATTAGATGACATGCAGAGAAGCAGGGAAGTTGACCCATCCATACCCAGGAGAAAAAGCATTCAATGTAAATGTCCTCTGATGTGGGCCCAGAGGTTAGATTTAGCAGGTAAACATTTCAGAGTGGCTGTTAAGAATATCTTCAAAGATTAAAATAAAACTATATTAGAGAATTGAGGGGAAATATGACAATGACTTAAAAATATGTAATCTCAATGGAGATATAAAAACTACTTTATAAAGCTCTTGGAGAAATTCTTGGCACATCTTAGTTATTTTATATCAGTGTGCTGCAAATAAATTCACATTTTTTTCCTCCCCAAATATCTTAGCTTCATCTGAATCCAGAGATTCAGACTGAATAGGTCTAGATTAGGGCTTGAACATCTGTCTTCTTGAAAACACTTTACCAGATGACTCTGATGAAAAGTGATGTTTGGGAATAACCATATAGCCTTGGCAAGTTATTCTAATTTTTTTTTCTTCTTAAAAGTACCCACTTTAAACAGTTAAATTACTTCATGTACAAAGGAAGAAAGTGGGATTAAGAAATAGTGTCCCTACTTGTGATAATTTATTCTGTGTGACTCAGAATAGTTAAGTCACTAGTCTATTCAAAAAAAGTGTGTGTGTGTCAGAGGGACGGGTTGGGGGTGGAGGGAGATAAATGTCTGGGAATAATGTCTGCCTTTCCCTAAAGATTTACTTAGTTAAAATGATGACTTTTAAAATTAATAACAATTGCAATACTTTTATTTCAATTACACTGTGTTCCAAAATTTTATATGAGGTCACTTGTTTGAATTTCCACACAGATTTTGCAGCAGAAATAAGTGACCTCTCTGAGGCCCTAAAAATCTTTCAGTTAGCCTGGTCAGTGTGGCTCAGTGGTTGAGCACAGACCTGTGAATCAGGAGGTCACAGTTTGATTACTGGTTAGGATACAGGCCCGGGTTGTGAGTTTGATTCCTGGAAGGGGTTGGGAGTGGGTGGGAAGGGACGCAGTGTTTCTCATCATTGATATTTCTAGCTTTCTCTCCCTCTCCCTTCCTCTTTAAAATCAATCCGAATATATTAAAATATTTCAATTAAAACAAATATAATAATACTAGTTTAAGCTGGATTATTGGTAAAGGCAGTCCAGTCCAGTATCTGAAAATGGAAGAAAGCAATAGTGTACACAAAGTTGACTTACGAATTTGGGGAAGTTTATAAATAAACTCTTGGAAAGAGTTTGTCTTCATTTTCCCAGCTCCGTTTCTGTTTTTCTTCTTCATTGATAGTGCACCTCTCCACATATTTTTAGTAACCTCATAAGACCATAAGCCTTCCTAGTGAAAACCTACCAAAGTAGGGGTTTGCCACAATCCCCTAAAGATTTCTGTGCTCCAGATTGTGTCTTTTCTCTTCATTTCAGTTATACCTTTAAGTTTTTCTCAGTAGAACTGAGAGGTCAGCCAAGTTTGAGAACTGCAGTTTTCTAAATCATATTAATGCGTAACCCAGTAACCCTTTTGAAGGATTATTTGCATCTTAGAAAGAGGATGCTCATTTATCCAGGTGACATTCTGTTTCCTTGAATCAGTGAGACGCATTCTGCAGTAAAAGTTAAAGAGAACAATGTGTGGGCTTAGGATCAACCTGGACAAAACTCAGCTCTTCACCTTGGCAGTCTATATCTTGGAACAGTTTCCTTCTGAAGGTTAGCATTTCTCAATAAAAAGGGATACAAGGAATAATTCATGGGATGCAGAGTAATTAAAAGATAGAGATAAGAAAAAATTGCCAAAATTATTTGCTAGTATTTTGTAACAAGAACAGTACAGATGGCAATAGGTTGGACAACTGAAAGAAAACATTGAGGCAATATAGACGTTTTTGTTGAAGTATCTGACCTGTAGGCAGCAAACCTGCATAGTGAAGACCTGATTCTCCCCCACACTGTTCTTCTAGGCTGTTCTTGGCTTTTTCTGCCTTTACCCTTTCACCTATGCTCTGTTACTACTTTGGGATCCCTGGTTAAAAAATGGTTAAACTTCAAATTTTAACCTTTTATTTCATTTGGGAATCTTCTTTATAGCATTCCTATACTCTACCTCATGCAATATACACAAATTCATATAGAATTTCTCAGTAAGCACTTCATATACAGTATATGATCTCATTTTAGAGTTATACAGATATGAAAAGTGACATTACAGATGTTTTTAAATTTCTCTTCTGTAGATTGTCAGAACCGAGACTTAAAGAACTTTTTCCCTTTCTAGGAGTTTCAACTTTCTGGTTCCTTTGAAGGCCCATCTACTGATAATTGCCAGTTTTAAATGAAATGTGTATTAATTGAAGTAATTTATCGTGCCGTAGTGTGTTGCTGTCATTGTGTCGTAGTTATTTTAGAGGGAAACTGCTAAGACGAAAGTATTTTTAAGATACTGCTACTAACAGGAACTTGTATGTCTACATTAAAGGAAAATATAAGGCCAATGTATAGCCCAGTTTTTATTCAGTTGCATAAATGAAACCTGTTTCTTGAATAGTTGTTACATTCTATATTTGTAAAACTTGTCAATATTTATAAATCCATTGATTAAATTTGTTGTTTTTCTTTAAATTAGCTCAAAAAGAATCACTTATTTTCTGATTATGACTAGATTATACAGAGAATATTGTGTTTAGAGTATTTTTAAGTTGTCTTAGAAAAGTGAGTAGTTCAGCTAAAGGTACATATATAATAAATTCTTTACTCGTATTGAAGAGCAAAGGATTTAAATTAGTATATGAATGGTTAATTTAAAAAACATACTTTGAATATTATTTGAAAAAGCCTTTAAATAGTACATTTCATAAATAAGTTAATTTAACTTAAACTTATTTTCTTCCAGGTTTCAGCAGAGCAGCTTTACCATTTGGGTTAGTTCGGCGAGAATTGTCCTGTGAAGGTTATTCTATAGATCTGCGATGTCCAGGCAGTGATGTCATCATGATTGAGAGCGCTAACTATGGTCGGACAGACGACAAGATTTGTGATGCTGACCCATTTCAGATGGAGAATACAGACTGCTACCTCCCAGATGCCTTCAAAATTATGACTCAGAGGTAAATATTCGTGTGTTGAGCATCTGTCACCTGGTGATCAGTGCACATCATAGGGACCTGTCTTTCCCCAGTTCAGTTGATTTGCGTATTAGCGTTTTTTATATAAGATTATGCTATAAAAGCAGGGCTGCATTTTTTATAAATTCTTTTGAAAGGAAATGGGGTTTTAAGGTACTTAGATTTTGTAAAAACATACAATTGTTTTCTGTACCTTTATTATCAAAATATCTAATCAAATTATGTGAATAAGGTAAATAAGAGGTCAATTCCAAAACTGACTATAGAAACCCCATTTTTAAATTGTTGTATTATACTGATGGCTTATAATTACTTAATCCCCACAGTAACAATTTAAACATAAATACTTTGAAGACAGTCTTAAATGACTTATAAATGAGTGTGATGGTGGTAGCTAGTAATTACTCCTTTTGGTATATGTGGATAAACCTTTAAGGCAGTCTATCGTATTTGACTGTTATTTGGTTACGAATAGCTGTAAGAAAAATGGAAGACAATATTTGTGTAGCTGAATTATTACTGAATCACTTTTGAGTGTATATACTACTTGTCCCTGTTTTGTTTTGTTTTTAATTTAAAAATACTTTAAGAACAAATAAAATAAGAATTATTTTCACCAAACTCCTATTAATTTGGCAAATTTTTTCATTTGTAGTCATAAAACTGTGATATTTAATTGAGCAAAAAAGAGACTTTGTTTTTCTTTAATGTAGAAAAATTTCTATTTGGAAAGCTGTTAGCACTAGAATTTTTCTATTAAGTTTGAAATTCCCCTTTTCTTCCTGTAATGATGGATTGGCACAGAATTTTCTATCACTTTAGCTGTTGAGAGGCAAGTAAATAACCATACATGTAATTGTGAATGTGGTGGCGGTAAAAGTGTTGTTATTCCTTTTTCATTTTCTATTTCTTGATCATTTAAAGTGTGAAAGCAAGAGTCTGTTAGTAACTGATAGTATACTTGTCTTATAAGTACGCCAAATGGCCCTATCTGAAAAGTGAGAAATTAAATTTCTTTCTAAAATGATATGTACTTTAATATTTTATAAAATAATCACTATTAGAGATAATTTTTTACCACCCTGAAGACAGGAGTGGGGTAACTTAAAAAAATACAAACTGTTGTAACAGCTTGAATTTATTAAAAGTCAAAAATTTCCCAGCTACTGCTCTGAGGTATTTGATGAGTAAGTAAATTAGAATTTGCCTGCAATATTGGTTCTTTGCAGAACTTAGGTACAGTCTAGTTTGTGTCTTACAGTGATGGGCTAACTTGTTCCAGAGATCATCTTCTGCTTTGCTTTCAAACTGTCTTTCTGTTCGTGTTCTTTGCTCTAAGAATCTGTGCATTCGCATCTAGGTAGTTTGCTGCCTAAGATTTTTCTCTGTAACATGTCCTTAAGTTTTTAGTATTTTGGCCTAGACATCTGGAAGTAAATGTTTATTGTTTTAGTTTTTGGTATTAAAGGTAAGGTTAAGGTGCTGTGGGTATTAGGTTCAGTTTTAGAGTCTTAACTCCTACTGTCAGTGTATCTCTGTCAATACAAAGAGGTTCCAAAATTAGTATGTACTGCTCTCAAGAAGATGGTTAAGAATACGTGCCTGTTTTTCTTTCTGGTAGGAAAAGTATAACACGTGTAAATGATTTAAAGGTGTGTGTGTGTGTGTGTGTGTGTATCAAAATTGCTGGAGGAAAATAGTGTCCTAGACTTAGAGAATTAGCCTGGCTCCTTAAAAGCTTTTAGTCAAAATTTTTTTTTTAGCTCATAATATAGATAGCAACTGACTAGAACCTCATAGTTAAAAACTAACTATATTAGTGTTCTTATTATAAAACTAACTATATTAGGATTCTTATTAAATAAAATAAAATAAAATAAAAACTATATTAGAGTTATTACTAAATAAGTAAAATCAAGTTTATTTTTGGTTGTTATACTACCCATCTAAGCTCTTCTAAGTTTAAGGTTGGCGTATAAAAATAAATAGTTTGTCAAGTAGTTATAGTTTATAAGAGCAAGCACTCACAGGAGTGGTGAGAAAACATATAGATGAAGCAGACGTAGAGTTGATAGTACAAGTGAACAGATGATAGTACCTCCAGAGTTCATGTAGTTTGAGCATGCAAAAGCCCTGGAAAACGCCTGCATCGAGGGAAGAGGTAAGGTTACCTTCCAGGAAACAGGATGGGCACAAGAGATGTCTCCTAAGCTAGTGGCAAAGTATAAGACACATACATTTTTTTTTCTCTTGCGATTTAGAAGATTTTTTTTAATTCTGTTTAGAGAGCTCCAGTACAATAACCCATTGAGATTTTCAAGATAGTGTTTCTTCAGGATAGAAATCAAGACAGCAGCATTCAGCCTTGCACAGACCAGAACAATCTGGTTGTCAATCGGACAATACTTGTGTACAATTTAGTTAAATTAAGCTAAGGAAGTGCCAAAACTTACTTTAGAGTAAGTTTCATTTCCAGAAAGGTTAGGATGATGGAAGTGAGCTCAAATATCTAGGAACCAAATTAATCCACTCCCATCCTGTACCCCATTCAATAACTTCTATCCTTGAATTTCTAAACCACCCAGTGTCCCACCCTGTTATCTGCAAGTATAATAGCTCCATTTTATTTTTAACATGTTAACCCACAGCAACTCGGGTAGTGACAGTTTCTTGTGTGCATGACAATTTAAAAAAAACATGTTATTGTATATGTACATGTGTTACTTTTTCTGTCCCAGGGTTCTTTACATCACAGTGGTGCAGAGTGTGATGGAACATTGAGTGCATACTCCCAGCATGCAGTTAGAAGTAAGGCTGCAGAAAGGATCATGCATGTCTTAGTCTGGAATAAACAGAATGACCTTTCCCTCTGTCTCTCCACTTCCCTTCTTGCCACGCCTTACCAGGCAAAGGCACATAACAAGGGGCCCTTTATGGGAGGAGAAAAGCATACACAATTGTTTCTATTTTAGGAGAATTTTTAAATAGCAGATGGTGATAGCTGCTGAGTAAGTTGGGACTCATCGTATCCAAACACCCTTATTACTCTTGGGGAATCAACTGTCACTGCAGTCAGTACACTGGCTCATACTGCATGCCAGAAACTAGGGTTGGTACAAAGCCCTATATAGCCTATGTTTTTTTTTATGTACATACAGGGATGGGCAGAAGTTGGTTTAGAGTTGTGAGTACAGAAAACACAGAGTTTATTCTTGTATTATTATTATTTATTATACAAATGAATATTGTATTATTTTCCATATGAACAACTTTAAACCTACTTTTGCCCACCGCTATACATACCTATGATAAAGTTTAATTTATAAATTAGGTGAAGTAAAATAAACAGTAACTAATAATAAAGCAGAAGAGTTATAACAATATACTGGAATAAAGTTATGGGAATGTGGTCTTTCTCAAAATGCTTTACTGTACTATACTTACTCTTCTTCTTTTGATGATGTAAGGTGATAAATGCCATACCTATTCTTCAATCTATGTATTTATCCTTACTTGCACTAAGACAATAGCTTGGTCTTACTCATTTCAGCGATCTCTTGCTGTATTCTTGATATAGGCTCAATGTTTTCTGGTACAACATGTTACTCTCCGTCAGTACATGTTTTGTGATCATGTTTGCCACCACAAATGCAATGCCTTTTCTATCCTAATTAAGTACAGTTACACATCGTGGCCTTACTTTGGCAGTTTGAGGTGTGACAGCAAAACTACCATTGAATTTTCTCCTTCATAATTTCACTAGTGGAAGATTCAATTGTTACCATGGATCTTAGCAATCTCAGCATGTGGTGTGTTTTCTTTTCTCATTAAGTCAAGAACTTTAACCTTTTCCCTTGAAGGTAGCATTTCACAGCTTCTCTTTGCATATCTGAGTCAGCAGCATCACTACTCTTTTGCTTGGGGCATTACTAACTAAAATAATAGTTTCTTTTCTTTTTTTAATTGTTTTTAAAAAATATATATTTTATTGATTTTTTACAGAGAGGAAGAGAGAGGGATAGAGAATTAGGAACATTGATGAGAGAGAATCATCAATCAGCTGCCCCCTGCACACCCCCTACTGGGGATGTGCCCGCAACCAAGGTACATGCCCTTGACCGGAATCGAACCCGGGACCTTTCAGTCCTCAGGCTGACGCTCTATCCACTGAGCCAAACCGGTTTTAGCTAAAATAATAGTTTCTTAAACACAGCACCATGATACCAACACAATGACCCCCAGACAGCTACTGAGTGACTAGCAGGTGGGTGGCATATACAGCCTGCATACTCTGGCAAAGGAGTGGTTCATGTCTCTCGTGGGGCAGAGTGGGACTGCGGGAGATTTTATCATGCTACTTAGAATGGCACACGATTTAAAACTAAAGAATTGTTTAGGTCTGGAATTTTGCATTTAATCTTTTTGGACTGCGGTTGAGAGCAGGTGACGAACCTGGAAAGCAATACCGTGAATAGCGGAGAGGTGGAGGCAAGGATATGTTCTCCTCATTAAAAAAAAATCATTGGGAAGGAATGGCAACATGATATCGTTTTTATTTGGTGAATCTTTAAAAAGGTTGAATTATTTGTCACAGCGTCTGAAATATCAACTTTTCCATATCCATAACCTCAGTAAGTGTGGAATGAAAATTTATTCTTGAATAATAAGTAATGATTCTTAAATAATAATTTTGTTATTTGGATTTTAAAATGTATACTTTTGTTATTCTTAAGTATTCTAATGGATATTAAGGGTGTGTGAGATATTTAAAGACAGGAGATACATACACCTAAAACCTTTCGAGGATGACCATTGGGAGCTTCTCAGAATTAAACCATGAAAATCCATTAAAATGCAGTCACAGTTCTGCCACTGTTCTCTGGCAGGCATCCTGAGTATAGATTTTAGTGTGGGTATACTCTCTTTGACATATGGCCCTCTCAACTTCTATATTGATCTTTCAGTCTTCATAAAGAAGCTTTGTATTAAAGCCCAAGCTATATAAGTTTTTAAATTTAATTAACTTTTGTTTTCTGATGTCTCTTTATAGGTAACAATAAACTTCAAACCCCTTTCTAAGATGTTCACATTCTTTTCTTTTTAAATGGTTTTATTGATTTCAGAGAGGAAGGAAGAAGGAGATAGAAATAGAACATCAATGATGAGAGAGGATCACTGATCAGCTGCTTCCTGCACTCCCCACCCTGAGGACTGAGCCCATAACCTGGGCATGTGCCCTGACCGAAAATCCAACCATGACCTCTGGCTTATAGGTCGACACTCAACCATTGAGCCACGTCAGTCTGGCCACACTCTTTTCTATTTATGGCCTCCTCTTTGAAAAATACTTGCCCAATCTGCATTTTTACCTAATTCAAAGTTTTGTAATATTTTATTTAAAATACTTACCGGTCAAGGATACTTCTTTCCTGCTTAGTATACTTATTCTGTGTACCTATTTATTCTCATAGGAGGTAAGCCTGCCATTTCTGAGAAATTACATTCTTACCTTTATGCTCTTTAACCCAAGTGCATTTATCTATCTGTAGTGTCAGGCTTACCAACCACTTGTCCATTAAGATGAAATGTACTTGGGAAAAATTAATAACTCAGATGCTACTATCTCATCATCTCTGTGTGATAACTTACGTTATTTTCTGTTAGGTAATGGATTTCCACTAATTCTTTTACTTGTGGCTGAGCTGTTTTAAGACAACTAACTGGAATTATAAGCAACTCTCCTTAGAAACAAGAATTGGGAGGTTACTAGTATAGACTCTGGAACATTTGTACAGTAATAAATAATCATTACAGCTCTAATTGGCATATCTAATAGGACACTTACTGATGGACATTTAAACCAAAGCACTTATTATAGAAGGGGGAGAGTATTGGCAGTAATAAACACAAACCATATTAAACAGTCACATTTAGTGTGCAAGAAAGACTAATGAATTATAAAATGAATTAGAAGACAAATCATCTAAATATCCCTTACAACCCTGCTTAATTAGCAAATGTAGAAGAAACAATGTCACATCAAAGATTCTGCCCTACAGGGGCCTTTGTTTCTCCTTTTAAAATGAACCTTAGTAAAATTACTGGATAATGAAGGTTGAGAGTGAAAGTGTGAGATAAAAACTCACATATCAACCAGAAGTGCCACAGAAAACCAAAAATTATTGGTTTTCTGTGGCACTTCTGGTTGATATGTGAGTTTTTATCTTTTATATATGTCCGTTCGTCAGAGAAGTCAGGACCATTTTCCTTAGGGACACTGCATTGCTGATCTTCAGTATTTCCTAATGATTACTAAGTGAAATTAATTTTTAAAAGCAAAGACATACCTCATTTCAACTGTTGATTTTGCTTCCGTTTTTATTTTTAGAAGTTTAGTCTTCATTTTTTAAACCAAAGTTGAGAGGTGAATATATAAAAGCAAATGTGGATATTTATTTGTCATACACATTTCAATAATATAATAATTTTTTATAGTCTGAATATTATTTATTCCAGCTCTCTCATTTTAGAGATGAGGTGACATTATATACCTTATAATTTTTTACTCAATTAGAACATTCCCTTCTACACACTGAACTATTGCTTTGTGGCCCTGGCCAGTGTGGCGTGGTTGAAGTGTCATCCCTTGCGCTGAGAGGTTATAGGTTTGATTCCTAGGAAGGCCACATACTCAGGTTAAGGGTTTGATCCTCAGGGTGCACACATGAGGCAACCAATCTATGTTTCTCTCTTGCATCGATGTTTCCTCTCTCTGTCTCTTTCTCCCCCTTCTCTCTCTCTCTCTCTCTCTCTCTAAAAAAACAACAACAATAAAAACCATTCTTGGGCGATGATTTAAAATATAGATATTTCTTTTGTCAAGTAAATTTAAATTATGTTAATCGACAGAAATCAAGTCCAATTCAGTGTTATTTTACTAAAACATACCAGACAAAACATTCAAATGCCCATTCAAGTGTTTTGTTTTGGATCTAAATGCGATTTATTTATAGGGTGTATCTGCTTTCTGATGTCATAATACTAGTGTCAGTGTAGAAATATGGCTTACAGGCATCTTAAAGACAACTAGACTTTGAACAAATATAAATAGATATTAATTACAGTTGTAGAGAATAGAAATCGAATTTCATTTTACAGATTCAAAATAAGGCATAGACAAATATTTTTCTATTGGATTTGGCTTTTTCTTCAGTTTTCCCTTTCTCCCTCCAAACACTAGTATAGCCAAATGCTACTGAAATGTAATATGATCCATATTTTTTGCCAGTATATATATATAAAAAAGAGCAAATTCTAATGTTTATTAGTAGGAAATAAATACATATACTTCATGAAAGCTTTGGAATAATTTCATGTCTGGAAATATACTGTTTATTTAGTACATTTTATTATTTAGTAACAACCAAATATAATTTGAAAAAAGTTGAGAATGTTCCATTTTCATTTTCTTTTTTTAATTTGAAATTTTACTTTTCAGTTACAGTTTACATTCAGTATTATTTTGTATTAGGTTCACTTGTACAGCATATTGGTTAAATAATCATACACTTTATATTTCCAGTACCCACCTGATACCATACATAGTTATTACAATACTAGGGACCAGTGCACACATTTGTGTATCTTGAAAGGAACTGTGGGCTGAGAGGCTGCATAGGCACAGGGGCACGCTCCTGCTCAGCCCTTCCCTTTGTAGCTCCCAGGTCTCTGCCTGCCCCCAGCCCTGCTCCACAACTGCTCCCAAGCTAACAGCGCCCTGCCATGCTGATGAGGAGCAATTGGGGCCAGCACCAGCAGTGGAGCACTGGGCAGGAATGAGTGCAAGGGAACAAAGAATTTTCCAGTAACCACTAAGGGCTCACTCTGATGACAGCGGACCAGCTCCACCATCCCTTTGTGGCTGACCATGTTCTGCACACGTTTTATGGTGGTCAGCACGTCATAGCGACCGGTTGTTCAATTGTTTCAGTTCTGCTGTTCGGTCTATTTACATTTTACCTTTTATTATATATGATGATGGACTAAGTTCCCTGTATTGTACTTTATATCCTTGTGACTATTTTGTAACTACCAGTCAGTACTACTTAATCACTTCACCTGGCTTCCCAATCCGCTTCCCCACTGGCAACTATCAATATGTTCTCTATCTATCAGTATGTTTCCATTTTGTTTCTTCATTTATTTTGTTCCTTAGATTTCACATATAAGTAACATCATATGGTATTGGTCTTTCTTTGTCTGACTTATTTCACTTAGCATAATATCCTCATTATCCTTTTTTTATTTTATTGAAGTTTCTAAGTAAGCAAAAAAAAATTACCAATATGTTGTTTGGTGGAGAAAATATCCTTAGTTATTTGTTTACTCCAAATTCCTATTTTTGTTTCCTTTCTTGCAATTTAGGAGCTCTACTTTGCCATATCAAAATTAGGATTATGAGTCAGTATTATTCATAATGTACATTAACAATGAAATTTACTAAGTGAAGAATGAAAAATATTTTATGTTAAATCATTCAAAAACAACTTAAACTGTCATTTACTATGGGCCTGTTAATTTTTCCATATATTGTGTAATGATAGTGTAACACTATATCATATTAACAAACAGCAATAACAAAAGCAGCAGCATTGATACTCTGCTTGGTATACATTCAAGGAAAATTATTGCAGACAATTAGGTTTTACTAATGCATATTTCTCTGTTTTACAGATTTTAAAGACCTATTCTTTTAAATTTATTATGTATTTTGTGTAAATATAGCAATCTAGTTACAATTTTTAGTGCTGTTTGCTCTTGCATAGTTAGATTTAGAGATAATATCTCTCAGCTATTTCTAGGAAAAATGAAGCAATACAGAGAAGTGAGCAATTCTTTAATCCTAATATTTGTTTATTTCACATAAATCAATAAAGTATATCATGCAACTAAAATATGTCACAGTCCTCTCAATATTTTTCCGCATTATATGCAAACTACTGACATAGTTTTAGAACTCACTTAAACACAGTCGTCATGACCTTAAAGTGTGTCTGACACAGAGTCATCCTATATAATAAAAGTTTAATATGCTAAATGTTCGACTGTTCATTCAACCGTTTGACCAGTCGCTATGACATGCACTGACCACCAGGAGGTAGACACTCTGACTGATGTGTTAGCTTGCTGCTAGGGTCCAGCCAATCGGACTGGGCAAGACAGGCCCGACACGCCCTGGAGCCCTCCCGTGGTTTCTCCCTGGCCCCTGTCTTGTACCTGTGGAGTCCCTGGTTATGGTCTGCAGGGATTGGGCCAGAGATGGCCCTCTAATATCCCCAAGGGGTCCCAGATTGCAAGAGGGTGCAGGCTAGGCCAAGGAACCGAACTTGGCTTGGTATTTCTGTTTTTGTTGTTTTTTTAAGACTACAGATATGTCATTGCTCTTGAACTCTCCTATAATTTGTGAGAATATTAATCTGTTCCTATAAATGGATTTGCCATGAAGCTAACAAATCTTAAATGTCAGAGCCCTTCTCCTACAAAGGCTCCTTCCAAGGTGTTATTAGGACCTCTAGCAGTGTGCTCACAGAGGCAGATGTTTTTGTAAAATGTGTTTGATATTTAAAAACAATCTTCTGAGGTTTTAATTTCATTCTTTGACCTCTATTTTGTTATATTTCCCCTCATTTATGGCCACTTAGGAGTAGCCAAGAGCATTTTGGGATTCTGCTAAGTGGAGGTTCAGTTGGTGATAAATTCAGCTTGGGTTTAGTGGGGTATTTTTATGTGGTTTGCAGACACTCATGCACAGTTTAGTTTTTGCTAGCTATTCTGGTGGAGAAAAATGGCCTCTAGAAATACTCCTATTACTCAGTATACCACATTACTGATCACGACATTAATGTGCAAGGCCAGGTGTCATATTACAATAGCAGTGTGTCCTGTGCACCTGAAATATGTGGAGAAATAATGGTTGAAATATGTGGAGAAATAATGGTGAAGCCAGAAGTATTCTGGGGAAAATTCTTTCAGTTTTAAATGTGTAAAACAATAAATGGAGATTTGGTTCTTATATATAATTAATCAAAACAGAAGTTGTTTCCTGTGTATGCCTGATGGAATACATATGGTAGATGCATAAAGAACATATCAAATGTGGTACTTAAAATTATAACTGCATCATCCTGTTTCTATTAATGAGTATCATATAAAATATATAGAATCATAATAAAAATGCCTGTGTTTGTGGGGCACAGGCCATAGCAGGTCAACATGAGCACCTGTGACATTGTAGATGCATGTTTTATATATACCAGCCACCAATAATAAGAAACAAATTTTAATAAGCTGTTTTAGAGGAAAAGCAGAATTATAGAAAGTGACACTAAAGTTGTTAGATAAAGAGGCAGTTATAGATTATGGAGTAAAAAATTATAACAAAAGTATTATAAGAAATGCTAAGCAATTAAATTTACTAAAACATTAATCTAAGCTTTGTGAAAATAGTAGGCTTAACATGTTTTGGTTTGATTTGATTTGATTTCTAAATAAATATTCACTTTGGTATCATGTTTTCTATTTAAAGTCCCCCCCTCCTCCCCAAAGTATTAGAACTAAATTTTAAGCTTTAGACCTTAGAAAACTTTTTCATTCCTTTCCACCTGTTTTATTTATCAATATTATGTGACAGTTTCAGAAAATTGGCACAATGTCCCTCTGGACATTCATGGTTGATGTGTGCAATTTAGGACATTTCTTTATAACTTTTTAAGTTACATTTCATTATGTCTAAAAATTTAGGATTTGGGACAAGAAACGTTGAAAATTTAAAAATGAACTAATATAATTCATTAAGGTGCATTAATTAAGTAGACAAGATAACAAAACATTTATTCACTCATTAAAAATTTTGAGATAGAAAAACAATTTTCACTATTTCTAAATGCTAGGTTTTTTTTAAGTTTAAAATATTACATATGTCTTTTTTTTTCTCCATTGACATCTCCCCAGCCACTACTACTCCCCTCCCCCAGTACATGCCTTCACCCTCAGACTGTCTGTGTCCATTGGTTATGCTTATTTGCATGCATACAAATCCTTTGGTTGATCTCTTCCTCCCTCTTCCTACCTCCCCTGCCTTCCCTCTTAGGTTTGACAGTCTGTTGGATGCTTCTGTGTTGCTGGATCTACTTTTGTTCATCAGTTTATGTTTATTATATTTCACAATGAGTGGGATTATGTGATATTTATCTTTGTCTGGCTTATTTTGCTTAGCATAATGCTCTCCAGGTCCATCCATGCTGTTGCAAATGCTAAGAGTGCTTTCTTTTTTATAACAGCATAATACTCCATTGTGAAGATGAACCACACTTCTCTAATCCACTCATCTGCTGATGGACACTTAGGTTGTTGCCAAATCTTAACTATTGTAAATTGTGCTGCTATGAATATAGGGGTGCATGTATCCTTTCAGATTGGCGTTTCTGATTTTGTGGGATATATTCCTAGAAGTGGGATTACTGGGTCAAATGGAAGTGCTGTTTTTAATTTTTTGAGGAAACTCAATACTGTTTTCCATAGTGGTTGCACCAGTCTGCATACCCATCGGCAGTGCATGAGGGTTCCTTTTTCTCCTCATCCTCACCAGCACTTATTGTTTGTTGATTTGTTGATGATAGCCATTCTGACAGGTGTGAGATGGTACCTCTGCTGTTGTTTTGATTTGCATCTCTCAGATGATTAGTGCCTTTGAGCATGTTTTCCTATATCTCGTGGCCTTCTGTACGTCCACTTTCAAAAAGTGTCTATTTAGGTTCTTTGCCCATTTTTTGATTGGATTTTTTAAAATCTTCCTTTTGTTAAGTTGTATGAGTTTCCTATGAATTTTAGAGATTAAACCCTTATTGGAGATAACATTGGCAAATATGTTCTCCTGTGCAGTGGGCCCTCTTGTTGTTTTGTTGATGGTTTCCTTTGCTGTGCAAAAGCTTTTTATTTTGATGTAGTCCCATTTGTTTATTTTCTCCTTAGTTTCCACTGTTCTAGGAGCTGTAGTAGTAAAACTATTGCTACACATATGTCTGATATTTTGCTGCCTATGGATTCTTCTAAGATTTTTATAGTTTCCCATCTTACTTTTAAGATCTTTATCCATTTTGTTTATTTTTGTGCATGGTGTATGTTGGTGGTCTAGTTTCTTCCCCTCCTCCTCCTCCTCCTCCTCCTCCTCCTCCTCCTCCTCCTCCTCCTCCTCCTCCTCCTCTTCCTTCTCCTCCTTTTCCTCTTCCTCCTTCTTTTTTTCATGTATCTGTCCAATTTTCCCAACACTATTTATTGAAGAGACTGTCTTGACTCCGTATGCTCTTGCCTCCTTTGTCTGAAAGTTTTTTTATTTTTCTTGTTACTCTTCAAATTTGCCAAAACAATACAGCTAGAGTAGGCAAGAGAATGTATGCTGAATTTTCTAGGAGGTTTTATAACTTGGTAATTTTTTATGTACATTAAATTATCTTATGACTCGGACCTTAGATGTTCTTGTTTACTCATGAATTCCTATAAATGTAATTGGAAAGAATGTTTATAAGTAATGTTTGAAATCTAGTTTTGGGTTGTTATGTGAATGAGAATATACCTTTTAAAATGTATATAAACACATATGTTAGATAACTAGAGAGATAGATAGGCTAATTACCCATATATTATCTGATAAGTTGATTTAGGACCTTTAATATGTGCATTGCCATTTATTTCAATTCTTGATGAGTAGACCTTTATTAAGCTGTGATGATTACTGAATATGAAATGTAACCAAGATTATTTTTATTCAAATATAATTTAAATATTCATCAAAGAGAAGTTATGCTTGAGACTGACAGAGACTATTAACATCAAAAAATATAATTAACTGCACTGGGTATCATGAAGTAGAGTTAGCCAAATAGCCGAGAGGTCTAATTGCTCTAGAGTTAGAGAAGCAATGGCTTTATTTTGTGCTGTAGCTGTGGAATTAATAGTAATGTGGTTTCCTATGTGGGCCAATTAAAAGCTGCCTGTTAAGGTTCATTGCTCTATAGGAAACCCATTGACTATCGCTTAGCAAACAGGATTGACATGTCAGTGTGTACAAGAAGATAAAATACTAAGAAAACCGTGAACATGGAAGTGGTCTTAAAAGACCTGTTTTTGAAAGCAATTGTAATTAACCTGTTTTCTGCACCAGTGCTGTGTAGTATTAGTAGATATTGTGGTGTCTCTTCCACATTTCCCCTGTAGGCTCAGGCGGCTCACTCTCTTCCCTCAGTTGCCTGGGGAATTGCCTGTTGATGGGCTCACAGTGGTCTCTGCCCAGGAGCTGCCATGAGCTGAAGGGATCTTAAACTCTTCTCCCCAGAGGCAGCCTGCACTAAATGCCAGAGCACAAAAGCTTGGCCTCCTCATCTTTTGCTTTCTTTTGAGACTTCTCGGAAGGGCTTTCCCAACTCCAGAGCTCCCTCCCTTAGGAATTTGCTGGGCCTTTGTTGCAACCACATTGGACTTCTCCCTCAACCCAACTGTGCTTTCTCGTGGCTTCACGGGTCCTTCTGAAAGCGCTGTGTGCCTCTCAGAGATTTTGGTCTCAATGAAATTCCACTTCCTGCTTTCCCAGCCTTAGGAAGAGGAAGATAATACTATTCAATAGAAAAAGAAGTTCTGTCAGTGGCATTGTTATACACATTACAGGAATCTGGCAATGAAAACCATTTTAAAGATTTGGAAATTAAATTTGTTTTAAAGCAAAAAAGAAATGTCCAATTCAGGTTCAGAAATGGCATTTTTAGCTGTACTTAAAAAAAAAAAGAAGGAACCATTCCTGAAAAAGACGTTGCCCTGCCCAGGCTGTTGAGTTGTAAAAGTGGTCAGAAGTTCTCAGGGCCTTTTGACATTACTGAGGTGACTGAAATGGGAAAGTGAAGGGTCAAAGAAAATAGCAAGATCTTCTCTTGTTTCTTTTTCTTCATAATGACGTATCCAATATAGCTAATAA
This sequence comes from Pipistrellus kuhlii, assembly GCF_014108245.1. Taxonomy (NCBI): domain Eukaryota; kingdom Metazoa; phylum Chordata; class Mammalia; order Chiroptera; family Vespertilionidae; genus Pipistrellus; species Pipistrellus kuhlii. Next base: position 138,829,650 of record NW_023425515.1, on the reverse strand, counting down.
ATTTGCTGTGGTTCCTAACATTATACATAATTTTGAGTGTGAGTGTAGGACGTGAAGCATTAGAATGCTGTTTGCAAATAAAGATAGTTTTAAAACTCTTGCTATAAAATATATAACTTCCAAATACATTTTATTAAATTATAACCATCTCGATTTAGCTGTTAACTTCTGTAAGACATGTAAAAATCTTAATAGATTCCAGTGTGTATAATATAATAAAGTGCGCATTGTGTTTTTAATCTGCAGTCATAAAGATGTTTTTCTAGTCACTCATTATTTAATATGCATACCCTGTTTCTATCTGTGGCCTAAGAGAGCATGTTCGCTCTCAGAAGAGCATGGTTGATGCTTCACGGCACACAGCTCTGCTCTCCCCAGCCTGTACATGGTGTTAGCGGTATTTAAAGCTTTCAAGTCTAACATTTTATAGGTCACAATGAACTGAGCCTTTCAGACAAGTTACTGATATGAAGCTAATGCAGGCTGGAAGATAATATGGAAAAGAAGCTTTCTAGCTTTACTGTCATTTTAAAAAAACTTATACAAACTGCAAAATCCAGAAAAGTTTTATTATTTGATTTATATCTTATGGTTATGGAACTATTTTTCACTTCTGAAAATCATATCTTTATCTTTTATTCACTGGCTTACGCTACCACATAATTATTAAGCTGTATGATGTACAAGCGAATGTGACAAGTACTCTAAATTTATATAAGAATGACTGGGAAGAATATTTTCAAGTCTACAGATTGATGTGTATGGACTTAATAAATTTTAGATAAGGCACAGCATTATGCACTGAACGTGGCTCAGAGATTCTTAAAACGTGCACTAACCGCTCAAAAGATATTATAATCTGGTGAAGAAGATGAGGGATGTACAGAGATAATGACTTCAAATCGCTGAGGTTGCACCATGCACTTTCAAAATCTGATGGAGAATGGACTGTGTTGAGCAGTGGCCTGAAGTGTGAAAATGTACTGTATGTTGAGGATTCACTGACCATAGGTCTGATTAGGGAGTTATGCAACTTCTGTCCTCACCCTTTCTAACTTCCTGTGGCAGGCAGCAGCTTATCAGCTTCTTCCTAGGGGGCCTTGTGGAGTCTCTTCTTGCACCTAGTCAAAGGAGGAAAGGATTTTTCAAAGAATGTATTCTTTGTATTTCTCAAAATTATGGGATACTTATAAAATATATGATAAAACCTGATTTTAACTCTATAATATCAATATGGAAAATAACATAAGGGTTTTATGCCCTTTATATTAACTCTGAGACAATATAGAGTTCAGTCTTTTTGTAGCAGAGAACATTAATAAGTAATTTTATATCCATTTGTTCTTTTTTTTCCCCTCCCCCCTGCATAGATATTGGTTGGATGTGGTATATTTAGGGTATTACTCCACTTGTAAAACTAGGTATTTCTATACCTAAGCCTTGTCTTATATTGCTGTTATGTCTTATAGTACTGTTTCTAGTACCAGAGTGGATATAAAAATCATCTTTCCCTCCCTGCCTCCCTCCCTCTCTCCCTATCATCTATCTGTTTTTAGATAATTTCTTGCCTTTGTGACTGAGATGTGGCAAGAGGACACTTGCCTTGATCTATGTTTGTTTGTTTTTTAGAGAACACTTTGAGTAATACACTGTAGGCTGAATGCTTATGAGAAGGTGTTCAGTTATCGAGAATGCCATCAGCAGTGCCTTGTTGCTTTCTTATCAGCTACTTCCTGCTGCCAGCTTGGCACTTATTTCAATAGAAAAGGATTTGCATCAAATGTAATGCCTTATTATATGCAGCTGACATGGGGTTTTTAATTGTGCAAACACATGAGACTCCTGCAGTGATAGTCAATTTGATAAAAGGATTAGATTATGAATATTTTGTCATGATTAAAGATTAGTTCTGATTTATCAGAAGTAAGCTTGTGAAATTTGCCATGTATTTTCAGTCAGGTAAGACTCCATTAATTTTGAGAGTGGATGATCCACAGCATATCTACCTCTTTATAAATCTCTAATGGATTTGATTACTTATATTATGGGTATTAAAGATTGTTTTTAGCCTTCCATACCTACTTTACTGCTAACAGTATTCCAAGAGTCTGTGGTTGCAGATTTTTGCCTTTATTGTTTTTCAATTCTTATCTTACAGAAGAGTTAGGTAAATATCTATACAAAATCTGTGCAGTTTTTTATAAGGAAATGGCTTCTAATGTATATTACTGGGACATTTTGAATTGTTCCTTCAGTGGTAAAACTTTAGTATAACAAAAAAAAAAATGAGAAATCCAATTGTTAAAAAAAAACTACACACACACACACACACACACACACACACACAAGCAAGCATTTATAAATGTAGTCATTTAAGTAAAAAGTAAATTTTCCTGAGTTGATTAAATGATTCAACAAAATATCATATTTTGTCTAAAGTTTTTTATAGGTAGATAAACATAAAATGATTTTGTTTTTAAGTTTTCAGTTTGATTTGCATAGGAAGTTCAGTGAACATTTGTTGCTGTGCTGTAATCAAAATGAGGTCTGTAAAAGAGGAAATTACATTAGCTGTCAATTAGACTAGAAATTTGTTTCGTGTATATGCAGAGATGTATAATACTGTCTAAATGATATCTCATCAAACATCTTGGGAGGCAGAAAAAATATTTATGGCCTAATTTTCCTGTTTATCAATGTCATATCCAAACCAAAGGAGTAATCTTTAAGGTGAATCTAAAATAGCAGGAACAAAAATCTAGTTTACTCTGTTTTGCCCTCAAAAATTCCTTTTGGTTGTAGGTTCTTTTTGCATTATTTCAAACTCTAATCCTCTGAGCGGGTAATTAACGGACCAGAAAAGCCATTTGTGGAAAAGAAGAGCCACCCGGGTGAAAATATTTCTTCACCAAATGATCTTTAAGAAGTAAATAATTACAAAAGGAAAAGATGTGGGATGACCAATCTAAATCTAAGGATAATTAGAAGGAATAGAATATGAAAATCAAAATGCTTGGCATGTAAAAACAATTCTCATATCATAACAGGACTGATTAAATATTTAGAAACCAAAAATCCCCTCACAATTTGAAGAAAAAGAACCCCTGACAAAAGGGTCTGTAACTTTGCAGATAATGAGCAAGGGCTAGAGGAAGGAAAAACATCACAGATTGGCTCCAGGACTCTGCAAGGTCATGTCTTATTACGCTATGTCTTTCATATGGTCTGGTAACAAGTTTCTTGCTAATTTAATCTAACTAGGGCATCCCATAGCGATTTCCCTTGTTAATAATGTGATACTTTCTGCAAGTGCAAACTATAGTAGGTTAACAATTTTCAAAAATCATTGCTCCTAATTGATACAGATCATCATAATTGCTTTTGAATTAATAAAAGCAGAGTTCTTGAAAAGCTGGACACAAGTGATATTTTTGAAGTATTTCAATATTTTATAGTTTATCCCCGTTTAAATTATTATTTTTTTCCTTTTATTTAGCAGTTAGTCCTGATGACCCTATGAATGAAACTTAGTCTAAGTGGTATGCTTTATAAATAAATACTTCTTATTTTGCTAGTACTGTAGAAGCAAGCACATTTATGTTGAATGTGCATTTGTGGGGGGAAAAAAGAATTTTTACTGGATTAATAAGGCTCTGAGTGAGTTAAGCTTAATTTGCATTAAACTGACCCCAAGGTTCAGTAAAAACTGCAAGGAATTTCAAAGGTTCCTAAAACATAGAAAGTTGTCTTTAGCAGATCAGCAATGCCATTTCAAAATGCTTATTTCAGTAATTAATGTGGAATTTTTGAGGATATTTTTAAGTTTCTAAGATGCAAATTTAGTTATAAATATTACAGTATGCATACTTTGTGGTTATTATTCCTGACACAATATTTTACTCAGACACAAACGATTATGGAAGGTGTCACTTTTATGTTATTCTTGATTTCAACATGTTGAAAAAACAGAATGACAATCTTCTGGGCATGATCTTAATCAAGCTTTTATTAACTTGCTGAAGATTTACCTGATGTTTATTTATTTGGCTTTCTATTTCTGTTACATATTGTACACTTCTCAGTCATATAGGTTTATGCTTATATATATATATATATATATATATATATATATATATATAAAAAAAATATATTTTATTGATTTTTTTACAGAGAGGAAGGGAGAGAGATAGAGAGCCAGAAACGTCAATGAAAGAGAAACATCGATCAGCCGCCTCCTGCACATCCCCCATGGGGGATGTGCCCGCAGCCAACTTATATGCCCTTGACCGGAATCGAACCTGGGACCTTTCAGTCTGCAGACCAATGCTCTACCACTGAGCCAAACCGGTTTCAGCTATGCTTATATATTGATAATTGAGAAAGATATTTTGAATTTTTGCTTATACTTATTTAAATAATAAATTGGCTTTTTCTACCCCTTTTTAAAATACAGTTGCAATGATTTAATTACAGTTGCAATAAAAAAACATCAAAATTATATCTAATTTTTTTAAAAACACCAGTATATAGGAAACTAAATGGAATAGAAATTACATTATTTTTTTTTCAAGTTATATACTCAAGCATGTACCAATATTAAATCATATTTTCCTAGAGAAGCTGGTAGTGTCTTTATTTCAATAATTCAATTTTATTTCCATGATTTTAAAATACTTTAAGTAGTAACACAATATTCTATAATGCTTAGAGAGTACATTTATGATGGGTAGAAATCTTCTAGAATACACAAAATTGTTAAGTAAATTATGAGATCATAGTTATATGACAAATGGGAACATTGCTATAGAACTCTTTTTTTTTTTAACCATATTAATTACACACCATTTAGCTTCCTAATGCTATGTTTACCTTGCAATTAGTTGGCTTCGAAATCATCATTAATAAATATTTAAAGAAAGCAGGGCCCACTCTCCCTAGCTCATAGAGGAAAAGTTTAGATGACTAAAAAAACAACAACACTTAATTATACAGTAAAAGAATAAAAGGTTTGATTTTGATTTAACATTCAACCCAGTCTCCCTCGTTAGTGAGGATCGTTGTTACCTATATCTTCGTATCTCATTGTTTATTTAATTACTTAGCTTGAGAAAATCTACTTGGATTGGAACTTACCTTTCATGTTCTAAGATCATCTTCCCCTTGTATAAAAATGTATTCTAAATTTGAACTAAAAAAGACAGGGGTTTTGGTATCTGCAGTACTATGTTCCTTGCTCATTTGGAATTGTTAGTTGTATGAAGTGATTTGTAAGCCAAAGGGTACTTTTCCCCATTCTCCTCAAGTAGATCTATTCACAAGTGTTATACTATTGGCTTTGATTATACCAAACTGTCCAAATTTACAGAATTCTTTGAGAATCAAGTATAGCTGATTGAAGCAGAATTGGAAGTCTAGTATTTACTTTCTCTTAACCATGCTTATTTGCAAGCAGAAATAGCCAAGTTAATTTGGCTATTCATCATTATTTCATTTATTTAAAAACAATTAGTGAATTCCTGTTATGTGTCAGGCATATAATTACTTCTGGTAAGAACGTATAGGTTGCCAGTGTCCTTTTTCTTTTTTACTCTTTTGGTAATGTTTCTAACATTTTAACTTGTGTACTTGAATAGAATAAAACTTACTTATTGATATATAATTTTTTATTGAAGCTCAAGAACATCATTTCATTGATAAGAATGCATTTATAGTGCAATAATTCAACCATACATGTTCTGTTCATTGAGAAGAGATGATTCCCCGTGTGGCTGTGGCTTAAACTCTTCCAGGGCGCACTCCTGAGAATGTTCTGCTTATTTGGGGCACTTTGGAAAGGGTTATCATTCCATGATACCCTGGAATCTTGGATACATTAATTTCATCTCCAAAAAGTGAACACTTTTAACCAAGTCAGAAGGTAACTCAGGAAAGAAACAGACCTATTATTAATAGCATTTTATAATTGAGTTTTTTGGTTTCTTTTAAATAACAAATACCACCGAGAGACTGACATAGTTGAAGTAGTCTTCACCAAACATACAGGCTCAATAAAGGATTGTTCTAATTCTAGAGGAGGGCTCCAGATTCCAACAAACATTAATTTTTAGTTTCTGTCATGATATTAATTTTTAGTTTTCTGGGCTTTTCTGTTGAATGCTGGAGTATTTGTTCAAGTCAGTAGATTTTGAATTTTTAATCTTCCTTAGAACTGTGGTGAATAATGGCCCCTGGCAGGAGATAATGAAATTTTCTTAATTTATGTTTTCAAGCAGAAGCTTCAATTGAAAATGGCATCCTATGGCCTGGAGACATAGTTCTATGTAAGTTTTAGGGGAGATGCAATAATAATGCAGTGCCTTGGAGATGAGGAAAGATGGGACAGGGAAGAAGTAATTTAAGGAGGCAAAGAGAAGGTACCAAAGCTTTATTGTAGTGTATCTAATGATCTGCTGAAGATTCCCAATCATTTTTGGAGCATGACTAGATAAACTAATGTTATCTTGCCAAAACAGAAGCCCTGCTTAAACAGCAGAACAAGGCTATTGATTAAAACACCTCTCACAATAGATTACACATGGCATCTCATCTCCATACTTTGCACTTGGTAAAGTGTAATAATGAGCATAAGATAATCAAAAGAAGAGTAAAAGCAATTTGTTTGGTGTTGTACAGTTCAAGATTAGAGTTGGAAAGGAAACAAATTTGCATGAATAGTTCGGCCTATTTTTAAAGCTGAATACGGGAAACCGTGCACAGTATGATTTCTATGGAAAGGTAAAATAGTCTGCCCCTTAAAGGTGTGCAAGTCGATGTTTGTCTTATACAAGGGAGTAGTTTTTGTTATTAATCATTTTTTGTTGTTTTTGGTCATTCATATTTGTTGAGGAATTGTACAGAGAGTTCGCCTGCATTATCTCATTTACAAACGTCTAAAGGAGGTATTATGTTTCATAGATGAGAAAACTGGGATTGAAAGGTTTAATACATTGCTGTGGGACTCACAGTTAAGTGAGGAGCTGTGCTGGAACTTTCTGATTCGAAAGCCTCTTTTAAAAGCTAATCTTCCCAAGTAGCAAATGTTTTTGCTTCTGAGTGATAAATGATATGCTGGATTGTGTTTTGTAAAATATATTCTCAAATTATAATAAGCAACATGTGCATTGTGCCTTTCATTTACACTTTCAAAAGATTAAGGAAAAGCAGCATATTAATCGTTAGGTTGCATTAATATTTCATGTGTTCCCCCAAAAAGCTGTTTTTTTAAAGACTGTACTGCTATTACTTTGTGCATGACATTTTCTAAGTGAATTTTATGTACAAGTATGTAAATTAATGATACTACACATTTATAAAATGCCTTTGATTAAATACACATTTTTCTTGGTAACATTTATCTTAATTAAAAAAATATATTGTGGTTACCTTAAAAGTTAACATTGAAACCTGAGAATTTTTATTATATTTGTGAAATAAAATAGACTCTTTTAATACTTTTCACTTTTTACCATCTCCTAATTGTGATAATTGAGTGATTCCTTATATATTACTTGAAGTATATTTTTCTTACGTATTATGCACAAAATTGGACAATATCACTGACTTTAAATATTATACTCTAAAGTTTGCTATTCTGTTGTATATAGGAAGAAAATTAGTAAACTATTCATCTCAAAAATTACTGTTTTATTTTCTTCATCTTTAGAGATATACATTTGGCTTCATTCCTGAGTAGATTTTTTTTTCTTATTTAGAGTAGAAAGACTTAAAAGGAATGAATTTCAAAATATTTTTTTAAAGTCAGTCTTTTTGTTCCATTTAAAGCAGTTTTATGACCTATAAGGAAGGATTTTTTTGGTTGTAGTTGAAGGTTTTTATGTTTAAAAATGTAAGTTATGAATATTAATGTCAGAAATAATACTTTTATTCTGGTATTTGAGCTTGATATTGTTACAAAGCATTTATTAGTGGGTTTAATTTAGTGACATGGAATTCTCATTTTAGATTAGTAAGAAGATTTGAGGAATAAATATTAAAATGATAGAAACTTGAAATCTAAAGGAATGTGTATAAATAATATATAGGTGATATTTTTTTTATAGTGCTCTGAAGTAATGATTATTTTGGGTCTATCCATGCCAACTTTTGGAAATTTTTTGAAATGTATTTAGATATTAAGAATGATTACATGCTTAGAATTTGAGACTGAGTGCTTTACATTTATTTACTAGATGTTAAATCATACATTATATCTCAGATACTGCTTACATGTGATTTTCAAAGGCTGCACTTATGCAACTTTTGAGTTCTTTCTAAAAAACAATCAAATTACTTCTTTCTATAGTTGAGCTTTTTAAGTTTGAGTAAATAAGTCAAAGGTTGAATGTAGAAAAATTTGCAATGATTACACTGAATTGCTTTTTTGTTATTGTTATTTTTAACAATAACAAAAAAAGTGTCCTCCTAGGGAACACAATTTATTGATACAGATTGTCAGAAAATATTTATGTCCATGTTTATTTAGTGTTCAGAATTGTCATTAGCTAGCAAACTTTTAGGAAAAAATAATAATTTCTCTGTTTTTAAAAATGGGCTTGCATGTGATATATGCATGTTCCTAGAAGTTGTACTTATTTAGACCCCTCATGTTAGCAATTTGTAAAAAACTAGCCTGCTAGCTCAAAATTAAAGCAACTAAAACCCTTCATTCTTATGACTAAAATAGCAAAGGATGTCATATTAGCATTATAAACTCTATTATGTATTTGCTGCATAAACCTTATTTGTTACTTAATGAATTCGTATTTCACTTGTATTTTATTAAGATTTATAGAACAAAATAATGAGTTTCCAATACATATTTATTCTTTACTAAACTACCTAAACTGTTCTCTAACCCCATGGTTTTTAGTCAGCAGAATCACCCGCATAACTAGTTAAAACTCAGATTGCTGGACGTGGCCTCTGGATTCTGAGTTTGTTGATCTTGAGCAGGGCCTGAGAATGCATTTCTAACAAGTTCCCAGTTGACTCTAGTGCTCCTGGTCTGAGGACCACATCTTTTAAAGGACCAGTGCTTACCTAGCCTAACTCATCTGTACATCATTACAAATATGAAATAAAATAAGATAAATTTTATTAAAGTTGAAATGTTTAATCAATATCTAGAATCCATTTTCTTTATGATAAATAGTAATTGGTTTCCTTCAGGTTGTAATCAATGGTCCACCTATTTAAAAAGCCCTATTTTTTCTCTTCTGCCTTGTTCTCATTCATACTTGAATTCATGCTTAACATTTGAGAAAAGTGTATATTTTTAACATAATTCACATGGTATTAATAAAATACACTGATTCTTGGTTAGTACAACCCTACCTTTATTAATAAAGATACCTCTCCCCCTGGGAGAAAGTTATGCCAGGAACTATGACCAGGAACTATGCCTAGGGCTGAGAAAACAAACAAATGAATGCCTTTCTTCTCTTGCCTTAGGTGTGCCTTTTCATTTTTGTTTCAGTGAAAACTTGGAGCAGAACAGTTGGAGGAAATTTACTTTGCTTCTGTGTCTAATTGCTTTCTCTTTCCCTATTTTTTAAATGATAACAGTTTACAGTTGTAGAATCTTAGCCACAGTGTGTTGGTTTTTAGATTTTTCTTCATGCTAACAGCTCACATGGGGTATTTCCTTTTCCCTTGTGTCCTACACTTACTGTATTTGGAAACTTAAGGCTACTTGCTTCATTCATAATTGAATGTACAGAATCTATATTTTTATTTTTCTTCATTTGGTCCTCAAAAGCTTTGGTTTTCTTTTCCATGAATCAAGACACTGCTATACAGATTTGATATTTTTATGCTTCTGCATTCCACTTCTTGCTGATTAACCTTTTACTTTCTCCCCCCCCCCCTCAAAATTAGTTTTTTAAATGTATGATACATAAAACGAACATTTTTGACATCTTGAGATGCCATTTATTCTAGAAATATACATAGTTTTACTTGCAGGAACTCCATTAAGTCTCCTTACCTTCAATTGTCCTTAGGAAGATAGCCTAAGAATTAATATCATTTGCTGACTTAAAGTGAATGTTTTGTACAACGTGATTAGTAATGATGGTAATTGGTTTTAACACTTATTTGAACCTGTAGTTTTGGTGAGATAACAAAGATCAGAAAGAGTAAATATGAGCAATTTACTTGGTGTTGGTCTTTTAAGAATAATGGAAGCAGGAATACTTTGTCCCTTGTATACTTCTTATCAACATATTGTGACATTGAAAAATATAAAATGAAAATTTTAAATTACATATTAAAGCAATATTTATTCTTTCTGATTTTCTAGTGGGGAAAAAAACTGGGTAACCACCAGGTATACTTTATTTTTGAAAAAAAGATATAAATTCCCAAATCCTTTGAGCTACATCCTTCTTCACCTTGGTCTGAAGTTCTTAGTGCATTTCAGCCTTGAGTACAGTTTTCTTTCTCTCCCACCTGTTCTTGGATTGATTACGTGAGAGAAGGCTTCTGTGGAAAGGCTGGGGAAAAAAAAAAAAAAAAAAAAAAATATATATATATATATATATATATATATATATATATATATATATGAAAAGTTTACTAACAAGTGGAATTATTTGGGGATTTCTGTCATGAATAGCTTTTAGATACATTTTAAAGCCATTTGCAGCATGGCAGACAGAACACTGTTGAGTGGTTATAAAATGTATACCGAGGGAGTTTATAAAAGGGAATCTAACTCAGATGAGTTTAGATTATTTTGTTTCTGAAAGGTGTGAGGGTTACATAAAGGGAGGACCCTTGTAGGTATGAGTATATGCAAGAAACAAATTTAAAGAACTTTAGGTTTTATGGGGACTAGGTTAGTCATTGAGTGTTCCTGGGAGATTAAATAAGACACTTACAAAAAGCAGCGAAATCTCTCTTTGCTCTAAATTTAACAAAGGAGAGAATGAAACATTAGTTGAAACATTAGATATTGACCCATTGAGAAATCTTAAATCTATCTACTATTATTTAAATTTTTAGGATATAAAATTGGTTCTGTGATTTATGTTAAAATAATACACTTACACTAAATTGAGAGCAATTGGCAAATTTTCTCAAGAGATTGAACCGATTTATAAGAAATACAGAATAATGAAAGTAAAACAGAAGAATGTGACAGGGCACCATTTACATTATCCATGCTTTTGGAAATTATTATGTATGATCTGTTTTTTAAAAATATGGCACTGAGTACTATAGGTCACCTTTGAGAAAATATGTTAGCCTAATATTCACACAAACAATATTAGTTATAACTTATTTAATATTTAAGACTTGTTTATAATATACCTTGACCTATAAAATTTGCCTTTTTTATTCTATAGAAGTTTTCAGGTCTTGCTGTTCTTTAAGGAAGGTTCAACCTGGTTTAAGTTGAAATGGCTTCTAAGGTGCTTGACTTGTTAACGTACTTACCTCTCTGACACAGTTCTCCTTCCACTGTCCTTTAGTTAATTGCTGTGCTAAAAACTGGGTTGCGCCCAGGCCTGTGTGGCTTATCTGATTGGAGCATCATCCTATGCACCAAAAGGTGGCAGGTTCGATTCCCAGTCAGGGAACATATCCAGGTTGTGGGTTCAATAGTGTTTGATCTGGGCATGTGCAGGAGGCAACTGATTAATATTGCTCTCTCACATCAACATCTCTCTAACTCTATCTTTCTCTTCCCCTACCAACCCAACCCTCCATCAGTAAAAACATGTCCTCAGGTGAGGATCTACAATAATAAAAGCATAATATGCTAATTGGACCAACTCAAACCAAACAGGTTCTGCCAGGGAAGCCTGGGTCCCGGGTGCCTGAGGGAAGCCGGTGCAGGCACCTGGGGGAAGGAAGGCCTACTCTTGCAAGAATTTCATGCCTTGGGCCTCTAGTTTAAAAATAAAAATACTGGGCTGTCATTTTTTTTTTTTTTTTTTTTTTTTTTTTTTTACCATTTTCTAGTACAGTTATTGTATGTACTAAGTTGTATTCAAATTGTTAAATACATTTTGGTATAATGCTCTTGTTCTGCTTGCTTTGCTTCTTAATTTATGTAATATCAGAAATATAATAAAATCCTGCAAATATTACTTATAAAGGATAATTCTTGCCTTTAAAAATCTTATTAAAAAGATCATTTGGATAAATTCATAGAACTTAAATAAATGTCATCTTGCCTAGAATTCTAACTTAATTCTAATAATCTTGATAATTTACTGACAACACAAAAATAAGGAAATACTTCCAGTTGTAACATCCTAGGCAACATGTTAGTGACATTCCTTTTTTAATGTTTTGTTTCAAGGAGTATTAATTTAGAAGAACCAAATTTCATAGTGATATCATATTAATAGTACCAGCACATTAATCTAGAAAATTGAAAGAGTAAATACAATGTTTAGACACTCAATAGGTGCCAGGCACTATGCTAAATCTTTATTATTTTTTAATATGTTTTTATTGGTTTCAGAGAGGAAGGGCGATGGGGAGAGAGAGAGAGAAAGAAACATCGATGAGAGAGAATCATTGATCAGCTGCCTCCTGTACTCCCCACACTGGGGATCAAGCCCACAACCTGGGCATGTGTCATGATGGGAATTGAACTGCAATCTCCTAGTTCATAGGTCAGTACTCAACCACTGAGCCATGCTGGCCAGGCCTAAATTTTAAATGTAGGATTCAAGAGTATAGAATGTATTATAGTAGGAAACTTAACACCAAACTGGGCTTAGAGGATAAACTTCAAATGCTGGTACCGCCTTTGTTTTTAATATGTTGTCAAAACTTTACTTTCATCCCAGCTGGTTTGGCTCAGGGATAGAGCATCAGACCAAAGGGTCCCAGGTTTGATTCTAGTTAAGGGCTGCAACGTTGGTTGCAGACTCCTTCCTGGCCTAAGTTCTGATCGGGGCTCATGTAGGAGGCAACCAATTGGTGTGTTTCTCTCACATTGATGATTTTTCCTGTTTTTTCCCCTCTCTCTTCCACTCTTCCTAAAAATCAATGGAAAAGGATCCTCGGGCGAGGGTGAACAAAACAACAACAATAAAACCAACACAAAGAACACTTTGCTTTCAGTGTATTCAATTTATGTTTCTATTCCGTCAGTAACATTTTTATTATAATTTTAATGATTAAATATGGAGAATATATTGGTACATTTTTTTCAGTACTTGTTGATTATGTTAAAACAGATTAACAGGAAGTATTAGCTCTTTTCTTTTTACTTCAAGTTAAAAATCTAGTGTGACGCACAAAACAGAAATATTTAACATAAAGCAAATACGACTTTTGTACTCTTCCATGATAACGAGCAACCTAATGTCAGTTGAATTTTTGTTCCATAGTACTAGTTGCTTAAGGAAAAAATGAACCAATTCTCTTTCAGTATATCTCTTTAGCAAAAATATGCAGCTAAATTATTGTGTCACACAAGTTTGATTTGTTTTTGTTTTCCAGGTGCAACAATCGAACACAGTGTATAGTAGTTACTGGGTCAGATGTATTTCCTGATCCATGTCCTGGAACATACAAATATCTTGAAGTCCAGTATGAATGTGTCCCTTACAGTAAGTATGAAATTGATATGTTTCACTCTCTCCAGCACTCCTGGTTGATGCTGAAAGACGACACACGTGAAAGAAGCATATGTTTATGGCCTACAGAACCATTATGCATGCAGAGTATTAACAGACTCGGGCCTCCAATTAGCTTCACGAAGTGTGGAAGGAAGCCATCGTGTCATGCTGGCCAAGTGTCTGTCTGTGTTCTTAAGTGTTTGGCTTTTAAGGCTAGTGTTTTTCCAGGAAACAAACTTGAATTAGCTATTCAATAGGGCAGATAGAAATCTGTACTTTTGCCCGATACCAGTTGCTGACAAATTGGTTTGGCTCACGGTTTTGTAAAGAAGGAATTGACTTTGGTGTTAATTGTGAGCTACTTGAATGGCTACCTGCTGTCGTGGTAACTTCAGTGCCTGTGAAAAGCTACCATTGCAGTAACTGAGGCCAGTGATTCTCTTTTGGTTCCTTTGTCCTTCAGGGAGCAATTCTTGACCAGATTCAGTGATGAAATATTAACCCTAAACAACATCGATATGACAAAATCGTGCACATGTTTCTGTTTTTAATTTGGCCTAACATCCATTTATAGTGAGGTCCATAGAGGGATATTTAAAATTCCATTGGAATGCCCTAAGTAGGAGTCAGCTAATGTTCTAATTCTGTACAGTTTTCCTCCAAACCTTAAAATTTATACTTCTAAATTATATTCTATACTTTCATTGTGCATTTTAGACAACTAAAAAGTTGCAGTTTACTATCTAATTTTCATGAGCTAGTTTGTTTGAAAGTGTTCTTGTATTTATTACTTTTTAACCTGGAAAAAAAAAGTGTCATGTTGCCTCAGTTCATAGGAATTTGAATTAAAAGTTCGTTAGCAGCAATTTTATTCATTTGAGATAAGTTTGGTACACTTTCCTCTGGGGGAAAAAAAAAAAATCATCGGATTCCAACTAAATAATGAAATTACTTTTTCCAGAACCTCCAAAACTAGATCACTAGTTCTGACAGATTCCTACATCCAAACCATCGCTATTTCTATAACCAAATGGCCGAATTCTAGAAGATGTACTATGTCCAATACAATAGCAATGCATTCTTACATTGTGTGAAGGCGCGCTCTCTCTCTTTTCTACCCACAGTTTTGATAAATTGGCTTTTTGTGGGATATCAGTTAAAGGCCAAACACAGATGACCTTTTCTTTCCATTCCTGCTCTGTGCTCCTGTGTTACTGTGAAATGGATGCTTTTTATGTTTTCAGTATTTTCTATGCCATTTGTAGGATTGGAAGCCCACTGAGTGCACTGATCTTGATGTCATTTCTCCTGTGTGTAGTGTTGGTGGCCCACACACTCATTCTCCTGTGCCACTAGAGGAACATTGTATTCTTTGAAGCTAACCAAAATTTTGTTCCATAAAGTCACATTCACTTGAATTTAGCCTGGTTTCTGTCCTCCCATTAGAAAAGGAATACAGCATCCATCCCCAAAGAGTGGAATCAGTCAGAGCTGCCAAGAATTGTTTCTTTCTGGAGCCTGTTCCCGTACCCTAGTCTATAGACCAAGAACAGTGTGAAGCAAATATTATTTTCAGACTGAAGTTATTTCTTGCGCTGTGTAAGAAAGGGAAAAGTGGATATCTTCTGGGATGTCTAACTTTCAAATTTTTACCTTTTCAGTTCTCCAGAGTATTTTACATTGTTCACTACATTTGCACTAAACTTACAAATAGCTATCCTCAGAGAAGTATTGGTTCTTTTTAGTTTTTTTTTTATCCTTTAAATAAAACCCGGGAATTAATTTGCTGTTACCTTTCTAGAAGTTTGCACAAGGCAGAAATAAGTCTATGGCTTTTTTTTTTTTAAACAATGTCTTGCTAAAGAATTGATGTAATTATAACTTCTGTATACCATACAGTAGTGACACACTATCAACCGCATGATTTTTACTAATATGATAATATAAAGCAAAAGATCATTTTAGATTTTTCTGATCTTAAGTAGGACCATGTATTTTCTTTTCTCTGTTCCTCAATTCTTTTGTTTCTTTATGGTTCTGTTCAGTGTATCCATCCTTCACACTTGCTTTTTATTTTAAGCCTATAATTTTAATTTTTCTCCTTGTTTTAGTAGTGTTTTTGTACTTGTACTATTTGCATAACCTTTACACTATACTCAGTAAAAATTGTCACCATTTGGTAATATTTATTATGTGTTCCTTACCATCTTCTTTATGGAAGTTTTTATCCAGAGCAAATTCTCTAGGAGCTATATATCCCATACTGTTTTATCCTCTTTAAAAAGCTATTCAGAAAATTTTTTATGCTTTCTGAAATTTATATAATTAATTTGCTCAACAGAGTCCATTAGAAAAATTGTTAGTTTTATTTTGCATATTTACAGACAAGCATATGTATTATATCTGACATATATTCCTTCCTAGATAATGTCTATGTCAAAAATATATGTACACAGGACATTCTTTATCCTTAACAGAAGTGTTAGTAATTGAATGTATTAGTTTAAAATAATTCATAAGGGTCTTGTAGGATAAAAGAAAAAATCAGATTGGAAATTTATATTCTGTAGGCAGGATTTGGCATTGATTTTTGTGTTCTGTTTCAGATGATCACTAAATTATAAAAGTTATATCATAAATTTAGCTACAAGTTTTATTTGATTAAGAAATAACCATTACTGTTAATTAAGTCATTATTAATGAGTAAACATGAGATTATTCAAAATGAAATAGTGTGTCACTTCAGTTACAGAGTATATAGGCGTTAGTTTGCTTGGGTAAAGTTCTTGTGTTCCATATCCATGTAGTCCTTCCCTGATGTTAGTGGGCCATGCATTTATGTTTGTTTGGTCTATAGAATAGAAAACATATTATTATAAATTAATTCACATAGTCTCAAGACAATTTGCATATATATTTGGCATGTGATGATGCTAATTAATGCTAATTTCATTAATTTTATTGTGATTTTATATTATTCTGGGTTGAGGAATTTTAATGTACCGATTTGACATATACCTATGCTTTGGATTTTCATAAAAATTATAATGTAAGGACATTTGTTTTAAATACCATATCTTATTTGATTCATTAATCACCAAAGGCTTTATTTAGTTATTTTTAATCTTTATCTTTGGATATTCTCAGTTTTCATCAGAATTATAAATTAGATACAACCTATGTCCATTTTATTTTTTTAATATTAATATATCAGTTAAATAATAAACAAAGCCTCCCTATTTAATATTTTGCTCAGTAACTGCACTATCAGTTTAATTTATTCAATAATAAAACTCCTTCATTTTCAATTAATAGAAAACGAAATATGCTTTCTACATCCTTTATTGAACTTGTTTTAAGTTCTATTTTAAGTATGTAACATATTTTAAAGTATATCATTCCGATCCTTTACATGTAAATCATTTATTTGAGTAAAATCATCATTTTCTAAAAGAATATAGCTGCATAAAAAAATAATCTGAACAGTCACAACACTAATGATTTTTCTTATCCTCATTTCCCCACCACGCCCTTCCGTTATTGATTCTAAGCAGGTATAATATTGTTCTTCACTGAGGAGTAATTTTAGGACTAGTGGTTTATCAAAAGTTTTTCATGTCAGTAACACTTAATATCTCCTTTTTACCAGAAGCAGTCAGAATTGCACATTATAGAGCAAGTATGTTTCCTGAAAGTAGTTAAATACACAAAGTTGGGTGCGGTTTGGGGGTGGAAGCTTAATGTGGAAGGAATATCCTATTTTTATGCCAAAAATATTAGTGTGATATTTCTCCCTAAGGTATTTTAGGAGGTCAGTATTTAATCTTGAATTATTATAAATTTAAGAAATTAATTAAGACATCTTAATGAAATGTGCAACTACACTATCTTTGGGTAATCAGTTTGGAGATACAGTCCTAGCATACCATAATGCATTTCAATAAGGGAAGCAGCAGCAGCAGAGACATTAATCTGGACACATTATGAAATTCAGGCAACATACTTCAAAGCCTACCTAAAATCTAAAATAGTGTTTTATGGTTTGTAATTAACTGCATAATCCATTTCTTTAAACTTCTTGGAAGGAGAATTTTTTTCTCATATCACTGTACTAATCAGGTTTGTTTTATGAAAGCATTTACCTTTTCTGGGGTCTGTGGAGTCAAGGTATTTGCTTTGAATGCTTGGTATGATTGTTGTTGCATGCAAGCTTGCTTTCTGTGTAAATTGATGATGGTAGACAATGTCATAATGAGCTAACCATAATTCTTTCTTCCTTTTTTCTCCTTGCCTACTGTGCTTGCTTTTTCCTTGTATGTATTTTGCTTACTTATTTTTCAATAGTCTTAGTATTACAACTTGAGATACCTATTATAGAGAATTTAATAAGAATTATATATTATGGAGCATATATAAGTTTTGTATTTAAATTTACTAATAATTAGTAGAAAAGAAATACATTAACATACCCCACCCTTCAAAATCCCTGTTGGGATAGAGATGGGGGAAATTTATATATTCCTGTAAAGGAGGCATTGTTTGCTTTTACTAGTATGGTTCAGATGGATATTTTTAGAAATAGAACATAATATTAATAGAAAAAACAGTTAAAACTTGTAGTGATATGCATAATTACATATTTTGTATTATATAAACATATTTGAAAAATGTTAAAATATAGCAACATCTATATTCATTAAATTTGACCTAAGCTCCAAAATTGAGTTGTAATTTTTTATAACTATATTTTGCTATTATTATGTTTAACATAATTTTAGTCATTGTAATTTGAATTACATGATAGAATAAATGGGGTTGATACACCCATGCATGCATTTGTGCCTGTAGCATACATATATAAAGCAAAACTTGATAAGAATGCTGAGTGACTTTGGAAAGGCAAGAGTATGTATGCCATGCATTAGTGAAGAATTTCATTATTTATTCAGGTACACTAAGTGAAGCAACATGCCAACATATTTGTATTGCCTCCTTAATCTATTAAAGTGATTGATCCATGTTTTTTTATGTAACTTTAGAATCTTTCTCCTGCTAGGTTTTCCTGTTGTGTATTTCTCTTTATCCAAAGTAGTGCAGCTCTTATTCTTCCTATATATAGCATCTATTACTAATTCAGTCTTAGACTAATAGTCAATTTATTTTAATCTTTTTTCTTTTTTCCTTGCACTCTTTTTATTTTTCTTCCGATGCTTAAAATAGAAGTGGAGCAAAAAGGTAAATAACGTATACAGTCTGAACCCCAGCTCCCTGTTATGTGCCTTATGGATGTTACCTCCTCCCTTCCCTTCCCCTGCAACACTCCTGACATTAAAGTAATCAGCAGGACCTCATAAATGCACCTCCTAAAGAAGTCCACTATTAGCAGTGAGATTATGTGACTGCTAAATCTGGTGATGGGGTAAAAATTCTGAAGTCGGCGAGGGGGAACTGCCCTTTTTCACCCTTTATCTCTTTTTTCTGGCACCCTTGGATATTTTATTATTAAAGTGTCATCTTGCCTGGTCTCCAGAACCCTCTCCATAGCATGCCATGGTTACAGGGTATCCTGGTTGCTTCATCACTGCTTTCCTTGTGTTTACTTTTCTCTGCTTCTAATTGCATTTTCCAAATATTTATGTTTCTTCAATCGAAGCTCCTTTGTTTTCAGTCTAACTTCTGTAAAAGTTCTAAACAAGTCTTCATATTGGGGTTTTTTGTTCTATTTTGTTTATTTGGGTCTTTTGCTTTGGGGTTTTGGGGGCTCATAAGTGGGCCAGGGAAGGGGAGGGTACAAAGTTTGGATTAAAATAAAGTATTTTGTACACTGTTGTGCACTAAAGCTTCGAGTTTTAAAGCATCAATTACCATATTGTCAAATAAAAACACATAGCAAAAACGTAAGTGCTCCGCTCAGTTATGAATGGTCTTAAACTTAGCTTCATATGTGTGAAAATAAGCCCCAGCCACTCTGTGTGCTGGTGCTTTAATAATGGGAACCTGAGGAGAGAAGGGAGGTACTTTTTTTTAAGGGTACACTTTGGAAAAATTGAATGTTAATTAAATGATTTTTTTTTCTCTTTTGATTTATGAGCCTTAAAATTTGTGTTTACCTGTATAATTTTTTTTAACTTTGCTTAATTCTTGTCTTTTCTATGTGACTGCTAGTTTTTGTGTGCCCTGGGACCTTGAAAGCAATTGTGGACTCACCATGTATATATGAAGCTGAGCAAAAGGCGGGTGCTTGGTGCAAGGACCCTCTTCAGGCTGCAGATAAAATTTATTTCATGCCCTGGACTCCCTACCGTACCGATACTTTAATAGAATATGCTTCTATAGAGGATTTCCAAAACAGCCGCCAAACAACAACCTACAAACTTCCAAATCGAGTAGATGGTACTGGATTTGTGGTATACGATGGTGCTGTCTTCTTTAACAAAGAAAGAACGAGGAATATTGTGAAATTTGATTTGAGGACCAGAATTAAGAGTGGAGAGGCCATAATCAACTATGCCAACTACCATGATACTTCGCCATATAGATGGGGAGGAAAGACTGACATCGACTTAGCAGTTGATGAAAATGGCTTATGGGTCATTTATGCCACTGAACAGAACAACGGGATGATCGTTATTAGCCAACTGAATCCATACACTCTTCGATTTGAAGCAACGTGGGAGACCGTGTACGACAAACGCGCTGCATCGAATGCTTTTATGATCTGCGGAGTCCTCTACGTGGTCAGGTCAGTTTATCAAGACAATGAGAGTGAGACAGGCAAGAACGCCATCGACTACATCTACAATACCCGCCTGAACCGCGGAGAGTATGTGGATGTCCCCTTCCCCAACCAGTACCAGTATATCGCCGCAGTGGATTACAATCCCAGAGATAACCAGCTCTACGTGTGGAACAACAACTTCATTTTGCGATATTCTCTGGAGTTTGGTCCACCCGACCCTGCCCAAGGTGAGAATGTTTGCTTGCTCATGTAGGTATCTTTTGTGAACAGCGTATTTGTGACTTTTTAATTTTTCCCGTTTATTTTCTCGCCCCTTTTCATAGTTAAAGCACAAAGGATAATGTAGCATTTCATGTTATCTCATAGTTTGTACATTTTAGTTTAATTGTAGTCCACTCCCCCCTTACCCCCCACCCCCAATTTCTTCACTTAAATGTTGGCTTCAGAAAATTGTAGCCTCATTGGGCACTGCTAAAAATATAATACTAGCTACAAACAAACCTGTTAGCTTTTTTTTTCCTCCCTGACTTCTGAATTGATTACAATCTATGTGCAGACCTTTTAACTTCTTGGCGCCAGTGGGTAAGGAGAATAAGTGTTAGGAAGTCCCAGGAGAATTGTGAGGCTTGATGTACAACTCCAGGCATAAGTGAGTGTTTTCAAGTCTGCTCTGTGTGCTGGAGAGGGAGTCATCCAATAGCTTCCTAGATCATGTAAAAATTACCCATTTTTATTTCCTGGTAAGTTAGTATGGTTTTAAGGCAAAATTTCTGTGACTTCAACTGTCACCATTGATAAAAAAAATTTTTTTAAATAAAAATAAAAATAAAAAATATGATTCCAAGTGATATTTTATAAAGATGTTATCTGCTAGTATTTTTGTGTGTTATCTTCAGGTAACTTTGCGGATGTTCATTACTTCAGGAAGTAATGCTAAATCTTAGGAAATATACTTTAGTTTATCAAGTGAATTGAATTCTGTAGGAGACAATTATTTAGGTTAAATTAAATGAATATTTTATTAAAACAAGATTAACTCATCCTCACAATAAAAGTTATAGAGCTTGCACTAATTATGAGACTTCTATTTGAACAATATTTGTGTATTAAAGTTCTGAATTAATGTTTCATTTTACTGAGTTAATTGGAATTCTCACATTATTGAGTAACTTCAAACTTTTAGGAGCCAGACTATTCTTTGGAGTGATTAAATCAAACTCTTCAAGGTGGAACAGAAATTAATATTGCTTTTCTTCTATTAAAGCAGTACACATCCACATACTTAAATACAACTATAGGTTTCCCCACATAGTTTAGGATATACTAAGTTCTAAATATTATTATGGGATCAGAACCTCAAAAACAGAAGTCATAGCCTTTTATGGTTTAACTTTTTGTTGTTGTTGTTGTATAACCTTTTATTATTATATGCTGATATACACATAACATTGCACACATAGTCCTTATGCTTTCAGAACTGGTACTATTCAAAATATCAATATGGTCCATGATATAGAGTGGCTGGTGGTGTTTGTTAAAAGTCCAAATTCCTGATTCCTGGTAGAACAACAGCTTGAGGTCCAGTCCTACCTTTAATTTATATTTTTAACTTCAGCAGTGCTGGTTCAGAGAATTTGTGTAGATGCAAGTGATTTGTAGGAAAAATATTAATAATTTTAAGGCTTTGTTAGTTTATTAAAGTCAGACCTCAGATCCTATATAATAAAAGGCTAATAAGCAAATCAAACTCTGGGCCAATGGGTCGCTATGATGTGCATTGACCACCAGGGGGCAGACGCTCAATGCAGGAGTTGACCCCTGGTGGTCAGTGTGCTCCCATAGTGGAGTGCTGCTCAGCCAGAAGCGGGCTACCAGCTGGTGAAACAGTGGCTGTGGGTGGCAAGAGCCTCTTTGGCATCCATGGCAGAGCTAAGGACCTCACAGGGGATGTCCAACTGCTGGCTTAGGCCTCGGGAGCAGGCATATGTTGGCAGGTGGACATCCTCCGAGGGGTCCCGGACTGTGAGAGGGTGCAGGCCAGACAGAGGGACCCACCCTCTGTCCCCCAGTGCACGAATGTCCTGCACGGGGCCTCTAGTTAAATATAAGGTTTGCTGAAAATCACTTTTTCAAATTCCAGTTTGAATGAGACATCAGTTAATTGTGAGAAGGTGTAATATTTGCATCACAGTGCTTTGAAATCTGCATCAAATGGCTGTCTGATTCATTGATTGTTGGAACTGGGACAAGAAATATTCCAATAGGCTATTTGCTATTATACTTACAGTAAGAGACCGAGACCGATACAAGTAGTTATGCAGAAAGGCAGGGGCCACCCAACACATTAGCTCACATTATAAATAGACTACAGGCTGTTATGGCAAAGGTTCTTATGAGCACTGTGCACCTGAATGATTATGTGCCCTGTGATGTCTCAATTCCTTCACCAGTGTTTTTGGTTATTTATTTATTCTTTTTTTGCAGTTGAATTTCTGTACATGCAACAAAAATTTTGAATAATATCAGTTTTGAAAGCGTAAGGACTATGTGTGCAATGTTATATGTATATTAGCATATAATAATAAAAGGAATATACAGCAACAACAAAATTTGTGATGTGATTTTTGTTCATAAGAGCAAAAACGACATTGCCTTAGTACAAGGCCCCTTTTTCTCTGATTTACGTATGTCTAGAATTTTTTTGGCTTAAAATGATAGCAGTAATGACTATTGTTACATGCTCTACAATGAAATCTTCATTTCCCCCTCCTCCCCTGTCTCCCACCCCCACCCCTCCCCAAGCTAGGACCTCGCTTCCCCCCTTTTATCCTGTAGGTTTGTAAAAGGCAAAAGTCAGGAATTGACAAAATCTGACATTGTATTGATACTTGTGATAACCTTTTTTATAATCTATACTACCCTGAGAGCTGTTCCATTTGTGTTGGGTGGTAGTAAATCTCTTCTCTGCGTTAGCAAAATAAGAAAGAAAATAATTTTTAAAAACTGTAAATCCATTATGAGGCAACACCTAAAGGATTGTTAATAGAGTCTAATTGCCATGTACTTGCCACAAAAGATACTTGGTAAATATAAGAGTAATATCATTTTTTACATGTGGCTTATAGCCTAGTGAATATTTTAATCCATTTCAGATGAAAAGGTCTGATAATTTAGATGCTTTTTTAGAAAGAGCAGTTACCAGCTTTGAAAATGAGAAGCTTAGACACATTTGGTAACTGTGTTCCTACAACTGTGTTTTGTTATCCAAAATAGCCATTCTTAAATATTCCCAGAAAGTCAGAATTCATATTGGCCCTTTAAAAAAACCCTTAGGGGTAAAAAGTTTTATCTGACCTACATTTTTCTTGCTGCTGTTTGAATCATATTCTGTTAGTCTCTTTCCTTATAATTTATCTTTATAAGCTTTTAGAGAGACTCCAGTCTCTCTCATCCAAGATGTGTGCTGATAGCTGGATGGGGCCTTGCAGAACTGTTCTGGCCCATAAATTTAGGTCAAACCAATAAGCTACTGTCAGCTTTCCAGAAGCAAGATCCGAGAAACGGATGGGACAGAGCAATGAGAGACAGGTCTTTGCCTGTCATACAAAGCAGTGATTGACTGGCTTGGCTGAAATTCAGTCTTAGGTACTGGATTTGCCACGATGTATGTCACCAAGGTATACATTGTGCTGTAAGATTATTCAGTCCTTTCATTTTTCATTGTGGACTGCCTCATAGTGTATTAGCTTCAGTACTTTTCCCCATCTATAAATCCAGGCTCTTTTGTTGCTCACAGTACACGTGTATTAGTTCTTAGCCGTGATCATGGTTTTTAAATAAATCTTTCCTCTTTTTCTTTTCCTTGAGTTTCAGCTTTCTGTGATCTCTGCAGAGTTCATTTGCTCCATTTACCTAAACTAGGTCTGTTTTTCCTTTCATATTCCTCCTCCCTAAAGTGGGCTTAGTGAAAAAACCCATTTCACTCTTCCTTTAACTCTTTTCTGTTTCTTAATCCGAATTGCTCTATATTTACATAATCTGACTGCAAATTTGATATCCTACATGTTATCAAAAAATATTGTGTCTTGGGTTTTGACAGCTCTTGAATAATTACTCTAATTATGAAGTACGGCACTTCAGTAATAGGAGGGGAAATTTTTATCAAGAGAGTTAGGTTTATTATTTTTTTAGGAAGTGTTTAGCATAAAATGTGTATTTCTTGAAACATCTTCCCATTGAAAATGCTCCCAAACAAAGATGCCCCCTGTTTTTAAACATTAAATAGGGTAAATTTAATGAATACATAGCTTTGCCTTACCAAGCTATAGACTCAGGCTAGCGGAGTTCCTTCAGTGAATCATGGGTTAGTTCTAGATGATGGACATGCTTCCCTTCTCTTAAATGGGTATTGTCCTTAACTCTTTTCATGGCAGGAAGAAAGCCAGTAATAAATAGCAAGCCCTCAGTAGACACCATCGTAGTGAATCGAACCATTCTATATGTGCTTGTCAAAATCTTCATGGGTTCCTGTTAAATAGGTTTAGCAGTATTTTATCACACCGTTTCTACGTCTCTGTACTCACATGGTAACAGTAGGCAGAATGCTGCATCAGTCCATCTAGGGGCTGGATAAGGCATCCTAATAACTGGGATGACGCTCTGAATGTTAGGGTTTGGATTAGGTAGGTGGGTTTGAGTAGGTTTCTGCACCAGTGACTGGGCATGGAGTTTGCCTTGTTTTCTGCTATCATATGTAGGCCAATCTAGAGCTTTGAACCTCTTGCACGTGAATTCCAGTGTGAAACTTGGTGGTCTATTGTTCCAGTATCTTATACTATCCTCCCCACATATTTTGTTCTTTTAGAGATTTCCACAGAATTCAGTGTCAGGTACATGCTCCAAAATAAGGGCAGATGCCATGCTTTTCCAGTGTCTGTGAAAGTCTTTTACCTGGAAAAGTAAGATCATGGCATTTAAGGGTATGGACAAGTGACCTTCTCTATGTTTAACCTTCTCTATGGCTCAGTTTCTACATCTTTAAAAGGAAGATAATCTTAGTCCCACTTCATTGGGGTTGTGGTACAGATTAACTAAGGTGACCTGATGATCCTTGAAGGCTGATTAGCATAGTGTCTGGTACATAAATGCTGAATAAGTATAAGCTTTTATCATTATCTGATGCCCTGTCTTCACCTGTGAAAAGAAATATTAATCTCTAGAAATGCCTTAGCATTTCTAACTTCAGCCTTACAAAAAATTGCTTTCCTCGAAGTTGCTAAACTTTGTCCTTGGAAAAATCCCAGAAATTCTAGTAGTTCCCCCAAAAGATTTAATTTTGCCACTTAAAGTTTACTTTCATGTTTATTTTCACAATGCCCCAATATTTAAGTGATTTGCCTTTGATAATGTACTGATTCCCTTTGAACTTCTTTTGATGAACAAAAAGTAAAAAGGTATGAAAATTATCAAAAGACACCTGGAAACAGGATATAGAATGCTGTGTGAAATTGTAGACATTTTAATAGGGGTCATTTTATTACCTGCCTTCACTTGGACATTATGAATCTTTCACATCACTAATTGTAGGATTGTTGATGCATATTTCAATGGTGAAATATGCCCTAATTAGTATTGTGTTGAGGGATACGTAAGATGGTGTAGCATGAAACCACTTTACTCTGCCCCGTTCTCTTTTTGCTCCAATTTCTCCACTTCCCTTTAGAATTGGATCGAGCGGCAGTCATTTGACACTTCTGCAGAAGATCGTGATGCTTTTGACAAATGTTAATTGAGAAAAGCACTGAAAGCCTGGCTGCATTGTAATCAAAAGAAAATTACAGAGGTTTAACAAGATGTCAGGCAAGGGCTTTGCAGAAAAGGATAGACAGGTTTGAATAGGTTACTGACGCTGCTGCTGTTTGACTAATGTACACAGGCGTCTCTCATGGTCAATACATTATGCTCTGGGAACAAAACATATGTTTAAAGAAGTTTGTCTTGTTATAGAAGGGGAAAAAAGGTTTAGAAAGGATGTAGTGAACTTCTTGGTAACAAGAAATTTGTCCCTGCTAAAGGTCTAGAAACAAGTGTTGCTGATAAACAGCATACTCTGTCCGTAGTGTCAGAATTATATAAACAACTATTTCTTGACCAGAGCTTAAAATACTAAACATAGTAATAATAAGTTTTCTAATAAGTTTTAATGTTCTAGTTTGTTTCTTATGTATAAAGCATAAAATAAGTTAATTTTATAAAATTATTTGAAAAAATAGACATTTTTAATTTGCCATACTCTTCACAATCTAAATGTAAACATTATCTTAAAACCTTTTAAGAACCAGTAACTAATAAATGTTGATAAAACTTTAGTGTAATCACCTATAGATTTCAAAAAATATATTAAAGTTTTATTGACAGACTTTTTATTTAAACGACACATAAGCTCCATTAATTTTTTAACCTACTGGATTTCACAGTCTGAAAATAATGCTGGAAGTAAAAAAAAATAACCTTTTAAAAACTCCTTTGTAAATTATTACTTTTAAATGTGTAACTGTTATTCCTTTAGTTCCTGTTAAGGGTCAGTAAGATACAGCGGAATGCATTGACATTTGGTTTTGCATTAGGCATGAACTGATCTAACCTGTTATCTTGAAGAGAGATTTCATTTCTCTTGCCAGAACTAGTTGTTTTTTCATACCTATGTTTTCAAAAGTAAAAAAAAAGCTGAAGCCGTGGATGTTTCCTTACTAAAACAGCACCCGCACAAACTTTCCTTCTGTTTGGGTCTGATCAGGCATGCTCTAAAGTCTCTCCAGCTGCTGGGTAGAAAGATATCACAGTATTTATATTCCTGCAAGGTGCAGAGTTGGTGACTAAATGTTCTGTTGTCCTCTTTATATACAGTTGGTCAGACTTTTGTTGATAACTTTGAATTTGATTGTTTATAGAGTATGGATTTATACAGAAAAAAGAATTTTTCTAAGTTATTTAGTAGTGACAGTGCATTTGCTTTGTACTTTGAAACTTTACATAAAGCTGTCCATTTCCTGTTACATGATTTATGATGAAATTATACTTAAACTGTATTGTCAAATATTTCATTGAGAAGTAAACCTAACACAATTAGAGTCATACAGTAAAATCTAAGCTAAGGCCTCCACTGCCCCTCCACTTAGCCAACAATATGAATAAGTTGGAATAATTGAAAAGGTTTATTTTTCTTCCCTACTACAGATGTTCTCATAATGCTCATCTTGTTGCTCTTGGGGTATTGGATGGGTGGGCTTTTTGTGTGTGCAGGCACGCACACCTGTGTGCCTGCATGTGAATGTGTGTGTTTGAGATTAACATGCTCATCTTTTTCCCATAGTGCCTACCACAGCTGTGACAATAACTTCTTCAGCTGAGCTGTTCAAAACCACAGTATCAACCACAAGCACTACTTCACAGAAAGGCCCCATGAGCACGACTGTAGCTGGATCCCAGGAAGGAAGCAAAGGGACAAAACCACCTCCAGCGGTTTCTACAACCAAAGTTCCTCCTGTAACAAATATTTTCCCCCTGCCAGAGAGATTCTGCGAAGCATTAGAATCCAGGGGGATATGGTGGCCTCAGACACACAGGGGAGCGATGGTGGAACGGCCCTGCCCCAAGGGAACAAGAGGTATTTCCTGTAAAATATTATGGGTACATTTAAAAATTTTACTTTAGGTAGATTCTGAATCGTACTGAAGTGATTTTTGCTTGAAGAAGGATATATTTACAGTAGCAAACATTTTTCTTCTTGTTACTTTAGTAATACAGCATCTGTAGACAACTGCAAAAAAAAAAAAAAAAAAATCACTTCAGGTCAGATCCTTAATTACCTCCCTCTCTTAAAGTTTTAGGTCAAGCCTGAGATCTTTGCCCATGGATTCATTCTAGTGTGCATTTCGTACAGCTGTCTTTTTCATTACAAGTATCATTTTGGATGAGTCCCAAGAAAATCAAGGGTTTTTTGTTGTTTGTTGGAAATGTCTGATATTTCTATGCTGTCTTTATATTTATTGTTTATAGTCCTTTTTTTGTCAATTATTGTCAACTCCTTCCATTAGCATTTATTCAAAATTTAGTACGCAGGGTAGGATCATCAGAGCTGATTTCCCTAATGCAAGCAGAAAAATATTTTCAATTTCACCATTGTTTCCTACATCTGCTGCAGGAACTGCCTCGTATCTCTGCATGGCTTCCACTGGAACATGGAACCCTAAGGGCCCTGATCTTAGCAACTGTACCTCACACTGGGTGAATCAGCTGGCTCAGAAGGTTGGTTGGAACCTTTATAATATGATACATATTGGTGATTAAGGGCTTTAACTTCTAACATAACTTAGCTTTGTCTGTTAAAACCAGCTTCATGACTCTTTGTTCAGGATAAAAGTAAAAAAAAAAAAAAAAAAATCATGCATAGTTCTGTCTGTAAACTATTTATTCAAAGTTACATATGTTTTGAGGCATGCTGTTTTCTTTGTTAAGCTTTTTAATGAGTACATACTTGCTTAATTTCAATCATATTTAGTTAGTTCTGCTCCTTTTGATGTTTGTAAGACAAATAGTGCATTGGCCTAATAAATCAAATATCATTATGTTTGCAACTGAATCCACAGAATGTGAGCAGATGTTTATATCACAGATGATTATGATAGAATGAGTAAAAATATTTACAGTGGAATATAAGTAAAGAGATTTTACATTATAGTGGAATACAATGACATTTTAGTTTCTCCTTTCCCATCTACCTTTGTGAAGTGCAAGCAGTAGATAATAACCCTCAGTGTCCTACCGATTACATTCTGATTTACATTTCTGGATCATTGGGATAAATAAATTATTTTGAAACAGCAGTTTCAAATGGTTGCAGTGAAATGAGAGAGCTAGCTGAAACCGTTTACAAAGGATTTCTGGTTTTCTTCCCAGACCCCCATCCCCACCCCTACCCCCCACTGCAACCTCCCTCCTTTTGTTTCTCTTTTAAATGTCTGGTAAGAATTTCTTTTGTGTGTTGAGGATCTAAGAACCTTTCATCATCTGAAATAAAGAGGACGTTATTGGTCTCAATTAGTTGCAGATTTTGACACATTTGTAAGTAAATTTTTCACCACAACAAAGATACTCAGGAGAAGAACAAGAAGCCACAAACAGAACAAGAAATCTTACTGAGATACTATAAATTGGTATTTCAGATTAGAAGTGGAGAAAACGCTGCTAGTCTTGCCAATGAGCTGGCTAAACATACCAAAGGGCCGGTGTTTGCTGGGGATGTGAGTTCTTCAGTGAGGTTGATGGAGCAGTTGGTGGACATTCTTGATGCACAGCTGCAGGAACTGAAACCAAGCGAGAAAGATTCAGCTGGACGGAGTTATAACAAGGTAAGTGGGCATTTTCTGTTTTTTTTTTTTATTCTGCTAGGCATCCTGTACGGCCGCTCTGGATTCTAATAGCAGTTGGCTGCCAAACCTCTGGCCCCTTTGGACATATACTTAAAAAGTGAAACCTCTCCTTTGGTTCATGTCCTGAGAAAGAATGGCAGTTGAGAAAGGAGCAGTGACAACAACATTAAAAAGTTAGTTATCTGAGGGGTGACCTTAGCTGTTGGCAAACTTCGCCTGCCTGTCTCTAGTCAGTAGTCCCACCTGAGAATGCATTTGGTGCGCTTGGAGAGATTCTGTGCAGAGACTGAGCTCTAGAACACATACTTTGTATACTCTCTTGGGGTTGCAACGTACTTGTGACAGGAAGATGAATGTTAGCCCCTGAAATGCTGTTCTTAATGACAGGCTTTTGGAAGAAGAACAAGTTTTCCCTTTCTAGGAGTAAAGTGTAATAGTACCATTAATTTTTCATACTATGCCAAAAATGTAATGGTTATTTTAACCATACTATAAAATAAGTGTTTCGATGAGATTCATACGGATCCACAATATGTGGCTAACATGGTTTTATAGGGTGGGGAAAAAATAGTCCTTTTTTTCTCTCTTCATTTTGACCACATACTTTGTCTCTAGTTTTATCAGGATGCTTTGGATTGGTGTACTTAAGTAACTCACAGTTAAAACCTCTAAGTGCACAATTTTGGCAGTCAGCGCAGACCCATGGAATCCAGAAGTCTCAGGTGCCAATAAAATCTGAGCTGAGGAGCACCAGCTAAATTTTTGAGGATTTCTTCTTTCCTCGTTTTCAACAGTCAAAATCTAACCTCTGATTTTCTTTCCTTTTACTAAAAAGCTCCAAAAACGAGAGAAGACATGCAGGGCTTACCTTAAGGTATCTCTCCTGTGCTGTCACCCTGCTTTCTCCCTCCTCCAGCTACTTGCCACGCTTTATCATCTTGCTGCATGATCCAATGTATTTCAGTCTTTGATAATTATATAATGTGCCCCATATCAGCTGTACAAATGTTGGCTTTTCACAGGTATATTACTCTCAGAATAAGCAAATCATTTTTAAAAAATAATTTTTGCTGTTTTTCCAGTTCATCTAAATGTACAAGAATTTTAATGAAATACCCTCTGAATTGGAAACTAATTATATAGTCTCCTTGTCTTTGGTTGTCATTTCTATGGATTAAAAAAAACAAAACACCACAATCTGCGTAGTAACAGCTATGATATAGTCTTGGCAGTTTATCCTATCAAAGACTGTATAGTTATAATGTATGTGCATGAAAAAGTCACTGCTTTCTTATCTGTGGTATACTCGTCAATAAAATAGGCTTTGTCCTGAAAATTTTCGGGGTCATTTCTAGAACCAGGTTGATATCGGGAAAGGTTACTAGAAATGAAAAGTGACTGTGCTACCAATAAGTGTTGTATGTTGGTTTTTCTCAGGCTGATCTGAACAGAAAGCCACCGTTTGGCTGAGAATCCTTGTCTGTTCCAGCCAGTTTTTCTCCCGGGTAAATCCAAGTAATAGGAAACATGCTGAGTGAGACTACCAGTAGAATTATGACCTATCTGTGTGATAGGTCAGAATAATAATAACTAGATTGCATTTTTTGTTTCATTCTGAATTTTAAATATTCTTTTTTTGGGGGGAGTTACTTTCCAATCTTGCTCACCTAAGGACCATATCACTGATAAGTCAAACCTAATTCCTATATATGTGACAACAAAACAAAGAACTTAAAATTTTTGTAGAACAGAGGTTATTTGAAGCTGTGGCTTCTGTTTTTTGGCAAGGTCTAGAAAAAAAAGAAAGAAAAAAAAGAATGGCATCCCACTAGTTACAAATAGACATTGTGGGATCTTCAAATTTTATAAGAAAAAATGGTGGGAAAGTCTGTTTTTAGGTAGTAATATTCTGAAAGTCCCTCTTTACCCTTTTCAATGAGGACAAAGAAATAACTGCTCAAGAGTATAGAATTTGTCATACTGAAGTTTCAGTTCACCTTAAAGGTACTAGTTAATGTGTGAAATGTAATAATTGAGATGTTGCCCAGGACATACATTTCAGTTGGAAGAAAATAGCTTTTTTTCTTTGTCAGGGAGAGACTAGTTCAGGAATAAAATCTAATGATCATTTTGATTCCATGAGAAAAGTACTAATGATAATAAATAAGGAGTGTTTCAGATTCATAAAACCATGCCATTAGTGTATACATGGTAAATTTCAGCTTGTCCTTAATTTCTGGCCAGTGTCATTTTCAGCATGTCACAAATGGCCTTTCTCTGTTCAGATAAGACTAATAAAACACCTTAAATAAATTACCAATCAGAAGCCAACTTACACTATGCAAATGAAGCGGTTTCCTGTTTTGTGGCAGAGGATTTATTTGTAACTTAGATTAGTAGAGGCTTCAGTCTGTATTTGTGGTGACTAATGAATTTGTCCTCAGCAGACCAATTTCTGTTCCATTCTAGTTCATTGCTGCACCAGTATCAATGTGAGCATTTTGAGTATTCTATTTCCCGTTAGAGGAAGAAAAAAGCCTTTGACGTCCCTTGAAAGTATCTTCACCTGCCTGGAAGGTTGTGGTGGCTCGCTAGGCAGACAGAACGAGGATATTAAGATGGATTAAGCTAATTAATCTTGCTCTGGCAGTAGCCTCAAACAACATTCCCCCCTGCTCATTTTAAGATAGCACCTCAAACTAGCAATTTTTGGTGGTGTTCTTTGTACAGTCTATGTTCTTTTCCCATCTGTGATTGCCAGTAGATCAAAACAGTTTAGATACAGCCTAATGACACATTAGGACTAGATAAATAGGGTAGAATAAATAAACTTAGTGATTTCAGTTATCCAAACCATAGTTAGTGTAGAGCTACGGGAACTATCAGTACAAAAGCCCGCCTTCAGTTGCTTAACTGACTGGATTATATTTTTATTTAATGTTATTTTTGCATAACAATAAATGAAACCTACATATGTGAATATTTACAACCTGGATGCTTATGAAGGATTTATTCTGCCTTTCTGTTTCCATTATATTATTAGTATATAGGCTTTACATATTTTGGTTGCTTTATTGGTTCCTTTCAAAACACATCCTTGTTTATGAATTTAAGTATACTCTCAAGTGTTTTTTTTGTTGTTGTTGTTTGTTTTTTAGCTGTACAGGGAATTAGAAGAGTGAATTATGTTCAGAGATAATTTACAGATTTTGAAATCATCTTGCTTTTTTGTCCCAATGATAACAAACATATTATTATAAGGCACAGTTTTAGTTATTAAATTTGAGTACATGTTCCAAAAAATAATGTCTTACTTTCCAAACATAACTATTAGGCTACTCCAGAAGCATCAGTGTTTGCTCTTTAGAACATTCCAGCCTTGAGGTTATAAGTAGGAGTGGCTATGCATGTAAGAGGAATACCTCAGGTTAAGAGCTGACTCTGGCTGTATTTCTTTTCAACAACTGAGATGATAGGTAAATAGAAAAGCCATCTTTTTACACATACTCTTTATAATCAAATAGTAGTCTACTAATCCTTAGCCATTCCTGTTCTGAAATAGTCAGATATGTTACAAATTGACCAGATATATGTTGTCCAGGTGTTCTTCCATCTTGAAATTAGAGTAAATCATCGTGACAGATAAATATTACAGTTGTCACTAGTCAGTGATTAAAAATCACCTTGGTACTACAAGCAGTCAAAACGAATGATGGTTTTTCTAATGGATGCAGGCAATTGTTGACACAGTGGACAACCTTCTGAAACCTGAAGCTTTGGAATCGTGGAAACACATGAATTCTTCCGAACAAGCGCATACAGCAACGATGTTACTGGATACGTTGGAAGAAGGGGCTTTTGTCCTAGCAGATAATCTGGTAGAACCAACCAGAGTCTCAATGCCCACAGAAAATATTGGTAAGTGAACCTGCTGTCAGGCTTAATCTTTGATTTAGAAGATAGATGTTTTTAAGATAATGATGTTTCCATTCTGAATCTGTTATTTCCCAGTGGGCATCATCTCTTCTGTGGAAATATTTTTGTAGATTAATAAGAGATATTATTGATCACATTTCATAAACTTAATTCAGAAGCCAACACCTTTCCTATATCTTTTAAAAGTTGGTATCTTGTGTGTGTGTGTGTGTGTGTTGTTTTTATTGCCTACTGAAAAATCATTAAAGGAAAAACGTGTTAGAGGACTTAAATGCCTGAATATGGATTGCTTAAGTAATGGAAGTGCTTGCTATGGAACTGTGGCAAACGCTTTTCCATTTCATATAGTATGTTCCTAATGAATTTAAATTACTTTCTGGAATGTGTTCTCCCCGTTAAATATTTTAGGCAAACAATTTGAGCCAAATGTTTATATTAAACACAACTGCCTTTAGGTGAAAATCTGATCAGTGAGCTACATCTTCCATATAGTAAAATAGCCATGCTTCATAAATTGCAAAATAGCTGCAGATAGTTTTGAAGCATGATTTAGAATCTGAAGGCTGGCAACAAGAGGCAGGAATTAACTTGTGATACTTGAAAGAAGTACAGTAATAGAAATTTAGGTTTGACTGATTTAGAAGTGTTGCTCATTCAGTGGCTTTGAGTTTAGATAAAGTTTTATAATATCCCTTAGTAAATAAAATAAAAAAGTTTTCCAAGCATAAATATAAAAAATAAAACCCAGAAGGGATCATAGACTAATCTTCCACCAAAGGAGTATATATCTGGAACAGTGGATATTGAATGAAGTTTTGCTATCTGGGATGCCATATCTTATTACCTAATTGTGTCTGCCTAAATCATGGCACTTTATATTAGAAAATGTAGAAGTGTAAAGTATATAGAAGAAATAGACATCAATCAGATTGTGAAACTTGGATTTAAATTCAAAACTTTAAATAGATTTAAATAAATGAATTTCTACAGAGATAGTAATATTAAAATCATGTTTTTTTTATTTACTGTGACATTTTAGAGTGACAAATAACCCAGTAACTTCAAATTAAATGAAGTCAAAATAATTTGGCCTGACATGATCTGGGAGACCAGTCATAAGGAAAAATGGTACCTACCATAGCCTTAGGAGTGAATAAAGCTCCCCTGTCTAAAGCTTTTATTAATTCTGACGTTAATTTATTTACTAATCTAATGAAGTTCCTAAGATATACCTTAAATGAGTCTTCTCCAGTGTTTCCAGTGATATACTTGTAAGGATAAAGAAGTGTAGACTTGATCATCTTAGAGGATGAGTCATGGAAATGTTCTGACATCAATTTGTTTTTTTCTGAGTCTTCTAAAGGCTATATTTAAAACAAAAAGAAAAAAAACACACACTAAAATTTCCTTCTTATGCTCCTCTCGAGAGTGCCAGAAAATCTGACAGGTCAGGTTGATAATCTATGCTCCCATTAGCCTCGCATAATGCAGAAAACGCTTATTATATGTCCCAGATAGTTTTAGCTCAATTTGAGACATAGTCAGAAAATTTGAGTGTTTAGGTATATATTTTTTCCAATACCTATGTTTTTTTTAGAGTTCTAAAGGAGTATGTTTTATACTTTAAAAAAATGTTTTTATTTTAAAAAGGAACATTACGGGTGGAGATTCTTATAGAATGTAATACACATGTTTTACTTCTCAAAAACAATGCCCTGAAGTTACTGAATAAATATATTGATTACCCAAGTAATTATCACTGTGAAAGTCATTTTACATATTCTCGTATAGTATATCTTTATTTCTAAGATAAAAAGAATTTTGTGATAAATATTATACATGAGTTAGTATGAAGTATACATTCAACTTATTTTCATGTTAGACAGAGGACTAAAGGACTAAAACGGCCCATTATCCTTTTGTGTTCTCACTCTCTTGATGCTCTTATCTAAATTTAGAATGTAGTTACAAAGTCTTTGGTTATTAAAACAATTTGTTTTTTCTCCTTAGTGATTTCCCCTTCAGTCCTTAATGTACTTTATTGTATGGTTTACCCTTATGTATAACTTTATAAAAATGATATAATTATATCTGCTGTAGTTATATCTGGTATAGCTTTTAAAAGTCAACTTTGAGTTATATCTTATCTTACATACAATAAGAACAGCTGTACAGTTCGATGAGTTTGGACAAATGTACACCCACCTAACTAACAGCATGGCCAGCATTTCTACCACCTCTAAAGGGTTCTTTATGCTCTTTTCCAGTCAGTTTCCTGGTATCCCCAGCTCCAGACAACCGCTGACCTGTTTTCTGTCACTGTAGTTTAGTGTTGCTTTTTCTGGACTTTAGTTGAATGGAATCATATAATATATTATTTTGATCTTCTTTTATGCAGAATAATGTTTTTGTGAGCATCAGCAGTTCCGTCCTTTTCATTGCCTAGTAGTATTTCCTCATAAGGACATATCACTAGTGGTGTATTACTCACTTGTTAGACATTTCAGTAATCCTCCCCCCTTTATTTTTTTTAATGATTTTTTAAAATATATTTTATTGATTTTGTACAGAGAGGAGGAGAGAGGGATAGAGAGCTAGAAACGTCGATGAGAGAGAAACATCGACCAGCTGCCTCTTGCACACCCCCTACTGGAGATGTGCCCGCAACCAATGTACATGCCCTTGACCGGAATCGAACCTGGGACCTTTCAGTCCACAGACCAACGCTCTACCACTGATCCAAACTGGTTTCAGCAGTAATTTCCACTTTTTGACTGCAATTTTATTAAAGCTGCTCTTTTCCCAAGTCATTGTACCATTTTTTACTCTTAGCAACAGTGAGAGTTCCAGTTATCCACATTTTCACCAACATTTAGGATTGTCTTCTCAAATGTCTTTTCAATTTTAGTCTGGTGACATCTCATTTTGGTTTTATTTTGCATTTGTTTGATTGTTAAGTTACATTTTATTGGTAACTGTTCAGCTTTTCAGGTGCACTTATTGGCCTTTCATATATCTTTTTGTGAAGTGTCTGTTCATGTCTTTTGCTAATTTTTAATTAGATTGTTTGTCTTTTTAGTAATAAGCTACAAAGATTATATATTCTTGATACAAATCTTTTGTCAAGTGTATATACTCCGAATGTTTTTCCTCAGTATGTGATTTTAAAAGAATATTTTTAATGATACCTTGAGAGAAGCAGTTTTTAATTCAACATCTAAGCTAATCCTGTTTCACTTATTCTTCTTGTCATTGTTATTCTTGTAACATCATATTATTATTACTGTAAATACTTTGGTAAATATCCTACATTTTGTTTCAAGAAAAACACAATGTCACTTTTATACTTCAAATTTTTTTTAAAAAAATTGCTTTAAAAGATAACAAACATGTGCTTAAATTTTATTTGATTCTTATAAATTTGTTAATACTTGATTTTTATAAGTTCATGTCAGACATTTGATTAATACAATGATTTAGTCTCTTTAATTAAAAAATATAGTTATTTTTTAAAACCATTTTCATTTTTGTTGAAGAAATTGAGTAATTGGTTCTGTAAAATACCCCACATTTTGGACTTCGCTTATTTCATCCTTCTGATATCACTTTATCTTGAATGATATATAATGAAAATTTTATCAGGAGGCTTGATCAGGTCAAATTTAAGTCTCTTTTTCTCCCCTCCCTCCCCCAGAACTTTCTGTTGAATCCTAGTCAAGAGGCACATGTTTGCTTGTCTTTGTATCTTGCCATTGATTAGGTGTTTAAGTATTAGCCATTATAAAATTCTTTATCATTTATTCTCCCAATGGGCTTAGCAGCCAGCATGATTCCATGTCAGTTTAAGCTTAGTTGCATTGCAGAAACAAAATGCCCAAAGTCACGGCAGCTCACAACAACAAAGGGTTATACTCATCATGCTGTGTCACCATTGTAGGCTGTGCTATGGCGCTGCTCCCTGTCATCTTCTGTGGGCTCTCAGTTATGTTTACCCTGGATGCAGGGTGATGGAGCCTACACTGTGATGGGTGTGCTGGCAAAAGCAGTAGTTCTCCCTCTATGCTCTTACTTTTCTCCCCTTCTCTTCTCATTTCACTTAGTACTATGACAAATTTGAAAAATTGGACAAAGAAATGCATTAAAATCCTACCTACAGCATTGGTTGTGAGTGAGGCTCTGGGTGGCTCTCCTATGAATCAAGTGGATTCAATTTCAGGAGATTTATTGAGCAAAGCATATATTATTTCAAGCATACAGAAGTAGATGCTATTATATACAATTCTGTGTCTCCTCTTTCTTGATCAGATCAAGAAGGGAGTAACCATCATCTTTAAATTACTTGTTAACATTGGTAAGCTTTTTTTTTTTTTTTTTTTTTAATGTTGTTCTATGTGAAATGTAAATGTAACAGCTACTTTTTGTTTCTCAAGTTGAGATTTCACACTACAAATGTAATGGAGTAATTTTTCTCTACTGTGATAATTTTCATGTTTATGCAGATTAATACATGCATCTCTGGTGCATTCATCTGATCTAAGAAGACTTCACTGTTATTTAATTGTGTCAGTGATAGGTACTTCAGTGGCTTATGTGTTTTTCCAGGTCCTTTAAGAAAACTGCAGTGAGAGTTTTTGTGTCTTCTTGTTCATATGTATGCCTTCTAGACATATATGTACATATATACTTAGAAATAGAATTTTTGAGTCTTAGAGCATGCCCATCTTCAACTTTACTAAATACTGCCAAATTGCTTTCTAATACAGTTTTACCATTTTACATTCTCACCTGTAATACCATTATTCCCAGCCACTGTCTTTGTTAACAATTTGTTACTGACACAAACATTGTCATTGTAATAGGTTTGACTTGATCACATTATTGTTTTAATTTGCAGTTCTTTGACTACTTAATGCACTTATTGTTGTTGTTTTTTTCCTTTTCTCTCCAGTAAATTTTTGTCTACAACTTTTTCCTATATACCTCTTTCACTATGAATAATGCATTCTGGACACTAATTCTTTGAGAATTATATAGTTTGCAAATATGTATTTTTTATTTATGCCTTCTCTTTTTTACTTTCATTATGACTTCTTTTGTTTTACAGAATAATGAATTAAAATTTAACAGTCTATTCTTTTAAGGTTGTGCTTCTGATATCTCTTTAAGAAGTATTTTCTTTTTGGTGTTTTGCTCAAGAAAATCTTCTCTACTTGACAGTTAAAAAGGTCTTGTGTTTTCTTTGGAAATTATAAAACTTTCCTCTTATACAATTATGCTTTTAATCCACCTGAAATTAACTTTAGTTTATGTATGTGGGAGGTAACTAATTTGATTATGTTCTCCATGTGGATAATCAGTTGTTCAACACTTGCATTTGTAGTTACATAATCCATTCCTTTCCCTATTGGTTTATAATGATACCTCAGTCATATATCAAGTTTATGTCCATGTTAGGAGTATGTGTTAGACGTCTCTGCTTTGGTTTTATTTCAATGCTATTACTATCTGGTGAGTTCTTTCAGTTCTGTTCTATGAGGAATTAATTGCCTTGCCTGCTTTTGGAGTGGCTCCCCCACGTGAAATTCAAAATCAGATTGCCAAGTTATTCGTACTCAAAAAAGTCTTGTTGGAATTTTTATTAGAATTGGACTTTGGTTTATAGATTGATTTTAAAAGAAGTGTCACAAATTTATTGTGTTCTCCTAAGTAAGACTATAAAAAAATCCTTCATTTGTTATTAGATCTTTTAATAAAGTTCTGTGTGTGTTTTCCCCCCATTAATATTTTGTACTTTTCTTTCATTAGCTTTATTCCTTGGGAATTATACTATTTATTTTTATTGTAATTAAGATAAAATTTTATTAACTTTAATTCTTCTAAAATTGCATGTTCTAATTGTTACTTGGTCTATAGGAAAACAGTTAATTGTGCTGACTGCATGCAGCCTTGCCAAATTCTTTTTAGAGTATATGGAGTCTCCCTCAAGATTACTATGTTGTTAGTTACGTTTTCTGTAAATAATAACACTTTGCTTTTTCCTTCCAGTCTTTATAGCTTTTATTTTTCTTAAATTGCTGCTTTAGCTCTTTTTTTAGTACAGTGCTAAATAAAACCTGTGATGGGGATCATCCTGACTTTAAAAGGAAGGCTTCCAAAGTTTTTCCCCATGTTTTCTCTAAGTTTAGAAAGGAACCCATTAGCCGAAACAGGTTTGGCTCAATGGATAGAGCGTTGGCTTGGGGACTGAAGGGTCCCAGGTTCGATTCCGGTCAAGGGCATGTACCTTGGTTGCGGGCATATCCCTAGTAGGGGGTGTGCAAGAGGTAGCTGATCGATGACTATCTCTCATCGATGTTTCTAACTCTCTATCTCTCTCCCTTCCTCTCTGTACAAAATCAATAAAATATATTTAAAAAAAATTAAAAAAAGAAGAAAAGAAAGGAACCCATTATCTGACACCAAAACCTTTCTCTGAGAAAAAAAAAATTTCATTCCTGTTATTTTGTAAAGATTTCTTATATTGAATGAGTATTAGAATTTGCTTAATTCTTTCTGCTTTATATTAATTTGGTAAATTACATTACTATATATTTTTTAAAAATATATTTTTATTGATTTCAGAAAGGAAGGGCGAGAGACAGAGAGATAGAAATAGAAACATCAATGGTGTGAATCGTTGATTGGCTGCCTCCAACATGTCCCCCATTGGGGTTCAAGCCCGCAACCTGGGCATGTGCCCTGAGAATCCAGCCATGACCTCCTGGTTCATAGGTCGATGCTCAACCACTGAGCTTCTCCATTAATATATTTTCTAATGCTTTAATTTCTGGAAGATTTTTTGAGTTAAACTCAGTTTGTTCAGGATGTTGTACTTAAAAGTATGTATAAACTTACTAAATACTTTTGCATCTATATATTTAATATTTTAAACTCTAATAAGTAAATATTTGTTGAATGAAATTAACTCTTTGTACATGTATATTTGTATTTGAAACATTTCATGAAACTCAGGAGGAGTTTCTTTTTTCATCCTGTCTTCCATCTTGTTTTGAGAATAGTAGAGTGCCTTTCAGTGAAAGGGAAAATGAGTTATATATTAGATGCATATTTTTTTAATATATTTTTATTGATTTTGTACAGAGAGGAAGGGAGAGAGATAGAGAGTTAGAAACATCGATGAGAGTCATCGATCAGCTGCCTCTTGCACACCCCCTACTGGGGATATGCCCGCAACGAAGGTACATGCCCTTGACTGGAATCGAACCCTTCAGTCCCCAAGCTGACATTCTATCCATTGAGCCAAACCGGTCTTGGCTAGATGCATATTTTTGTTACTCTTCTTTCCCCCTTAGTTTCTGACCCAAATACATGGAATCTGATATGAGGAGAGACCATTTACCAGCTCATCAGCTTAATCTTTCTAAGCATGGATCAATAAAATAAGTATCTCAGCCAACCTCTTCAGCTGATAGACTTCTAGGAGTTATATGACTCTCATTATAAACTTGTATTTTAGATGTTTGACGTGTGGTCTGATAGCTTATATAAATCTCCCAGCAATATAATTTTATATTTACAAATAAATCTATATGTATTTTATAAGACAAAGTTGTGGCAGATAAAAAGTAAAAAAATATTGTTATTCAAGAGCTACTCTATAATGGCATAAGCCCATTTTGTAAAAAGAAAGGGAGTAAATGCATCGTTGTATGTGTGTATGTGAACATACGTGTTTAAGTATTGAAGTTACTATACAAGGATATATACACCATTAGAGAAAGTGTACTTTGGAAAAATATATATGAACTTTATTTATAAATTATTTAGAGTATGTGTTACCCTTAGTTGCAAATATTTAACTGGCATTGTAGCACCAAAGCAGCCATAAGACAAAATGTAAACATGGCTGTGTTCCAATAAAACTTTATTTCCAAAAGCAGGTGTTAGGCCAGATTTGACACATAGGGCCTATTTTTCCCAACATAAATATGTACAAATTGATTGTTACTAGTGAAAATTAATGGGGTGTTTTAATACCTTGCCATACATTTTTCTCATAAGTAATCTTAGCTGCTCTTACCACTTTTAGAAATTAGAGAAAAATCTATTACTGCTAAACTGACCTGTGGAGTCTTCTGAATTAAAACATATCTTATACATGTAAATGCATACTAGTACATGCAATAGAGACATTCAGATTTATACTTCATAGTTTTACCCTTGACAAGCAAATAACCATTGAAATGTTTTTTAACATAAAGAGACAAGATATCATTTTGAAATATTTTTGTTTAACCATTTAAATACAACACTGAAAATTTTGTATTATAAAGTCACATATTATTCATATTCATAGGCTGAAAGTCTGGAATTAATTCATGACAAAAATATAAACCTAAAAGAAAATGCTTACACGAAAACTATGAAATACATCAAAATGATTATGTGAAATTTTTCAGAACACTCAAGTCATAAGAACTTCTTAGAGTA
Source organism: Pipistrellus kuhlii (assembly GCF_014108245.1). Taxonomy (NCBI): domain Eukaryota; kingdom Metazoa; phylum Chordata; class Mammalia; order Chiroptera; family Vespertilionidae; genus Pipistrellus; species Pipistrellus kuhlii. Next base: position 138,787,432 of record NW_023425515.1, on the reverse strand, counting down.
ATTTGGTTCATATTTTGTTGAGCTCTAACAGTAAAGTTTTGTAAGTAGATAAAAAGAAACAGTGGTTTTTATGCAATTATCATTTGCTCTTTGTAGTTTAAAGAATGCCTCCTCATCCCTCCTCCTTTATTCCTTTGCCTCACGCAGTCCTGGAAGTTGCCGTTCTCAGTACAGAAGGACAGGTTCAGGACTTCAAATTTCCTCTGGGCATCAAAGGAGCAGGCAGCTCAATCCAGCTCTCTGCAAACACTGTCAAACAGAACAGCAGGAACGGTAAGGTGGAACGATCTTTAAAAACTGACAGGCTGTTTTTTTTTTGTTGTTGTTCACATAAACCTGTTAGGTCTAAAAATGCTGAGTATTTGACTTCTGATATAACAAATATACCTTAACATTTAACAGCAGATTTAAAATAATGCTTTACTGTTTCCCAGTGAACTCAATCGAAATAAAGATTTCCCATAAGGATTTTTTTCATTTTATTTTTATTTTAATGTATATCTTTTCTTTTTCTTTAATTCATAAGTGTGTTTCCATGTGTTTCCCGTAAGTTGTGTGACTGTTTTTACTCTCCTAGGGCTTGCAAAGCTGGTGTTCATCATTTACCGGAGCCTGGGACAGTTCCTCAGTACAGAAAATGCAACCATAAAACTGGGTGCTGACTTTATTGGTCGCAATAGCACCATTGCAGTGAATTCCCACGTCATTTCGGTTTCAATCAATAAAGAATCCAGCCGAGTGTACTTGACAGATCCTGTGCTTTTTACCCTGCCACACATTGATGTAAGTCACGTATGTTAATGAAGTTGCAGAAGGTTAGAAAACCAGTGATGAAGGAAAGCAAAGCCGACCAGCTGGGGATGGGGAGAAGGGGTATGAGGAGATGGTGGAGTGGAAAGAAAGGATCTTGCCTTTAGAATTTCAAATGTTGGGCTAGGTCAGAAGGAAAGTTTATTTAAGTCTGGGAACATAAAATTAAGTGAGGTTCAGTGCTTATTACAACTTAAATGTATTTTTAATGAAAGCTAACACAGTAATCAACAGGAAAATGTAAATGACTATAATTGGTTTCAGAATGAAAATCAGCTCTTACCTTAGCAGCAGGAGAGCCCAGTGTTAACTGACAGGACTCTGCCTGTTTAGTGTGCCAGATCTCTTTCTCTTTTTTCTGATCATATATGACCCAGTTGTTATCAAGCCCGGATATGATCAAATCTAGGATGGAAGAGATTGACCTTAGAATGCAAGACCTTAAAATGACACTGTGTTGGGATACTGAAGAATTTGGGCTGTTGCTATACATAGAGTGAATATGCGCCCACAGAACCCAGTGGACCTCCAGAATTGGCAAAGAAAAATATACATATGTGGCTATTCATGCCTTCTATCTGCTGCAGTTGATTCAGTCTTCCAAGAATCCTGAAGTTGCAAAAGTGTCACTGAGAACGAACATAAGCCCTACATGGGCAATGGATTTTAAAACACTTGGTTCTTACAGAGTTTTCTTAGAACAAATCCATGGGTATACTTTTGTCAGGAAAAAAAAAGAAATGGTTCTAATGTGTGATCAATGTATAAAACCATAAGATGGAACTTGTAATTGTGTAAAATGGATCTTTGGTAATTTAGGGGACACTTTAAAGTGTTTCGGACTATAAAGCTCCTCTTAAGTTAGATATCTGCCTTTCATAGCATAGCCTACAATTTGGCTGATGAAAATTTTTATAGTCTGAATCTTACAAAGTTTAATCTAAATTACCTTTTATACATATTAAACAATTGCTATTGCCATGTTAGAGTGTAAAAATCCTAATTTTATCTTGTCACTTTATTTCCCAGCCTGACAATTACTTCAATGCAAACTGCTCCTTCTGGAACTACTCAGAGAGAACTATGATGGGATATTGGTCTACCCAGGGCTGCAAGCTGGTTGACACTAATAAAACTCGTACAACGTGTGCATGCAGCCACCTAACCAATTTTGCAATTCTTATGGCCCACAGGGAAATTGCAGTAAGTATTTTCATTAGGAGCAGAGAAAAACCTCAGAGATTCAAAACAGCTTCTGTGACAATCCCTTCTTTGGGTGCTAATCAAACAAAGTAATGTGGATTTGTTATTGTTGCTACACTGGCCATATATAATATTTTAGGAAGCCTTGGCATTATATTGTTACTTCTCATAATCAGGTGCTTTGCAGACTTATTCTGAGTTTTCCTCCTTTGGGCAGGTGTTTGGCAGAGGTGGTCAAGGATTGAAGGGGGTCATACTAAAGAGAGAGGGCTCTAAGGTTTCATACCCTCCTCCTCTTGAATGTTCGAATCTTATTTCACAACTTTTAAGTTTCCCAATTATTTTGCTCACTGCAAAACTACAGATTTTGAAAGGTCAGAATGGTATCTGGAATGTTCCTTAATATTTCTTTATGTGACTAAGAAAAAAAGCCAGAAGATAAAAATACTTAAGAAACATAGCATGAAGCTGGGACCGGGTTGGCTCAGTGGATAGAGCGTCGGCCTGCGGACTGAAAGGTCCCAGGTTCAATTCCGGTCAAGGGCATGTACCGTGGTTGCCGGTACATCCCCAGTGGGGGGTGTGCAAGAGGCAGCTGGTCGATGTTTCTCATCGAGGTTTCTAACTCTCTGTCCCTCTCAATTCCTCTTTGTGTAAAATCAATAAAATATATTAAAAAAAAAAAAAAAAAAGAAACAGCATGAAAGCTCTCAGAACTGTTGTGTACTGTGTCTTAATATAAAATCTATAATAATAAAAGCATAATATGGTAATTAGACCAGATGTCCTTCTGGATGACCCTCTGGGCGAAGCCCTGGCCCCAGGTGCCTCCTGGGGCTGGAAGGAAGCCTGGGTCTTGAATGCCAGGGGGAAGCCAGTGCTGGCAGACGTGGGAAGGAAGGGCCTACTCTTGCACGAATTTCCGGCATTGGGCCTCTAGTATAATATAAAAACCCAAACCGAAAGTTACAACGTAAAATTTGACTCATATGTAAGCTAGGAAAGTTATTTAAATACCAACTATATTTTTTTATTATAACTAAATATCCTTTATTATTTTTTATATTTTCTATGTTTATTTAGGTAATCTCAATCATTTTGAAATAATTGGATTTCTAGTAAATTCTTCCACTCCCATAGGTCATCTTTGGATATAAATATTGACTGTATTGTAAGATCAATATTTCTTTTTTAGTATTGGGCCCTGTTTGAGCACACATGACTGTCCAGGGGGTTTAATATTAAAGATGAGCTATCACATGTGAAAACTATCTCACCTTGAGTTGATGCAATGAGGAATATATTAACATTTATTTATGTTTTTATTTTCAGTACAAAGATGGAGTTCACGAATTACTCCTGACAGTCATCACCTGGGTGGGAATTGTCATTTCCCTTGTTTGCCTGGCTATCTGCATTTTCACCTTCTGCTTTTTCCGTGGTCTCCAGAGTGACCGTAATACAATTCACAAGAACCTTTGTATCAACCTTTTCATTGCTGAATTTATTTTTCTAATAGGCATTGATAAGACAGACTACATGGTAAGCACCCCTTCAGTTTATTGACCTTGAATCTCTGAAAATTATGACAAGTGTGAATCCCCTCATCCTTGTATGCTGATATTAATATTTGACCTTGTTAGCAGTCTAATTGACATGGCACAATTGAAGGATAATTTGTAGTAAATTAAAAAGCAGCCCAATCATTAAGAAAAATTATGAGTTCATTCCTCATATTAAGGTACAGTTGACATTTTTCTGGGTTGTTACTAAGACACATAATTTGGTTAGAAGAATGCTGGGATACTGAAATGGAAAGATTCTGTTTTTACCATTTTAATTTTCTCACATAGTTATTCTGATCAGTGATCATTCATTCATATTCTGAGCACTTCATTCATTATGACTTTCCTGCGTTATGAACAGAAGTTAACAATTAGTTAATTTTCGCCCTATATTCATCTATACCAGACTGAATTTAAAAATCCTTTACCTATGACAAGAAAGTAATGTTAGGTAATTAGAGCTGGAGTATTTGTCATTAAAGCAAATTTTTTAAATTCTGGAATAGAAAAAAAATAGAAATAGTATATATGGAAACAACTGTTCTATAATGAAACAGATCATTTGTAAGTAGAGTATTAAGAGTTAATCATGGCCGAAACCGGTTTGGCTCAGCGGTAGAGCATTGGACTGCGGACTGAAAGGTCCAGGTTCGATTCCCGTCAAGGACATGTACGTTGGTTACCGGCACATCCCCGGTAAGGGGTGTGCAAGAGGCAGCTGGTCGATGTTTCTCATCGATGTTTCTAACTCTCTCTCCCTTCCTCTCTGTAAAAAAATCAATAAAATATATATTTTTAAAAATAAGAGTTAATCATGAATAATTCTAGAAGAGAAATTAAGATGCTTTTTTATTTCTTTAATCTTTTAAAAATTTCACTACAAATCATAATGCTTTAGAGTGATGCAATTTCTAGCACACCTGCCATTATACTATAAGCACTAATTACACTTTCCAAATTTGGCAGTGTTTGTAACTCATTTCCAATTTTGGGGAAAAAAAAATTAAAGAAGCAGTATATAAATAATGACATATCGATATTTTTAAAGATAGTAGTGAACACCATCAGTCACTGTTTTACAATTCTGAAGTGGACTGTTGACATTCATGTGTTCTTCTTTTTTTTTGGTTTTGGTTTTTTCTTTTCCTTTACAGATTGCATGCTCAATATTCGCAGGACTTCTACACTTTTTCTTTTTGGCTGCTTTTGCCTGGATGTGCTTAGAAGGTGTGCAGCTCTATCTAATGTTAGTCGAAGTGTTTGAAAGTGAATATTCAAGGAAGAAATATTACTATGTTGCTGGTTACTTGTTTCCTGCCACCGTGGTTGGCGTTTCAGCTGCTATTGACTATAAGAGCTATGGAACAGAAAAAGCGTAAGTAATTGCAAGCGACCTGAGTGTTTTTCAAGTGAATAATTTTTTAAAGCCTGTTAGCTGTCAGTGAGGTTCCCTGACAGACTAAAATAGCCTCTGAAAGCTTTATTGGAAGAGAATGGGCATGCCGTGTGCAAATTACAATCAAGTCTTTTGTAATTTTCTAGGTTCAGAGGATTTGTACTCTGGTGAGGCAGATTCTAAATTATGGACTTTCTTTTTTAATACAAAAGATTGACCTGAAACAAATTGAAAAAGTAAATAACTTTTTGGCCTTAGAAAGATATTAAGAGAAATCCTTCTGAACTTAAAGCATCTGACAGGCCTAACGACTCAGTTTTAAGCTAATGCTTCATTAGTTCTCTTTGTGCAGCCAGCCCTCCAGCTAACTCGCGTTCTGAATTGTGACAGTAGCACATTCCTCCCCATATGTTTTACTTTGATAATATTTTATCAGGCAGTTTGAAAGGATTATAATAAGGCACTGTCTTTCATTTATAAAAATATAGATATTTATGGAAAGTGACAGAAAGTAGGACATAGCCATGTTTCTAAGGACTTTATTTGCTAGAGGCATGAATTTGCCTTCTAATTCTGTTTATTTTTTCCTTTGATAAAATTAGTTATATAAAGATTCTTTGGACGAAAGAAAGCTTTTTTTTTTTTTTTTGACTGTACAGATGATGAAAGACAAATAAAAGAAATTCAGTGGGGATTCAGTGTTATGTGAAAAATGAACCACTAAGTAAAATCTGTCTCAATAAGTTTATGCATAATTTACTCTTAATACTAAATGAGTCTATGCTTTGAATTCCCCCCACCCCCAATATTTTCCATTCCCAGGTGAGGTATTTTATTTATGCTATGCAGTTTTGCAACAAACATACACAATATTTGTCTATTATGTTTCCTAGGATTAAGCAGTTTAGCTCACATATAGATCTGAAAGGCAATAATTGAAGATAGTTTTAAAATGATGAGACAATTTGGAATATTGAGTTTCAAGTTTTTCTTAGTAAAGTCAGTAATCTTAAAAATTAGCGATTGGGGCATGGTGGGGTTTATTATTCCCTTATACAAACATAACTACGTCTTGATCAAATTAAAAACCTGAAATGAAAACCAGTAGTTTGAAGTAAATATATTGCTATTTTTTCAAGTGAAACTTGGCCTAGTATTAATAAAATTGTTCTTGCCCATGATAAATGAATTTTCAAAGGCAAATGTAAATGCAGTTTTATCATATTTTAAAATGTATATTTTTCTTGTCATGTTGAGTATCCATTGAAGCTACTTATTACATTTCTTTTTCCATAATAGTTGCTGGCTTCATGTTGATAACTATTTCATATGGAGTTTCATTGGACCTGTTACTTTCATTATTCTGGTAAGCAGACCCTACTTTCCCTTCTTTTTTTGGCTTGCTGCTTTAGCAGTACTATTGTAAAGGGGATACTTTGTTTGATTGTTATTTATCTATGCCTTCAATGATTATAAACCCATCTAGCTTATGGGATAAAATTATACAGTATATTTTAAATATTATACTATTATTGAGAGTTTATACACTTATTAATTAGTAGTCTCTCCTGTAAAATGTACTTTTTCTTATTTTTAATTTAGTTTGATAAAAAATGTCATGTCATAAACTTTGAAAATCTACTCACATATAAAACATGTTAAAGTTGCATGGTTTGAAACTAGATTGATAATTACAAAGGAATAACTGATACATATAGCATATTTTATTTTTAAGTAGTGGAGTGTTTTTGCTAAGAGTTTGAAATCAGGAAATTCTGTCTCCAAAATCTATATTAGTGTTGTACCAAGCCTATATGGCATTTATGAATTAATGTTTTATGAAAGTGAAAGAAAATTAGGTTAATATTTACTATCTTAATTTTCACACAGTAATTTAGTTCTTTTAAATAAATGTCCATATCCTGAGTTCTTTTTAGAGTCGTTTTTTTTTTTTTAATTTTATTTTTCAATTACAGTTTGCATTCAATATTATTTTGTATGAGTTTCAGAGAACAGACTGTTGGTTGCTAGAGTGATGGCACTTTGGGGGTGAAAGGGTGAAGGGATTAAGAGCTACAAATTGGTAGTAACAAAATAGTCACAGGGCTGTAAAGTATAGTATAGGGAATATAGTCAATAATATTGTAATAACTATGTATGGTGCCAAGCAGGTACTTGAAATATTGAGGGGACCTCTTTGTAAAGTATATGATTGTCAAAAATATATATTTAAGCTTAGATTAATGAGTGAATAAAAAATCAAATTTAGCTTTATTAGAAATAGTTACTTTTATAAGACTTAAAATATCAAATAACTTGTATTTGATATAAGTATAGTGGCATTAAGGTATTTTTTAAACTTCTATTATTGTTAGTCAAATATTTGAAATATAGGAAAAATAAAAGAATGTAGCAAATATATTTGGATTTCAGTATTTAAAACTTTTCACTCAGTTATAGTCTTAATTTGTTAGAAATAGGTGTTGACCATTATTATAAGATTGAAAAAGAAACATAAACAAGCTTAAATATTGCCTATATCTTTTTATTACTGTTTAAGCATTCTTTTTCTTTAAAAAGTGACACAAGTGAGCTTCTCAGGATAGTACTATGGTTAACTAGTGTTTCATAAAGTTGAGAAAAATTTTAGTAATTCAAGGAAATTTAAAACTACTTTAAGTGTATGTACGTTTGTCACTAAAATGAATTTTTAACACAATTATACAAAATCAAATGAAAACTTGAGATGGATGCCTGTATGAATCAGACCAGGGAAAGTGTTGCAGGGAAAGCTGATTTCTCGTTGGAATTATTCAATCCAGATGCTTGTCCCAGTTTTCGTTCTTGGTTGACTTAGGTTAACACAGCCTAAGCCTAGGTTGAGTTATAAGACAAATAGCTAACATGAAAGGATATAGTCCTTCAAGACTCACGCTTCTTTTTTCCCACCTTAGCCTTTGACCAAATATATTGATATTTTGAACATTTTAAAGACCATTTTAGGGATATTTGGTCTTTATGTGTTTAATTCTTTTGTACTGCAGTTTTATTTATTTTCTATCTCTAAAGATAAATACTGACTTTAGAACAATAAGAATGGTTTCATTTGACAGAAGGAGTTAATGTTCACATATATCAGTTTTCAGTAAGAAAAGGTAAAGGACATTTTATTATATTGCCCATTTACAGTGTCATTATTATCCTCTACCAAATCATTTAAGTTGAGATGTGATGGGCTTTGGGGAACAGTGTTGCCAACTTAAAACAAAACAAAACAGCAGGTAGCAATCACAGTTAAAGATCCTGAGAGTGACTCTTCTCTTGCAATTGTTTTGCCCTCTAATCGTCCTAGCATGGAGACAGAGTGGAATGGAGTGTAAAACATTATCTTGCGAGGAACCTAAATTGAGATTTGATACCATTGTAGAATACAGGTTTGTTGAATATTATTAGATTTACCTGCATATATTCTTCTGGTAATACAGGACCTTTAAAAGGCATATTAGACACAAATCTTAGTAATATAAATTATATAGTATCTTCTACATTTAAGTACTCTTTTTTTTTTAATTTATCTTTATTGTTGAAAGTATTACAGATGTCCCCTTTGTTTCCCCATTGACCCCCACGCCCATACCCACCCTTCCCAGGCCTTCACCACACTATTGTCTGTGTCCCTGGGCTATGCAAAAATGCATATAAGTTCCTCTGATTAATCTCTCTGTGTCCACTGCCTGAGGAGTATTCTTATAACAAGTTTTTCATTTCCAATTTTTCTGAATTGAAACTGTTTAACTTAGTAATATTAAACAAGAGTACATCTTTCATAATGTTCTACGAAGAAAAATAACATGTTATGGAAGATAAAACTTCCTCCTTCTATGTTTCTATTGAGTGTCTGGCCTACAGGCCACTGGAGTTATTATGTCTATGAGAAAAGTGCTTGCAAGTAATGAGCAGTGGGAAACCATTAGTATGCCTGAAATGGTTTAATGAAAGCTTGGATCATGACACCTCAGGAGCTATTCTTATCATTTGGACAGCTCCATCTGCATCTTTAATAATTAATTCAGTTCAGTAAGAGTTCAGCTCACACACTCATTTAGAAGTCTTCTTCAGAGAACACCTCTCTGGCTGCCAGTCCCTGGGAGAAATGGGTTTCTGCTTGGCTAACAGCAAAGATCTGGAGATACAAGTGCAGTTTTAGAGCTGCATTTGCCAGGTAGCAAAAGCTCTAGGGAGGACAAAAAGGGTCAGAACATGTGTGGTTCAGTTAGGTTACTTCAGAGTGGTGTTTCTGTGCTTCTGTCTTATCATATCCATGTCAGCACTGCCAGCTGTGGAATGAATTTTAAGCTGCTAAGCTCAGGCGGATGTGATCCAATTGAGCAGGTTGATGACTGGAATGCAAACTGTGCGTTCCTGTAATCTGTGGAGCCTTTCTGTATTTTTAAATCTCATGTCATCAATATGGGTGATGATTATTTGTGCCTGTCATTAAGTGGTGATGACTTTTATCAGCAAATTATACTGGAAAATTATCAAAACAATAATTTATAAAAATGATATTTTGGGGTAGGTAAAAGACTACTATGCATTATTAGCAAGAGGAAGAATTCCCCCATTTGTTGATTTACTATTTTTTAGCTGTATGGGAAAATACTTTTCTTCTGAATTTGCTGTCAGTCTTTTGCGTAGAATTCTGTTGAGACGTATATATAGCTTTTTATATATGCACACACACACACACACACACACACACACAGAGTGGAGTTAAATCTGATTAATTCCTAGTTGTGTTGCCTCATCTCCAGAATTAGTCATTAGTATGGACAGTTAGGCTGGTGAGTTGTCATACACCATTAACACAGTCTGTATAACCTGTGCTTATTGGGGGCTTCTATGGGAAGAATTGAATAATGGCATGTGCCTACCAGGTTTAGACAGATCTTTGTAACTGTCTTTTCTCTTTTCACTATTGCATAACACTTTTCAAACTATTCCACAATAACTAGGTATAAACGCAGTAGTAGTTGTGTCGGAAAGAAAAACAACAACAACAAAAAACAAAGAACAAGAGTGAGGAGTGAAATGTGGCTGTGTTGCATTGAAGGGAGACGGGACAGGCTTCTCTCCCGGTCTTTTTTCCTGCCTCCCAGGGAGAAACGGGAGATTCCATGTGTGAAGGTTGTGTTTTATTTCTTAAATGAGTACCAAACACAGGAAAGTAAATTGGAAGAAATGAAAGTGAGAAAAAAGAAATCACTTACTCTAACCCAGTGGTCGGCAAACTGCGGCTCGCGACCACTGGGATAGGGGCTTAACCACAAAAAACAACAGCCTGTAATTATTGGAATCGAGAGTCTAGGTCAGTGGTCAGCGAAGTCATTAATCAACAGAGCTGCATGTGGCTCACGAGCCTCAGTTTGCTGACCACTGCTCTAACCTAAAGGAAAAAAGTTACTGGTAAAAAGCAGCAGCAACACAGAGGTATATGGCTAGAAAGAGCCACGTATGTCCTGGGGAAAAGGCAAAGAAGAAAGGAGGCAGAATTGCAGCCAGTTCTTTATTTGAAATTAACCCTTTCAGTCTTCAAGTGGCTATTTTGAATGATAGGTTTTATCAAAGACGTTTCTCTTTGCCCACTTGTTTTTATTTTCAGTTGTATTTTAAGAGAGTAAGAAAGAAGTAGAAATGAGATGGTGGGAAATCTGTTGAAATATTTTCCTCTACAGTCATGATCCTTATTAGACATATTATCTCTTGTAAAGATCATAGCAACAATATTTATTCTCTGAAAATAAAATTAGCATTTACATGTTTAAAGCATTGGAAAAATAGAACTCTAAATTCACACTATGTTGTTTACACTTCAGTATATGTTCTATTTAATTACAGAAAATATTTCACTGTCATATATGTTGGTGGTAACATATTAAAATGTTCAATACCTAAATGATATATATTTTTACTTGTCTAATAAAAGTAGTGAACAGGTATTCGTGACTTTTTTTTAAAATATATTTTATTGATTTTTTACAGAGAGGAAGGAAGAGGGATAGAGAGTTAGAAACATTGATGAGAGAGAATCATCGACCAGCTGCCTCTTGCACACCCCCTACTGGGGATGTGCCCGCAACCACAGCACATGCCCTTGACCAGAATCGAACCCAGGACCTTTCAGTCCCCAGGCTGATGCTCTATCCATTGAGCCAAACCGGTTTCGCCGGTATTCGTGACTTTTTTAAATGTGGAGTTGGGGAGAAGTATCTTAGCTTTTATTATGATTTACAGTATCCCTTGCAGGCCTTTTTTCATAATTACTTTGACTTGAAATGATGGCATTTCTTGTCCTATTAAAGATACCATTACCTTACCATTTGTCTATCTTCAAGTCATATTTTAAAGACTAACTTACAATAGTTATAAATTTATTGGGATCTAAATATTAGTGCATTGGCTATGATTATATTTTCAATTTCTTTACTTCTATTTTTTATGTATCTTTATTGTTGAAAATATTTCAGATGTCACTCTTCTTCCCCCATTTACCCTCTCCACCCCGCTCCCACCCCCTTCCTATGCCTTCACCACACCATTGTCTGTGACCAGGGGTTTTGCACATAAGCATGCAAGTTTTTTAGTTAATCTCCTTCCCTCCTCCTCTGAAATATGTCAGATTGATTGCATGCTTCAGTGTCTCTAGGTTCATTTTGTTTGTCAGTTTATTTTGCTCATTAGATTCCGTATGTAAGTGAGATCATGTGATACTTGTCTTTCTCTGACTGGCTTACTTCACTTAGCATAAATGGGAGACTTCACAGACACTTCTGAAAGCATCTGAATCAAATATCCTCCCCCTTGGTTTTATGATTATTTTCTGTTACTTCTAGTTGGTTTTAAAGAAACTCATTTTAAAAATGTCCTTTAGAAACATTTGGCATTAAGTGTGTTAGAAATAATAGCCCTCATTTTTGCACTCAGCTTTTATGGCTTTGTGTGATATTTAGTTACATGAGTTTAACACGAACAGGTATGAGAAAACACAACTGTTAAACCTACAGTTTGGCTAGTGGCGTAGAAGTGTGTGGGCATTTTAGCCATTTGCGGAGGCTGAGATGGTAGTGTTTTACAAAGGAAGTGGAGAATTAGTTATTTTGGCAAGTTCATCCGGTGGAAGTCATTTGACAAGCACACACCTCATGTTATTTAGGATTTCTTTGAGGCTGTTATTTTATACATTCATTCATTATTTCTCTTTAAGGCATTGGTCATCTGGGTGATTTATAAATTGGATTACTCTTCATAGAAGTGCAACACTTTTTAAAATATAAAACTAGGATATCTTTGTTTTGTTTGAAGGCTAATATTTTCTCTGAGAATAAATTGGCATACTGAATCTCAGCACTGACATTATAGTAGCTAAATAACCTTTGGCAAGATACTTACCATTGCAGATTTGTAAAATGGCTGTCCAGTTATATTTTAAGAGAACAAGAAAGGAGTAGAAGAAAGAAGGGGAAAAGAATATTGCCTGCTACTACCTCTGGAGATAAAATTATAGATTGTTGTTGGTTTTTCCCTCCTGTAATTTTCAGAACTTTATGTATTGTGAATGCATTATATTTGTAGGTAGAAAACATACACACACATATAATGTTAAACTCAGTAGGGGACAGAGAAAGGAAGGGAAAATGCATCCAGCAGTCTGTTTTTTAGGATGAAATAAGATATGTTTTCTGTGGCACCTTCTACTTGTTTAGTCCTCAGTCTTTACAAGATGGAAATGTCTTTGTATCATACTTCACTTTAATTCTGTTTTTATGTACTTAGATTTTCTGTTTTTGAAAAATGTATTAATGATTTTTACCTGATTTTCTCCATTGAAAAATACATTTGGATGGGTTCACCTCCAAGATTTCTCATTTTGTACTCATTTTCTTTTCATAGCATAAGACTTTTATATATCCATATTTTTTTCACATTCATGTTCTTTATTTTCTTATAGTTTATATATTGTCATGGGTAATAACATTTTTTTTTCTCCCTGGACTATACTACTATACTACTACTACTATTTTATCTTTAGAGAATAATTAATATGCTTAGAAAATAATAAGCACCAAATTGAGTATCTACCTATGCTTCAGGAAATTGTTCAAGAAAAAGGAAGGTTGAGTGACAGCCTAAGTCCAAAAGTTTGGAATAAAAGAAAAAAGTAGTTCCATTAGGACATTCAACAAGAAGGGTCAAGAGGTTTAAAGGATTTTGATTTTGACTCGACAAAGCAGCCTTTCTTATCTAAGAGTTGTAATCACTTTGTCTGTTTTTATGGGTTTTGGTTTGTTTGTTTTTAGGATATTTAGAGTTCTTGTTTTTAACCATTCCTTAAATTTACTAGTTAAGGTTTACTGTTGCATAAAATAAAATAAAAAAGAATAAGAACACTGTTGTTTTTGCCTTAAAAAAAATTAAAGATATACTGTGCCATAATTATTTTAAAACCAAATCAAATATTTACTGTGCTTCCTGAAAGACTGCTTTAATTTTTTCCAAGGCAGAAAGTGTCTACAATACAATAAGCACATCTGTGTAATAGTCAGTAAATATTTGTTGAATAAAATGTACAACAGTGCATATCCCTAAAAGTGTAAGCATATCCCTGAAAGTGTAAGTGTATTGTGACCAACTGAAATAATACTCAGAATGTAAAACTAGAGAAGTGTTTTTACAAATGTTTCTGCTTTTTCTCTATACAACTATTTTAAGAAATTAATTTTAAGTACTAGTTTAAACAGGAGCTTCTTTTGTTCTTAAGTAATTAACATAGAACACTATTGGCCAACACTTGCAAATTGTGCCTATTTAACCTCATTTTTTTTTTCCATTAAGAAGAAATTCTACATCTAAGAGAAATACAGCACAGTGAGCCAAATGACTGACAAAGAGCATAGAGCCTTTATTTACTGTGTGCCCAAACTCATCAGGAAGGACTTGTTATTGCCCTGTATCTTTTTTTCTAATATAGTGATGAATGGTTAAGATATAGTATCATTTTGTCACTGGTGCGGTGACTTAGTAAAAAGAATCATGTTACTCTAACAAAGTTATATCTATTACCTACCACCAAGAAATTGCTTTCATCCTACATTCAGTGAGCCTTTTCCTGAATATACCATTGGGGCTTGTACTGTCTTTAAGTCATATACAGCTCATACAAAAAAAATTAGTTTGTCTTTTTTAAAAGAATGATCCGAAGTAAATATCAAAAGATTCAGGACCAACCATGACTGGTTTGGCTTGGTGGATAGAGCATCAGCCTGAGGACTGGAGGGTCCCAGGTTCAATCCCTGTCAAGGGCACATGTCCCGGTTGTGCGCTCAATCCCCAGGCGTGCAGGAGGCAGTGGATCAGTAATTCTCATTATTGATGTTTCTATCTTTCTCTCCTTCTCCCTTCCTCTCTGAAATCAATAAAAAAATATTTTTAAAAAATAATAATAAATCCAGGACCAGCCTATTATAGTTCTATTTTTACAGCATAAAAACGAAACTGCCTTCTCTCTGTTGAGCATTCTGTCATGTGACTAGAAGCAAATGCAAACTACAAACCTTTACCTTTCCTCAATCAAAACCCAACTCCTTTCTTCTGAGTTCACTAGTGTTTACCTCTCAAACCTTCCTTTCATGTCAGGTTTCATCTTGCCCAGTTTGCACATCAATTTTTTGCCCTGGCTGAACGTTTTAGAGGGACTCAAAAGAGCCTTTTTCAGAAATTACCTATTTCCATACAATATAAAGACTGGTAAAAAAAAAAAAAAAAAAAAAAAAAAGAACCGATGGCTTTTAATAGATAAATAGCAAAATATACCTCTATATATGTTTATCTTACTTTATATAGCTGCTCATATATTTTATTTCATTTGACCCTCATAATTACCTTACAAGTAGATTGTACAAATGTTATTACCCACCTTTAATCAGCCAAAATCAAAAGCTAGATTTTCAACTAAGTCTTAGGTTCTCAAATCCATCAATTGCTTCATTATAAGCTACATGCTATAAATGCCTTTCCTAAGGAATTTACTTTAATGTTTCTATTGGATGGCTTTTAGGCCCTGGAGTACCTCTAGCTAAGGAAACTAATTTAGGTATCTAATTTATTTAATCATCACCACATGATACTGATTTAATGAGGTTGCAATTTCATGTCAAATGATCTATTAAAAAATCTATCAAACATAGCTCGAGTGTTTTATTATTTAGACTTAACTGGATCATTGCATATATAAACTAAAGTTGAATCATTGTCTACTATATACTCATGTCTTTGGTATTTAACTGCATTAACTCATTAAATAAATTTGCAAAAATGCGTTGTTTATTCTTTGGTTGTAGTGGCCTAATTCTTTTTTTTTTTTTTTTATTGTTTGTTATAACAGCTAAATATTATCTTCCTGGTGATCACATTGTGCAAAATGGTGAAGCACTCAAACACTTTGAAACCTGATTCTAGCAGGTTGGAGAACATTAAGTAAGTAGTTTGTATTTTTTAAGCTTAGTGCTTGACAAACTAAGTGCAAGATATTCTCCACAGGGAATCCATGAGTACCTTCTCTCAACTAAAAATTATTCAGAATGAATGAGGTTTTATTGTACAAGAGTGAGTCTCAGTGTGACCACGTCACAGACATTGGTCAAAAATTAGATAATAATTTCTGTCTTGATGTAGAGCCAAGAAATTGTTTCAGTAGCTTTGTGGAAATTCCATATCACGGTAGCAATTTCATTTGAATTTAAAATGCAGTTCAAAATGATGTTCCTACTTTCATGGCTGATAAGATTATATTCAGTTTGTTTTGTTAAATGACTTTTTTTTATTTAAGGATCCTGAGCAGTTTTCTACTTCTAATCTTGCTTTCCTAAGAGAATACATTATATTACTGTTGTTAACATGGAGATTATCTGTTGTTTTTATGATAATTGAATAAATGTTTGTTTTATTTCAGTGTTGAATAAAAACTGCAGTAGCCTATCTGTGGAAAAATGCTATCCAATTAACAATAATTTGATAGTTGACTTCTAAGTCAGCTTATGGGAGCATTTTCAGTTATTTTTTAAATATGAGCCTTAATTTAAAATTTGATGAGCTATTATCCAAGTTGGTTATAATGGGATTGCAAAAAAAAATATTTTTAATGTAAAAAATGGCAGATCTATAGTAAGGGTAGTTTTTTAAATATTAGAAGTTTTAGATAGGTTAGTGCCAGCTTCATTGCATGTTGCATGGTAAGAGAGAGAGCTAATCTTTAGCATCTCTCTCTTTTCTTCCTTTTCCTCTTTCTATCTTCTCATCTACACCAGTAATTACCGTGTTTGTGATGGCTACTATAATACGGACTTACCTGGGTAAGGTAGAACCCTACATTAACAAATTTATGGCATGATTTATATTTTTTACAAAGCTGTCAATATCATGAATTGCCCTTAATTCTTATAATTATTTTTGTATGTCTGATTTGCTGTAGTATTTTAAAACTATAATATGCCTTTATTTTTTAATTGCTTGCCTCTGCATTTTGACTAATTTATAAAATATATAAATGCTTTCATATTACTTTCTATTTTAATTCTGTCTAATAATTTTGTTTCTCTTTTCTGCTTATAATGCTTTCTAGCTATGAAGATAATAAGCCATTTATCAAGTAAGATCATTAGTTAGACATGGAATGCACCGACTTTAAATCCTTTTCATTCCGTCCTATTTCCTACAGTTCTTTTCTCCTTAAGCTATTCATGACGAAATTTCTCCAAAATTTTTTTTATTTTCAAGTTGTTCTCATGTTTTTTGTCCCATTTCAGCTAGGCTTCTTCATGCTTTAGTTATAAAATCCTTAGGGTTCACCTAAGATTAGTTTATCAGAATCTGAAGTTTAGGAGCTGATTATCTGCCATTTAACCTTTCTGTATGTGTCACATTTCTCAGTGTTGTGGGTACACCACAGGAATAAAAAGATAGGAGTCACCTCATCAAGGACTCCTAATTTCTTATACCAAAATGCACATAAAAACCAGTAAAGTCCTGGGGGGATGTTTTACACGTTGAATTTTAATATAGTTTTGATACCTTGTTTATTCTGGAGTAAAAAAAGAAAAAGGTCATACCTGCTGTTGCTGTTTTCACTGGAGGCTGCAGTACTAAATGCTACTATTCCTTCTTTAATCAATGAAAGGTTAAAGCCAAAATGCTGTTGAATTTGAATGTGAACATAGAGAAAGTCAACTGCTACTACTGATATGTTCATATTTCAGTGTGATGTGTGTTGTTCTCTCATGGAACCTGTGAATGAAACTCACTTTATTTTTTCAGGTCTTGGGTGCTTGGCGCTTTCGCTCTTCTGTGTCTTCTTGGCCTAACCTGGTCATTTGGGTTGCTTTTTATTAATGAGGAGACTATAGTGATGGCATATCTCTTCACCATCTTTAATGCTTTCCAGGGAGTGTTCATTTTCATCTTTCACTGTGCTCTTCAGAAGAAAGTAAGTGACTGCGCCACGGGGTTCTGCTTGCTTGTTCTTGTAGTGGAAATAACAGATACAATGGAGAAGATATTATGTTACAACTGGCATATTATTAATTGGGTTATATTTTTAATCGTAAACTAATTGTAATGCATGTCTGGAAATTCGGGCTTCACATATAAAAGAATTCAATAGCAATCATTTTTTATATCAATTTGGGGCTATTATAAACTAGGTATTTATGTTAAGATGTCTTCTTTGCTACTGGGGTCTATAAAAATGCTTTGTGCAAAGAGTATGCAAGATAAAGAAAATGTTAAGTAATATTGTTCTTTGCTCAATAAAGAGAATACAGTGGTCCAAAATGAAGTTGAGTATAAGGATACATGCCCTTAATTAATTAATTAATTAATTTTATTTTATTTTTAATTTTTTTTAAATATATTTTATTGATTTTTTACAGAGAGGAAGGGAGAGAGATAGAGAGCCAGAAACGTCGATGAGAGAGAATCATTGACCAGCTGCCTCTTGCACACCCCCTACCGGGGATGTGCCCGCAACCAATGTACATGCCCCTGACCGGAATCGAACCTGGAACCTTTCATTCCGCAGACCGACGCTCTACCACTGAGCCAAACCGGTTTCGCATGCCCTTAATTTAAAGGCTCTAGCCATACAAAAATTTAATATTGTTGCCTTTTTGAGTAATTTTAATGATCTAGATCTAAAATTTAATAATTTTGTATCTCACATTTTATTGTTGAGAGAGATCACATTTTATTGTTTAGTGCTGACTTTATATTAAGTGGAATAAGCAAAAATCATATCAAAATTAATGTTTGTTTAAGAATGAAATACTGCTGCAAACCCAAGGGAATAGTTTAGCACCATTTAAATCTAAAATTTCCGAGCCTTTCTGGTATCATCTTTTCCCTGCCTGCATATCCAGTGTAGTCTTTTTATTCTGTTATTACTGGTTGGTCACTTAAATTGAACAGAGAAATAGAATTGTGAAAGTGAAAACTATTATGTTTTCAATCCTGACAAGATGATAGTGTTGTTACTTCCATCAGTTTTGAATAAGCTGTAATTTTGAGATAATAACAGTGGAATGTGCAGTCCTGACAGGTAATGTACATTCACAGCAATATAGGCATTAGGCACCACCAACACCGGAGGTGTTATTTGGGTAAAGTACCACTTTCATTGCCATTGTCTTGGTTATGCATCATTTCAGAGTAGTTAATGGCCATTAACTGTGCAGACATTTTTTATAAGGTATGATGTGTTATTTAATAACATTTAAACTTAACTTTTTAAATATGATTCAGGCACAACTTTTGTAATTGCTTTGGTTATTATATAGTTCTTACTTTATAAATAAGCATTCTGTATACATGCATACGGGCACATCTGTAATCTGCCAAATTATTTTGAGATAAAACCGAAACTTAGCCATTATTTTCACATAGAGTTATGTGTGTTAATTGAACAAAGATTTTGCTCTGCTTTTTAACTGCAATTACATTCAAAAGCATCCTGCAGCTCTTTTGAATATACCCTACTTAGTCATGGACACATCCTCTTGGCGCTGCCAGGATGACTTGTGAAGACTATGATACAAAGTGATTTAGTTTAAATCCTGGTTTACTACTTCAGTGAGCATATTTAGGCAAAGAAAATGCTTTGAAAGTTCAATTCCATTGTTATTTGTCCTAATAGGTATAATTAAATAAAGCTAAGGGGAGGAAAATGCAAGTGCACTTAGATTTAAAAGGTCATCTAGTGGCTTTAATTACCTAGTTTTGCAAGGAATGAGTGTCAAAATCATGGTCTTTGAGGACAGATACAGAGCATAGAACTGTGAGGAGGGAAGGAGCCTTTGAGTGTGTTTTGTAACCTACTCGAAGAAAAAAGTTTCTTAGGCAACATCTCCCTGTCTGTCTTACAATTTTGAAGTCTGGCTCTTGGCCACAACAAGACATGTTTATGTGCCAGTATTGTTGCATAGAATTTAGGAGTCTCACTACTCCTCCCAAGTTCGTTCCACCTCACCAGGGGCCCTATCATTTAGCGAGTGTTTGGACTTCACTTTTTAAAGTTTACTTTAAACTTTCTTTTAGACCTAATAACTTTTCCATCTATTCTTATATTCAAGCTTGGGGGAGAGGGGGATTACACGGTAACTCATTAATGTGAATAGAAATTGCATAAGTAGTTCCCTTGTGAGCTAATGAAGTACATAGGCATCTTAGACTCTTTTTACTCAGTGTTTAAAACACATCAGGAAATGAAGGCTACATTCCATCATAATTAATGGCATGTTATCAAAGTACTTTATTTCTTTATTCTTATGCCAAAATAGCCTTGTCATTATAAAGAGGCTACCCACAAAAGCATACAATCCAGTAAAAGAGGTTTGTGTACATTGACTTACCTAAGTAGGACATGAAGCGTCTAATTCAATCATTTAAGCTTCAGACACGTCCTGTCCTCCTTGGCATGAAGTGTAAAACGGGCTCGTAAACATACAGAGGAAACAAGGCATTGAACATATTGCTGTTGTGTTAATAACATTAGCATAACAGGTTCTAAAGCATCACTACCTAATATATCACATTGAAGAGATTTTACTAGCCAGTTTAGTGGACAGAGATATTTTTCCCCGATTACAACCGTTTCAGTTACACTTGATTTTTGTAAGTTCAGTTTTATTTTCTGCACAGAAGTATGTTTGTGGAACTTCTTGGCTGTCTCCATTGCTTACTGAATTAGAGAAAGGGTGAAGCAAGGATGTTTATATTAACCCCCTGGTCTCCCGGTGGTTCACTGCAGGTGCGAAAAGAATATGGCAAGTGCTTCAGACACTCCTATTGCTGCAGCGGCCTCCCAACGGAGAGTCCCCACAGCTCAGTGAAGGCATCCACCAGCAGGACCAGCGCCCGGTATTCCTCTGGCACACAGGTAACAGGGACTCTGACAGCGTCCTCACTCGGCCTTCTTGATAGCCAGCCTACCGAGACAGGCTCTGTTCAAGAGCCCTCATTGTCTCCTCATTCGAATGGTGTCCAAACACTTGCTTTTGTAGTATTTTGGTCTCAATGTCTTCTTAAGTATTTCTGGAAGTGTTTCTTGAGGTGTGAACATCCTTTTTTTGAGACGTGTACTTCTTTAAAAAGTCTTATCAGAATCATTTCATAGCCTAAGCTTTGTACACAGCACAGTGCTCATTGTACTCAGTAAACATTTGTTGAATAATCAGTCATCTCTACGTTAAAAAAACAAAACAAAAAAAAAACAATAAAGGAAAACTTTTAAAGGATAGAAGATTAAATTCCCCTTAGTAGAAATGCAACAGAGTAGTATAGACTTCCTTAGTTTGAGACTAGAATCTACACGTTTTCTTTTTTTAAAAGCCCCGACAGACCATCCTACACAGATTGATAGGTTAAATCTTTGTGTGTCTTTAATAAGGTAAATTTGGGGAAACTAACATAACATGTCTTGCTATTTTATGTTGATAGAGTCGTATAAGAAGGATGTGGAATGACACTGTGAGAAAACAATCTGAATCTTCTTTTATCTCAGGTGACATCAATAGCACTTCAACACTTAATCAAGGTCAGTTACTAGGAAAATTTGAGTTTACAATATAAATTTTGTACCTTTTGCCAATTTACAATAATCCTAGAGAAAATGGGGAATTTTTTTCAAATGTGTTTATATCACAAGCTCCTAAATCTTTTGAGTTAGTTTTCATTCTTTATGTAAGTACATATAAATTCTTTTTATTCAATAATGTAATGCAAACAGTATAATTTTAAACTCCGCATTAAGAGTAAGGCTAGAAAAAGTTATTACTGAAAATATACTGATTCATATGTTTTTCTAGTAGTAGAAATGTATCCTTTTTACCCAGACATTTACCAGAGTTTTCTTAAAACATCAACACAATTAAAATAACCACTATTCACATTAAACAGTGCCAGTTTTGTAGTGAAGATTATTTGCTAAAGTTTTTATTTTACATTTATTTCAAAAAGTAAGAAGTGTCAAAAACATTTATAGTAAATCTTCATAAACAAATATCTAAAATACATGAGAATTTACAAATTAATCTTTTTCTTCTTGAATTACTATTTTTATGTGTCTACAGTTACATCTTTAAAATTATCACTATCAATATAATTCTTAAATAAGCTGGCAAATAAAATATTTTAGCAAGATAAGGACACAAATACATGTATACATAGTTCTGAATGCAAGTTTAGTAAATTTTAACTTGGTATGAAAAATCATGTCATCGTAATGTCGGTGGAAAGGTAATTTATCCAGGTAATTTTATTTTTGTTGTATTGATTGGTAATATTACATGTTATATTTTATCACAGTGACATTTTTCAATGTTGTCATTGTTTTGATAAGAGTTGGCTGAAAATGAAAAAAGGAGTATGTATGACATCAAAATTGAATTTTAAAATATTTTTAGTGCAATTACATTAGCTATGCACAACATGTTTGATAAGTATTAAAAGGTTGGTAATTTGTAAATTAGAATAAGAGAAAAATGTGTTTATTCCATGGCTCTGATATGTCACCTAATTTTGTTAAGATGACTATCAAAAAGGAAACCAGTTATTCAGTGATTCACTTTTTGAAACCTGGCAAATAAAATGCTTGTTATGTACAATTTATGAATGGGCCAATAATGAATTATACACAGCCTTTTCTTCTTCAGCATGTGTGCTCTTGCATTTACTAAGAGAAGCTTTGTGCAATGTGTCATACTTTTTATCTGTTTGAAGTTGTTTTTCCTCCTGCTTGTATAGAAGTTGTTATTAACACAGATGTTTTCATGAGGGATAATCCCACACCTGTAAATCCTGAAAGTGTGAGATTCCCTCTTCTGGGCCTCAGCGGTTAGGTTTTTAATATTAAGCAGTAACATCTTGAAACATAATGTTGATCTCTGTGCATTTAATTGCCATTTTTGTTTAACAGTGATTTTTTGTATAAATTAGTAAATGTCATCCTCAGCAGGTGTTTACTTGGGGGACTTAGAAAGCACCTGTGAATTACTGAAATTTAACTTCCCTCTACCCTTTCTCCTTCAAATTAGTAGTTCAAATACAGTCAGAAAATTTCAACAGATTTTTCGTTGCCAACTTGTTCACAACCCTTGATGAATACGAAAAGTACTGTACTGCAACTGTAACACTAAAATAAGAGAACTGATGTCTTTTCTTTCCTTCCCTTTCTTTTCTTTCCTTTTCTGCTTTAGGAATGACTGGCAATTACCTACTAACAAACCCTCTTCTTCGGCCCCACGGCACTAACAACCCCTATAACACATTGCTCGCTGAAACAGTTGTATGTAATGCCCCTTCAGCTCCTGTATTTAACTCACCAGGTGTGCTTATACTTACGAATAAATCTACCTTTCTTTGCTGCTAAACAGCTCTGGTCTTTGCCCTTTCTCTAGAATATTCATGTTGCCATATATTTATGATTACATCCATAGTCTCTCAATTGAAAGAGAATGGTGTATTGAGCATGCCAGGCTTCTAAAACTGCACTATATTATAGTAAAAATTCAGCCATGATAGTATTTACCAATAACTATCCATGTTTTTGACACAGGTGGCATAAATCTTAATATATTATTACAGGACTGACATCACATGGTCCGCGAGCCCATCTTCAAGATTTATATCACTTAGAGGTATCCGTTCTATGTAATATTCTGTTCAGTTGACTCTAAAGCTTGCCGACAGAATTTGCTTTTGGAATGGATTAGCTAAATAAAGATCATTTGGATGCCTAGCTATAGAAAACGCCATCTAGCATTATCAATGTAACCACACTATAGTATAGTGCAGCTTTATGGTAGTTTTTCTTTTTTTTCTTAAAATAGCTTTGAAAATGAAGTTAATAACAGTCAGTTTATACCTGTAGTTATGTTTGTTCGTTTTTAATTGGGGGAGGGGGTTAGATTGTCACTAACCCATCCTAAATTACTGTGTCTTCTGATAGCTTATTTTTTAAAAAGCATATATATTTAACAGAACTTTTCAAGATTTTGAAAAAGTTACTGCTGCTAATTACTGCTAGCATATAGTCTTTATTTGTGATTGCTATTTAGCACTAAGTTTAATGCAGAACTTTGTTTCTGTTTTTTTCCTTGAAATTCTATTTTAATGTAACTGCAGCTTTTCTTTTCATTCTCTTGTTTTTCTCACTTTCCTTACGCTTTCCTCTAGCAACCTACAGAGAGACAAGTATGGGAGTAAAACTTAACTTTGCCTATCAAATGTAAATTTTTTCAGCATGATTTTTAACCGGCACAATTAAAACATAACTAGCAGTCATGAAGTAGACTCAGCGGGCAAGTGGTTCACAATTTGCAACTAAAATGTTACCAAATTCAAACAGTACAGCTGTCTGTACTGCTCTTTCTCAACAATAGAGGTCTGTAGCAAACGCTGTCCATACTTAAGTGTACACAATGCTGAAATAATTTGCTCTTTAAAGCCCAAGGTACTGTCAACCCGAATGCTGAATAATTGACTTATCATTTCTGCATTCCCACAGTCATCTTGCAACAGGCTGTGGAAAGTCTTCAAGTGAATTACCTGAACTTGGGCAGAAAATTTGCCTCTTCCAAACCAGTCAAAGAATGTGCTTAAATCTGCAGTGTATCATAGAAAACACCTCCTGTTTTACCCAGTATATATGTTTATATTTATTACGCAATAATAAAAAGACAAGATCAAACCTCTACAGAGGAAACAAATGCTAGCAAGTGACCTGTCCTGTAACTTAAAGCACCAAGTATTATATTGTAGTTTCCAGTGATGGATCTTATAAAGATTGTGGTGCACACAGGAACTTAGAAAGCGAGAGAACTGTGCCAACCAAGCTAAAGGAAACCTTACAAATAACTATCAGAACTTCGTTTTGTTATATGTGGAGCTTGATGTTAATTGGCCTGTCAGTTTCTCAAAAGTAGAGGTTGGATCAGAGTTTTTTAAAATAACATGAGTGACCAACAAATATAATCACCCCATTTTCTCATTTTCTGCTAATGATAATTTATCAAACAATTATCATATATTTATTGGTCATGAAACTAAGTTTTCTAGGATAATCTGCAGCTTTAAGAGTGAAGTGAGCACTAAAAAAGGGAAAGTGCCTATTTTTTCCAAGAATTAAATTTTTTTTCTTAAACTCCTCCAAGCCTTGCATACAATGCAGCAGCCTCACAGTGGTCAGTTTCATTTCAATAACCATCATCTCATTCTTTTATTTTTTTTCCAGACCTATCTGTAGACAAGTGATTTATTTTTTCTCCAGGATTTTGAGAATGAATAACCCAATTTCCCATGGTGCAGATCATTTAATTTTCTCTATTTTTTTCCCATTTGCCTGAAAAGCACTGTGATGTCCTAGTTTACATGTTTATGTGTCTGTAGAAAATATAACTCTAATTTAAAGAGAGCATGTTACCGTATTTCTTTTCTTCCTAAACCTCTTTTCATATCTTCAGCAGACTTACCCAATCTCTCATTCCTTCAGAGAAAAACAATATATTAGCCAAGGCTAACACCCTTTTTCCCATTCCATAGTGAATATTTATTCTTGGTTTAATTTCTGTGACCCATACCTAAGAAATCTATAACATTTCTGCGTTTAACCTCCATGCCCACGGCGTCTGTGGGCCAGTCTTGTGCAGTAGACTGCGGGTTCATTGGGTGCTGTCACTGTGACTGATGCAGACTGCAGGGCTGCAGGCAAACACCTTGACCATTAGGAGCCTGGGGCCATGGCTATTAGAGTTCTCGTTTCCAAAGTACATATTGAAACAACAAGAACTATTAAACCAAAACATGAAAGGCTGTTATTGCTGGTAACCTAATTTGTTGAACCCTTGCTCTGACTAAGTTGCTGAGAAGCTTAGAAATTCTTCATCATGTTACAATAAATCATTTTACTTTCTTTTACATATCAGCTACTCTTAGGCCAGATAGCCTGAGCAGACAGACATGATGTGAGTTGTCCAAAGTGAGTCATTCCACCTGCTGTCTGTCATGTTGTTGGATGGTGCTTGTGGGCCCCTGGCCCGGTCCGTATGAGAGATGGCTGTCTTTGTTGAACATGAATTCTTTGTATCTGTCCATATTTTTCATTCTTTTTTTTTTTTTTTTAATCTCATCTCCAGAAAAAAAGGAAATGTTAGATGTTGTTTAAAAAAAGTTGCTTGCCACTTATGTGGGTTTATGTTGTACATTTGCCTTTGGTTTTTGTATGTGACTTTTCCTTTTTAATTTAGTGTTGTTTAGGACAAATTCTGTTAATTTTATTTTTATAAATCATAGTCTCGTACTTTAAAATGTAATTGTCAATAATGACTTGCTTTGCATTAACTATGCAAGGGCATGGAGTGAAAGTCTTTTTTTTTTTTTTTTTTTTTTTTTTTTGTCAGAGATTTGACCCAAAATCGATGATCTAACTACCGTCTCCCCGAAATTGGTCAAGTAATATTCAGAATGGCACCTTCCCTCCCTGAGAAACAGAATGACCTGTTCACACGTTTTCGTATTAGCTACCTAAGGGGGTGCAACGGTTTACAGTTGGGAATGCGGGAAAGCCTGGCACTTCCCAAGTGTCCGCTTTCAGATACAACTTTGTCCTGAACGACATTAAAACGTTTTGTGCCCAAGAGTTAGATTTTTTTTTTTGATTTTTTTTTTGCGGGGGGAGAGGAAGGATCCTCAGCCATAACGGAAACCCCGTTGTCTGTTTCAGGACATTCACTGAACAATGCCAGGGATACAAGTGCCATGGATACTCTACCGCTAAATGGTAATTTCAACAACAGCTACTCACTGCGCAAGGGGGACTACACCGACGGCGTGCAGGTCGTGGACTGCGGGCTGAGCCTGAATGACACCGCGTTCGAGAAGATGATCATTTCGGAGCTGGTGCACAACAACCTGCGGGGCGGAGGCGGCGGCGGCAAGACTCACAACCTGGAGCTCACGCTCCCGGTCAAGCCCGTGATCGGCGGGAGCAGCAGCGAGGACGATGCCATCGTGGCCGACGCGTCCTCCCTCATGCACGGCGACCCCCCGGGGCTGGAGCTGCACCACCGGGAGCTGGAGGCCCCGCTCATCCCGCAGCGGACTCACTCCCTTCTGTACCAGCCGCAGAAGAAAGTGAGGCCCGAGGGCACGGACAGCTACGTCTCCCAGCTGACCGCCGAGGCCGAGGACCACCTGCAGTCGCCCAACAGGGACTCCCTGTACACGAGCATGCCCAACCTCAGAGACTCTCCCTACCCGGAGAGCAGCCCGGACCTGGAGGAGGACCTGTCCCCCTCCCGGAGGAGCGAGAACGAGGACATCTACTACAAGAGCATGCCCAACCTGGGGGCTGGCCACCAGCTCCAGACGTGCTACCAGATCAGCAGGGGCAACAGCGACGGGTACATCATCCCCATCAACAAGGAGGGCTGCATCCCCGAAGGGGACGTGAGAGAAGGGCAGATGCAGCTGGTGACCAGCCTCTAATAGCTCCCGCCGGGGAGTCCCCGGGGCCGCCTGCGGGTGTTCCCAAAGCTGGGCCAGCGGCCCCCCGCGCAGACTCGGCCCCGCAGACAGCCCCGATGACCTGTGGTTCCTCCCGTGTAAAAAGAAAAGAGGACTGAACCTTGCCGTTCTGTGAATTTTTATAAAACATACAAAAAAGAAAAAGAAAAAAAACTTTGTATATACACAGAGTATACTAAAGTGAATTATTTGTTACAAAGAAAAAAAGAGATGCCAACCAGGTATTTTAAGATTCTGCTGCTGTTTAGAGAAATTGTGAAGCGAGCAAAACGCAACTTTCCCAGCCATTTTACCGCAGCGGTTTGCGAACTAAATTTGTAAATATGGCTGCACCATTTTTTTTGTAGGCCTGCATTGTATTATATACAAGACGTAGGCTTTAAAATCCTGTGGGACAAATTTACTGTACCTTACTGTTCCTGACAAGACTTGGAAAAGCAGGAGAGATATTCTGCAGCAGTTTGCAGTTCACTGCAAATCTTTTCCATTAAGGCAAAAGATTGAAACCATGTTTAACCACTAGCAATCAAGCCACAGGCCTTATTTCGTATGTTTCCTCAACTGTACAATGAACTATTCTCATGAAAAAAAAAAATGGCTAAAGAAATTATATTTTGTTCTATTGCTAGGGTAAAATAAATACCTTTGTGTCCAACTGAAATAGAATTGTCATTAAAATAATTTTAAAGAGTTTGAAGAAAATATTGTGAAAAGCTCTTGGTTGCACATGTTATAAAATGTTTTTTCTTACACTTTGTCATGGTTCTGCCCATTGTCACTTAGTTTCCACTGTATACAAGTGTTCTGCTTTGACATGTTAGTTTTATCTTTACATTTAAATTCCTTATTGCCAAAAGAACGTGTTCTATGGGGAGAAAAGTCTTTGAAGCCAGTTGCGCCATGCCTTGCACAACCGTGGTGAAATCTAGAAAAGATTGCGTGTTGCCCCTCCGTTGATTCTTGGACAGAGGGCAGAGAGGGCACTAGGCACTTCTCACAGACTTTCTAGTGAACAAAAGGTGCCTCTTCTTTTTTAAAATAAAATAAAACATAAATATTACTCTTCCATATTCCTTCCGCCTATATTTAGTAATTAATTTATTTTATGATAAAGTTCTAATGAAATGTAAATTGTTTCAGCCAAATTCTGCTTTTCTTTTCATCCCTTTGTGTAAACCTGTTAATAATGAGCCCATCACTAATATCCAGTGTAAAGTTTAACACGGTTTGACAGTAAATAAATGTGAATTTTTTTTCAAGTAGTTAACGTGCACTTTTATGTATGACACACAATTGGCTTTACCACATTGGCCCTCTCCCACCCCTCCCCTTCGGATATATTTAGATCCCTTCATAATATAACCCATGGATATGGAAAAGAATACTGTTAAGTTGCTGGATGGCTTTATATTCTAAGAAGTATATAATATATTTATATGCTGATTGTCCATTACCCATGCTCATAATTTGGCCAATAAGTTTACACAAAGAATTACACTGAAAGCCTTTCGTTTGTTAGATTGCACCAGAACTTAAAAAATAATAATGAAAAAAGGGGGGTTGAAAGTTCTACAGTCAAATTGAGCATCATAAAAATTTTTTTTTTTTTTATTTTTCAGCAGTATTGAGAAAAAATTCCTAAAACATACTTTTACAGTGTGAGGATTATAAGTATCCCTATAAGGGAGCTGCAAATGACAATATTTGTTATCATGGAAAGGTTCAAAAATCATAATTGAATCTCAATAAGTAGATGTTTCCTGTCCATATCATATGCATTTGTACCAAATTCTTCTGCAGCTCAGTGGTTCTCCCCAGTGCTCCCACCAAGTCAGAAATCACTTTATTTTATGTGGACACACTTAGTCATGCCTGTTGATTTTTAAAAAAGAGTAATGAGGAAAAAAATGTCCAACTATATATTTATATATCTAAATGTGGCTATAGTAAGGTAGACATTATATAATAAAGGATCAATATTTAATAGTAGGGTAACATTGAAGGAGTATATTCACATGTAGTTACCTAACAAGTTGGAGATTGACTATAAGACATTATATTCATAATCAAACAGATATCATTCTCTGAGAAGAATAATCCTATTTCTTTGGCTAAAACTCTAGTCATCTACAAAATTTTATTTGCTAGAAGGAAGTATTATATAATCAAACATTTTAATTTTCTATTTTATGCTTTTTTTCCTTTCAAAGCCTGAAACTATACAGTGTTGTGTGATACGTACGTCCCAGTATACAAACTGAGTAGGATTAGATGGGTTCAGTAATGAATTACCAATTTTTTAAAAAAAGTAGCATTGATTATTCAATTTGTGCTATTTCTCTTGAAGCAGTTCTTAAAACTGGTATGATGTGAATAAGTATATAATACATAAATGGTTAATGTTCTCTTTAGAAAAGGTAATTTATTATGAGTCTTTATGTTAGAGAGTAGAATCTGGAAGCTATCATTCGTCTTTGCCACCAAAAGAAAAATCATCTTTAAAACCGATTTCTTTTTAAAAAACATATAAATGTTGCCTTAAATTCCATCTAGGCTTCCTCCTAGTACAAGTTTGTTCTTTAAGTTTAAAATTATTAACCTACTGTCTGATGCATTACTCTGTTTATTAGTCCAATAGGTCCTTTAGGTCTGCCCAGACTTCACCTGGATATACTGTACACTTTCTACATCCTTGATTGTATCTCTTTGTGATAGTCACAACTGTGAACTTTTATAAAGTCACGTTATTGTACCTCCTCCCAGGGACAGATCCTCTACTGGTCTGTTATTAAGGAATGCTTGTTAACGTTGGCGTTAGCTGTAGCTTCATACAGGTTAATTCAGATTGACTTATTTTGAAATATAGGCCTGTGTTTATTCTATTTACAAAAGAAAACAACTGTATATATTCATCTTACAGGCTTTTAAAATCACTGATGTGGAAGAGAATCCATCCATATAAGTGTCAAGTTACTTAAATCCATATAAGTGTCAAGTCCAACTCATCCACGTTTATTTGAGGATTGTTCCCTATAATATTTAAACTAGTATTAACAACTGGTCTTAAAGGAAAGAAACCATTATTTGACAGAAAATTCTCATCACTATTCTCTCCCCCAAAAGAAAAGCATCATGCACAAATTCATTACCAAATTTCAAAGAAATACTCATGTGTACTTGTTATAACAGTGTTTTCAGGACCCTGGCTTTATGTATTTATTTAAATGAAAAGGAGAAAATGTACTTTTCCATCAATTCAACTTTGAACCTCAGGCTTCAAACTGACCTTTATGATGCTCTCACGGGATAGAACGTTTTGTAAAGAACTTGAACTCACTAAGAATTTTATTGTGGTTATAACCTAAGTAGAAAAACTTGAAAGAATGCATACAAGTTGAATTTTTGTAATGAAAACAGCTCTTCGTATTTTATTGATACTGAAATTTTCTTTAAAGACAGTTATTCCTGCAGTGTTTTACAAATAAAAAAAACTACCTGTGTTCCAGATATTATTTCTCTTTCCATGAAATTGTTGCATTAAGTCTCAAACATCAGTATGAAAAGGTACTAACATGTTGAATGTAGATGAGGATTGCTTCACGGGGAAATAAAATTAGGGTGTTTTTTTGGTGAAAATGTGTTATCACATGCTTCCTGCTTCAAGCTGATTTCGAGCAATCCTTACTTAAATAGGAGCTGACGAATGAG
The DNA here is from genome assembly GCF_014108245.1 of Pipistrellus kuhlii. NCBI lineage: Eukaryota > Metazoa > Chordata > Mammalia > Chiroptera > Vespertilionidae > Pipistrellus > Pipistrellus kuhlii. The sequence goes on along the minus strand of NW_023425515.1, from coordinate 138,756,622 downwards.
TGAATGGTTCTGGGTTTGGGGGTTAATTCATGGCTGCCTTAATTATCATTTGAATAGTATGGAATGGGAATTTTCTATTATGTCACTTTGAGTTTCATAGAAAATGATCATAGAAAACACATTAGTTAGCTAAATGCACCAAGCCAAAAATTTGAATGTTTGAGAATATCGTGTTTTTTTAACCAACATGCACTTTATGCATATCACTGACGCTTTGTTCCAAAATGTACGGGACTGATGGAAGCTCCTGGATATTATCCAAGTTCAACTCAACACACTATGGCCACCGTGCTTTCAAGGCCAGGGTAACATATCTCTGTCAGAGGGCATTAATAATAAGCTGAAAGAAAACCATGTAATTAGGCTAATTAAGCGAACTGTAAGTGTTTTTCAAGTATTGGCAACAGACCACCCCTCATCTCTTAAGGCCTCTGTGGGGTTTTCATCCTTTCCCTGGTGGTGTTACTGCTTGCATCTGCTTTAGGGGAAAAATGCCGCCCCATAAATCTTTTACCCATTTCTCTGTTATGTGCTTCTGAAACTATAAGACCAAAATCTCTTAGACATGTTTAAAAAGCATAGTTAATTTCAAGCAAACCGGTGTTGTGTGAGCATAAGAGACGTGATGATCAATTTTTGAATAGTTTGTTGAATATTTTTACATAAGCATTTCAAAATCATATGTCAGAACCGAGCTTTTTAAAGCGTTTTTGGCAGTCACAGCCACATGGCTTTCTCGGTTGATTTTATTAGGAAAAAAAAAATGACTGATCTTTTGATACTCTCTTAAAAAGACAGCCACCATATAGAACACCCAGGAACAACAATGATAGATAACAGACATATTGATTAGATTGAAAGATTCATTCGATAATTTTTTCAGCTGAAATATCAATCTTTATGAATAGACTAGAGGTCCCATGCAGGATATTCGTGCAAGGGGCTCGGCCCTCGCAGCCCCAGCTTCATCTGGAAGGACGTCTGATCTAATTAGCATATTATGTTTTTACTATTATAGATGGCATTTAAACCAAAACATAGCAGTCGCACACAGTAAATTCTTCTGAAACTATAAGAAAGGAGCTATAAAAGATGTCTAATTTTTCAAAGGAATTGCAAACTAATTTTGTCTCCTTTACTAATCTTACATATTGCAACAAGAATAAAAATACTAGCATCTACCATTTAATAGGTGCTTGAAATATGTCAGGCTCTATACCAAATGCTATATTCTTTATGGTACTCGATCATCTCAACAATGCTCTCAGAGGGGTACTCATTATACACATGTGCAAAAGTAGAAAAATAATATGCTCAAGGTCTCAGCTGGGGAGTGGCTGATGTACACTAGCATGATGATTGTTTGTCTCCAGAGTTTGGGCATTTAATCAACATCTGTCACTTCTGGTTTTACTGGTAGTTCCAAGAATATTCCTTACACTTCATAGACTCTTGGCTGGTACTGTAATCAGAGAGGGTTTGTTTTGAGTCTAGAGAATTGTAAAGTAAAATGAAGTAAAGGCACCCAACTATTGCACTGGCCAGTGTGGCTCCATTGGTAGGAGCATTATCTGGTACACTCAATAGTTTTTGGTTGATTCTGGGTCAGGGCACATACCCAGGCTGCAGGTTTGATCCCCAGTCTGGACACTTTCGGAAAGTACCCAATCGATGTTTCTCTCCCTCTCAAAAATCAATTTTTAAAAAAAGTCAGTTATTAAAGAAGTCATTGTGTTTTGGAAGAAGATAGACCTCTGGTAAAAGATAATCCATTTACCTCAAATCTTAGCAAAAGTGGTCCCATTAGCTGGAATGTAAAGTTTATTGGTTAATGATTTGTCCCCTTTGAAAAGAACATAAAAGTTCATCATGAGGGAGTTGTAACAGGGAGGGGGAAAAAAATCAAAGATTTTGATTCAGGATGTTGCCTTTTTAGTCCTCATTTGCCCAGGAATAAGTGGCTTATCCAATTAGCAGTGTGATCAACAACCACAAAAAACAACCACACAATTTACTTCAGTATGTGCTTTTTATTTTCCTTCACGTCCAAGCCACAACAACATGAAAAGTAAAAAAAATTAAGTCAAAATTTTGAGTTTCTTAAATTATTTTAAAAGTTAATATTGTTTTAAATGTAAATGGTGTGTGTGTGTGTGTGTGTGTGTGTGTGTGTGTGTGTGTTTCAGTATTTAGGGATTTTTCAAGTTCATAGTTGTGTCTTTAACATTTGTCTAGAGACCTTTTCCTCTGAAAAATGAAAACTTTGAACTAAAACAATGTTGCAGTTTATTTTTTCCAAAATCTATCCTGTAGAATCCTAGAGTTACAGAGTGGGGTGGGGGTGGGGAGTTGATGGGGATTCTCAGGAAAGTGTTTAAGGGTTCCCTGTGAATTAAGCTGTTGTAAGTGTGTAAATGTGGTCTGCTTATGCTGAGCTTTGTGATTTATTGCATTAATTCTCAAAACAGAAAGGAACCTGTACCAGAGTACTTCAGCGTAGCCAGCTACAAAGTGTGGCTGGGAACTGCAACTAAGCTTCATGCCTGAGCCCAAGCACTGGAGCGCTGTTTAATTCCGTCTCCGGGAACAGTGAGCACCTAGAGCCTCCCAGAGCCCCCAGGAGCTCCGCACCCATCAGGCAGCAGCAGAAAGCCACATGCATTGATTTTCTTTTTCTTTTTTTTAAATATATTTTATTGATTTTTAGAGAGGAAAGGGGAGAGACAGAGAGATGGAAACATCAATGATGAGAGAGAATCCTTGATTGACTGCCTCCTGCATGCCCTCTATTGGGGATTGAGCCTGCAACTGGGACATGTGCCCTTGGCCAGAATCGAACCTGAGACCCTTCAGTCTGCAGGCTGGCGCTCAGTCTATTGAGCCAAACCAGCTAGGGCCACATGCACTGATTTTCTAGGGAATTGCTCATTATGTAGCTGGTTCTGGGGCCCCAGAGGAAAGGGAGAGTATAGGGACATGAGTCTGTGTATGGTGGCCACTCTCCAAGGTATGGTGGCCACTCTCTTCTCCTGGCCACGACACCTGAGGGCCCTCTGAGTCTCAATGGCCTTGTTGGTGCTGCTTACCTGGGCCGTGGCTCCTGCCTGTCTCTCTTAACCCTTGAATCTCCTCTATTTCTTTCCTCTTCAAACTTTTTGGTTTTCTTTTTCTCTTAATTTTCTCCTTTCAAAAAATTATTGATTTAAAAAACCATTTTAGTTCTTAATCATATCTACTTGTATGTGTCATGTTGTCATTTCATGGGCTTTAGTCTTTTTTCTTATTAAAGCATATGCAGATGAAACCAGACAACCAATTAAGTAGAGACAGGGTTGAATCCTGAGTGAGTGTGATAATGCCAGCAGTATGGGAGAGTAGCAGGTTATCCACAAAAATCTGCTCTGCCACCCCCATAAACCAGATTCTTATATGGGATAGGACAAAGATTGTATGGGGAAGTAGGCAAAAGTAAAAAGAAAGGGTGTAATGGTTAAAGATTACAGGCAATGTGGGGCGGGGGCTGGGTCGTATAAGCAACAAGGTTGTTAATCTTCCCATGATCATAGACAGTTCTCTGATGCCAATGGACCAAATTCGAAGGTTGACTCCCTGGTCCAAGGTTGACTGCCAGGTACCTGGGGCATACAACTCCCCACCAGGTTAGAAAGTGCTTTCTCTAATCACGGTTAACAGAGCATGATTTATATTTCTTATAACTAGTAGCTTACCTCCAATATTCTATTACTGCCTCTAACACAGGGTGGGGCAAAAGTAGGATTATAGGTTTTCTTTAGAAAATAATACAAGAATAAACTGTTTTGCAAACTCACAACTGTAAACCCCACCCAGTATTTTAGTCTGTGGATTTCCTCTTTCATATCATTGGCTTCATATGCTTTTTAAAAAAAATCTCATTCAATTTCTATTTTATTTTTTAGTCCTGACCTTAACATCTTTATTGGAATATAAGCTTGTTTATATTTAAATTTCTTCTAATTCTACTTTTTTTAAACTTTCCTCTGCCCTCCACATTCTTTAAAAAAGTAAACAAACAAAATCCCTCTGTTTCTTATTAATTTGTTTTTCCTTAACATTCTTTTTCAACAGTCAGCAAGAGTCACGGCCATAAAGAGTGTGGCATTGAAAAAGGTTCTCCAGTGTTTCAATCCTACTTCTCATTCTTACACATTTACCCCAATGTTAGTGTTTATTTGATAGGATAAGATAGTCATAAATAATTTAATGAAGTCAAGATATTATGGTGCTGGAAACTTTAGATTCACATAGACATAGGGTTAAGCCTTTGCTCTCTGGTAGGCAAATTACTTAACCTCTCTCAAATGATTCTCTCCTCCGTAAAATTGGAATCAGCCTACCTTGCCAAGGGTTGCTGGCAGATTAGACGTAATGTATGTAAAGTGCCTCAGTGCAGCCTTGCACATGGTAGGCACTCGGTGGATGGTAGCTTTTTTTCCTTTAGGAATATATTTTGATTGGCATAAACATCTCGTGACTTTAAGTTGCAGAAAAAATAATCAGTCATCAGGACTTCAACTGGATTGTCATTATCTGCCGCAAGCCATGTGGCCAGGATAGATCAGTAACACTTTTATGAACAATGTGCCGCCAGCCACAGCCTCCCGCCTACCAGGAAGGCTGGGCTTCCTGCAGCGATCTAGGTTAATGAGAGCAAAGGAGAGCAGGCCTCCGAGCCTCCTTCTGGAATATTAATTTAGCTAATTAAAACCGTTTATCTTATGCAGAGAAGTGTGTCACTTAGTTGTTTCTATTTCTCTTCTTTCTCTTTTCCTTCTTTTTTTGCCTATTCTTCCCAACGTAGCAATAGACAAGACTCTTGCTTTGTTTGTTAGCTCTTACCTAACAGTGGTTGAGTGTCTACTATTTGTTTTATGTATAAAAGTAGGTGGTGGAACACAGACATAAGGGATGTTCTTGCCCTTGACTTGATAATGTTATGACTAACACGTATCAGTTGCCCTGCTGTTTGCTAAGACCTGTATTTAAACCCTCATGAACATACATTTATTTTAAAAATTCTAATTCTTGGAACAATCCCATAGCATTATAGCTATTATTACCTGCCTTTTATAGGAGAGGAAACGGGCTTAGCAAGGTGAAGCAGCCTGCTGGAGATTAACAGTAGAGTAAGTGGGGAACTTGGGGACCTAAGGGCCTAAGGACCTTGTTATGATACCGAAACATATTTACAAGATATGGTACACACCATCAACTAAAGGCTTACCCACTGTGAGATCACAGAGCAGAGGGTGATTGACTAAAAGGAACACTACAAAGGTTTTATTGAGGAGATGTTATTGGAGCAGGGCTTTAAAGGTTAAGTAGAAGTTTTCTGGAAGAACAAAGTACAAATATCAGAGAGAAGGGAGAGGGAGAGAGAGAGAAACATCAATGATAAGAGAGAATCAGCTGCCTCTGCACGCCCCACACTGGATTGAGCCAGCAACCGGGCATGTGTCCTGAAGGGGAAGTGAACTGTAACCTCCTGGTTCATGGGTAAACACTCAACCACTGAGCCACTGGGCACTAAAAAGATTTTTTTAAAGAGCACTGGGTGTGTAGCAGGCCCTGTTCTAAGTACTTTACTTTACATCACTTTGTAATTCTTAGAACAATCCCATGAGGTAGATGCAATAGCTGTCCTCATGGCCATTATTTTATTTTATTATTTTTATTTTTTAATAAATCTTTATTGTTCAGATTATTACAGTTGTTCCTCTCCCCTCCACCCCCAAAAACACACACACACACATTGCTCCCCTCCATCCGGTTCCCACCCCACCCCACCCCACCCCATGCGCTTACCCCCTACCATTGTCCTCATCCATAGGTATAAGATTTTTGTCTAATCTCTTTCCACACTCCCCACACTCCTTTCTCCCCAAGAATTGTCAGTCCACTCCCTTTCTATGCCCCTGATTCTTTTATATTGACCAATTTATTCTGTTCATCAGATTTTTTTTATTCACTTGATTTTTAGATTCGCTTGTTGATATATTTGTTGTCACTTTTGTTGTTCATAATTTTTGTCTTTATTTTTTTCTTCTTCCTTTTCTTAAAGAATACTTTTCAGAATTTCATATAATAGTGGTTTGGTGGTGATGAACTCCTTAAGCTTTTTCTTGGCTGTGAAGCTCTTTATCTGACCTTTAATTCTAAATGATAGCTTTGCTGGGTAGAGTAATCTTGGTTGTAGGTTCTTGCTATTCATCACTTTCTATATTTCTTGCCATTCCCTTCAGGCTTGCATAGTTTCTGTTGAGAAATCAGCTGATAGTCATATGGGTACTCCTTTGTAGGTAACTAACTTTTCCTCTTGTTGCTTTTAATATTCTCTCTTTTTCTTTTGCTCTTGGCAATTTAATTATTATGTGTCTTAGTGTGGTCCTCTTTAGAGTCCTCTTGTTTGGGTTTCTCTGCATTCCTGGACTTGTAAGTCTCTTTCTTTTACCAGGTAGGGAAAGTTTTCTGTCATTACTTCTTCAAATAGGTTTCTAGTATCTTGCTCTCTCCTTCTTCTGGCACCCCCATTATTTGGATGTTGGTATGCTTGAAGTTGTCCCAGAAGCTCCTTACATTACCTTCATATTTTTGGATTTTTTTTTTTTTTTTTTTTTTGCTTTTCTGGTTGAGTGTTTTTTGCTTCTTCATATTTCAAATCTTTGACTTGATTCTTGGGATCCTCTAGTCTGCTGTTGAATCTCTGTATATTACTTTTTATTTTAGTCAGTGTATCCTTAATTTCTAGTTGGTCCTTTTTCATATCCTTGAGGGTCTCTAAATTTCTCAGAGGTTTGTAGACGATTTTTGAGTAACCTTATAACTATGGTTTTGAATTCGATATCCAGTATTTTGCTTTCATCCATTTCTTTCATTTATGACTTGTTTCTTTGTCTCTGCATTTTGGCTGCTTCCCTGTGTTTGTTTCTATTTACTGGGTAGCTAAGTCTCCTTGAGTTGATAGAGTGGCCTTCTGTGGTTGGTATCCCATAGGGCCCAGTGGCTCAGCCTCCCCAGTCACCTGAGGTGGACACTCTTGGTGCACCCCTTTGTGGGCTGTTTGCACAGTGTTATTATAGTTAACTCTTGATTTTTGTTGGTATCACTGGGAGGAATTGACCTCCAGGCCAATTGGCTGTGAGGACCAGCTGTGTCTACACTGGAAGATCTGTTGCACTGGAGACACCCTAATAAGGCAGGACTTGCTTTAGTGGAGCTTTGGTGCTGAGTCTGCTTGAGTGTGTCTCTTATGGTTGTGAAGAGTTGTAATCTGGTATGGTCTGGTTCTTGGATCTCCAAAGAGGTGCAAGGTCAGCCACTGTTTGGGGCCATCCAGCAGGAGCTACTGAGGCATCTATAGATTCCTCCTCTTTGTATGGGGTTTGGAAGTGCCCAGATGAGGCCCAGCTGTGAAGCAAGACCTCTGCTGCTACCTGGACTTAGGCCTTCTTTTGGAAGCTCTGGGGCTCTCTGACTCAGCTGCAGTTTGACAGGTTTTAGGCAAAAGGACAGGCCATTCATATGCAAAAGCCGATGCACACAGCTTGGGTGGGGTTGTAAACTGGGAGGGGTGGGGTCTCAGAGAATCATCAGGGTGGAGCAAACAGCAATGGCTGCCAGTCAGCCCTGAACCAGAGAAGTCCGCAGTTCTCTGTGTCCCACGCCCCTGTGCAGGAACAATGATCCACGCGCCCCTAAGAGAAAGCCACCCTCCAGATCCTATCCCAATGCCAGACAGTCTAGTTTCTCCCAGTATGTGCCTGAGTCCCCCAGAATCTTGCCTGGAACTGGAGTTCAGAGCAAGCGGGAGCTTGTATCTCCCTCTCAGTTTAAGGAGCAGCACATCCAGGTGCCAGCACTTTCCACACCTCTGCACTTTACCTGTCTCCATGTGCTTTCTTCACCTCTCTAGCTGCGGAACTTCCACTCAGCCAGCTTTCTTGCAGTTCTGAGTGGTAGCTGTTCTATTTAGTTGTGGTTTTGATGTTGTTGTGAGAGGCAGCAAGTATAGTTGATTACCATCTTGGTTCTCTTTCCATGGCTGTTATTTTATAGATTATTTTCTAGATGAGGCTGCTGAAGTCTGGTGACCGGAAGTACCCTGCCTTTCCTCCTACAGCTAGTAAACAAAGGGCAAGGTCCCAATCCAGGCAGTTTAGCTTCAGAGTCTGTGCACGTGACCACAGCACTATGAAGGGTAAAATAATAAAGAATACTGCAGGGACAGGGCTGGGCTGGCTAGAGAATTGGGAAAGGCCTCCTAAGGAAGGCTATCTGAGTTGCAGACCTGAATAATGGAGAGGAGATGTTTGTTGAATTTCTGGAGAGAGAACATCCCAAGCATAAAGAGCAGCAGCAAGTAAAAAGGCTCTCAGTTGGGGATGGATGAACTCGGCATGTTCATAGGCAGAAGGAAGAGAACGGAAGGAATGAGGCCTTTACCAAGAACAGGTTGGGAGATGTAGAGAGATGGGCTGAGCTATCACCTTCAACACAAACTAGATGTATTTCTCCTACGTTGCTGTTTCCTATTCAACCGTGTTGCTTTCTTCTTTGGAATAAATGTGGCGATCCACACAAAGCTTAAAATAACAAGGCAAGTAGCAAATGTTCAAAACTTGGTTCCTTCTTGTTCATGCTTGGCCACGCCATTCCTGTCCTGCTGGCAATGGTGTGATCAAGAACTGCCAGAGGTCAGTGGCTTGTAAAAAAATGACTGACAAATTGTCATAGGGTTTCTTCTCTGCTACTGTTTTCACTGATTGCAAATCATCAACTGAGGTTTGAAGCTATGGTGAGGACATCTCAGAATCCTCAAAAAGCGGATATGGCAAGGGTCTGAGTGAAATAAGAGGGCAGGAAGAGCAGGGGGCTAATGAAACTTTCCTGGGACTCCTCTGAAGTCCAGAACTGAGCTGCCTGGAATGCTAGAAGGCCATTCGGTGCATTTCAAATGAGAGAACTGCCTCTGTTTGAATTCATTCTTATTTTTGAGACAGGGGCCTCTGCACTGTTTCAAGGTGAGACAATGTTATGTGCTGCTCAGCAGATGAGACTGTCTTAATTATATGCCTCCTTGATTATTGTTCTGCTGTCTGATTATAACCATATTCAAGACATTTGTAGATCATAGTTCCTGGATACTTCTATATGTTAGCAAATCAAGTATGATTTATCCCTGGAATTATTGGTTAGGGACAGCTTCTTTTTTTCAATGCATGTTCTCTCTAGCTTATAATTTTAATTAGTGCTCACTCCCAATTCACACCGAGAATAGGGATGTCAGTCCCTCACTGATACACAGCCTCAGCGGGAAATGCAACTTTGACTTTCACATTCAGATTCCTTAATCGATACTGGATGTAAGATAAGGGAATCTGCTGAATTAAAGTTACAGTGCAATAGCCCTTCAATTTAGGAGGTGAATTTGAATTAGATGACTGATAGGCAGGGCTGGATTTGACAGTCCGGGGTTCTTATCTCCTAGGCCCAATTTTGGGTAGAGATCAGCCTCTTCTTGCACCCAATCCAACTGCAAGTGACTAGGCCCCATACTGGAGAGGGTCCATGCAGCTGGGAAACTTTGAGGCCAGTTTACTCTGATGCTTGCAGCTTTGTGAGACAATAGCTTGCAGCTGTCATTGCTGTGCTATTGTAGCAGCATTTGCTGCTCAGACTCTTTCCTCATCCATACAGAGACTTGGTATTTTCTGCCTTTTTACTTTTCCATTGAGGGAGGTAAACAGGACCTTTCTTGGATGTCCTATCTTATGGCCAAGGCGAATGTCTGTGCACAAGGGAAGTACAATTACTTCCCAAGAATGTAAAATACAATAACTCTCAGAAAAAGCTGCTTTGAATTTCTGATTATCCTCTTTCCACCGGAGATAATATTGCATTGTTTCTTGAAAGATCCAGTATCCTGAACAAGATAATTATATTCCTCCTAACACTCAAGTTGAATTTTCCTTTCGTGAAATATAAGAGAGCTCCCTATTTTTAAAAGATTTAAGTTCAAATGTAATCACTTTGTCTCTGAACTTCAAGTGAAATTTAATTATCATCATCTTGACATACATAGGCTAATATACAAACAGTGCCATTGAGAGCGGAAAATTGAGAATGTGCTGAAGAAAATAAAGAGCTGAGGGGAGTTTGACAGAAGTTTGGAAGTTTCAAGAATACAATCTGTTTCGGCAAGTTCAAGCTCTTCTTAAAAATGTGCTTGGTATTAAAATACAATATCGCTTGGCAGTGGCAATATGAATATTTAATAATAACAGGTTGGTGGTGGTTTAAATGATCCTGGGCCTGGGTTTAATAGAATTTTGTAAGGAAGATTTACTTTCATGAAGTGAAAAGAGGTGTTTGAAATGAAGAAAACTATTCTTGAGGATAGTCTACTGGGAGAATATCAAGCTTGGAAAAGTTTGTTTTGTCATTGAGTTGAGTTTGTCCATCAGAAAACCAGTATAAACTTTGTCCTAAATGAATGAACAGTCTAGGTGAGGGGAGAATTTTCCTAAGTAAATTTGTGATTTGATATTTGTTGTATTAGTCTAGTTTCTCCAGAGACACAGAGCCAACCCAAAGTGTGTAGGTATAGATACAGATATAGAGAGATGTTAATTTTAAGGAATTGTCTCACATGATTATGGAGGCTTCCAGCTCCAAATCCTGCAGGATGGGCAGGCAGCTGGAGACCCAGGGGAGAGCTGATGTTGCCATTTAAGTCTGAAGGCCATCAGGCTGACAAAAGGCCTCTCTCACAGGGAAGATCAGCCTTTCGATCTATTCAGGCCTTCAACAGATTGGATGAGGCCCACCTACCTTGTGGGGGGCAATTTGTTTTACACAAAGTCCACTGGTTTAAATGTTAATCTCATAGAAACATCAATGATGAAAGAGAATCATTGATCAGCTGCCTCCTGCCTGCCCCACACTGGGGATCAAGCCTCACCCTGCAGTATGCTCCAACCAAGAATCATGATCTCCTGATTCATAGGCCTATGCTCAATTGGTGAGCAATTCCTGATATTCCTGAGGGGCTGTATATTTTTATGCCTATGTTTGCATAATTTATTTTTTAACCAAAAACAAACAAACAAACAAAAAAGTAATGAAATCATACTGTGTACATTGTTCCATAATTCTCTCTTAAAAATATCTTATTGCTAATCATCATTACTACAGTCATGAGCATTACTACTTATTGAAATACATATACTTCTAGGGAGGTATCATTATCCCTATTTTCCAGATAAAGAAACTGAGGATAATAGATGTTAAGTAAATTGTGATTTAGAACCATTTTAACCAGCTTTTGTAGATCCAAACTTAATTTATGTTAATAAATGCTTACTTTTCAAAAAAACATGTTAATATTCTCCCTTGTAGAAACATCCCAAATAATATCTGATCACATATTTGTACATTGCGGCCCAGCCAAGTTGGCACAGAAAGCAGACTGGTGGTTGCCAGAGGGGAGAGGGATTGGGGGACTGGGTGAAAGAGGTAAAGGGGTTAATAAGTACAGATTAGTAATAGTTATAGAATAGTCATGGGATTGTAAAGTACAGCATAAGGAATATAGTCAATAATATCGTAATAACTATGTATAGTGCCAGGTGGGTACTGGAAATATCAGGGGGAACACTTTGTAAAGTATATGATTGTCTAAGCACTATGCAGTACACCTAGAACCAATACAAAATAAGATTGGAAGTAAACTGTAATTGAAAATAAGTAAATAAATTATAAAAAATAAAAAAGGATCTCAGTTGTTGATAGGTTTGCAATCTCTCTACATTCAATCTGAGGCATTTTCAAAGTATTATTCTATTTGTCCTATTTGGTTTTATGCTTTTAAATTATTTTAAATTTGAGGATTCTTCATATTACAATCAATAATAATGGCTGCATAATGGACTCAGATTTTAGGAATAAAAATGCTAATAAACTGATAATCTGGGGATATGGATAGAAAGACTACTCACAATAAAATTAACTCAATTGAAACAGAAGTCCCACTGCCCTTCCCATTCTTTGTCTCCTTTATGCAATAACTTACCAATTCTCAGTTTAATTCCTTTCCCATAAAGGAAAATAAAAGTAAAATTAGTGTTTATTAAGTGCCTATTATTTACAAGGCACTATGCTAAGTCCTTAAAAACATTCCATGTCTTTAATACACCTCATCTTCTCCATTTCTGTTAGCACATCTTAGCATAGGCCTTGTAATATCTGATCTTCTCATAGAATGTTCTCCCCTCTCCGCTCTCTAATAGTTAATATATTAACATCAGATGTATTTTTTTCTAAAACAGTGCTTCCCTTTTTTCTACACCTTTGTTTCCCAGTGACAGCAAAATAAAATCCTATCTAATAAAGAGGGAATATGCTAATTGGCCATCACACCCTTATAAGATGGTGGTGCCCATGGCCAAAAAATAGGGAGTATATTAATTGACTGCCATGCCCTCACAAGATGGTGGCACCCACAGCCACAAGATAGTGGTGCCCAGTCCATTCAGCACCACCTCATCCAGCCTCAGTCCCCCAGTCCTCTCAGCTTGGCCTCATCCAGCCAAAGTCCCCAGTCCTCTGAGCCCCACAGGGGAAGGCAGTCAGGGGTGAGCAGGCTGGCAGGAGAACAGTTAAGCATCAATCAGGCTGGCAGAGGGGTTTAGAAGGCTATTAGGCTGGTAGGCAAAGTGGTTAGGGGCAATCAGGCAGACAGGCAGGTGAGTGTTAAGGAGCCAGCAATCCCAGATTGTGAGAGAGATATCCCAGATTGAAGAGTGTGCAGGCTGGGCTGAGGCACACCACACACACCCTGCCCCACCCATGCATGAATTTTGAGCACCAGGCCTCTAGTTTTCAATAAAAGATTCAAGTTCAAAAACTTTTGGCCATCTAAGTTCTCTATGATCTGACCCCTTCCAACTTGTTGGACTATTGACATGTACTTTCTGCCCCTGCTTACCCCGAGTTCCTCAGTCCAGCCAGGTTACTAGGTGTCTCATGCTTCCATCTGTCTGAATTCTACCCACCAGCCTGTCTCTGAAGTCTCTCTGTCTATCAGGCACTATGATTGACAATTTGAAGGACAATTTCTCCCTGCTATCCCCATTTCCAGCAGAATGCAAACAAAATGCATTCCAAGAACACATTATATATCTGTAATATTGATGATATAAATGAATGAACTTGTTTTTCTGGCAATAAAGGTTTAGATCTCTGGACTGATCCTCCCACTGAATACACTTAGAAATGCTAAACAAAATACTTTAAGATGTCTTTTAAAAAGCATTGATGAGCTAGTCAGAAAGTAAAGCCAAACACTAAGGGGAAGGTGGAACCTCCAGGGATAAACTAGTGTGAACTGACCACTGGAACCAAAACTTGCCTCTTCCCTCAAGACCTGTCACTGAAGCTGGGAAACTGGATCTTCAGTTCCTAGGAGGTATTTAAGCATGGGCATGAGAGCATGGGCATGGGCAGGGACCTGTCTGAAAATTCATAACCTTGAGATGCCTTTCATGTGGGTTTGCACCTCAAATTTATATTGGGTAATCTCAAGTTCACTTTTGTTTTACAGAGGGCCTGCTTACATGAGTAGTAAAAATTTTCACATTCCCTAAATATGGCATTTCCTAAACCACTCAGAATACCAAGGGGTTTTATCATCTAATGTTCAGGCCTTACTTTATGAACAATCTTGAGAACTAAGCCCAAATAAAATATAAATTATTTAGTCCATCATTTATGTAACCTACCTACAACTTAAATGAAATGAATCCATAGACCAACTGAAAGCAGTTTTTCCTAAAGCAGACAGACCCTTGGTCAATATAATGCTTTAATCATAATGTATAAAAAGGAATACCATAAAACTCAGGAAATTCTTTTTACTTTTTGCGGGGAAAAATAGGTTAAGTCTCTTCTGAGGGGAGATGGGAAAAAACTAAGCAAATAAAATCATAAAAATTAAAGCAATATAAAAATTGGAATTTTTAAAGTTAAAAAATATAGATCAAGAAGTTTGACTATAGAAAGATTTTATATCACAAGAACCATGAAGAGAAAGATGTAATAAATATTATTAGACCATATGAAAATATAAAACTATTCATAAAAATCATGCAAAAACTATGAAAGAATCACTATTTAAAAAATACATTAAAATACAGTCAAGTTAATCAGTATCAAACATCTGAACTATTACCAGGGAGAACTGCTCAGTTAGTAAAATAGGCAACTTCAACATCAAAGGAAAATATCTAATGAATCCATGTCACTATTTTTACTAAATTTATAAACAGTGAACCCTGAGTACTTGATACTGTTTTGGCCTTTACAGCTTTCTGTGAGGTATTTCTGGGCAAGTTCAGTAAGAAGGCACATAGATAATTAGATTGCAGCAAAACCAAAGAAGCTGACATTTATTTAATCTAAGAAAAAGACGTGCTTAAAACAGTCATGGAATTGCTATTATACCAAAGGGTACTAATTGGTTTCATTTCTACAGAAGAAAGGAAACCAGGAAGCATAGCCTGCAGGATCATTTGTATTACAGCACAGGTATTTTGGATATTCTGATACACGAGCTGTGCACTAGGTTATGAAAGACAGTTTGGAAATCTCTGTAGATGATATTTAGAAACAGGAGAGATTTTCCTCTATCTCAGGTGTTTCTATTTGAGATTAGAAGCTCTACTAAAAGCCTTCCAAAGGACCTCTTTGGAGCTGTAATTCCAAATCTAGACTTTATGTGATACAGCTTTCTTAAAGCATGCATTAAATAGATTGCACTGCTCTATAAAACCAACTTTCAGGCTCTAGGCTGGACTATTTCTTTCATGTTATGGAGTCCATCTACACATGGTGCTTGATTTCTTATCAAGCGAATGGAGTAAGTTATTTGCTTCACCAAAATAATTCCTTTTGGGGTGTGTTAAAATTATATATTCTCTCAGGATTTATGTGAAGTGGATTAAATTAGAGAACAAGGTAAAAAATACCTAACCAGAGCCTGATCATAGGAGACACCTCAGCAAATCAAACTTGGAACACTAGCAGAAAATATAGTTGAGAGTTGGAAGAAATACACACACACACACACACACACACACACACACACACACATTTAATATGTATTAATATCTTCAAATATTCAAACTGGGCTTATATTAGTGCTACAAGTGCTAATAATTACAGTATTAATACACTTAATGCTTGCAATGTGCCAGATACTTACTTAATCTTTCAATAAGTGTGTGAAGAAGGTACTGTTATTATCCCTTCCTAAAATGAAGACCCTAAAGCACAGAATAAAGAGAAATGTGGAGCTGGGAAGGGACTGGGAACAATCAGGTTGGAAAGGAGCCTGGGAACAGTGCTGGGACTGACCAGTAGACCCTGAGCGATGGATGATTACTCCAACACAATGTTTGCTGTGAAAGAGAGGGCTAAAGGATATCCTGGCTAAAAGAATCAGGCAGCCTCCATTGCCTGCCTTGTTAGCCTTCTATTGTAGCAGCAGTTTGAGATAAAGTTTATCTTTTAGATACAATCAGTAGGGTAAGTAATCTTACCCTAGGATACATGTGTTTGTAGTGTCTTTTAAGCAAGGACACCCAAAAGATTAAGGTAAGCATAAGGGTTCCAGTATACACCTAGGGGGTCTGCTCGTGCAAAGACTTGTTTGGAACGGTCAAGGAGTAATTAGGGACACTGCCTTCAGCACTCCCCGAAGTTGGAATTCTGATAAACAGGGCAAAGCAGCCTTTCATCTGCTTCCATTTTCTCAGAATGTCCTTCTTACAAAAGTTCCAACCAAGTCTCATGCTTCCCCTCAGGACAGATGGCGGGATGTTTAGGACACTGTGAGCCAAGTTTGCAGTATATTCTAGGTAGGCCTTTGTGAGTTTCTCAGAAGAGGAATGACTAACCACAGGTGTGCTTATTGCGTTGTGAGTGGTTCTTATTTCATTGATGAGTAGGTGCTGGAGGTGAGAACTGCAGTCTTGAAATGTTGAAGTAGTTTGGATCTTGTTAGAGAGAGATGAGTGGGCATAGAAAGGCAGGTTTACAGGACTTTATTGCTAATCCTGTGTCAGAGAGAGGGAAAGAGAAGTTAAATATATTTTCTCTTTATTAATTTAATTTTAAAAAGTAAGGTTGTATTTCATGAACAGTATCTGTACATAGTTGACCATTATTTTTGAAAAGCATTAATCAGCCAGATCATTAACTTCCCTGGATTTTGTTTGTTTATTCCAAATTTAAATATCCTGCCAAAAAAAACCCAGGTCTCTTATACATGAAGAACAAAGTCAAGCATATGTTTGAAGTTGTGACAAAATAACAAAGAGATTCAAATCAACCCAGGCAGTTGATGAACTAGATTAGGTCAATAAATGTTTCTTGAATGAACGAGTCAAGCAAATAAGCTGACCATCTTTCCCAGATCATTATGGCAAATTCTTCTAAAGTTCAGGACTTCTTGCCAACTTTTAAAAGTCTAATCAGAAGTTCAAATGGCAAAAAAACGCTAGTTACAAAAACACTAGTCACAGCATTTAGATGCTTATTACTCCTAAAAAGTAGGGGAAGAGAAGAAATTTGAGAATCAATACTTCCAACTGTACATGCAGTGAAATAACACCACACACCTGTAGTGAGAGCAGAGAAGAAAGACTCCTTTGCACCTCTTTCCAGTCATTCTGGTTATTCTTGGCATCCTGATCTCTCCACCCATTATTCTCTTTCCACCCCCGCTAATCTTCTTACCACTCAATTCCATTTTCCGCCCTTCATTCAGTTCCTGCTCTCCTTCATTCTGGAGACACCTCAATTTTCTTCTAATTGCACGCCTGTATGTTTTTTCCCTCCTGCGTCTAGAGAGCTTCCCCTGCCTGGATTTGCCAAATACCTCCGCTTATGGCCTTCAAAGATCTCTTTCATTTTTCCTTCCTCCCCATGGCCCATCATACCTAAGTGTGTGTGATATTGAATCTCTCCTTTATTCTAACTTGCTACTTGCTGCTCACTCCACAGAAACCACAACTGCTGAACTCCAGCATACTGTAATACTTATTTAGAATGGGCTTGCTTTTGCGCTAGCATCACCCAGGTTGGATAATTCTATTTTTGACCACATTAATGTAGTGTGGTCTGAAATGTAGGCATATAGACATGGGAATTGATTCTATTTAACTCACTTAGAAAAGCATAAACATAGCACAGTGAGGCTAAATGCACTATTAATAAGTCCTGCAGAAATCAGAAATCGGACTAAGGCTGTGTGTAGAATGGCCATATTCAGGCTGTGCATATTTGGGTTTCATGGTGCAAGGTTTGACTCTGGAGATCAGAGATTGGAGGCAAGAAAAAGGCAGAAAATGCATGGCCAGAGTGGCTCAATGGTTGAGTGCGGACCTATGAACCAGGAGGCCGTGGTTGGATTCTAGGTCAGGGCACATGACTGAGTTGTGGGCTCGATCCCCAGTGTGGGAAGTGCGGGAGGCAGCCAAACAATGATTATCTCTCATCACTGATGTTTTTCTCCTTCTCCTTTCCTCTCCAGAATAAATAAAAATATATCTTAAAAAAAAATAAAGGGGGAGGGGGGTGAGGAAGGTAGAAATCACACATTTCATGAAACTACACCTAGTAAGTCTGTCCCTCATCCCGATGAGAATGGGTTGGCTCTCTCGATACGGTGGTTCAGGCTGCTGTCATGATTTCTTCCCATACCCTCTCCCCTCTGCTTCATTAGCTAATCATAGAGCAGGAGCCGTTCCGCCAGCATGCACTGTTTCTTCTCACTCTGCAAGTAAAGCTAACACTCACTGCTTAATCACCTTCTCTCAACAGGTAAGGATAATCAAACAGTGGGGAAAATGACAAAATTTAGTGCACCATTTTCTGTGTTAGGAGTCAGGCACTAACTTTTTCTTTGACATTCAATCACTTACTGTAGCACAGCAAGAAACTCAAGCAGGTGCAACCTCAGCATCCTCAGTCCTGAAATAGAATAAGTAGTATCCTCCTGGTCTAATTCTAGGCTCCTGGTGCCTGGAGTACCGGCTGCGAGATGGCGGTAGAGGACTGAGCAAAAATCCTTGGGCTGTCTCTCCTGCAGGACTTCCATAGATCCCAGGCCCATTGAGGCAAAAATTGGGAAATGGAGATCTAGAAGGTCTGTTTACTAATATTATCTACTCCAGTGTCCTATTTATATAAGAAATCAAAGCACATGAAGTTGAAGTGACTAGGAATTGAGAAAGCTGACTCCTATGACATTGCTGGATTAAGGAGCAGCATGAGCTCTGATAAACATTTCAGGTTTAGATTTTTTATATATATTTTGGTGAAGACATTTTTTAAAATGACAATACATATTTTATTTTTATTTATTGATTTAAAAGATGAAGGAAGAGAGAAACTTCGATTTGTTTTCCATTTATTTATACATTTGTTGGTTGATTCTTGTATATGCCCTGACTGGGGTTCAAACCCACAATCTGGCAAATGGGGATGATACTTTAAAGTGAATATAAAAGCCAAAACCGGTTTGGCTCAGTGGTAGAGTGTCGGTCGGTCTGTGGACTGAAAGGTCCCAGGTTCGACTCCGGTCAGGGGCATGTACATTGTTTGCGGGCACATCCCCGGTAGGGGGTGTGCAAGAGGCAGCTGGTTGATTTTTCTCTCTGATCAACGTTTCTAGCTCTATCTCTCTCTCCCTTCCTCTCTGTAAAAAATCATAAAATATATATTTTAAAAAATAAAGTGAACATAAAACATTGATAAGCAGTAGCTTCCTCATATCTGCAAATTACAAATAGACTATGGCACACATTACTAGTGTTTTTCAATAGCAATCTCTTCCTAGAGCCATTGAAAACTACTTTATCAGCTTCTTGCAGTTGGGTGAAGGCATATAATAAAAGTCATGTGTGTGCCTTTTAAAGTAAACATTTAACATGAGTGTTCCAGCTCTCTCTTTCTCTCTCTCTCTCTCTCTCTCTCTCTCTCTCTCTCTCTCTCTCTTTCCTTTCATTGTTTAAAGTAGAGGCAGTGTGTTGAGCTGCCTGAGTCACAGGACTGAAGCAACCTGGATCATTGAGTCATCACATGGATGATTGCCTGCTCTGGAAAATTGTCTAAAGGAGAAAATAATTTTCTTTATTCTAGATGCTTTTATTTTTTAGTTTTAATTTTCAATTAAAGTTTACATTCAATACTGTTTTGTGTTAGTTTTAGATATACACCATAGTGATTAGATAATCATATACTTTACAAAGTTCTATACCCACCTGGCACCACACATAGTTATTACAATATTATTGACTATATTCCCTATGCTGTACTTTATATTCCAAGTTCCCATTAATAGATGAGTGGATACAAAAACTATATATAAGTATATGATGGGATATTACTTGACCATAAAAAAGAATGAACTCTTACCCATTGAAACAGCATGGAAAGACCTAGAGGTTATTATGCTAAGTGAAGTAAGTCCGTCATAGACAAACAAATACCATATATCACTTACATGTGGACTCTAAAGAACAAAACAAATGAACAAATAAAATGGAAAGAGACTCATGGATACAGAGAATAAAAAGATGGTTGTCAGAGGGAGTGGGGTTTGGGGGACTGGATGAAAAAGGTGAAGGGATTAAGAAGTACAAATTGGTAGTTGTAAAAATTTATGTTTTAAGTAACTGAGATTTTAGGATGGCTTATTACTGTACATAAGTACAGCCCATTGTAATTCATAAAAACTTTCTTGTATTTTTTTATGCATTTGCTATTATTCTTCATGTTAAATATTATCATGCATAGGCGTGATGTATTATATTATTATTTGTGTCAAATAAATTGTGATCTGATAGAAATTTTTGGGGAAAAAAAAGATTTATATTTTGAGATTCCCTACCAAATGTCCTTGGCCTGTGATTCTGTTGATTTTCCAGCATGGCTCTTACCTTTTAGTGATGGCTTCCTCGCTTAGCACAAGTTTTTGAGAAAACAAAAATCTGAAGTGAACACTTAGTGCCAGTGGTTTATAAAAGTGAAAACCCAGGGAAGTAGAAGTGAGGTACAAAGGAAGGCATGGCCTGGAAAGGAGAACAAATACAGGGAAGTGAATTATGGAGTGGGCCATGACTTTGTGATAAACTGATAGTTTGGTTTTGCAGAATGTTTTTTGAGAAGCTCAGTGAAGCTATTGTTTCTCCAAACAGTATGGAGGGTGGACAGGAAGAGAAACATTAAATCCTCTCATCCGGATCTCAAGGTAGTCACCTTTGCCCCATGGAACTTGAACTCCTGACATTTTTGATTTGCATATTGATGGATGTGACATCCTCTCTTGTCTCGGGGGTGACAGGGAAATCCTGAGGTATGAGATAAGTGACTGTGCTGTCCCTTTGAGCCACATGTGGGGCTGGGAGCATCTGCTGAAGTGGATAGCAGAGACCAGCTCCACAATGCTGGAGTAGCACTGAGCCTTGGCTTCAGTTGTCCAGCTAGATGAGCAGAGCTCAGAGGATACATACACTGCACTGGTTAAAGTTTCTAATCCTAGAAAGACAATAATACTATAGCTTATTTAAGACTCAAAAGGTATTCTATATAATAAAGAGCTAATATACTAATTAGACCAAACAGCAGAATGACCATCCTGAGGACCTTCTGGATGAAGCTGGGGCAGTGAGGGCTGGCTGAGGCTGTGAGAGGCTGTGAGAGGCTGCGAGAGCAGGCTGAGGCAACTGGGGCTGTTAGGGCTGGCTGGGGCTGGAAGGACCAATCCCCTTGCATGAATTTTGTGCATCAGGCCTCTAGTAATGTATATAAAGTGCTTAGCACAGGGCTTGGCACAAATTACTTAATAATTGGAGGCCAAAAGAAACAATTTGATAATAACAAAGCTTGTTAAATATACATAGGACTTTTGCTAGTTGTCCTTTTACTAGATCCCTGAACAGCAGGAAAGGCAGATCTCATTTCTCTGTTACTGGTGGGGAAATAGTG
Source organism: Pipistrellus kuhlii (assembly GCF_014108245.1). Classification (NCBI taxonomy): domain Eukaryota; kingdom Metazoa; phylum Chordata; class Mammalia; order Chiroptera; family Vespertilionidae; genus Pipistrellus; species Pipistrellus kuhlii. The sequence goes on along the minus strand of NW_023425515.1, from coordinate 138,735,535 downwards.
ACAACAGAGGCATTAAGGTAGCTTTACAAGACCAGACAGGCCTGGTGGAAGAGCCAGAAGACTCAAGAACAGAAGGCTCATTTTTCATCACCAGTATGTCCATAGTCTGTTTTTATTCTTAAGTCACCATAATATTTTCCAGTGATTTAATTGAGAACCAAAATAGCTAGATAAGCATCAAAAAACCAACATGACAGAATGGTAGTATTTCCTCTTTTATTTGATACCTGGACTTTTGGTAGACATAAAAAGCTGACGGTTCATAAAAAAAAAAAAAAAAAAAAAAAAAAAAAAAAAAAGACTTTTTCTATTTCTTTTAGAACTTTAGGAAGAGTTGAACCCATAAATGCATATATATTATACATAAAGCTGGTGTATCTGAAAAAATTAATGAAATAAATATTGTGAAAAAGTAAAATTTAGATAAATTTGCCACTTTTTCATAAAAAGAAAAACTAAGGAAATCAATAACTATTGTTTGAACAAGCAAACAAATGGAAACTTTGAGTATCTGGTAAAAAATGTGTTATGAGAACCCTAGTTGGGTGGTTTGGTTTGTTGGAGCATCATCCATACACCAAGAAGTTGTGTATTCAATCTCTAGTCAGGGCACATAACTAGGTTTTAGATTCCATCCCCAGTCAAGACACGTCCCAAAGGGAACCAATCAATGTTTCACTTTCACCTCTCTCTCTCTCTCTCTCTCTGTCTCTCTCCCACTCCCTTCCATTCTCCCTCCTTCCCTCCCTCCCTTTCTTCCTTCCTCTTTCTCTAAAAATCAATACACAAATCTTTGGCTTAGGATAAAAAAATATGATGAGAATTCTGCAGATATTTCTAAATAAATTTATCTATCTCTATCTCTATCTCTATCTCTATCTCTATATCTATATCATCTATATGTAAGTAATATGCAAATTAGCCAGGATGCAGTAAAAGTCTCAACCAGCTCTGAAGGAGGTTGCATGGGCAGATGGACGGGAGGGGACTGCTTGTGCTGTGAGGCCAGTAGGAATAGAGAGACAGGGGCGGGCCCAGGCCTCTGCTGCCACAGGACGGCCCCAGCAGGCCCTGCAGTGGGAGTGGAGAGGCAAGAGGGCATGCCCATGCTGCTGCTGCCCGGAGACAGCGCCCAATTAGGCCCACTTCTGTGCTTGAGCTGCAGAGGAAACAGCTTTTCTGACCACTCATTGGCTAAGCTTCCCATAGGCCACTCGCAGTATTCTTGGTAACTTGGGTAATAAGAATCCAAGAAAGTTATCTAGGGTTTTCCCACCACACTTGTGGAGGAAAAAACGAAGGCCTGCTGTTGGAGGGGGTAAGAAATGTCATATCCTGCCTTAGCCGGTTTGGCTCAGTGGATAGAGCCTTGGCCTTCCAACCACAGGGTCCAGGTTTGATTCTGATCAAGGGCATGTATTTATTTTCCGGCGTATAAGACGACCTTTGAAACAAAAAAAAGTCAACCGGAAATCAGGGGCAAAAGACCAAAATTGCAAAAAAATTACTTGCAGATCTTGTCTGCAAAGTAAGTCTTTTCTTTGAAGTGGGGAGTAGTCTTATACAGCGAATATAGGCCTAACCCTATGTTTTAACTGTAAAATTAGGGGGTCGTCTTATATGCCGGAAAATACGGTACTTAGAATGCAGACTCCTCTCTGGCCGGGGCCCAGGTCAGGGCTCTTGCAGTAGGCAACCAATTGAAGTGTTGCTCTCATATTGATGTTTCTCTCTATCTTTCCCTTTCTCTTCCGTGCTCTCTAAAAATCAATGGAAAAATATCTTCAGGTGAAGATTAAAAAAAAAAAAAAAAAAAAAGACAAAAAGGTCATATCTTAAGAAAGAGACATCTTGAAAATGCCTAAAGAAAGTTGTCATTTTTTCATGGTGAAGGGCCTGGACTCTGTGGTGGTGAAAAAACCTTGGCGGCTGGCAGTGGCAGCAGCAGTTGGGAGATGGGGGTGGAGCCTTCCCCTGATCCACCTGCAGAGGGAGGCCAGACTGCGGTTTAGGCTGCTTCCCATGGGGAGCAGGCCTAAGCCATTAGTAGGACATCCCCTGAGGGCTCCCAGACTGTGAGAGGGGGCAGGCTGGGCTGAGGAACCCTCCCCCCTCCCTCCCCCAGTGCACAAATTTTGTGCACAGGGCCTCTAATGTATGTGTGTGTGTGTGTGTGTGTGTGTGTGTGTGTGTGTGTGTGTGTATTGCAAAATGTATATTATTATACAAAAAATAAGCAGAGATAATCAAAAGGAAAAGCAATTGATACAGTCTCAATAGCCAGAATTAATTTTGTTTAAACATCTCAAATTTAATTTCTTTTTTCATCTGTTTTTCCTTTCTCCTCTCCTTCTTTTTCCTTCCCTTTCATCTCTCTTTCCTTCCTCTTTGTCATTATTCTCTTTCTCATACAAAAATACTTTGTTTTTTAACTGTCTTTTTTTAAAATATATTTTATTGATATTTTACAGAGAAGAGGAAGGGAGAGAGATAGAGAGCTAGAAACGTCGATGAGAGAGAAACATCGACTAGCTGCCTCTTGCACACCCCCTGCCAGGGATGTGCCCGCAACCAATGTACATGCCCTTGACCAGAATCGAACCTGGGACCTTTCAGTCTGCAGACCGATGCTCTACCACTGAGCCAAACCAGTTTCGGCTTTAACTGTCTCTTTAAACTTAACATTATGACTTTAATAATATTTTTAATTCAAGGGGAAATGTATTTCTATAAATTTCTACTGCTTTAGCAATTTTATCTAGCAATTCTCAGGATATTTGTAACTAAAGAATTCCATTTGACACTTGTACAAGCTACACTTAGAGCTTGTTTTTCCCAAGGTCACATAGTCTGATGTCCTGAGAACTTGGTTCCATTGACTTATACAGCGAGAAGCAACAGTTCAGCTTCCTCCTTATCTGCATCTGAGAGTCAAGAGTAAAACAGAGGCATTGTCCCTAGTCACACACCAGGCAGAACGGCCCAGGCATTTTCATTCTTTGATGATGAAATGTTGGTTTGCCAAGTCACTGTATTATAAAATTGCAGGTGTATTGTTTTCAGAATTTCAGAGAGTTTGAGACTACTACTAAAATTAATTAAGTGTGTTGATAGAAAAATCACACCCTAAGAAGATTTGGTAAGAGCCACTACCCTGCAGAATAGAAATTATTTAAGGAAAACCCCTAATTTAAATTAAATCACACACACACACACACACACACACACACACACTCGACTCTTAGAATAAATTTGGAATAACGCATTGTCAACTCTATTTTTATAGTCTATGCCATTCTGTCCAGGGTCTGTACAGACAAGTAGCATCAGGAGAAAATGGCTCTTCTATTGAAGAAGCACAGAGCTGAGGTGCATGGCACCTGTGCAAGCACACTGGAGCCTGGGACCTGATTTCACGTTCAGTGACTAGAATGCAGGAAAACCAAGGAGAAGTATTAATGCAATGCATCGTTGCCTTTGAAAATCGGGAGAATAATTACATTTCTTCCTGACTCCCATTAACACTGCTTGCTATTTGCTATAACTATCCAGTCCCTACGTACACCTTAGCGTGATTACTATAGGAAATAAACAATGAGAAATACCAAAACTTGAGGCAAAAAAGTCTATAAAATGAGACTTAGGAGTGCTATTAGCAGCATTTTTGGTGGCCCTCACTGTATATCACTTAGTGTTTGCAAACTATAAATGTGAATTGCAATTGAATTTTGTTCAGTCAATGCAGTGTATCAACGAGCCACATTGTTCAAAAGAAAGCAGTTTAGTGAAAACTAGTTGTAAATATAAACATGATCATGGACTTATTTCTTAAGGTTCTTGAGTTGGGTGTGTTGCTTGGAGCAAGGAAAGGCCAATTCCAGAAGCATTTATCAAACACCTATTGATACTATGTGTTTAGGCTATGAACTAGTAGTAGAAGTATGAGATATATTATTTCCCCTCAAGGAATTTCCTTTTTTTTCTCTTCTTTTTTTTTTTCCTTTCCTCCCTCCCTCCTTCCCTCCCTCCCTCCCTCCCTGCCTCTTTCTTTCTTCTTTCTTTCTTTCTTTCTTTCTTTCTTTCTTTCTTTCTTTCTTCCTTCCTTCCTTCCTTCCTTCCTTCCTTTCTTTCTTTCTTTCTTTCTTTCTTTCTTTCTTTCTTTCTTTCTTTCTTTCTTTCTTTCTTCTAACACTGGTTAATAACATTATGCAACTTTCAGGTGTACAGCATTATAATTTGATATCTCTGTATACATTATAGTATGCTCACCACCAAAAGTCTAATTTCCATCTGTCACTATATAGGACCACCTTTACCCACTTGGGCCTCTCCAATGTCCCTTTCTAAAGGACTTTTAATTAATATTTAACAGAGATGAAGAGGTTATGGAGGACATAGTGCAAGATATAAGTCCCAGATCAGTGGGAATGATGGATAATTCTGAACAAGGTGAGAACGGATATTGCAGAGTGGTCAGAAAATTCTTACCAGACATAAGATCTGAATAGTAGTTGGGCTGGTCCTTAAATTATGGGTATGATTCAGAGAGGAGAAACAGGACTGATGAATAAAGGGCAGAGCAAAAGGGCAAATGAAAAAATAAGAGGCAACAAGACATCTATTAGTTTACTCAATGTATCAAATCATTGTGGAGTGAGATATATGTGCCCCATCTTCTGCCAGGTGCTGGAGAGATGGGTCAACAGGGCAAACATTGTTTCTTTTCTGGTGGAAATGCCAGGTAATCTTCAGGCAGTCACATTGGCTTCAGTGTAGAAGGAGATGAAGTTGGAAGAAAAGGGTAAAGGTCAGGAAAAGTCTTATCCTCTCATATTATAGTCTGATCACTTATCCACAGCTGGTAGCACATGCCTGCCTGGCTTATAAAAGTCCATGTGACATTAGGAGCAGACCTATGTTGCCAAGGTTCAGAAAAGTAAGTATGAAGAATATATGGCTAAAAGTGGAAGGTATGATATTGTGACCTCATGTGAATTGATTCTTTTAAGGACAGAGAGGCTCCACTTCAGGTGTGTAATGGTGGGGAAGGTGAAGCAAAGAATGGCATTCCCCCAACCCCCCCCCCCCCTTTTTTTTCTTCTTTTTACCTATTATGTGCAAGGTACTGCCCTGGATCATTCTTACAGCAATCTAATTATCAATATGATTTCAACAAAGCTACTATTGCCATTATGAATATGAAGCTTAGAGAGTTTTAGTGGCTTCTCCAAGAATACACTAGTTAAACAGGGGAGCCAAAACTTGTAACTCAAACACAATTCATCCCTCTGCTCATTATCTTACCTGCTGTATTGCTGTTGAGAAAAATTAGAGCATTAGGAACAGAAGCCATTTTAAGAAAGAGCATAATAAATTTAACAAAAGAATTTAGAATCTTATTATCTGTTCTCAGATATAAACACTAGTGTAAGGCATTTGGGTTAATAATCGTAGGTATATAAGAGGCAATAAAAAGAAAGAAAGGAAAGAAAGACAACCCCAAGTGTAGTAATAATTATATTTTAACAAGAAAGGCCTAGATGGAGACAGAAACCAATTGTATTTAGCAAAATATACTTGTGCCCTTTGAAATTATTTCAAAGTGTGACTTTACCTTCGAACAGATACCTAATGGAGGCTACAGCTTTTGAGTCTCCTTCCATTGCCAAATGCCTTCTGTAAGTAAACAGAGTAATGGTCCCCAACTTTGTCTATGTCCTATAACCCAAACCTGTGACTATCTTAATTTGCAAGACAGAAGAGACTTTGCAGATATCATGAAGGTAAGAATCTTGAGATGAGAGATTATTTTGGATTACCAGTGTCATCACAAGGGTCCATTTAAGAGGGTCAAAGTCAAAGAAGGTGGTGTGACAATAGAAGCAAAGGGAGCATAGGCCACATGACAGTATGTGGTGCCATGGGGACAAGGAATGCAGGTCTCTCTACAAACTGAAAAGCACAACCAAGTTGATTCTTTCTTAGAGCCTCCAGAAGGATTACAGTGCATGACAATTAATCTTCTATGTTCTGAAACTAAGATAATAAAATTGTGTTGTTTTTAGCCTTTAGTTTGTAGTTTAATTTGCAGCAGCAGTAGGGAGCTAATAGAATACATGAAATCCCTGGTATAAGTAGTAAACTTGGGGCTGGAATGATATCTGATACCAACTACCTGGAGTTGGGCCATAGTTCACAGGTTAAGGGCATGGTCCACCACAGGACTGCCCTCACTTTAACTGCAAGCTGAGAGTTCCCTAACCTACTGATTACAAATTCAAGGGCTTCTCATTAACCCCTCAGTTTTGTAATTTGCTAGAACAACTCATAGAACACAGGGAAGCAGTATATATATATATAATTATAGTTTTGTACTTAGCAAAAAGATACAAATTAGTACCAGCGAAAGGGGATGCACAAGAGGAGGCCTGGGAGGGTCTCAAATGTGAAGCTTCTGTTTTCCTCTCCCTGTAGAATTAGGGTGCATCACCCTCCTGGCACACTGATGTGTGAGGACAGCAGAGTACTGCCCAGCAGGGAAGGTCACTCAGAATTCGGTGTCCAGCGTTTCTGTTGCACCTCCCTACAAAACACACTAGATTAAATCAATGGTTATGTGGTTAAACTCAACCTCCACTAGCCTCCTCTCCCCAGCAGTTCAGCTAATAACACATGGCTCTAAGCCCCAATCCTCTAATCACATGGTTGGTTTTTCTGTCCTGGCCAGCCCCCATCCTGAGTCATCTTAGCTAGAGTCATCTCATTAGCATACATTCAATGTGGTTAAGCCCATATGAATAACAAAGATACTCCTATCCCTTAGATAATTCTGAGGATTTAGAGATAACCTCTCCAGAACAAGGGACAAAAGTTTGCCAAGTTCTATATTATACAGGACTTCTGTCTAAAATTTCTTCTAAAATACTAAGCCTAGGTTGACATGGGGATGAGATAGACGCAGTGCCTATAGAATGTGGGGCAATGTTGCAGATAGTGATGTTGCATCTGTCCTAGGCATATTGAAACTTGGTTTATAGCACCAAAATTAATTTTCGAGTTGGGGAGCTCACTGATCTGCCAGCCTCAGCTAGGATTGTCTCAGTGCTCAGAAAGTGATCAAAGTAAAGCCTTTGTTAGCTAGGCTGTGGGCTCATAGGGTGACACACATCTGTTCTCCATCTTAGCTATCAATCCTTAAAAAAGAGTGACTTCCTCACAAGTGTCCTGAGACATAACATAAATGCACTAAAGTCTTCCAGTGGTAATGTATGTAAGTGAAAAATGTCAAACTTTGTGGGGAAAAAAAAGGGGGGGGGCAGGGGGAGTCACATACTAAACCTGACAAGCTCAGAGGAGGCCAACATGGCAGGCCTAGAAACTCAGAGACTAAAAATAACCACACAGGATGGTCTGAACATAAGAATTCATAACAAAAAGCAAGTCATGGTTGGTGCTCATATCCTAGGCCTTTAGCTTTCTTGACACAGAGTGCTCTGCTCCCAATCACATGGTCACTGCAATTGGGACTCTGCCATGGGATCAGGGAATCTGTATGTTCTTGGCCCTGCCCTCTAGTAACAGTACAGAATGACCATCTAATGGCAGTGCATGTGTGAGTAGAAATCTTTGGAAGGTGACTGTAGAGGTTGAATGGTGGTAAAGCATTCATCTTACATAAAAACTGCTGTTTGAAATTTTAACCCTGCTATTTGGCTTCTGTAAATTCTTGCTTGCTAAGACTACTCCCACTTCAGAGAGGTCATTAAACCTTCCCCAGTCAAGGTTAACAGTGCTGGCACCAGGCTAGGCCTCTGGTTGAGGTCTCAAGGCCCAGTACATTCGGGCTCTTTAAGCACTTGCAAAAGGGGCCAGAAACACCACATATTTGAGAGACCAAGAAGGTAAAAACATATAAATGGGAAAAATTCCTGCATGTTGGAGCCCAGAATTTGAGAGGCATTTTCCTCTGGACCTGTGCGTAATAAATGTAACTCCATCTCTCTAAGTATTGCTTTGTTCTTTGGTTTTCTGTAACAGTGGTCCCCAAAAGATGTGTCGCTTTTCCAAATATGATCACCTGTGAATGTGATCATATTTGGAAAAAGGGTCTTTGCAGATATAATTAAGTTAAGAGAACTCTAGATGAAATCATCCTGGATTATCCAGATAGGCCCTAAATCAGTGACAAGCATCCTTATAAGAGAGATACAGAGGAGAGATGAAGGCCATGTAAAGATAGGGTCAAATATTGAGTGACACAGCCAAGGAATGCCTGGCACTACCAGAAGCTGGAAGAGGCGAGGAAGGATTCTCCTCTAGGGCCTTCAAAGGGAGCATGGCACTGCTAATTTCAGACTTCTGTCCTCTAGATCTGCAAGAAAATAAATTTCTGTTGTTTTAAGCCACTAAGTTTGTGCTAATTTGTTCTGGCGTTCCCAGGAGCTAATAGAGTGACCATGTGAATACATGAGGGCAAGGATGTTTTACATATTCCCCTTATACTATAAAGCATATTATCCATTTGCTCCCATGGATTTCTGGTGGCAGTTAGCCTTTCAGCCATAACAACTAACTCTTCAGATTATAGTCATTACAAAGAGTGCAACAAACAAAACGTGCAATGGAAAATGAAAAGTCATAACAATAAGATCAGAGGAATACATCTATTGTTTAGTTAGCACTACATAAATGTTACCTTCATAATATCTTAGAAGAGCTAAAAGAAAATCTTTAGTGACTTTGAAGTTGATTCTCAAATATATAAACACATTTTTTAAAACTGTGGAATAAAGAACTGGGGATTGTTTATGTATTGGGAATGCATTTACTTTTCAACCTTGAAATCCAAAGTAATATTTCATGCTTGTTTAAAATGAAGCTTTAACATTTGCAATTAATGTTAACCATAAGTGTTTGAACTAAAAGTAAGTACAATTTTGACAATTATTCAACAAACTCAAAGTAAAACAGGACTCTGAATAATTAATGCTGCCAGGAGTATACGGGTTATTTTGGTAGCCCAAATAATTCAAATTCATGCTCTTACTTGAGCTATGCCTTTTTCTGATTTCTTCTAATTTAATATGTCAGTCAATTATTTTGTCCATTCTAGCATAAGCAGTAATTTTCTCCCATGTTCCACATCTTTTCTTAATGTCATAGATAAGATTTTACCAGCTTATTTCTAGGGCAACCTTAGAACATTGCCATACTGAATTATATTGTCAGTTTTAAGTCATTCCATGCTATGGATGTAACTGACAGAAACATTTAACTTTGTGTGTGTAGAAGAGGAAAAGGGATTAAATTAGTGGATAAACTTTATATTCACTCAATGTTAAAACATCTCTTAGGTCAGTATTATTTTAGAATTTTGCATCTGGAAAAGCTTGGCATAGATAGACAGATAGATAGATAGATAGATAGATATACCTCAGAAAAGAGGTTCAAATGTTAGGTTAGGTTTAGGGATATGGACACTTTGGGAATTTTGTCATTGATAATCCAGACTGCTTTGGATAAATATCAAAACTTTCTGGGTTGTAAAATGAGTTTAAGAATAGAATAAGTGTGACCACACTATTGGATAATACGGCTTGTTGTCATTTGATCCCTAACTGACAGTGTAACCAAATACTGTGTACTTACCTTCAAAACACTCCATTCAGCAGGTTTATTTCATTCTCATGTTGATCTTTTGTGTTTAATAAGTCAGTTATGGTTTAATTAAAAACAATTCTAAGTACCTAGCTGAATTTTCATTTAAACTATTTTTGACATCAGTGAATGAACAGCATTCTAGTCTGTCATATTAGGCCTTGCATGAAAAGTTTTGTGCCTTACTACCTTTAATATTCACTAGTACCTTTAATATTCACTCTTAAATTACAGTCAGTGGTTTTCTTCAGAGGAAATCTTGGCCCCTAGAATAGAAAGTCGGCCTCCCCAGCATCCCAGCCATCCTCAGATATGGGAACCAGAGGAGGCAACCCAATCCATCATGGGATGTGCCTTTCACAATCCCAGGTTCAGTAGAACAGACGTGGGGATTTGTGTCGTTATGTGACTTGTGTCTGTTCCAGGGGGTATCGTTTTCCTACTCTTGCTCCCTTTGGAATCGTCAAGGCTCAGCTGTGACCCTGCATTCCTTGACCAGTTTTTGCTTGTGGAATTAGGCCCTCATGCCTGTTGGTGTCCACATCACTTCCCGTGTTGCCTGGTGGATTGCTTACCAACCTGGATCTCCATTATCCTTTTCCTTTCCTGCCTCTCTCTTTACTCTGAGTGCAGGGGTTGCGTCCTCTGTTTACGTTTCCTAGGAGTGCCTCCCCTGGGATGAATGCAAAATTGAATGCTGAATGCATGAATGGAAGAACTTCTGCTTTTATAATTAAAGCAATGTATTAGGGTACATGTTTGACTTAGGCATTGCTCGAATTTATTTAAGGAATAGTTAAATGAAAACATTTCACTGATTTCTGATATTTTTAAACTCTCACTATGGCAATAATTTTTCTAAAACTCAATGCAGAACAATGCCCCAAAGTCATGACTTTGAGATTCTGATATTTTAGATTGCAGCTTCAAAAATAACGAATGCAACTCCTTAAATATTTTTAGCCAGGAAGGAAGGAGATTTTTATCCCTGATAAGTTAAAAAGAAAACAAAACAAAACCAACAATCATCACTACCGTATGCTCCCAAAGAACAAACAAACAAAATAAGCTTTTATCGCAGTGATGAAACACTTGTTTGGAGGCTGAGAGGTTTGGGAGTCCTTGAGGACCAGCTGATGTCCTCTCGGCCTCCTTTTCCCCATGGCCCTGCCGTGCCTATGACTGCTATCCCTGTTCAGGGACCCGGAAGATCTCTCTTCTCTACCAGTCTATCTTGGATCCTTGTCACCAGTTAGCTTCCCCATTATTCACTCTGCTCTGCCCTTCCTGATCCTTTCATTCAGGCACACAGGTGCCAAGCCTTCTGCTTTAGGACTGCTTCTCCCTGGTGGGACACACACCATCCATCTCTCCTGGCCTGAGCAGTATCTGCAGGTGGCTCTGGATGAATCCTGGGTTGAATCATATGGAGCCAGGGCTCTGAATGAGCTGCCTCTCTGCTCTCTGAAACATAAAACCCCAACCCACCAAAAACAAGAGTGTTCTTAGAACTTAAGGAATGTCTCAAACAGTGGGCACCATTCCTTCAATTTCTGTTGAACTTACTGGAAATGTGGATAAACCAGCCTTCAACCATTTGGAGCATGCCATTCCTATCTCCTAATAAGTTTTTAACTCAACTTGCACATTAGAATGTATAATATTCTATAGGAAAAAGGCAGCCTTGCTAATATAATTTCAAGGAGACTGCTTCTTTTATGTGACATATGTCTGATGCTCTGGGTATAATAAATGTGTAACATCCCCTAAATTCCCATTGGTAATGAATTGATAACTGCTCTGTGGATGATAAACCCCATAATTCAATAAAGAGAGATTTAAGTACAAAAATCAAGGGAAGGATGGCCTTTCTGCTTCGTTTCCATGTGCAGCTAAGTTGGGGCTGCCGGGCTGGGACCACTGCCTTCTTCCAGGTAGGGTGGTCAATCCAAGGGAAAGGAAGGAAACCGCCAGCTAGCAGTCCTGCTATGGGGCAGCTTCAAATTAAAAGGTGAAAAGCACAGCCATCGGGGAGCTTGTCCTCTGGCTGGGGTTAGCCTCTGTAATGAAAGACAAATTAACACATTGCACATATAAACTGAAGAATCGATGAAACCAAAAAGGCGCTGCCACAGGAAAATGGAAATTAAACAAGAAATAAAGAACGATGTGCTCAAATAATGGAAGTACCCCTCACCCAGCCAAAAGGCTCCTTTGTGTTGTTTTGCTAAATGAGACCGTAATTTTGATGTTTCATATAAAAAGTTCAGTGGAGATTTTCCTTTCCTGGTAGACATAAATCTCCTGGAGGCAAGCGTTTATATGTAATTCCACTTTTGTGCTGCTAAGAAAACAAAAACAGGTGAAGCTTTTACTGCAGGTAATTTTATAAATTATTAATGAAAAACCCTCCCATAGCCATGCCATAAACACTCTCTCTATCAAAAGCTAAAATAACAAATCAACAACACCCTTTTTTTCAGGTATGGTAAGACATGGCGCTCAAATCCCAAACTAGAAATAAAACTACCTATAAATATTTACTGGTGAGATGACTGTGATAATAAATAGCTCTTTAAACCAGTGCAGAAAGTATCAAAATCTTGACTCATACCTGTGACTAACTCTGAAAAGGAAGTGCAATCTAATATCTGTAGCACATACCATGGATGTGCATGGTGAGGCTTTGCTGAAAACAGCATCTTTGGGATTTTAACTTGTTTAAGGGGGATAATATAGTGCATTACAAATCTGTTTTGAAGAAAGTACAGAGTGAGGTGTATGATAATAGATTCATTCATAAATTTAGGAGGCAAGTTACAGAAAACTTCTAATTAATTATTATTATTTTTTTTAATATGGCATGTGTGCCGCTCCAGAACTTCTTCCCCATGTGTGGGAGACAGTCTCTGCACTTGGCAATTTGCTGACTTCCACCTTCCCAAAGAAAGCAAAAGGACATTTGGCATGAAGATTCTTTTCTTTTTAAATATATTTTATTGATTTTAGACTGGAAGGGAAAGGGAGATAGAAACATCAATGATGAGAGAGAATCATTGATCGGCTGCCTCCTATATGCCCCCTCCTGGGGATTGAGCCCGCAACCCAGGCATATGCTCTTGGCCGGAATTGAACTTGGGACCCTTCAGTCCACAGGCTGACTCTCCATTGAGCCAAACTAGCTAGGGCTAAAGAAAGATTCTTGAAAAAAAGGGGAAAGGCTCTAGAATGGATTGGTTAAGCCACATCTTTATCTTTTAACACAAAATCCATTGTAGTCAATACTTCCTTTGATTTCTTAGAGAGCCATACGCAAATTTTGTTTGAGGCTCCTTTTAATGCTCAAAATAGTTTCATTTTTATAGCGTATATTCTACTCTGGTCAAGAACCGACTGGCACCTTTCTATCAAGTGAAGACATTATTTATATGCTATAAACTTCCATACATCTTATAGGATTGTGGCAGAGTTCTGGAGAAGCTGGAGACAGAGAAAGAAGAGAAAGGAGAGAGGGGAGAGAGAGAGAGAGAGAGAGATGGAGAGAGAGAGAGAGAGAGAGAGAGAGAGAGAGAGAGAGAGAGAGAGAGAGAGAGAGAGAGAGCGCCAAGGGACAGAGAGAAGACAAAAGCAGAGAGGGAGAAGGGGAGGTAGACTAAAGTAAGGGAGCCAGAGATGGGGACTGAGAGACAGGGAATGGACAAACCTTCCCAGTGAGCTCCTGAGGGTCTAACAGTTGCTTTCAAGCTTCATGTAACAGTCCTTGCTTGCCTGGGGAGCACATTACTCAGTGCTTTACCTGAAAACCCAGAGGCTGCAGCAGGAGTGGGAAATGTAGCCAGTGTCCTGAATCCTGGCAGGGCTGGCAGGTGTGGTGTGAGAAGAGAAGCCTGCGACTTCTCAGTGAGGATCCCTATAGCCCTGAGCAAACTTGAGTCAATCTCTTGGTGGTTTGTCCAAGGGGGGTTATCTTCAGATCATCCTAATCAGACACTCCACCTCATTCTTCCTTCCCATCACCTGCCAATGCACAGGTTAAATGGAAAGACCAAGAGGAAGTCCCCAGGCTACTCTGGACTATCTGTGTGGAGTGGCCCTTGAGTATATTGCAGAGTAGCTAGAGTTTAGGCTGAAATGGAAGTGCTCTTTGTAGACTTGAAAGGAAATGGGTCACAGGCTAGAAATGGGAGTTCTACACTGTATACTACTTTCATGGGTATTCCCTGGTTCTGCTAATTTGTTCATATATGCCGAGTGATGTAGAGGGCCCCCTGGGAAGGACATGGGCAATTTTCTTTAATTATCGTCAGCTGAACTCAGGGTGTAGGCAGAGCCACGCCTTGGGAACATGTTTTCCCAAGATGGTGGACATGTTGTCAGCTTGACCCTCATATCAGCCCAGGTATCCGCAGGGATGTGACTAGATATGTAAATCCAGGCATGCTAGGGCCTAGTTAAGAATTCAAATAAGTTGGTGTTACTTCCTGGTATTGGGGGTATAAAATAAATGCACTGGGAGGGGTTGTCATCGTCTTCCTGCCTCTCCAGCAGACAGCATGGTAGCCCACCCAGCTCCCAGCTTAAAATCTATCTCTGTGTCTTCTCTCTTTATTTCTACTATTTCTCAATCTCTGGCTGCCTCCACTTAGAACCGGTTGGTTCATCTCTCTTTCCATGTGGGAAACGGAAAAGGGAGATCCTCACTGCATCAGGCCCCCTGCAAAGTGATTCCCCTTAAGACAAACCTGCCCTGGCTAAAATTTCAGGGTACTCTGGTGCCAAGAGTAGGGGTGCAGATTGTGCACACAGAGTAGGTAGATCCAATTTCACTATGAGAAGGTCAGTCTGCTTCATGCTTCACACAAAGATAATGCTTTGTTTTGATTAAGTTAATTGGAATGACACTGGTTAATAACATTATATCAGTTCCAAGTGCACTATTCTATAAGCCATCATCTGTATGCTGTACTGTGTGCTCACTACTGAAGCTGGTCTCCCTCTGTCACCAAAAATTTGACCCCTTTTACCCTCCTCATCCTCCCTTCAGCCCTCTCCCCTTTTTTAGACAATGCCTTTTATCTACATTTCTGACCAATTTTACTGGAGGATTGATTTTATTTGCTTTTTTCATACAAATTGCAATGCTTTATGAGTAGTCTACCTTTTTATGTGGAAAAGACATTTGAGAACTTTTGAAAACACATAACAACTTTTGGTCACCAACCTAAACCAACCTGTGAACTCTCCCTACATCCCAGTTTGAACCTTGCAATCTAGAAATTTTCCTCAATTAGAAATTTCAGGTGAATCTGTCTTTTTCTGCACTGCTCTCTCTCCCTGCAAAGCCTCCTCCTTTTTTGCCTCTTTGGCTTCACCTATTCATGTTTCAAGACTTGGTTTTGATTTCTGTTTCCTGACATCAGTTTAGAACTGCCCTGCCTGGTAGCAGACTTCTCAGGATGGAGCTCTCTCCTAAGGCACTTGATGTCATCTTTTTTTTCTGATAACATTCATCTTTATTATTATAATTATTTAAATATATTTTTATTGATTTTTTTGAGAGAGAAAAAAAGGGAGAGGGAAGAGATAGAACATCGATGATAAAGAAACATTGACTGGCTGCCTCTTGCATGCCCCCTACTGGGAATTGAGCCTGCAACTTGGGCATGTGCCCTGACTGGAATAGAACCAACAACCTCTTGGTGCATGGGATGACGCTCAATACACTGAGCCACACTGGCTGTGCTGTAGGCAGCTAGATAGACGTGAGCAGAGCAAGGACAATGGGCCAGGTACAGAAGGTCATCAGGGTAGAAAGGCTCAGGTGCCTAGCAATGGACAATCAATTGGAAGGTGGGACCTTGCCCCCAGGGTGACTTTACCTCCCCTAGCATATCACTGGTCAGGCGGTTTGGACCCCCTGACCTTTCCTCCCTGGAGATAACATCTAGGCCTCAATTGCATTTCAGCTCCAGGACTAGATAAGTAATAAAACCAGCCGCAGCTGCATTGAATGATGACCTTGTGCCCTGGTGCTGGCCATTCAATCAATAGAGACCACAACCCTGAATGGACACACTTGGAAAACTTCTGACTATTCTATTAAGATCTTTCCTGAGACCTCCCCTAAAATCTCTGCCCTTAAAATCCTTAGGATAGAGGACTCAGTATATCTTTCCTCCCGGGAGCACAGCCATGCCTTTTCCTTCCTCCTTCCTCTCCCCTTCCCCTTCCCCAGGCACCTTACCATTAGCTTCCTCACTCCCAAACTCCAAGGACCCTTCCTTTACCTCCATAACTCATTTCCTAAGTTCTTTTAACCTAGGAATTACTTAATCTACCTCTGTAATTTGCCTAATAAATGTTCTTACAGTTGGATCTTGCTCTGAATTCTTTCCTAGAGAGAACTCAAGTACCGAGGTTTGGTCTGACCCCACCAGTCAGATACATGGTGCATTCCCACCTCCTACAATAGCTGGACCACTCAATGTTATCTTACAAGTATTTGCATTCCCAGTATACAACAAGAAGCATAGTAGGTGTTCAACAAAATAAATGAATGAGTAAAAATGGTGGAAAATGTTTGGGCTTGGTCTTAATAAGACTGTGTGTGAAAATCAACTTTATCACTTAGCCCTGTGACTTTGGGTGAAGCACTTCATGGTTTTTAGTTTTGTTGGGCATTTGCAAAATGGGGCTAATAATAATAGCTGCTTTCGCCGAAACCGGTTTGGCTCAATGGATAGAGCGTCTGCTTGGGGACTGAAGGGTCCCGGGTTCGATTCCAGACAAGGGCATGTACCTTGGTTGCGGGCACATCCCCAGTAGGGGGTGTGCAAGAGGCAGCTGATCGATGACTCTCTCCCATCGATGTTTCTAACTCTCTATCTCTCTCCCTTCCTCTCTACAAAATCAATAAAATACTTAAAAAAAAATGGGTCTTCATTGATTTAAAAAAAAAATAATAGCTGCTTTCTAGGGTTCTTGTAAAGATTAAATAAGATAAATATATCAAGTGTCTAGCATGTAATATGCACCAAGTAAAGCATAGTGCTCCTTCTCCTGCGAATGCATAAAAGTATGAATTTGTGGGATAAAGATTGAAATAAGCAAGCTCAGTTAGTAGAAGAAAGCATTTATAAACCTGGAATTTTGTTTTCTTCAAGAAATCTTCCCCTTTCTCAGTCTTCCCACGTGCCACGATGCTGGGGTGTTAACCGCATCTGGAAGGGTTAGGCTTCTGAAGGAATCTGAAGAACAGGCTGTGAGTAAATTAATAAAGAGACTAGACATGAAATATGAATTTGGAAGGCATTTTTGGGGGGATCCAGGGAAGGCGTAGCAAAGTTCTCTGAACCTCTGGACCCCTCACTTTTTATTAACACATTTTTCCCTATAGCAAAGCAGATATACATATCAAAGGTTAGGTTTGGTAAACAGTTAAGATTATCAGGTTGGGGAAACTGCCCTCAGCTGTCTGGCAGCAGGCAATAATATATGCAGATCTTCAGGTTTGGGGAAATGCTTTCAGCTATTCCAACAGCAGGTAATACCGCTATGATTTAGCCCTGCTGAAGCCCCAAGGTTCATCAATCTTTTGATGAACTTCTTTTGTTTATGACCTGCTGGAATTAACCTCCAGCACCACGAGGATCCTTTTCTCATGATTTTGTGCAGTGTTTTTGTAATTGAATAAACTTTTGGATTCAGAGACTTTTTGTTGTGTGGTTCAGAACAAGCCATCCCAAGATGTGCTTCTGTGGAATGCAGATTGTTTTGAGCTGAAGGCAATTAACCACAGGCTCAAGAGAAACTTCTGCCCATAATAAGAGATTATCAGCAACAACCTTTTTGACCCACCTATATGGCAGGGCAAACTATTGTTTATTAAACATCTGCTTTTCTTTCTTTTCTTTTTTTAAAAATATATTTTATTGATTTTTTACAGAGAGGAAGGGAGAGAGATAGAGAGCTAGAAACGTTGATGAGAGAGAAACATCGACCAGCTGCCTCTTGCACACCCCCTACTGGGGATGTGCCCGCAACCAATGTACATGCCCCTGACCAGAATCGAACCCGGGACCTTTCAGTCCGCAGACCGACGCTCTACCATTGAGCCAAACCGGTTTCGGCACACCTGCTTGTCTTATCCTGCCATGACCCTGTGCAACTCCAAGGTGTGTTACCTCATCCCGAGCTCAGAATGTCTCATATACCTTAATCCCCCTTTCTGTCTCTGAACCTCTCCTGTCTGTGGGGTCTCTGACTCTCTCATGTGTGCAGGGTAGGGGTTGTGGGATAGAGGAGTGGGGAGGTGTGGTGTCCCCATAAATATGTATGTGTTAAATTTGGTTATTTTCTCTTGCTAATCTATCTCCTGTCTATTTGATGGCTAGACCGGCCAGAAGAACCTTGAGGGCAGAGGAAAGTTTGTTTCTCTCCAGCATCATTAATACTTGAAACAGCTGTGATTGGCCTTCCAATTTCCTAAAAGGGTTAGTTAAAAATTAATGTATTTAACCATCTTTAGTCGTTTATTCCAAAGATGATATTTAATGAGTGTGTTTTTTAATTTTACAATTGTCCTAATCAATTTTCTTGTCACCTCTACAACTTATTCTAACGCGTGTGGCTTCTGGAAATGTTCATTATTTGACTGAAAGTACTTAACAGGTAATAATAATAATAAGAAATGATCAGAAATACTCAAGCTGAAGCTAGAGAGGAAGTGTTTTTTAAAGAAACAGTAAAAAAAAAAGGATCTAAATTTTAAAAAAATGTTTCATTCAACCACTAAGGCATCCAAACAATGTGAGAGATTGAATGACTCCATCTCATAGCTGCTGAGACGAAAAAAATCTATTCATATATGGCCCTGAATACAGAATAGTAAAGACACAAAGCTGTATAATATTTCGAGCACCTTTATTTTCTGTTTTGGAAGGCAGATGTAGGCTTTATATTGTTCATCTGAAATAGGAAATATTGGAAAACGAGAGTTTGAATAAAAATAATTAATAATAAACTCTTACAATTACAAAGCATCTTTCATTCCAACATCCTCAGGAGTTTCATATTTTCCCCTAAGGCCCTGTTTAATGCTCCTTGCATGCAGTTGGATCACAGCACACGGACATGGCAAATCAAAGGCAAAATAGCACTTAACACTGAAAGATTGAGCCACTGCAGCAACACCAAATGTAAAGCTCGTTCTAGTAAACTCTGCCTTTTTTTTTTTTCCTTTAAAAATATTGTTTTTTAGAACTTCATAAAGCCAGGCAATGCTTTTAGCCTGTTCCCACTGTCAGTGCTCTGCAATTTAGATGAGCCCTTTGTACTGCCCTGATAGGTCAAATTAATTCTGCATTTTTATGCAAAATCATGGCCCTTCTCTTTGCTAGCCCACTAGGACATATATTAATCATTTTTAATAGCCCATTAGATGTAGTCATATGCTGTGGCAACCAGGTCTCTATTAACTTCAGAGTCTTTAGCTTTATGCAGCATACCCAATAATACATTTTCTCCATCTGCTTGGTTAAAGAGCTAGCTTGGTGAGTATCATCAAAACAGTGCTTTTAAGTTTTCATTAGATCATATGCTTTTTTTGGGAGGTGGAAGGCAATACCTTAAATTATATGTGTTAACTATTCAGAACATAAAGGGATCATTATTACAAGTAAATGCCAGTAGATTATTCAAATCATAGCTGCTAGTCCATCATCTGTGTAATAGATACAAAGTATGAATAAATATACATACATTACCTTCTTGTTTGGACCTCAGGAAACCTGTTTCTAATAAATAACAGTCTTGCTGCATCTAGAATGCTCCCTTTTTCTGAAACCTGATTCCTGGTCTGCATAATGCTTAATATTAAAAAAAAAAAGGGGGGGTATGGTACATATTAAATTGAGGCATGGTGGTAACAATTTGGTTCTGGAGAGAAGTGGCATTTGTGAACATCACTGTGCCTGGCACATCATCTTAGATACTTGCCAAAATGAGAGGTTGGAGTTATTCTCTAACTTTGAGATAAGAAACATGAGCCTCAGAGCAGCAAATGATCTGTATGACTGAATGATGGGCTCAAGATTATTCAGATGAAAATTAAGATTAGCTGAAATTTTACCTTGTGGTCAAGAAATTTCCTACAAGTAATAACATTTAAACTGTTCAAACTAATCAAATTTTAAAATACTTTAGAGTTTCGCTGTGCAACAACTAGTCTGCAATTTCTAAAAACAGTAAGAATTTGGTTCATTTTAGTTATCATTGTACCCATATGCCCACTCAGTGCCTGCACAGATTAGATGAATAAATATGCATAGAATAAATAAATGAAGGTCTGATTTAATGGCCATGCCTGTCACCTTACAAATGACCACACATGAAGAGGTTTTTCTAGGTTGAGCTATGTCTTGATTTTATCCTCCAGGGAGAAATACAAAGCCCTTATTATGTCAGAAATATCAGAACAATTCAATCTTCATAAATTACATGAAGCGTCACTCTTTTTGAGAATGTTCCACATGTTTCTGATAAATTGCACACGTGTACAATTTTGATTGCATGAATTCAGCAGACATTGCTTTTGTTGCCAAGCTGGATCATAGCTACAACAAAGAAATAAGACAGTGGCCCTATCCTCAGTAACTGGCATAACATAGTGGAAAACAGTTGGATGCTGGGATCAAAAAAAAAAGCTCTGGAAACCTGTGACCTTGGGAATATTATTTAGCTTATTCCAGACTTGGCTTCCTTATTTCTTTTAGTAACTGTTTACAATCTGTATCCTTATGTTTTAAAGGTATCTGTTGTAAGTAGCATATCTCTGGATTTTGTTTTAATCCATATAATATTTTTCTTTTATTTGGAGAGCTTAGGCAATTTATATTGATGTATTTGAAATATTTCTATTTTTTTTAAATTTTGTGCTATTTGTCCCTTTTTATTTTGCTGCTTAAAAAAATTAAGACTATTTTTTAGAGCAGTTTTAGGTTCATTGCAAAAGTAAATGGAAAATAAGATTTCCCATATACTCTCAATCCTCATACATGTATAGTCTCCCCTATTATCAACATCCCCAACTAGAGGGGTACATTTATTCTGATTGATGAATCTGCATTGATACAACATCATCACCCAAAAAAGAGTTTGCATTACATTTCATTCTTGGTATTGTATATTCCATGATTTGGGGCAAACATATCCCACCTGTTACCTTTTTCCTGCTCCTTCTTTGCATTATTTTGTATTGGCTGAGTTCCAACCCAACTCTCCCTGCCTTCTCCAATCTTTCTTCTCTCTTCCACCTTTGCAAATTGTATGATTTATGTCTATTACTTTAGTGATTTCATAATGATTTAAAATATATTCAACATTTTACCCATTGCTCAAGCAATAAAAGGACTTTAGAGACTCCAACTTACTTGCCTTTGTTTTGAAATATCTTCCATCTACCTTGTTTCCTGGTATCCCCATCTTCAGCAAATTAATTATTATCATTGTTTCAGCCTTGATTCTCCGAGAGTAAGGTATAAGATAAATAGTTTATCTGGAAGTATGTTAGCTGAGTAACAGTGGAGTAAAATAGGGAAGCCATTACAAAGATGGGTTGCTAAATTAGTTACTATTAGAAGTGCCTGGGTGTGTATTCTTTTAGGACCATAGAATGAATCTAATTAAGTGAGTTTCAGACTGTCAACTTTGGTTAAGAATTAGTGTGTGTGTGTGTGTGTGTGTGTGTGTGTGTGTGTGTGTGTGTGTTGGGGGGGAGGGCATTATTAATTCACTCCCAGTTCCCTTTGGTCAAAAGTTCTGGGGCATTCTTTGAGGCATTAATTACTTGCTGGTCATGTGTTGACCATGTACAAGAATTCTAAGGGGAGAAAGTGAGTGGTCCAGGGCTGTGAGGTTGAGTCGTGTGAAGCTGATTAAAGTCTGTCTATAATTTATTGGTGCCACTGTGACTAGAAGCAAAGGTATGACCAAGAGTATTTGAAGAGGCACATCAGAGATGTTCAATTCAATATTTGTTCTTGATTTTTGGATTATTTCCTTCTGCACGAAGGAGAGCCTTTGCAGTTTCTTTTTGTAGTGAAAATAACAGTTTTTGTTTTTCTAAGAATGTTGTTGTCTCTCGTCCTTCCCAGTTCCTGAAAGATTGCTTCCATATTGCAACATAGAAACATTTTCCCCCTCAAAACACTGAAGATATCATTTCACTATCTCTGGCATCTCTATTGGTGATGCAAAGAAGTCAGCCATCAGCTTAATTGCCTTGATTTTTGGAGATGAGCTGCCACTTTTCTCTATCCGAAATTATATTCTTGTTTTTTACTTTTGCCATTCAGTTTCATTCTATTGATCTGGGTGTGATGTCTTCTGATTTTCTGTTTGGGATTTTTTGGGCTTCCTGCATCTGATCATTAGGGTTGCTTCATCAGTTCTGAAAAAATTTCAGTCATTATCTCTTTGAATATTGCCTCTTTCCTATTTTCTCTTTTAATTCCATCTGGAAATTTGATTAGATTGGCTCATGTTTATTTCTGACAATCTGTGTCCATATTTTCTATTTCTTTGTTCCTCTAGAGTGCATTCTGGATAGTTTTTTATTTTCCAGTTCACTAACTCTCTCTTTAGTGTTATCTGTTCTTTTGTTCAATCCATACACCGATTCCTTTAATGTAAATATTTTTCATTTATAGAAGTTCTATTTTGATTCTTTTAAAAATATGCTTGATCATTATTTTTAATCTCACATTCACTAATCAATATTAATGCTTTTCTTATTTTTATCTAAATGGGTCGATATTATTTATTTTATATCTGTGAAAGACTATCAATTTCTGAAGCACCTGTGGGCCTATATCATATTTCTGTTGTTTCTCCTGATTCCCATTCATGGTGCTTTCTCTTCATGTATGCTTTGCAATTTTTCTTTTGTTTACTGTGGGTGCTCTATTTTCCTTATACCTATAGAGTGCTATTCTCCAAGGACCAGGTTGAATTTTAACTTCTTTAGAGAGAATTTATATTTTCTTCTGCTAGTTACCTGTTAGAACTACCTACTCTGGATCACTTTATATTAAATTAAATTATCCAGTTTTATTTTATGATAATGTAGGTAACACAGATTTGATTACTAACCTCTGTGTGGGCCAGTTGCATTTATAAACTATCAGGAGACTTTTTTATTTTATTTTAATTTTCTCTATCTAGAACCAATATCATGGCAAGAAATTCTCTTTGCTAACTACTACTATATGGCATATTTTATTTCAAAGTTACTCTTATGTTGAGGATAGAGACTTTGGAATTCAATGCAAGCATCTTTTACTAGATCTTCCACCTTGAATCACCTCTGACTTTATCTCCTGTTTGCTGCTCACAATGTATCTGTCAAGGAAGAAATCTGAAATTTCCAAAGCTTGGCAGAAACTTGGAGCAAAAACCAGATTTGGATTTCATAGGGTCCTGCTCCTTTGTTTTAGTTCCATGGATTTCTTTTTTCTTTTACTTTTTCTTTTTTTTAAAATTTTTATTTTATTGTTTAAAGTATTACAAATAGTAGTACATATGTCCCCCCCCTCCCCCCATTAACCTTCCTCTGGCCTCCTCTACCCACCCTCCTCACAGCCCCTTCCTCCTCCCCGCCCCCGCCCCCATACACACACATGCCGTTACTCCCACCACCCTCTTTTTTCTTTTTAAAAAATATTTTTATTGATTTCAGAGAGGAAGAGGA
The DNA here is from genome assembly GCF_014108245.1 of Pipistrellus kuhlii. Taxonomy (NCBI): domain Eukaryota; kingdom Metazoa; phylum Chordata; class Mammalia; order Chiroptera; family Vespertilionidae; genus Pipistrellus; species Pipistrellus kuhlii. The sequence continues at coordinate 138,712,131 of NW_023425515.1, read as the reverse complement.
AGGGAGAGGGAGAGAGAGAAATGGAAACATCAGTGATGAGAGAGAATCGTTGATCAGCAACCTCCTGCATGCTTCCCACTGGGAATTGGCCCTCAACCCAGGCATGTGTTCTTGACGAGAATAGAACCTATGACCCTTCAGTCTGCAGACCAATGCTCTATCCACTGAGCAAAAACAGGTAGGGTTAGTTCCATGGATTTCTTAATACCATGCTCATTCTCTTGTTTTTGGTTTCTATTCCTTCAGGTTGTTATTTCTTTCTTCCCCTACTTCTATTATTTCCCTTCTTGTATTATCTTTTCTCTTTTCTCATAAAATAAAAGTTAGAAAGAATCTAGTATCAATGATTTACACTTGGTGAAAGATTGATTTATTACATTTTAATGTAGTTGTAATCTTTCAGTCACTTACCTTTTATATATCTTTTTCTGTTACATAAAAGTAGGACTTTCTCCCCTTTTGTTTGCTGACATTTGAAATTCTTTAATAGGGGACAAATTGCTTTTGGGTATGAATACTACTGAATCTCATTTTTTGTAAGGATGTGTTGATGGTAAATGTAATTTAATATTTTAGCTGTAATAATAACTTCTTTCTATTGGACAGTTTGTATATTCCTGACACCAGGCTAAGTGTTTTACATGCATAATCTTAAACCTTCAAACCGCCTGGGTAGGTAAATAATGTTGCATTTAATTTATTGATGATGAATAGGACTGAATATTCAGTGAATGAGCTAATTTAGCCAAGTTTACACAGTCTGCCTTCTCTGGTCTCTAAACCTATCTTTCCTTTCCACTGTCCTACTTTTGAGTAATTGGACTTATAAAAACTGTCTCACCACCGAAACCGGTTTGCCTCAATGGATAGAGTGTCGGCTTGGGGACTGAAAGGTCCCAGGTTCAATTCCGGTCAAGGGCATGTACTTTGGTTGCGAGCATATCCCCAGTAAGGGGTGTGCAAGAGGCAGCTGATCGATGACTCTCTCTCATCGATGTTTCTAACTCTCTATCTCTCTCCCTCTCTGTACAAAATCGATAAAATATATTTTAAAAAAAACCTGTCTCACCATCTCTCTCCTTTGTTGACTGCTAACTCTTAAATGGAAAGGCTTAGTTCTAGCTGTGTTTTTAATTTATAAAAGTTTTATTTTGATTCTTTATCCAATCTGCCTAGTCTTTCTTTTTAATTTCTCATTAAAAAGAATAGATGGTTTGTTTTCAGATTCTGGGTGGAGGTTGGAGGTCTTGAAATGGGACATTGGGCCACATGTATATTCACTTTCTATCCATGTGTCTTCCAACACCTGGAAGTCTAGCTTATAACTTCCCTGCTTTTAAACTTCCCCAAACCCCAATTTTACACCCTCCTTTTATCTAATTATTTCTTTCTTTCTTTTTTTTTTTTTTTTTTTGAACAGGCCATGTTATTTCAGTTAGTGTTGATGATATGATCAGACCATAACTGGCTAGCCTACTGACATACTGGAATATATCCCTAATGCCTCATATATCTTCAGCTATGGTAGTAAAGATTCTGACAATAAAGTGTGCTGTTTGAACATAGCTTCTTCATTAATAGAGGCATTACTCGGCTTCTCTAATAAAAACCTTTTTGGATGGGAGCCAGGATGAAGCAGCTTTGTGCTGCAACCTGCTTTATTCCCTCAGAGTGGTTCCAGGGCGCTGCTCCCTGCATTCAGTCACTGATTCATGCTCTCCTCCCCCCTCCTCCCCCTCAGGCAAAGCAGGACAATGTGGGTGGATGGGGAAGCCAATTAAAAGCTTTGAGTTTTAAAACAAACTATCATAAATAAAGCTCCCATAACTATAAAGCAGTTTATGATATTTTTCAATGAACAAGTTTAAATGAAGAGTAGAAATTATGGTTAGCATGCATAGTTTATATAAATGTGGTATTACATTCTGCATATAAACATCTGTACAATATAGAATAGTTTCAGGTTATAGCTCCCGTGTTTTACAGTATCTTCTGAACTGCTTATCTAATTGGTTACTTTCTGTGTTCTAAGAAATAACTCCACACGAGGAAGCCCTGCAGAGAATCAGAGGTGAGGAAGCCGGGGCCAGGCTCCAGGGGGCCATCCTGTGCCCCTGTGTGTCCCCAGCAGTCATATGCAGGAGTTCAGTACGTGCAGGGTTGAGCTGGCATGGCAGGTTTGGCTCTGTGGTCGTGTGGTTGCCCAAGATGTATGCTATTCATTATTTTTGGGGGGAAATTAATGGTATATTTATTCTATGGAGTTTGGGATTGAAAGATGATTAAAATGCTGTTGTTAGGTTGGGGAGATATGGCACTAAGTTATAATGAACTAGGGGAAGCTAAGCTTTTTACTAAATTATGGACAAAGACTTATGAGAAGAAGGAAGGGGAAAAGGTCCTATTCCGGGGTGTTAGGGCAGGTAAGTGCAACTACTATTCTTAGACATGAGCACAGCAAGACTGATGGGCCAGGCATAGAAACTCACAGATGCCTAACAAGGGACAATACTGGGAAAATAAGAACCTCACCCCCAAGGTAACCTGTCCTCTCTTAGCATATCACTGGCCAGGTGCCTTGTACCCCTTGACCTTTTTCTCCCTACAAATAACATCTAGGCCTCAGTTGTGTTTCAGCTCCAGGCCCAGAAATGCAGCAAAACCAGAAAAGTGACATTGTGACTATCTCAGAACCAGTGATATTGACTGATGACCCTCTGCCCTGGCACCAACCAATCAGTGGAGATCACTATCCTGAAAGAGCACACCTGGAAAGCTGATGAATATTCTATTAAGACCCTCCCCTAAGATTCCCACCTGCAAGGAAGAGATAAATATGCTCAGGACAAAGGACCTAATGCACTCTCTCCCTCCTAGGGAATGCCTGTGTCATTCCCCCACAGGAAGGTATCCCCCAACCTCTAAGGGACCCCATGAGACTTGCAACCAGGGAAGCAATGGGCAGTGGCAGCTCATCCCGGGCTGACCCCTGAACCTGTCTCTAAGGCCTCCTTTGAGCCAAAGCAGTCCAGGCCCTCCTGTTGCTTCCTCTATGTTTTTCCTTGTCTCAGTGTCCTAAGTATATATTTTTTTTTAAATATATTTTATTAATTTTTCACAGAGAGGAAGAGAGAGGGATAGAGAGTTAGAAACATCGATGAGAGAGAATCATCGATCAGCTGCCTCTTGCACACCCTCCACCAAGGATGTGCCCGCAACCAAGGTACATGCCCTTGCCCGGAATCGAACCCGGGACCTTTCAGTCCGCAGGCCAACGCTCTATCCACTGAGCCAAACCGGTCCCGGCCCTAAGTATATTTTTTGCAGCCATCGTGGATCCAATACCCTTTGGCTCAGTGCTGTGTACCCCTTCTTTTGGATACCCCCCGTCTTCCATCCCTTTTTCCTTCAATAAATGCAATTTTCTTAATCACCGTCTGAGATGGCTATTTAGTCTGCCTGAATACCATGGACTTTCAACTTTCAACTATGGTTAAAAATTTATTGTAACACTTAAAATAAAACCATCTGCTATTTGGATGCTGTATAATTGGGCACTGTGTCTATCAATAAACCTGCATTTAAAACTAACGAATAAAATAGAATCAGAGGCATGAATACATGGAACAGGCTGGCAGATGTCAGAGGGGAGAGGGTGGGGGGGGGGAACTGGATGAAAGATGACGTAGAGAATACATAGCTCATTGACAAAAACAGCAGTGTGATGAAGGTAAAGGGTGGATTTGGAGATGGATGAAGGTGGGCAAAGGTGGGTTGAAAATGGGGAACAACTGTAATAGTGTCAACAATAAAAAAATAAATAAACCTGCATTTAGATCTTCTTAGCTTCAATGCAGAGAAAACAAAGCAAACAAAACCAACTGTAACCAAAAGCCATCAAAATTCGAACCCAATGTGCATGGAAGGGAGCAGAGCTCTGTTTTCTGCTCCCACCCCATTTTCTTCCAGCCTTCACACCTCTCCAGTGGGAACCCAATCTGCATGGAGAAGTTGAAAGGAGATCTAAACACAGACTCGGCCAGGAACCGCATGTAAAATGCAGACATGTGACTCTTGACTGGAGTACTTTCTTTGTGGTGTTTCCACAGGGCAGCTCCTCTCATCCCAGTGACACCCAACCTCATCAAAGGGAAAAAGCCAGCCCTGCCCTGCTAACACGCTTTCCTGAAGGGCGGCTCCTGGCCATTCCTTTCCTCAGGTCCTGGAGCTGCTGGCCTTGCTGACCAGACTGCTCTGTTTGGAATGGAGGAACTTTTCTCCAGTCAAGTGTCTGGCAGGAAATGCATTAAACTGGACTTGATGGGAAGTCTGCTAAAAATACCTTCTTCAGTGTGGGAGCATTTCAAAAAGGAATTGAAACTGCTATGTTTAGCCCCTTCCCAAGGAAACATGTTTGCTGGGTCCATCTCTCTCTCTCTCTCTCTCTCTCTCTCTCTCTCTCTCTCTCTCTCTCTCTCTCTCTCTCTCTCTCTCCCCCCCCCCCTCTCCTTGACCAGGAATGGAACCTGACCAGGAATGAAACCCAAAATCTTTTTGGTGTAAGGGAAGATGCTCCAACCACTTGAGCCACCCGGCCAGGGCTGAGCTGGCTTCTATTCCTGACTCTGTGTAGAGCAGAGGGCAATGGGGCTGGCTGTGGTCTGAGCCTCACAGTGTTGCTCCACTTGTCAGGTAGCCTGTGGTGGACTGCGGCCTCTCAGATGAAATGGATGTAGCTTTTTGTATTTCTGTCCGGAATAGACTTGGAACAGGAAGAGACATTCCAGGATGTAAATAAAGGTCCACTTATCAGATACTTATTGTCAGAGGGATCCTTGAGACAGTTCATTGCCTGTCTCCCGCGTCCCCGTGTCTTCTTTCAGCAGGAGCTGGGTGTTTGGATGAACTTTAAAGCTTCCTGAGTTTTGATGTGGTGCTGAAACAGAAGCTTTGATGCTTCAAGCTGCTGACTGGAGAGGAAGTGCAGGGTTGAAAGCTTATCAGCAGATGTGCAGAGCACACAATGTCCAAAAGTGTTTCCCTCCGTAGGTTCCACGACAGCAAAGCGTAGACTAAATATTTATACGAAGTGCTCAAGCGCTGGTCCCTGACTCCTGTCACGCCCAGCTCTCAGTGGCCCCAGGTCCATTGTGAGGTTGTCACCATACTGAACTCAAACCAGCCTCGGGGAATGCTTTCAGGCGTTTGCCTCCATGTTCCTTACCTAGAATGTCCTTTGCTTCCTTTTTGTCCTGGTGTGTTAGTGGGATAGGGCTCTGCAGTAAGGAAGTACTACACGCTGGGTGGCTTAAAAAAAAACAGGAGCCGAAACCGGTTTGGCTCAATGGATAGAGCGTCGGCTTGGGGACTGAAGGGTCCCGGGTTCGATTCCTGTCAAGGGCATGTACCTTGGTTGCAGGCATATCCCCAGTGGGGGGTTTGCAGGAGGCAGCTGATCAATG